>NW_027270932.1:0-707500 GCF_040938485.1 Diadema antillarum
CATCGTTCCTGATGAATTAGAAGTCGTATGCCCAGAACGACTCCCACGATCCGTTTCCATCATTGTTGTAGCGGCCATTTATCACCACCCAATGCGCCCACAGCCGACAGCCTGATCGATCATCTTCTTGAATCGATGGACCTCATTTCGTCTAAGCACCCCAATGCTGGCTTTATCCTTTTGGGGGACTTCAATGAACTCGACATCACTCCACTGACTGCCAGTAATGGATTTGCTCAAGTTGTTGACAAACCGACCAGGGGTCATCAAACACTGGACAAAATTGTGAGTAATATAAACCAATTTTACGTGACACCATCCATACTACCCCCACTTGGAGCCAGCGACCATGCCACGGTCATGTGGTCTCCACGGGAATTCACACCTAAGCCGAATCGAGTTCACATACGAACAACTCGACCTATGCCGGACAGTGCCATGCGTGAATTCGGTCAGAAGCTAAGTGATTGTGACTGGTCTCATGTACATGATGCTACTGATGTTGACGCTAAATGTGAGACATTTTATTCAACCCTCCTGCCGCTGATTGACACATACTTCCCCACACGTACCACAAGAACGCATGACAATGACAAACCTTGGATCACGCCTAAAATCAAATCTCTAATCAAGCAACGTCAGAGGGCATTTGCCGCTGGTAAAACAGTACGCTGGAAGCAGATAAGAAACAAGTTAACCAGATGTATAGCCTCTGCAAAGTCTTCATTTTATGTGGAACGTGTACAAAAAATGAAGAAGGTAAACCCCTCCCAGTGGCATAGAAATATAAAATCTATGACTGGAACAACGACTAATCAGACTCCTGCAGTGATTGAGGGATTACGTCAGGGTGACTTTGCAGGAAAAGCTGGGCAGATCAACGAGTCTTTCATCAATGTCGCCGAGGACATCGACAAACTCGACCTCACTTCCCTCCCCTCGTTCCTACCGACTGCCCAGCCTATCCCACTCGTTCAACCATGGGAGGTACACAGGGAGCTTCGTTCTATCAACCCGCGGAAAGCCTCTGGCCCAGACGGCATTCCTGCCAAAATCATCGCCGAGTTCGCTTATGAACTGAGCAACCCTCTTACCCACATCATCAATGCATCTTTCAATGAAACTACCGTGCCCAAACAATGGAAGCGCGCGATCATTGTGCCAATCCCGGAAAAACCTAAGCTGTCCATTGAAGATCTGAGACCAGTCTCGCTAACGGACCACTTCTCAAAAATAGCTGAAAAGTTCATAACCCGCTGGCTCACGAGCAGCATTAGCACCTCTATTGACCCTTCTCAGTTTGGAAATAGGAAAGGTCATGCAACAGCGCATTATCTCATCGACATCCTGAACACCATCTTTCGCAATGCTGACAAACCCAAAACCGTGTCAACACTGGTAGCCGTGGATTTCAGCAAAGCGTTTGATCGTAATAACCACAACATCGCGATATCCAAGATGCTCGAGATGAATGCCCCGCCCGCAGTAGTCGCGTGGATATGTAACTTCCTCTCCAGCCGCGAGCAGTGTGTTAGATACATGTCCACGTACTCTGATTGGCTGGAAGTTTCCGCGGGCGCGCCTCAAGGGACTTTGCTTGGTCCGGTCATATTTTTGTGTATGATCAACGACGCGTGTGGTGATAGCGCTCACCCCAGTTGGAAATATGTCGACGATCTGTCATTACTGGAATGCAGGAAAGTGAACGAGACGTCAACTCTTCAGAACACTGTACATGAACTAGATATTTGGTCAGCAAGTAACAATATGAAATTGAACCCCAAGAAATGTGCTGTAATGAATGTCAGTTTTGTACGTACAGAAATAATTTCGCCAAAAATAACCATTGGAAACCAAGAGGTAAATGAGGTATCAGTTATAAAACTACTAGGAGTTTTGATCCAGGATGACCTCAAATGGAATTGTCATGTTAATGATATTGTCAAGCGGGCAAGCATGAGGCTGCACATGCTTCGAATTCTCAAGGGATTCAATCTTCCCCTGCGTGACCTGTTGACAGTCTATTGCTCGTATATACGGCCCGTAGTAGAGTATTGTGCACCAGCTTGGCACTCGGGTATAACCGAAAGTCAGAAGGCTCAAATTGAGCGAATCCAACGAAGGGCTTGTCGCCTCATGCTTGGGCCGCTCTATGGCCACTACAGACATGCTCTGGACACTCTGTGTCTCCCAACTCTAGATAGCAGACGTGATAAGCTGGCTCTCAAACTGGGTAAAGGCTTGACCAAAACACAGTCACCCTTCCACCATTGGCTCCCTCCTACAAGAGCCGCCATAACTTCTAGATCTTTACGTAAAGGTCAAGCTTACTCAGAAGTTCGTTGTAAAACGGAACGATACAGGAAAAGTGCTCTTCCATACATCATAAGGCTACTTAATACTAACGGTGTGTGAAGCTATACACCAGGCAAGATACAGCAGGTTGAATTACATCCTTCCTAGTTTACATTTTTGTTTTTCACTGTTTCTAAGAGTACCCATAATTATATGATCTATTATTTATTGATGGTGTTGCTTTTTATATGAATATTTGTAATGGTGCAATATTAAGAAATTTCACAGTAATTCATTGGTGTGATAATAATTACATTTTGTTAAGTTGAATTCATTTTTACTCCATACAAGTCAAAATTTTTTGTCATACAGTATACTCAAGGCAGTTTCAATAGTAGCAAGTGATTATTTGCAAATCGATTGTTATCCCGGGGAACTCGTATACTTTTCACTGGTATAATTTTATGGTGCAGATGTCAATCGTTTGTCTCGTTATTGAGCCTATACTGTCTCAGCTCTTAGGCAGCAATTTCAATCATACATAAACACTACACACACACACATACACACAAAACGCATACATGCACACACATACACACACACACACACACTCATGCACACACAGACACACAATCATACGTGTACAAGTACAATGTATCCCATGCTTTTGCACGCACTTCAACAGAGCGTTTGTAACAACACCGATAGGTAATTTCCTCGTGGTAAGAAATAGATTAATTTTCTGGCAATTTCATTTTATACTTCCAAAGAATTGTTGTTGTTGTTGTTGTTGTTGAACATTTTCGTTTTTTTACTGTTTCCAATCACACCCACATCACGTAATTTAATCTAGTGATCATGTTGTTTGTTGGTTTTTTTTTTTATATGAATATTTGTAAGGTGCAATATTAAGATATTTCACAGTGATTATTTGCTGTGGCAATAATACATATACATTGAAAGTTGAATTTACTAATTTATTTTTTTACATTATGTATTTTTAAAAGCAACGAGCGATTATGTATTATTAGTGGATCGATTGCTATCCCGGGAACTCGTACATTTTCACCGATATAATTTCATGGTGTATGATTATAGAGGTCAATTATTATTTTGTCTCGTCATTGAACCTTCTGTGTCAGCTCTCATAGCAGCAATTTTATTCATATAAGAACACAACACACACAACACACACACACACACAACTTACGCACACACAAACATACTCACACACATACACACACACGCATACACACGCCCACAAGCACATGATCATTGTATACGTGTATAAGTATTCTACGCTTTTACAAGCACTGTAACAGAATGCTCGTAATACACCTAGATGTAACTTCTTCGTCATAAGATTTGAATTTTGTATATTTTCTGACAATTTCGTCTTATATGTGCAATGAACTGTTGCTGTTTTCAGGTGACATATTCGTGGTGGAATAACGGACGATTTTTGTTATGTTTTTATGACTGCATGTCCGTCATGTATAATTAGAAAAGTTGCAGCGATTTTATCACCGTAAAAATATGTAATATCATACATTTGAATACACACACACTTATGCACATTACACATAATTATACAGAGTACATTATACACATACACATTATACACACACCCGCATTAATACATATTATACACACACATGTTTACAGACACTCCCCTCAAGCGCATGTTTGATATACAGCAAGAGGTTATTTCCTTGTGGTAAGAATCTGAATTTCATATATTTTTAAACAATTTGGTTTTATATATGTAAGGTTGTGTTGTTTTTGTGATAGCATTTGTTGTATAGTAAAAGACGGTTTTTGTTATGTTCTGTGTAGGTCTATGCATGTTCGTCGAGTACAAAATGGGAGCAATTCAGTACTGAACAAAACAAATCATAATACACTGTACGCCTGAAATACACACACGCTAAATGCACACTCACATAACCGTATACACTTTAGTATTATGTGATGTTTAAAGACACATCCTTTAGGCACCTCAGCAGCTGTTCGAAATGCACCAAGAGGCATTTTACTCGTAGCAAATTATCGGAATTACATTTTATGCATTTTTACCGTGTATGTATAAAGAATTGCAATTTCATGTTTATATCTGTAGTACAAAACAGGTTTGTTATATTCAAATGTATGCATCAAGTCTTTTATGTACAATTGTGAGCAATTCAGCAATCCATATTGCTGCGAGTCACGATTTCAATAAACCATGAATAATAAAAAACACCTACTCATTGGTATTCCTTATTCATTCTGTGTTATTCCATAAATACATCCAGCCATTATGAGCTCCCTGATGAGTTGTTTCATTTTGTGGTCAACAAACAAGCTTGTGAATGGGATGCCTGGTAGGGTCATGGTAGGGTGACCATGGTATTTCTTGCCATTGCGAGACTTTTCCTTGTTTGTCTTCATTCTCTCGAGGTAGCATCAAGTTTTTGAAGATCACCTTTAATCGTATCAATGCTTGCTTTTGTACAAATATTTGATAACTGTACGGGATTGAATATAAACTATTAACGAGGTTCCAGGACACCAAAATGTGACCGTGCACCTCAAAAACGAACATAAAGTCGCACACACTGATTTTGCGTGAGGACTGAAAAATAAGTGAAATGGGTCAACCTAGCCGAACTTGACTTTTTTCCTATTTTCTGAAAGAGTGGGTCTTCTTTTACATTTTACTAAAAATTTGGTATAAAAAAAAAAAACGGGCGGGAAAGTGTCTTTTTTTTTAGCAGTTTATCTCGAACATTTTTTGGTAGAATAGTGTAATTAGGTGTGTCTTTAGAATCCCTTTTTCATTTCTGAAAAACCCTTGTCCACACTCTACACTTTCAACTCTAATAACTTTTGAAAGGATAGTGCTACTGCTTTGAAAGTTTGCATTGATTATGGACAGAATGTGTTAATGAGGCATGCTTAATTTTCAGTTTAATCTGATAATCCCTTCATTGTTGTTACTCTGGTAGTTTACTTCCTGTTTTTTTGTCCCATTCATCGCACAGCCAGCAGGGTTTGGTAAAGATTAAGCGCTTGAATAGACACAGTACTTCAGAGCCTCTTTTCTCAGTTCACAGTTTTTCCTGAGTTTGTGCTTTCTTTCCAATATTTAGATAGGTTAGGAGAGTCGATTTGATTTGAGTTATACATCATTTTAAAGCTTAAAGTCTGCTCTTTCTTTTTGTTTGTTTTGAGGTGCAGTGTCACAAAATAATGTTTTGCCTGAGAGGCAAAAAATAAATCACGTGTACGCGAACCACATACCCGCTTGGCTATTATGGGACGTGGGATGTAATGCTTACATGCTTGCCCACACTTATGGTTAAGTGGTATGGGACCCTCCCCTCCTCCCCCCCCCCCCCGCATTTTTTTGCCCGTCAGAATGGCTTGATGACTTCATTGGAACCTCAAACCACCGTCCTTACAGTCTGAATTTATGGCGGCCATTTTGAATTAAGAGATAGCTGTCGTTCTGCGTGACCTGAAAATGAATTCGGTCCCACCTAGGGACAATTTTGGCAAATTCCTTTAAGGCGCTTACCACAGTATAATATGTTTTTTCTATGGCCACCATCTTGAATTTCAAGATGGTGGCCTATCTAATGACCCACAATAGGAAGCAGCTGTACTGGAATGTTAGACACCACAAGCATACTGTATTAGTGAAAATTTGATGCTCCTACAATAATTGCAACATGAGATATAAGTAAAAAAACGCTATGGCGGCCATTCTGAATTTCAAGATGACAGCCTATAAATTGTATCAAAAACAATCCACAATAATAATTATCAGAAAAATGATATATCAGAGTGTCTGACATCACAACCACGCATTTTTGCACCAAATTTGAAGCTTCTACAATGCTCACTGTATGAGATATGGTTAAAAAATACAGTTTTGGTATCGCGGCCATTTTGAAATTCAAGATGGCAGCCTACAAATTGTATCAAAATAATCCAAAATATCAGGTAAAGATATACCAGAGTGTCAGACATCACAGTCATGCATTTTTGCACCAAATTTGAAGCTTCTACAATGCTCACTTAATGAGATATGGATAAAAATACAGTTTGCTATGGCGGCCATTTTTGAAATTCAAAATGGCGGCTGAAGACGTGGTAGGAAAAAAATGGAACCAAAGTTTTTTGGATTCAGCACCCCCAAATTGACAAAGTTAGCCCAAAAAAAAAATCAATTTTGGCACAAAAAGTTTTGCAATTGCACCTATTTTCTTTTCCAATCTATTAATCTGCAGGCGATATAGCGGTGATGGGACAACCGACGGGTAATGCATGGGCGGGGTCCCCTTGCAGACACGCCCTCCGCAGACGACTCCAATTCGCGCCTCCTTGAGGGCGCGTATCTGGATTGGGACGAAAATTTACTCCCGATTGCGTGTTATCGACCAAGCACTAAAATAACACTAAAATCATTGTAAATTGGTGGTTTTGAGGATATAACCTCAAAGCACATGCAAATGGTGTTTCACGTTGCTTACTTATGCATGTATGCCTTCAATGCACGTACATTTTTTAAAATTCTACACGACGGTGTGTCATTACTTTATCCACAATTATACTATGCAACTTTTCATTTACATTTGCATTAATTAATGTGATAATAATACATTTATTGATATGGCTATTTTAAACGTTAATCTATTACATTGTATTGTACGCTTTATCTGGGAGTTTCCAAGAGCTTGAGTGCCCAAAGGAGATACTTTATTTTAAAAACAGCTGTCAGTTTTTTCTGGAGATGCATAAACAATGGAATTACGTGGGTGCTTTTGCGCATTTGATGATCAAGGTATGAAGTCGCTATCTTTCTAAGCAAAACTTATATCTACATTTTGCCTGGGCATTTTGTATGGTTATTCATTAAATAATTAAATTAAATAAATTATATTTCCCTAATGATAAAACGTTTAAAGGAAAACTCAACCCCGTCCAAAAAATATGTGCAAAAGTGTAATTCACAGCTATGTTGTGGAAATATTTGAAACTGTACCCTTCTCACAACCAAGCCAACCACGCCAACTTTTTTCGATTGATTACGACTAATCTAGTTTTTTATTAAGCAATATGTCAGATAGTGTATACGGACACGTCCGGTAGAGTGATTTTGATTTTTATTCCATCAATCTTTTAGCAATTTATATTGGCGCATGGCTGTGTCTTTATCATTATGTAGGAATACAGCTCATCATTTTATAAGAAATAATGGCGAAAAGTATTATCATTACAAAAACATATACACTTGTAATTCCTTACAGTATGACTGTCGTTGTGTAATGATTTTTGATTTTTATTCTATCAATCTTTTAGCAATTTATATTGGCGCATCGCTGTTTCTTTATCATTATGTAGGAATACAGCTCATCATTTTATAAGAAAGGATGGCGAAAAATATTACCATCACAAAAGCATATACACTTGTAATTCCTTACAGTATGACTGTCATTGTGTAATGAGACACAATCAATTATCCCTTTCAGCATAATGTGTACTGTAAACATTTCATCGTCAGTAATCAAGTTTTTTACGCTGGCCATACGCTACGTGCAAATGAACAGGGTGATGTTACCCAAACACGCGCAGGTCAAGTTTGGATCACGTTATGTTGTTATTGTTCATTTCTGCTAATGCGGACTAAACGTGCAGCAGGCACACACATTGAGGATATGCAGTGATCACAGATATATTGTTTTATATCAAGATATTTACATTTCGGAATAGAAATCTATTACATTTTCAAAGAATGAGGTTGATATGCCTTTTCCTAACACGTAAATCTCCAGAGAAAATGTACAAAACTATCATGACTATGTTAGTTTGTAGATAGATAATAATGGTGTTCAATGCTTTTCCTGTATCAACAAAGCTGTGTTTTAACACATGGAAATTAAATGGCGCCGCCGGCGTTTAAGTTGCATCATTTACTAGTACATGCGATAGCGATAATTTAAACTGTGAGGCAGACGGAGTTTGGCACGTACAATCAATTCGCCTTAGCGGCCTGCTGCCTAAAGTGACCACCTGTCATAAACGGCCACTCAAAACAACAGTTTTCCAGAGAGAATAGCCACGTTGAACACCCTGCAAGGTCATTTTTGTCTGTAACCACTTTTTCATCTCCCTTGGATGGCTATAATTATAGACATGCTTTACTTGTACAAAAGAGTTGAATGACGGCATCAAATATGGGTTTAGATGGGATTAAAGACTATTGTGACACCATTTCGTGAACCTCCTTTATAGTTATATGTCATGTTGAAACATGTCGTGTCGTAGTAAATGAAGTAATTTTGGGTAGTGGGTATTACATGTTAAAATCTCTTTCTACCTAAACTTTCTATATTTGAATTTGAATCTTCCTTTAAGTGAATATCTGAAAATATTTGAATAGTTTTGAATCGTTTTAACTTTTTCATTTTTCTTTATATTACAGTATGACATCCATCACAAATGAATAACCACTTCTTATGGAGGTTACTAATTGATCATTTCCGTAAGTTTGTATATAATTCTTCAAATCCAAGTTTAAACTAGGGGTCTACCACGATTAAAAGAAAATAAAATAAAACATTGATTTTGCGATTTCTTTGTGTTGACAAAAATGCCGAAGTAAAGGCCGCTGAAAGCTATAGACACAATAGAATATTTGAATGAATCATGAATAAAACACAGATTATGCTTTTTGTGGAAACGGCTTAAAACGGATACAATGATAGTGAAAATCGAGTAAAGAATGCTCTTAAACATTATGAACATACGATGTCATGAATACAGTAAAAAGAAATCCGATAAGGAACGTTTTCATCGCCATGACTTTATAAACTGTCATTCCGTGAATTACCGTGTGGGTAAAACTACAAACAAATACATATCACATTGAAAGTAAAGACGCCTTCGACTTAAAAATGAATCCGATAACTGAAAATTACTGTATTGTTGCGTATTCATGTGCACGATTGTCTCAGTAAGTTGAACTTTCTAGTTACATAGTCGCGTAACGTTGTCATTACACCGTGGTGAGTTAATAAATAATCTGGAGTTGAAGATTTTCACACTCTGCGGTGGTAGTATACACCCATATAGCAAAGCGAGATGCTAAGATTCTCTTTCTTCTCAAATATATCAGCTCCTCCATATTACCAGATGGCGCCTCAAGGATCTGTATGACGAACAAAACCCAAAACGAGAGATAAGATGCTTTTTTTTTTGTAAAATTTGCATATCACATGACAGTGTGTTAGGTCTTTCAGTTGCCATTTATAACAAGCACCATCTTTTGCAAAAAAAAAAAATAAAAATAAACATATATATTCTTATTTCTTACCTCGTTCTGAGATCCACAGTTTGACTTGGGCACGATACTGAAATCGTTCAATAGAGGCGTGAACAATGTCTTTCCACATCTTCCGATCGACCGAATCACGAACCCAGTCACATGAATAGCCTTGCTGAAGGCAAACTGCACCACAGAGAAAAGACATGTGGGAGGGGAAAATATTTGTAGCTACATTAAAGGGAGTATATAGTTCTGGTTGAGACCTAACGTCAGGTTTTTAATATTTTTGGTGAGATAATGAGAAACCTCTCATGAAAAAATGACAGAGGATGTAGCTATTCCAAGAGGGGTTCAACGTTTATTGATAAAAATCGGTTTTGAGATGGCTGAGATATAAAAAAAGACCATTCCTAATAAAAAGCGGAACCCACCTTTTATTGTGGTAGGATCGCCTTTTTTTTTTTACTTTGCTCTTGGATGGCTCAGCAATTCTAAAACCGGTTTCGTCGAATAGACTTTGAATTCCTCTTCAATTGTATGCTCTGCAATATTTCATAAGTGGTTTCTTGGTATCTCACAAAAGTTAAGAGCCCAATTTTCATCTCCACCAATTCCATACAACCCCTTTAATGTCATGAATTTATTCACTTCCTTGCATGTAACTTCATATCTTTCTTTTTTAATTACGTAATTATTTTGAATAGATAATATTGAACTGAATTGAAAAAAAAAATGGTGATTATTTAATCAAACGTGAAACCCGTGTATTCCATCTGTTTAATATATTCGAATACACATCGATACATGGACAAAACATTGTAGTGATATTCATTTGAAATTTACAAACTGGATAAGTTTAATGACTTGAGGAATGAGCTAGATTGTCTCAAAACACTGCCGTACCACTCAAATATCTCAAACATGGATCAATTAAAAAGCAAGACTTATGTAATAACGTAATACCATTAAAGTTTACTCAAAGTGCCCAAGTGCATTGTACTAATTTTGCGTTTAGGTCAAATCTGGTATTGTCTTAAATCCGATAGATCATGGGCAGTGCATTTTTATCTTACACCCATGAAAGTGTGGTTACCAAAGGTTGCAGCCTACATTTATCACGCTGATAAGACAACGTAGATGGTCAGAAATGCACAGTATCTCGACTATAATTATCTCTGTTAAAGGTTCAGAACAAGGGTATATCAATAAGAAAGAGGACAAATGTATCATGGACTAATTTTTCATTTAGCGTGGTTTTAGTATTCAAGGAGTTATTAGGCAAGCCTTGTACCTCCTTGGTATTGAGGGGAAAGCTTGATATTATGTCCCTTTCAGTATAGGCATTTCTTTGGCACAGGATGTGAAACTGAAAAGCACTCGCAAAGTGCAAACCTCCACAACGCAGCTAATTTTCACTGACAAAACGTATGCTTAAAATCGCTTAATTTTCGCATGATAAAGCTGTTAAAAAAAGCTTTTGTATTTGCCTGATGTTCTGCTGCACGGCGCCTCGAGCTGAGCATGCGCTTTAGTGCACGTTTCGAAACCTCAAGTATAAGCAGATTGATCTTCCAAGTTCATTGACCCTATCTGCCAAAATATTTGTTCACAAATCTTCAGAAATTCGTAGAAATTCCTGGATCACTACCAAAATGTAGCGGTCTTTTTGTCATTGTCAACTGTTCCTGTAAGTTTCACCCAAATTCACTCGCAACTTACTTTTAGTCAGTTGGGAACAGACAGACCAACTAACCGCAACGCCGACAAAAACATAACCTTCTTTTGTTTCTGTTCTTTACATTAAATTTTCTTGACGGGGGTAAGTACACTTTTAGAAAACTTTGCTTTGCACGAAAAAAGAGAGAGAGAGAGAGAGAGAGAGAGAGAAGCTCGGTGGTGCCGACATTGGCACGGCAGGCCATGAAAAACAAACTAACAAGCAAACAAACAAACAAACAAACGTACATACCAAAACAAAAAGAGAGAAACAAACAAACAAAAAGAAGTCGCACTCCGCAACTGTATACCGTATTTACAGTAATTGCACGCTTACAGTCGATATACTTACGAAACTCGGCGGTCTGTCTGCACCAATCACCCAGCGGGGATTCAAAATTCCCGGACCATACGGATGCCACCTCCCTGCAGTATCGAGCTTAGCGTATATTATGAGAAAGTTAGTCCTTCTCTGCGTCGAGTTGCCGAGACGTGACATGTCTAATTCTGTCGCTCTGAACCACTCTTTGAGGTCTACAGCCCAGGAGAGAACAAAAGGACAACACAAACAAACGAACAAACAGACTGACGTAAAGTAGACAATAGGAACCTATTTGGCACGTAGCAGTGTAGTAGGTTGATTTTCTTGATAAACATTATCAGTAAAGTTACATACTCAGTACGTTTGCAGCGCTACTGCACATTCCATTTTCATGCAATGTTTTAAACCGATAAAGTTTGAAAGTGAACGTTTGATAAAAATGAAAGTTTTAAACAATTCCACTGATGTTCATTCACGTTCAGAAATAGAAAAAGAGGAAGAGGATTTAACATACATATTTGTACAGCGTTAAAGAGGTGGCACAGTTTCGGGTGAGAAAGGGCTTTTGGTGTCAAACATTTGTTTATGATGATATTTTTTTAGACAATGGGAAACCTCTCATGAAATATGAAGTAGAATACACTGTATATTGCTTATAGAGGAATTGACAGTGTATTTGATGAAAATTGATTTTGAAATTGCTGAGGTATTCAAAACCGATTCTAATAAAAGGTGGGACCCATCATTTTTGAGGGTCGTTTTGTTTTTTGTTTTTACCGATATCTCAGGCATGTTAAAACCAATTTTTATCAAATAAACTCTAAATTCCTATCATAATTGTATGCTCTTAATTATTTCATAAAATGGCTTCTTAGTGTATTGCAAAAACTTTAAAACTTAATCTTAATCTCAACCAATGCTACTTTAGTATACCATTCCTTTCAGGCCAAAGAAAAGTATGCCCCAATAGTTTTATGTACCACAATTAAAATGCGTGAAGTGAAGTGAAGCTTTTTGTTAAACTGTTTTAGTCAAAAACTAATGGTCAAAGAATCATGAGAAGGTAATGTTTGACTGTTTACGTGATTGTCATGATGAAAAAGTATCATCGGTTGCAAGTACATTATGTGCATTTGAAATAATAATGAAGAGATCACATACCAAAACATACGTAAGAAATAAGAATAGTACTCCTACGATGAGTTCGATTATTTGACGCTTACCAATAATTTCCAAAGTATTGTCACGTCTATACTGAAAAAAAAAATATTTAGGAAGTATATATTTTCACGAAGCTGAAAAAAAAAAGAATATCAGTAGACACGTTCATCACCTTATTTTATTTGCATACTAGGCAATTTGTGACAGTTATCTTTTTTTTTCGTGAAAGACGATTGACTTTAAGATTTTGTAATCTTGATCGATCTCCTTTTTCAATGATATTTCAACTTATTTAGACGTCAGATGCCATTGCATATCAATGTCAGCCTGCACTAGAAAGTGTCTTTTTTTCACTTTAACGAATTACCTACCGTTACAGCACACGAGACCCGCTGAATCAGACGGCGCACACGCAGACTTCTTCGTGCTGTCGCACACAGTGGTACCGTCTGTTTGATTTCTGGAGCATCTGAATATCACGCCTTCTTCGGTGGTACTTGCCCGCGAAAATGGACTTGATGCAAAGGCCTCGGCCGCTTCTGCATATCCCAGTTTTCCGCAGATTGCCCTACCAACGTTTAGATCCCAGTCGCCATAGCTGCATACACGATGCCATATATCTTGGTCGTGACCTCTGACCTCCACATTCCCCTCATGTGGCCCATTTCCGGCGATCAAGCGAACATCGTCTTCGAGAAATGGCGTGTTTATGGAGTCTGAAGACGTAATAAGAGTCTCCAAATGGTAAGACCAAAGAGATTTGAGAAATGGAGTTCCAACTGGCTGTAAACATTCTAACAGCTGTCAGTTTTCTTTTGACGTACAAAAGAATTTCACAGGTGCATTTGTGACTTTGGCTGCGTTTATCAACTTTCCCTTGTTTAAACGGCTTTCAAAGCCGTTTCCAAAGCCCTTTCGAAACGGCTTCCAAAATAGTTGCGTTTATCAACTATTCGCGAACACGATAACTGGCCTGTCACTCCACAGCTGCATTGCGCAATTCGACCCGAGGAGAAGAGGTCATATAAGGCGTGCATTGTTTGTAACTGCAGTACAATACTACAAAGCCGTTTCAAAGCAGCTTTGCGTTTATCAACTTCAAAAGGCTTTTACAAACAGGTTTCTGAAAACCTGTTTAGGAAACCTGTTTGGAGAGCCACAAATTTGCGGCTTTCGATAAGGCTTTCCGAAAGGGCTTTCAAAACAGCTTTGCGTTTATCAACTCGTGAAAATTCCTTGAAATTTGTTTGGAAAACCTGTTTATGCCGAGAAAAAGAGTTGATAAACGCACCCTTTGATGATCGGGGCTTGATGCCGTCGTCTTTCCGAGCACAAAGATGATTCATTTTGAACGCTAACATAATGTCGGCTATCTTTTGTTTGTTTTGGTATTAAAGGAAATTAAATTTCAGCTAATGATAAGGCATATATGAACAAATGAATCTGATATGGTATAATCTTCAAGTGTAGATATTAATCATTTTTTTATGTTAGATTAGTGTAAAAACGTGTAAAGTCGGGTACTTATAATTCCTATTTCACCATTTTTTGTGGAATTTTTATTCGCACATCCCTGTCAACTGCCTGTGTCTGTACCTTTGTGTACCGCTCATGTTTTACAAGAAGGGGCAACAAAAAGTAATTACCATCATAAAGACATCTCTTCCATTAAGAGTGACGAGTCATGCCACATGAATCAATTGTCTTCCTATCTGTGAGGCAACTCCAGTTTAGCACATACTTCAAATATTTCTTAGTGGCGGCATCAAACATGGGATCAAAAGGAATAACTCTGTTGTTACACCATCTCTTGCTCCTCCTTGGTAAGACTTAAAGATCCAGTTTACCTTTGGGAGCAGTAATTAAATGTTCAAGATATCACATTTGATGGATAATCATGTGAAGGTCAGTTGTATCACAAAACATCCGACCATATAAGATTTTCACAATAAAGCCTAAAATATAAGGAGGTATCAGCATTTTTCTCAATAAACCATAACTGTAGACGGTTTAGTCTGGAAGCATTCTTGTTATAACTATTGTTCATATTTTGTGTATTTAACAATACATAACATCAATTATACGAATTCAGATTATTACAGTGGTTGTTTCTATCCCTAACTCACATTTTAGAACTATTTCAAAACACTAATGCTGGGATTTTGTTTCATCTTCAAATGGTAAATTACGCCTTTAACGAGTGCACGTCACGAGACTGACACCCACAAGTCATACGGCCCACGAGTCATACAGCTCACGAGTCAAACAGACCATGATTTATACAGCTCGCGAGTCACACAGCCCATGAGTTCAACACTCAGCTAATAAGGCCCACGAGACCGACGCATTAAGCCCCCGTTGTGTTTGGCGAACTCATGCGCTGTTTTTACCTAGTGTCGAACTCATGGGCTTTATAGTCGGGTACCTAAGGGGGGGGGGGGGGTCACCGTGCATCCCCCCCCCCCAGGGCTCCTCGAAACTTACATTTTCAGGATCCTCATGACATACCAAAACATAGTCAAGATGTTAACAGGAACGAAAAGTGGCTGTTCTAGGTGAAATTTAATGTATTCTATTGTTTTTCATAATTTCTTATGTATTTCTTTGTTTTTCAACTTTTTCAACTTTTGTTTTTTCTTTGTTTTTTTATTGGAAATTGTTTCTGACCACTTTTCTACCATAATTAGCACAAAACTAATCAATGAAAGTGATTAATTGTAAAAATAATCAGGTTTTCATTACTTTCATGACAGAGCACCTGTTTTCCATAGGAAATGTACACAAAAGCACGAAATTGTGTCAGTTTTGGAACGACATTCCGTTACAAAAATGGGCGTGACTTCACAAAAGTATGCGGGGAAGTTGCAAATTTGGTCTCGAAAGTTGCGTGAGACTTGAACAAAACAAAGTGAAGTAAGTTTTGAGGAGTCCTGGGGGGGGGGTGCACGGTGACCCCCCCCCCCCCTTAGGTATCCTACTATGTAGGCCCTACATGTAACCACATATATATTACATACATATAGGACGGGGGGGGGGGTGGGATCCACCCCGAAGTTTCGCGCTATAAATCTGTCGCAAGGCTTCTTGACTTTGTTTGGTCAAGTCCCGCACAACTTTTGAGACCAAATTTGCAACATCCGCGTATACTTTTGCGAAGTCACGCCCATTATTGTAAGGGAATGTCCCCCCAAAACGGGCACAATTTTGTGATTTTGTGTACATTTCTTATGGAAAACAGTTGCTCTGTCATGAAGGTCATGAAAACCTGATTATTTTTACAATTAATCACTTTCATTGATTAGTTTTGTGCTAATTATGATAGAAAAGTGGTCAGTGACAATTTCCAATAGAAAAACAAAGAAAAAAACAAAAGTTGAAAAAGTTCAAAAAACAAAGAAATACATAAGAAACTAGAGATTGTAATTTGTCATTACTGACAAATTAAGGTGATCCGATTTTTTTTTTAAATCGATTCGAGGTCTGATCGCAATAGGCATCACCATACAGGTTTCATCTGTGTTTAGAGACATTGGTCGTGTGATGTTTGGATTCTCATTTAGAAAAGGGAGTCATATCTGTCATCTTTGGTACCAAATTCTGTATACACTAGATAACGAAGATACAGCAACAAATACATAATTTAGGCATGACCATACAAGTTTCATCTGTGTTTAGGGACATTCGCCGTGTTATGTTTGGAATCTCATTTAGAAAAGCGATTCAGACCAGCCATCTTTGGTACCAAATTCCGTATACACTGTAACGAAGATACAGAATGAAGTATATCTGACCATTGACCCCACTTTGCACACCCAGGATGGCATCTAAGCAAAAAGTGGTTATTTCGTGAAATGATTCTTGTAACATGGTCTTTGCGTGTGCAAAATATGGAAGAGATAGGACATTTATTCACTAAGATACAGGATGAAACATTTATGACCTTTGACCCTAATTTACATACCCAAGATAGTGTCTGATCAAGAAGTTGTTATTTTATGAAATAATGTACGTGACATGAACTAAACATGTGCAGAATTTGAGGGTGATAGACGCTGTTTTTCTTGAGTTATTGAAAAGAAAGTTGCAGAAAGAAATGAAACATCTCAATACATTGAAGATAAGCTTTAAATTCAACCACGTTTTTTAACGTGATCCCGACATTGTATGAAAAAACGAAGGGTAAAATACGATAGCCCAAAGCCTCAGCTACAACATATTAAGATCTGGGAGAAATTCACCGAAGCATAAGTGAGCTAGTGCTCGAAAAAGATAGTCATGTCAAATTTCATTTGCAGAAAAACTGCACTCCCATAGAGATAACACGTCATAATAAAGATACAGAAAGAAGAACATATGACCTCTGACCCCACTTTGCACAGACATGATGGCATCTGAGCAAAAAGTGGTTATTTTGTGAAATGATTCTTGTAACATGGTCTTTGCGTGTGCAAAATATGGGAGAGATAGGACATGTATTCACCAAGATACAGGATGAAACATTTATGACCTTTGACCCTAATTTACATACCCAAGATGGTGTCCGATCAAGTAATTGTTGTTTTATGAAATAATGTACGTGACATGAACAAAACATGTGCAAAATATGGGATTAATAGCCATTGTTGTTGTTCATCTATTGCACAGAAAGTAGTAGAAAGAAAGAAAAATAAAGAAAAAAATATGTTATTTTATAGAAATTTGAAGGAGAAGCATGAACAAATCAGAAAAAGATAAAGATAGGAAAGGAGATTTAGACTAACTAAAGAAAAAGAAGAAAATAAGTGTTTTAAAAAATAAACTAGAGATTGTAATTTGTCATCACTGACAAATTAAGGTGATCCGATTTTTTTTTTTATCAATGATTCGAGTCCTGATCGCAATAGGCATGACCATACAAGTTTCATCTGTGTTTAGAGACATTGGCCGTGTGATGTTTGCATTCTCATTTAGAAAAGGGAGTCATATCTGCCATCTTTGGTACCAAATTCTGTATACACTGAATAACGAAGATACAGCAATGAATACATATGACCTTTGACCCACCTTTGCACTCCCAAGATTGCATCTGATGAAATAGTGGTTATTTTGTGAAATGATTCTCGCGACATCGTCTATACGTGTGGAAAATATGGGAAAGATAGGACAGGTATTCACTAAGATACAAGATGAAACATTTATGACCTTTGACCCTAATTTACATACCCAAGATGTTGTCTGATCTAGTAGTTGTTATTTTATGAAATAATGTACGAGACATGAACTAAACATGTGCAAAATATGGGGGTGATAGGGCGTGTTTTTCTTGAGTTATTGCAAAGAGAGTTGCAGAAAGAAAGAAATATCTCAATACATAGAAGATAAGCTTTAATTTCAACCAATTTTTTTTATCGTAATCCCGACATCGTATGAAAAAACAAAGGAAATAAAACGATAGCGCAAAGTCTCAGCTACAACATATTAAAATCTGGGAGAAATTCACCGAAGGGTAAGTGAGCTAGTGCTCGATAAAGACAATCATGTCAATTTTCACATTAAAGAAAATTCCCTCCCATAGAGATAACACGTCATAACGAAGATACAAAAAGAAGTACATATGACCTTTGACCTCAATTTGCAACGACAAGATGGCATCTGAGTAAAAAGTGGTTATTTTGTGAAATGATCCTTGTAACATGGTCTTTGCGTGTGCAAAATATGGGAAAGATAGGACATGTATTCACTAAGATACAGGGTGAAACACTTATGACCTTTGACCCTACTTTACATACCCAAGATGGTGTCCGATCAAGTAGTTGTTATTTTATGAAATAATGTACGTGACATGAACTAAACATGTGCAAAATATAGAAGTGATAGAGGCCGTTTTTCTTGAGTTATTGCAAAGAAAGTTGCAGAAAGAAAGAAATATCTCAATACATCGAAGATAAGCCTGAATTTCAACCCAATTTTTTGACGTGATTCCGACATCGTATGAAAAAACAAAGGGCACACTTACGGTAGGGTAAAGTCTCAGCTACAACATATTAAAATCTGGGAGAAATTTACCAAAGCTTAAGTGAGCTAGTGCTCGATAAAGATAGTCATGTCAATTTTCATTTCCAGAAAAACTGCACTCCCATAGAGATAACACGTAAACTGGTCAAATTTGACAAGATTACTTTTAATCCATTTTTACGAGGTGATACCGTTATCCAATCAAAATATTGTAATTTTATGATTGAAAGAACATTAAATAAGCTACATCATACTGAAATCTGGGTGAAAATTGACTAAGGACTAGTGAGATACGCTCGAATGAACTTGAAATTTGATGACGTCATTTTGAAAATTTACTTTTTTTACTTTATTAAGAAATTTGATATCTTTTAATCATTTTGTCAGCATTGCCACCCCATGAAATGACATGTACAACTCATCAGCTTTCAAAATATGTACAGAAAATGGAGGGTCACCGTCCATCCTGACGAGTAAAATCGGATTTAAAATTGACAGTTTTTTGGCATAGTTGTACTGTATATCGCCATTGACGCGCGCGCGGAATTTCAACTTTGACGGGCCCGTATGACCTCATATTGAGTCGGATTGACTTGAAACTTGGTAGAAATATTCCTTGACATTTCAGGCAGCCGATAAGTGTGAAAAAACGGGAAATTTCTATTGCATATGAGCTGTGCGTGCGTATATGAGCGCGCGCGTACGCGTCCGTCCAATTTTTTCAATTTTTCAAAAAATGCTCGAAATGGTCTGAAACGTGTGCAAAAAAAATTTGAGCTCGATTTGAGCATACAAATATTTCAACGCGCGCGTACGCGCACGTTTTAAGATATAGATGAATTTTGAGAATGTGAGTAGAATGCGCTTGACTTGAACTATATGTGACGTAAATTTGATTGAAAAATTCTATTCCATTAATGAGATATGAATGAAAATGTGTTTTCACATAATGACGTCATAGTGACGTCACGGTCGACTGATCACAATGATTTTACAAGATTTGTCGTCTTTGGGTCACCATACATATATGGTATAAGTTTGACATTGATAGGCAATGCACTTTCTGAGCTAACCTCTGCACAACTTTTGGGGAGAAATAAAGAAAAAGAAGAAGAAAGAATCCGTACAGATACAGAAGGTGATCCGAGAGGATACTCGGATCACCTAATAAAGAAAGAAGAATAAAGAATCAGTACAGATACAGAAGGTGATCCGAGAGGATACTCGGATCACCTAATAAGAGCAGAAATTTTCGTACATTTGTTACAGCCTATAATCTATAGTCTCTCTTCCTCCGTTTGTAATCTTTGTTCCCTCCCTTAAAAAAAGAGACTCTGCCGAGGTGGAGTTTGTGTGTGTGTGTGTGTGTGTGTGTGTGCGTGTATGTGTGCGTGTGTGTGTGTGTGTGTGTGTGTGTGTGTGTGAATCGTTTCACTTATTCTCCCCCATTTCGCCCTTTATGTATGGGCTCAGGTTTAGAGGTAGATGATCAAACTAGAGATTGTAATTTGTCATTACTGACAAATTAAGGTGATCCGATTTTTTTTTTTTTATCAATGATTCGAGTCCTGATCGCAATAGGCATGACCATACAGGTTTCATCTGTGTTTAGAGACATTGGCCGTGTGATGTTTGGATTATCATTTAGAAAAGGGAGTCATGTCTGCCATCTTTGGTACTAATTCTGTATACACTAGATAACGATGATACAGCAACAAATACATGTGGCCTTTAACCCACCTTTACACTCCCAAAATGGCATCTGAGGTAAAAGTGGTTATTTTGTGAAATGATTCTCGCGACATCGTCTATACGTGTGCAAAATATGGGAAAGATAGGACAGGTATTCACCAAGATACAAGATGAAACATTTTCGACCTTTGACCCTACATTACATACCCAAGATGGTGTCCGATCAAGTAGTTGTTATTTTATGAAATAATGTACGTGACATGAACTTAACATGTGCAAAATTTGGGGTGATAGGGGCTGTTTTTCTTAAGTTATAGCAAAGAAAGTTGCAGAATGAAAGCAATATCTCAATACATAGAAGATAAGCTTTAATTTCAACCAAGTTTTTTAACGTGATCGCGAGATTGTATGAAAAAAGGAAGGCACACTGGCGATAGCGCAAAGTCTTAGCTACAACATATTACAATCTGGGAGAAATTCACCGAAGGGTAAGAGAGCTAGTGCTCGATAAAGACAACCATGTCAATTTTCACATTAAAAAAATTTCCCTCCCATAGAGATAACACGTCATAACGAAGATACAGAAAAAAGTACCTATGACCTTTGACCCCAATTTGCACAGACAAGATGGCATCTGAGCAAAAAGTGGTTATTTTGTGAAATGATTCTTGTAACTTGGTCTTTGCGTGTGCAAAATATCGGAAAGATAGGACATGTATTCACCAAGACACAGGATGAAACATCTATGACCTTTGACCCTAATTTACATACCCAAGATGGTGTCCGATCAAGTAGTTGTTATTTTATGAAATAATGCACGTGACATGAACTAAACATGTGCAAAATATCGGGGTGATAGAGGCTATTTTTCCTGAGTTATTGCAAAGAAAGTTGCAGAAAGAAAGAAATATCTCAATACATCAAAGATAAGCTTTAATTTCAACCAATTTTTTTGACGTGATCCTGACATCGTATGAAAAAACGAAGGGCACATTCACGGTAGCGTAAAATCTCAGCTACAACATATTCAAATCTGGGAGAAATTCACCGAAGCGTAAGGGAGCTAGTGCTCGATAAGGATAGTCATGTCAATTTTCATTTCCAGAAAAACTGCATTCCCATAGAGATAACACGTAAACTGGTCAAATTTGACAAGATTACTTTCAATCCATTTTTACGAGGTGATGCTGTCATCCAATCAAAATGTTGTTATTACATTAGTGAAAGAGCATTTCATAAGCTACATTATACTGAAATCTCGGTGAAAATTAGCAAAGGGTTAGTGAGATACGCTCGAATGAACTTGAAATTTGATGATGTCATTTTGAAAATTTGCTTTTTTTACTTTATTAAGAAATTTGATATCTTTTAATCATTTTGCCAGCATTGCCACCGCATGAAATGACATGTACAACTCATTAGCTTTCAGAATATGCAAAGAAAATGGGGGGTCACCGTCCATTCTGACAAGTAAATTCGGATTTATAATTGGTGGTTTTTTTGGCATAGTTGCACTGTATATCGCCATTGACGCGCGCGCGGAATTTCAACTTTGACTGGCCCGTATGATGTCATATTGAGTCGGATTGACATGAAACTTGGTAGAATTATTCCTTGACATTTTAAACATCCGATCCGTGTGAAAAACTGAGAAATTTATATTGCATATGAGCTGTGCGTGCGTATATGCGCGCGCGCGTACGCGTCCGTCCAATTTTTTCAATTTTTCAAAAAATGCTGCAAATGGTCTGAAACTCATGCAAAAAAATTCTGAGCTCGATTTGAGCATACAAATATTTCAACGCGCGCGTACTCGCACGTCTTAAGGTGTAGATGATTTTTGAGAATATGGGTAGAATCCGCTTGACATGAAATATATGTGACGTAAATTTCATTCAAAAATTCCGTTCCATTAATGAGATATTAATGAGAATGTGTTTTCATATAATGACGTCATAGTGACGTCACGGTCGACTGATCACTATGATTTTATTAGATCTGTCGTCTTTGTGACATGATACATATATGATATAATTTTGAAATTGATAGGTGCAGCACTTTCTGAGCTAATCGCTGCACAACTTTTGTCCAGAAATAAATAAAGAATCCGTACAGATACAATAGGTGATCCGAAGGATACTCGGATCACCTAAAAAAAATATTGGCAGGGGTGAGCCTCGAACCAGGGACCTTAGGATTACGAGTCGGATGCGCTATGCAATGACCTATTTCATGCTCCATAGGCCCTGTGTATTAAGCAAAATGACACTGCATCGAAGCCACGTGCCATTTTTCAACCAAGTTTTTCGACGTGATGCCGACGTCGTATGGAAAAAAATGAAGGCACATTAAGGATAGCCCAAAGTCTCAGCTACAACATACTAAAATCTGGGAAAAATTCACTGAAGCATAAGTGAGCTAGTGCTCGAAAAAGATAGTCATGTCAATTTTCACTGCCAGAAAAAACTGCTCTGCCATAGAGATAACACGTAAACTGGTCAAATTTTACAAGGATACTTTCAATCCATTTTTACGAGGTGATAACGTTATCCAATCAAAATGTTGTTTTCACATCAATGAAAGAACATTTCATAAGCTATAACATACTGAAATCTGGGTGAAAATTGGCGAAATTTAAGTGAGATACGCTCGAGTGAATTTGAAATTTGATGACGTCATTTTGAAAATTTACTTTTTTTTACTTTATTAAGAAATTTGATATCTTTTAATCATTTTTTCAGTATCGCCAACTCATGAAATGACATGTACAACTCATCAGCTTTCAGAATATGTCAAGAAAATGTGTGGTCACCGTCCATCCTGACGAGTAAAATCCGATTTAAAATTGGCGGTTTTTTGGCATAGTTGCACTGTGTATCCCCATTGACGCACGCGCGGAATTTTGAATTTGACGGGCCCGTATGACGTCATATTGAGTCGGATCGACTTGAAACTTAATAGAAATATTCCTTGACATTTTGGACATCCGATCCGTGTGAAAAAACTGAAAATTTCTATTGCATATGAGCTGTGCGTGCGTATATGCACGCGCGCGTACGCGTCCGTCCGATTTTTTCAATTTTTCAAAAAATGCTCCAAATGGTCTGAAACGTGTGCAAAAAAAATTTGAGCTCGATTTGAGCATACAAATATTTCAACGCGCGCGTACGCGCACGTATCAAGAGAAAATGTAAATTTTGAGAATATGAGTAGAATGCGCATAACTTGAAATATATGTGACGTAAATTTCATTGAAAAACTCCATTCCATTAATGAGATATGATTGAGAATGTTTTTTCATATAATGACGTCATAGTGACGTCATGGTCGACTGATCACTTTGATTTTAGTTCGATTGCCGTCTTTGGGACACGATACATACATGGTATAAGTTTGAACTTGATAGGCATAGCACTTTCTGAGCTAATCTCTGCACAACTTTTGGGGAGAAATAAAGAAAGAAGAAGAAAGAATCCGTACAGATACAGAAGGTGATCCGAGAGGATACTCGGATCACCTAATTATGAAAAACAATAGAATACATTAAATTTCACCTAGAACAGCCACTTTTCGTTCCTGTTAACATCTTGACTATGTTTTGGTATGTCATGAGGATCCTGAAAATGTAAGTTTCGAGGAGTCCTGGGGGGATGCACGGTGACCCCCCCCCCCCCCTTAGGTACCCAAGTATTATTTGCCTAGTGTTGAACTCATGGGCTGTATGACTCATGGATCTGTATTCAATGTCGAACTCGTGGGCTGTATGACTCGCGGGTGTTGGTCTTGTGGAATGACCCCGATTTAACGGCTCAAGCTGGAAGTCTGCTTTGGCTTTGCTCGATTTTAGGTAAGTTGTGTGTTCAAAGAAAATTAATTCCTAAGTAAAAGGTAAGTAGACATAAGTATAATGTATATCAATCACAAGGATAACAATACAACTAGGAACCACACGAAAAGAGAATGACTGTGATAGATCATTTTCATTTTGCATAATTTGCATACTTAAAAAAATGCAGATTTCAATTAAATCAAAGTTTGAAAATAAGGGTCCCACGTTCATTGCTGTAATCTTCCGGGGGGAAAAAATCTTTCTACCTCGAATTTCGTATGAAGCCATTGTAATAATGCAAGCTGGATGACAATTGATTGTACTTTTTCCCTCTCCTTTCTCTTCTGTTCAGTTCTCAAAAACGGAAATAATCGAATTCCATGTCGTGCATTTTTGTTTTCTTTTAACCCATTTAGGACGTGTCCCGAGTATATCTTTGCTTACCATAAACTGCTAAATTGGGTTTTGGTTGTTGTTGTTGTTTTTTTTATTAACACCTACGTAAATGCCAACCTGAACTCGTTATAACGAAGTCCTCGGGAAAGGCAGTTTTCTTTCGTAATATCGAAATGTCGTTATAACCGAACAAGTCAAAATTTAAGGATAGAGAGCCGATAATATTGCTTCCTGAATTTCCATTTTGCTGTAACCGGACTTTCGTTATAACGGTGTATACGGTATAAAGGGAGTGTACTGTACCGATTGGACTTTATGGGATGGTGGCCTGATTAGGTATATGTCAACGACAACAAACCTGTCGAGTGTATGGTACAGGATTTCTTCTTAACCGCGTGCCCTTTGGGTTCACCGTAGAATCGGAACTTGTCCTCCGTGTACACACCAACCTTTCGGAGTGTCGTCTCCCAGTGTTTCAGGACATTACAATGTGGAGGACCTGGATCTTCCCATGAGGCAGTAAACGCGTCATTGGGATCTGAAAGAGACGTATACAGATTAACGAGTTCTGGAGCCAGTGATATGCAATTCTATCTGTCTATGACGGGGATTCTATTTGAAGGACACACAATTCATTAGAGTAGTTCCTGCTGTCGGGTCCCTCCACCATGTGCAAAAAGAAAGAACACACACTGGAGAGGAATTTCAAGTGCAAATATTGTGAGAAGATATATAATTATTCAACTCATCTGGTAACTTATTAAATCAATAATCAAACACATGGTAACTCTGGATGTAACTGTGTATTAAAATGTTACTTTACCTTAAAAAAATGTTATCTTAAAGGGATCGTTACGGTTTTGGTTGAGACCTCTGGTTTCTAACATGTTTTGGTGAGATATTGAGAAACATCTTATGAAATATGAAAGATCATGTAATTCTATGAGGAATTCAATATTTATTTGATGAAAATTGGTTTTGAAATGGCTGAAATATCCCAAAAAGAGTAACTCTAATAAATTGTGGGACCCACACTTTATTACAATCGCTTTGTTTTACTTTGTTTTTGGATTTTTCAGTCATTCCAAATCCGATTTTCATCGAATAAACTTTGAATTCCTCTTAAAATGGTATGTTCTATACTATATCATAAGTGTTTTCTTAGTATCTCGCAAAAAGTTAAAAGTCCAATTCTCATCTCCACCAATACTGTACCATCCCTTTAAAGCCAGGCTGACACTTGCACGACGTTTGGCCACGATTTTGTCGTGGCAAGTCGTGACCAAAATTTTGAACATTTCAAAATTCTCGTCCCGACATGGCACGCAGTCACGACGGGTTTACGCACACTTCACGCCAGTTTACGACTAGTTTGCGCACTGGCACGACTCAAGTCGTGCCAATGCGTGCCACAAAATCGTGCAAGTGCCAAGCTAGGCTGACACTTGCACGATTCTGTGGCACGCATTGCCACAACTCAAGATGGTACACGACTCCCCTCCCCCACTCAAGTGGGGAGGGGAAAACCACGAATAAGCCAGTGGCTTGAAGTTTGTGATTCCCTATACAGAAGTACATTAAAAAACAGATTGGCATGAAAATACTAAATACCAAATGTTACATAATGACACTAGATACTCAATAATAGACAAAAATACACATAAAAATAAACAGAACATACATAAATACAACACAAAACAGAACGTCATGAATGTATAATGTTCCAATACATTGATAAAACGTAATTAATCATAACCTTTCGTTTCTTTTTCTTCTTTTGTTTGTTTTCGTTTCTTTTTCTTTTTTTCTTTTCTTTTTCTATTTTGTTTCCTTTTTCTCTTTTTTTTCGGGGGGAGTGAGGGAGGGGAGTTTTTTTTCGTTGTCCCCTATTTTTTCGTTTCTTTTTCGTTTTTTCTTTTGTTTGTTTTCGTTTCTTTTTCTTTTTCGTTTCTTTTTCTTTTTCGTTTCTTTTTCTTTTTTTAAATTTCCTTTTTTTTTCTTTTTTTTGGGGGGGGGGGAGTGGAGGAGGGGAGTTTTGCTGTTGTTGTTTCTTTTTTGCGGGGGGTGGGGGAATCATCTCTCATTTTATTCTTTTCAGTGTTTTAATTTTTTCTGACTTCCTTTCTTTAATGTCTTTTATTTTCTATACCTTCATTACTTTTTTTTTTGGGGGGGGGGTTCTTCTCTTTTATTTCAAAAATGGAACAACTTAGGATGCAGATCATGGAGCTACTGCCATTCTTTCTTGCCAAGAGACAGCACCAGCAGGGGACATGTAGTAATGTGACAGGTAGACTCGCTGATCCTTTGCATCCTTGTGGGTATGATGGCTGGTTAGAGGTAGCAGCCCTTGCAGGTGTCAGTCAGTCCTCCATCCACCAGGGATCAGATCATGTGTGTCCGGATCTTCGCGGTCCACTTCTGAAATTGCGTGTGGGTATCTGATGAGGATGAGGTTGTGCAGGAGACAGGCGCACATGGTGATCAGGTTGATGATGTCGGGGTGCTGATGCATCGTCGTCAAGAAGCAACGGAACCTTTGACACAAAAATTCCAAAGGCATTCTCCACAACACGTCGGGCACGAAACAACCTGTAGCTGTATATGCGTTCTCGTGGGACCTGTGACCGATGGGAAAATGGTTTCATCATCCAGGTTCGGAGAGCAAAGGCGTCATGCCCTACGAAGTGATAGGGCACTGGCTGGTCATCATTAGGGAGTGGTTCTGGTTGAGAAACTCCAGCTCTGTTCTCTTCTGCAGCATCATGTAGGGAACAGTTACTCCATGTTCCTCCATCCGACGCACCACCCTCTGCCCCAACATCCACATAGAGGAACTTGTAGGTAGCATCTGCCACTGCCATCAGCACAATGCTGTGGAAGCCCTTACAGTTGTAGTAGTAAGAGCCAGCATTGGGTGGCTTCTTCATGGCAATGTGCTTGCCGTCCACAGCCCCCAGACAGTTGAGGTAGTTCAATCTAGAGCTGAACCTGGCAGCAACTTCCTTACACTCCTCTTCAGTTTTGGGGCAGCGCAGCACTTCGTCCTTGTAGACCGCGATGATGGCTTTACACACCTCGGGTATGAACTTGCAGATGGTACTTGCTTCAACCCTGAAGCTGTACCGCAGACTTGGATAGGAATTTCCAGTGGCTAGGAAGCGGAGGGTGGCAGCCAGCTTGAGTCCAAATTGAAGCGGTTCCCTCATGAAGGTGGACTGCTTCTGGAGGCGAGGGGCTAACTTCCAACCATCTCTTGGAACAGGTCAGGTAATTTTTGTAGCCCCCTTGGTCTTCCTTGTGGAGTTCAGTCAGTAGACTGTCATACTGTCCAAACTCGTGCCTTCTGGTCAACCATTCCCTGACCCACACTTTCCTTTGTGTCTTTCTTCGAGGTGGGGTTGCCTTTTCTTGCTCTTCTGCCTCTTCCAGCCTTTTCTGGTGCTCTTCAACAATGGCTAGAGCAGCTGCCTGGTATTCTCTGCAATGATTGTGTCTCTGGCATTCAGCATGTTGTCTCTTCCACAGCCAATTTAAAAATGACAAGGGGGTGGGGAGGCCCCCTTTTTATATGGCGTGCCCAAGTCGGCACGACATCGTCCATATTGCGCAAACTCGTCGTGCCAATGCGGGAAGTGCGTAAACTATGCGCAAACTATGCGTGAACTCGTCGTGCCAGTTCGTGTCAATGTGGACACTGATGGGCACGCATTCGTGAACTGTTCGTCAACTCGTCGTGAACTACGCGTGAACTAGTCGTGAACAGTGCGAGAGCCTCCCAGTTCATGCCCAAAATGGCACGACTTGCCACGATAAAATTGTGGCCAAAAGTCGTACAAGTGTCAGCCTAGCTTCAGCTTGGCTATAGATTGCTTTTTATGGTCTCCATGGCGTTAGCAGATGCCAGGAAAACATCACTTACAGGGACTCAAACAGGAAAAAAAAAAATAATAAGCGCGCCGCTTCACAGACATCGCCGCTTCGCGCCTTGTGGACACTGCTCGGCATTCGTTGCGTTGGGTCAAACCCTGGGACAGCGGAGCTGGGGGGGGGGGGGGGGGGGGAGGAGGGGCTGCAGCCCACCCCAACCCCAATTATTTGGGCAGAAAAAGAGAAAAAATTAGAGCTTAAAATCGCAAGCTGGCAACCCTAAAAATGAAAAAAGAGATACCCCCTTCCACTCTCCCCCACCCCCCCTTTTCTCTCTTCGCTCGCAAGACCCAGATCAGCCCCGCGGTAAACCCCCCTTCTTGGAAAAACAAGCTAGATCCGCCCCTGAGTATCCCCTCTTTCCTTCTATTTTTTCCTGTTACTCTTAACCTATTGAGGAGGGGTGATTTCTCTACAACAAGCATTTCCAGTGGACACTTGCCCAAGAATACCCGGGACTCATCTGCAACTGGTTGATAGTACCATGGACCTATTAAACAGGGGCATTCATCGTATATCGGTAATTGATTCATGCACCAGTACATCTCAAAAGCGCCACAAAGACATTTCAAACAATAAATGCTTCACTGCTTTGATCCCATGATCGTCACCGCCAGCAAGCCGGGTGAAGAACAAGACGGAGATTCGAGAAATTTAAAACTAAATGCGCAGAAGAAAATAACTCTCAAAAATCAGGTAAAGTGAATATGCAGTTGTGGCGTATGTTAGGAAATCATGCCTCCAACATTCTCTTGGAAGATGCAGGCTTTTTTTTAAGCTAATATTTTTGGCAGAATGATTGTCATTTGCGATCTCAATATTTAATTTTTCGCAGCTTATTCCAGAGCAAGCATGAATGGTAATGGTAGAGAACAGGTATATCTTGCCATTAGGCAAAGTCTTATGCGTGTGCGAAAATGTGCGAATCAGCAATTACCCATCTTTTGACACAAAAGTTGTCATGTTCTCAGGTTTTGCTGCTCCTCGTCATCTGCATTTATTCAAAGACATTTCCGTCTGAAAAAGGCACATTATCAGCGAAACAAGACTGAAATGAGGGAAACGATTCTTTTGTTAGTGACGATACTTGATCACACAATTGTCATTGTCCAGACACCTGAATGGTACTCATTAAAATGCATATAATCAGATGGCGGTGGTGATGATGGGATCAAAGAAAGACTTCTATTATAGTCCGTATTGATATGATAGTATAAGAGCAACAGGTATTATGTAGCCCTATTGTTGCCACATATAAACCTAGTATAACCCAACTTCTTCTATTGATTGCTCATCATAACTCAAATCTTCACGTGTTTAGTAATATCTTATATTGCCCTTTACCGTGCTTTCATACATTGGTAGTCAGTAATGAGATAAAAGAAAGAAGAAGCCATCAAGATCATAAATAATAAATCGTATTCTGGAGGAGTCGTTCGAGAAAGTGATAGATTCTTAGCAGCACACAAATGAAAAGACACGAAGACACGAAACAAATAAAGTGGTGCGGCTTTCCTCGGACAAGAAGGTCAAATTACTTTCGATTTCCCTCCTGACTCGATCAAGTGCACCCAGTGTTTGCCGTTTGCAAAGGTAGCTCGCTAATTTTTGAGGATACACAGAGAGCGGTAGACTCGCACACACAGAGAGCGCGAGGGGCGAGCTGTGAGCGTATCGAGCGCCTTTTCAAAAGTTATACTCTCAACGCTGAAAATGAGCCTCATTCATAATGAATATTATATTATGCTTATTCTTGGCATAATTCATATCTTATGATATCGACCAACGAAAACGAAAGAACGGTAGGTAAATGTATTTTACGGAGAACGGACATTTGCTTTTAACGCCCCTACCTTATGGAATGATTTACCTCAGAAATTAAGACAAATCACTGATATAAATAGATTCAAGTCTGCCTTGAAAACGCATTTATTTACAGTGTATATGAAGCTCGGTACCATCAGAGTAATTGGAATGTGTTTGTATAAACTTTCTCTTTTTTGAGCGCATAGGGACATTATCACTTTGTGTAATGCGCTATATAAGCACTGTCCATTATTACTATTATTAGCCTTTTCCATTCATTATAAGAGAGGGATTTTTAAAGTATTTGTGTAGAGTTTAATTCAAGTACCATGTCTCATATTTTTAAGAATTAGTTTTAACATTATAAACTTTAGAAAATGTGTTATATTTTAATTGCCATTGATTTGATAGCATAATTTATATACATATTCTCCGATCCGATTGCTGTCTTCATTCATTTATCTATTCATATCAACACGGTCACTTGTTTCAGCAGTTACATTACATGATACAGGAAGAACGTAAAAAAATAAATCATACTAAAAAAAAAAATCACAAAGCAACATAAAAAGACAACACCAACACTTGAGCTTACAGGCTACAAATCACATTCCCTATAACCCCCCCCCCCACACACACACACACACACACACACACGAATTATACTCTACGCATAATCAATTGGTGTTTAAACTTTTACATCAAAAAAAATCAAATATGCACAAAACACATGAGTCCATGTCTCGTTAAGCAAAAGCTATGTGTGTTTGAGTCCATTGCGAGCTGCTTATGAGAGACTTATGAAGTTGTGACCATACTTGACAACGCTGGAGTAACGAGGATAACTGTAGGCTGTGTGAAAGAACAGTGTCACTCCTACCAATTGCGACCCTGCACCACAAAACCAACAGAAAGTCGCCAGGCACATATTTTTTAGTAAAGGGCATATTCTGAAAGAGCAGACTGTAAGCTTTAAAATGATGTATAACTCAATTCAAGTGGACTCCCCTAACCTTCCTAAATACTGGAAAGAAAGCAAAACATTCTGGAATAGAGTGAACTGAGAAAAGAGGCTCTGAAGTACACGTCTATTCAAGCGCTTAGTCTGTACCAAGCCGTGCTACTTGTGCCATGAAAGGGACAAAACGCAGGATGTAAACTACCGGAGCAACAACAATGAAGGGATTATCATATTAAACTGAAATTGAGCATATTTCTATTAGCACATTTTGTCCATGATTAATGCTAACTTTCAAAGCAGTAACATCATCCTTTCAAAAGTTACTAGACTTGAAAGTGAATAGTGTGCAAAGGATTTCAATGCATGAAAAGCAGCCTCTAAGACAAACTTGATCATTCTACTCTTCCCCTATAAAGGGTTGTAAAAAAACTACTAAAAACACACTTTTCCATTCATGTTATGATACCCAACTGAAGAATAATGTAGAAGGATAGCTCTTTCAGTAAATATGGAAAACCCAAGATTGACTCGGTTGAACCATTTCTCCTTTTTTGAGTCCTCACTTAAAATCAAGAGGTAAGACTCTTTGGTTGTTTTGTGGTGCACGGTCACAATTAGACAAGAGCATGTCATCGTTTCAGAACAGTAGCAAACTTTTTATCATTCTCAACAAAGAGTATAAAACATAGCATGAAGAAAGAAATACAAAAAATATATACATATTACAAACATCGAAATGCAATAATAATGATGATGATAATAATAATAATAATAATGATAATAATAATAATAATAATGACGATCATTATCTCGGCCGCATTAAGGGACTGCGAAGTACCTGCGTGGGAGTTGCCTGCGAGGTGCTGCTGCTAAGGGCCTCCTACTTGCGTTCTGCGGGACGTCGGCGGGCAATCCCGGCGACTCACACGGAAAACAGTTTTGGTCACGCGCAAAACTTGGGTGCGAGTAAATCAGACTTGCGTGCGCACCTACGGGCAACTGCGGGTGAGGTACGCGCTAGGTACTGTCAATTGCGGACCAACTGTGGAGAGCTCCGGGTGGCATATTTGTTTCCCCGCAAGTCAAGCCGCAGAACTTCCCCAAATACGGAGTGACAAGGCCTTGAGCATGCTAAAAACTTGTTCCGAGTGAGTCGTCGGAATTCGCTTGCAGAGGTACACGCAGAACACCAGTAGGAGATCCTTATCGGCAGCACCTCGCGGGAAAATCCATCGCAGTACCCGTAAGTTGCCCGTAACAGAAAACGGATCAGTTTCAAAGCTCTCACACAGGTAACACGGAATGCACGCAAGAAGGAGGTAAGTAGCTTACGTCCAGTAGGCAAGAAACAAGTGCGAAACTCGCAAACAATTTTGTCCGCCCGCGAAAAATTCTCCTGCATGCTGGACAATCCCTACTCGCATTAAGCCCGCGTAGCTTGCCCGGAAAGGTGTAATACGGCCTTTACCATTGACCACGAACTAATGACCCATTATACCAACATCCGCTCAGGCATCCTTTTCCCATATAACAAGTTCGTGTTCAGTACCAATAGTTTGGAACATTATTCGTTTGGAGATCTTGGATTTTTCAAAAGCAAGTTCTACATGTAGGTGACTAGCATTTACCCATATTGAAAGGTTAATGAAAAAAAAAAAAAGAAACGTTCATAGAACCAATTTATAAGACAAATATAAAACACAAGTTTAATTTCGGGAAATAAGGGGAGATGCAGCCCGGTCTTGGATATCGTGCAACAAGCACTCGCCTGCGCCTCGTATACATGTTACGCCATTGTAAATACCCTCGAGTGCATTGTGCACTTAAAGGCCGTGTCACACCAGCCTTGCGTGCGACTTGCAAAGAACAATTTTGACTACCCGGAGGTCCCCGTATATCCGCACATGACAGTACCTAGCATGTATCTCAAAAGTAGTCGCCCGGAGGTGCGCACGCATATTATTTACCCGCAACCGTGTTTAGACCATGTCACACCTTTCCGGGCAAGCTACTCGGGCTTGTTACGTGTAGGGATTTTCCAACATACCGGACATTCCTGAGGGCGGAAAAGGATTTGTGCGAGTCAGCGCATGTGTCTTACTTGCTGGACGCGTTATACTTGCGAGTATACTGTGTGACCTTTGTACCAGTCGCGTGGGGGCTGACAACTCAGTGAAGGAATTCCTCTAATGGAATGGCTGAAATCTCACAGAATTTCACTATCTTGGCTGCATACGGGACTGCGAAGTACCTGCGTGGGAATTGCCTGGGAAGTACTGCCGCTAAGGGTCTCCTACTGGCGTTCTGCGTGGACCTCTACGGGCATTTCCGCGACTCACCCGGAAAAAGTTTTGGTCATGCTCAAAACTTGGCTGCGGTTAAATCGGACTTGCGTGAGCACCTCCGGGCAACTACGCGCTAGATACTGTCAGGTGCGGACCAACTGCGGAGAGCTCCGGGGAGTAAATTTGTTTCCCCGCAAGTCAAGCCGCAGAAGTTCCCCCGTACGGTATGACAAGGCATGAATGAAAATTGCAAACATTCTTGTTCGCCCGCTGAAAATCTTCTACGTGCTGGAAACTACCTCCTCGCCATAAGCCCGCGTAGCTTGCCCGGAATGGTGTGACACGGCCTTTACTTTAACACTATAAAGCCCAAGATTGTGCCCCCCCCCCCCCAATCAGATTTTCGTTTGCCACTCCTTCGCCCTTAAACCGATTTCAAACAAATTTGGTCACTTTCCCTAAAATCTTATTGCCAACTTTTTGACATATAATCTAGCTATATTTGATGTTGCTGGTTGCCATGGCAACCATAAACTGACAATCATGTCAGTCAGATTTTGCATCTTTTTTTCTGTTCCCATTTCATTTAACAGTTTATAAAATGGGTGTTTCTTTGCTGAAATTTGTTGAAGTAGCAAAATTCGAAGTAGTTATGGTCCTGGAAAGTATTTCTTATTATTTCCTTTGTTTTATTTGACAAAGGCATAAAACAATAGATATGATAAAGATAAATGAAAACAAAAATATTTTCTAAAGATTGCCCTTATATTTTGAGTTATTTTTATTCCTTCACCCAAGTTATGCCTCTAATATCAAAAGTTTATCATATCAATTTGCAATCTCAAAATTCCAGTATTATGCCATCCCAAACATTTAATCTTAGGTCTCATAATGTATCGCGATGTCGATATGAATAGCGCCCCCATGTGGTGACCTTGAGAAATTTCAACCATAACAAACCATCAGAAAACTCCACGTGCTTATCACTTGTGGCAAATATGAAAATGATTGGTCTATAATAAGACATATTATAGAATGGGGGTAAAGAAATTATACAGAAACATCATGTTTTTATTATATTTCCCATGTATTTTTTTATAGCTCAGGTTTGAGTTTCTTCAGTTTGTCTCCCTCTACAAATGAAAATTTGTTAAGATCGCAACTGCTGATCTGTAAATTAACAAGCGCGTCGGAAAAAAAAAGGAACCACGGGACTCGAACCTGTCATCTACTGCTTTCCGGGCAGCGACACTACCACCAGGCTGTCCCTGGTTGCCGGCAGCGACACGATGAACATGGAACAAATACCCAAGCTCCGAGATTTCGACATTGTCATATTAGGTAGTCCAAGGCGGACAAGTCATGTGTAGGTTACTTTTTTCCGACATGTTTGTTTATTTACAGATCAGCAGTTGCGATCTTAACAAATTTCCATTTGTAGAGGGAGACAAACTGAAGAAACTCAAACCTGAGCCTTCATTCCCACTGAATTATATCTTTCTTTCTTTCATTTATTTCTTTATATCTTGGTAAATAGCGCCCTCCATGGGCGACCATGTGAAAATTCAAATTTACGGTCATGTAGAGTTTGAGTTGCTTTATACTCACGTGCCAAATATGACGATGATACATCAAATAATTTAAAAAAAAAGTTATATGGGGTGCACAATGTGCCCCCCCCCCCCCCTCCCCTTGGGCCTGCGAGGGTGAAAATAGCTTGGGCTTAATAGGGTTAACACTTACCAAGGGAGAGGAATATGAGAACAATCCATAGCAACAAGAACATGACCTCTTCCTGCACGAGAAAATAATGCATGTACGGTACAAGGTGTTACAAAATTTCCCACTTTTGATCCTTAGATAAATACAAGCTCACAAACTTTCAATCAGATAACACTGTCATTGATATGAGTAATAGCTTAATAGTGTACAATTCAATTGGATGTAATTTAAACATGAGAGCACGAATCAGTTTCGTTCAATTCATGCCTAATTTCAAAGTTGAGTTCCAGATTTTGGTCAAAATTTGAACCCTCTGTACAAACTGAACTTTACGGAAGAACCATTAATGATGCGTATACGAGCGTGTGCTTTACGCACACAATGACCCTGGACAATCAACATGAATACCACAAATACCACCTTTTCAGAGCTCTGCTGACTACGCTTATTAGGCGTTTTCACATCAGCCCGATAAAAATCCAAGCTCGAGATATTTTCCAATTTCCCAAGTCAGAAAATAGCGCGCTATTTCGAATCATCGGGCTGATGTGAAAACGCCTCATGGACTCTTGCTCCAAGGCACATGACTGCTATATGAATAATTCAGGATGGATTGCCGTGAACACTGCTAGTCTGAATTCATGGTAAATGGTAAAATCCTTGCACATTCCATGTGTTTGCATACAATGAATTTCAGGATAAATAAAGACTAGCTGTGACAGTGGAATTTGTCATGAATATTGCTATATATGTAATAGAACATTCCAGTCCTGGGCCCTGTTTCATAAAGCTTTTCGTAAAGTTACGAACAATTTACGAGCGACTGGTGATCGCTATGTGCTATACTTATCGGAATTTTCATAATTCAGCGCAAGAACTGATCACCAGTCGCTCGTAAGTCGTTCCTAACTTTACGAACAGCGTTGTGAAACACCCCCCTGGTCATTGTTCAGGACCATTGTCAAGGTGGTAACCACACACTGCCATACACACCAATTGACCTTATTTTGTACAGAGGGTTTAAAATAACACAAAATCTAAAACCTAACTTCAAAATAAATCTTAAATTCAATCATGTTAATGGAAATGATTTATGCTATCATTTGCCAATTACCTCCAACAAAATTGTACCTTATTCATCTATTGCTCATATCAATGTCAGTGCTAATATATATATATATATATATATATATATATATATATATGTATATAGTTTGGCACTGTTAAGGATTAGACGTGGGAAAAGTTTTGTTTTGTTCTGTTTGTCTTTTTGTAACACCTGGTATCAGAGTATGTGTGTGTTACCCTTTCACTGTTAATGAACTAAGTATCTCATAATTTTCACATCAATATAAGATCCGATTTGGCTTTGATTACAACGTTTTAGCAAAACACAAACTACCTTGTTGACTCTTTAGAAATTCTGTAACCTTTTTAAGTTTCTTGATACCTTTCCCAGGTTAGTGAATAAACAATTGCATTGGAAGTGAAAACAGACTATCCCTTCGTTTTATTTCTTTTGTCCGCTTCCACGCATAATCAGCACGAATTTATTTGAATCCATGAATACCTTTCGTACACACAATGCGATTGTGTTATCCTTGTAGCCCTTTCACAAAGAATAAGGTCCGTAATCATCCTTTTCATTTTTTTCATTTTATCGTTAAAACATATCCAAATATCACTCCTCCTACTAATACTAATTGCTGTCGCTTCTACTACTACTACTACTGCTACTGCTGCTGCTGCAGCTGCTGCTGCTACTAGGACTACTACCATCATCGATAACAATGATAACGATAATCAGATTCCATAATAACTATTATCATGATCATGAAATTATTGTTGAGTTTTACCACACTACGTTATACTCCTTTTTTACAGCTCAAGTATTATAATTTTAGATTAATTTATTCCTCCTTTTCTCCACCTCACATTGTAAACGTAACCCACCCTAAGAATGATTTCCCGCTTTGATACGCGGAATTATTCTTATTTTTGTTTTTTAATATGAAACAGGTGCACGAAAATGCGAAAACACAAAATAATACATACGTCTTCCTATCCGGCTTCTCTGGAAAGTAGCTTCACGATACAGCTTGATGCAGGTAAATATTCTGTTCACACTTTTTCAATATTTAGCTCCAATTTGACTGGACATTGCCTGAGAGCGAGTTCAGTCTCCGAAAAGTCGACGATTGTGTCGTAAGGAGCGATAACGGCGCTGGGTCGTGGCATCTTGCAAGTAGAGTATACCTCACGAAACGTGACTGGCTGCCATTATTGTATCTTTCAAATGGTAAGTCGTAAACATTATTATAATTCTTCTTCTGTTTACTAGTAGAAATATAGTTTCAGCCATACACAAGGATGAATTAATGATATCGAACAAAGGTGACAAGAAAGAGACAGGAAGACAGAGAAAGGGAGAGTGAGACTCGAAGGTGATGAACACTTTTCTCTTTGGGTATCAAATTGAATAGGCCAAGTAAAAAACCGTCGTTTTGCCATAATATAAGGAAACATGATACACAACACAAAAGCACATTTCTGTTGACGAGATAATGTTATAGATTGCGTTTCAGTGTTGAAGGATTTCATTAAATTGTGCAAAACTGATATTTCAGAAGAATTATAGACTTTTGACGCTCGTTATTTTCACTTCATACAATTGCGTAATATTACACTGCATGATACTGCACTTCTTATATATGTGACCATGCACCTCAAAACGAACATAAAGTCGCACACACTGATATTGCGTGAAAACTGAAAAAAAGTGAAATAGGTCAACCTAAAACGGGAATGAAAGTGTGTTTTTTAGCACTTTATCTCGAACATTTTTGGTAGAATAGTGTGACTAGGTGTGTCTTTAGAATCCCTTTTTCATTTCTGAAAAACCTTGTCCACACTCTTCACGTTCAACTCTTATAACCTTCGGAAGGATAGCGCTACTACTTTAAAAGTTGGCCGTAATTATGTTAATGAGGCATGCTTAATTTCAGTTTAATCTGATAATCCCGTCATTGTTGTTACTCCGGTGGTTTACTTCCTGTTTTTTTTTTTTTTTTTTTGTCCCATTCATCTCACAGCCAGCACGGTTTGGATAAGATTAAGCGCTTGAATAAACACTGTACTTCAGAGCCTCTTTTCTCAGTTCACACTTTTCCTGAGTTTGTGCTTTCTTTCCAATATTTAGATAGGTTAGGAGAGTCCATTTAATTTGAGTTATACATCATTTTAAAGCTTAAAGTCTGCTCTTTCAGAATATAGTCTTAACTAAAAATTCATGTCTGGCGACTTTCTGTTTGTTTTGAGGTGCAGGGTCACATATTATTCACTATGGTACATCATGCCATCAAACAATGTATTGTCATTGATCACTGTTCTCTTAACCCGTTCCTTACGGGAACCTGGTTTACCAGGTTCCCGTGGGAGCAACTGATATACGGGAACCTGGTTTACCAGGTTCCCAAAATGAAGACAAGGGTGCCTGCTTCAGTGGCCTAAATTCATGTTTCTTTGTGTTAGAATGCTCAGAAAATTGGGTTTGATAAAAAGATCAGAGTTTATTCTATCAGGATTTGTTCTCCTGCTGTTTAAAAAAAGGGGTTTTACAGTATTATGTACCTTTTCCTGATTTAGTTTTTTGCTTGTTCTGCTGTAAACTCGTACGAACATGTACATAATGATCAAGGCTGAGATCAGTTAGAAATGCGGGTTCGCTGACCCCAGTCACCTCATTCAGGTACCTGGTTTTGTGTAGAACAAAAGATTCTGAGAGCTCATCAGAGCACGCTCTATTCATACCTCGCACCCGATCGATATTTCAATTGTTCACGGGCACATATAGTTGACTGTAGAAAGTGGGAAACAATGAACCGCTTCACTGCCTTCACACAGCTGGATTACCAACCTGTGTGCCTCTCTGTCGGCGGGCGAAAAGAATCTCGTTTGGGGGCATTAAAGGTACCCAGAGAATTGCGGAAGGAACGGGTTAATAGTAGATCCTAAAGTATAGGCCCAGACTATTACAGTTCGGAAGCTTGCGTTAAAGGGAAAAGCAACGAGAGCAACGTCCGCATCGTATTAGATTTCTCTCTCTCTCTCTCTCTCTGTCTCAAACACACTCACACACACACACACACACACACACACACACACACACACATAGTGTCACACACACACACACCAGCGGGGCGTTTCCATGAATTTCGTAAAGGGAAGGCGCCTTTGCAAGGGGACGCACGCACGTCCCCCCCCCCCATTTCCCGGTGCGCCCCCCTCTGCATCCACCGGCCACTGCACACACACAACACACACACACACACACACACACACACACACACACACAAGTTGGAAACCTGCAGCCCCATCTAAACCAAAACTATCATCACTTGAAGAAATAAGTATTGACAAGCTGTATTCATTTGGTTCTTATTGCAGGCTCGACAACGACGGGGAATTCCTATCTGTGAGCTACTCGAATTCTCGGAGGGCGCCCTACATAAACATTCCCGTGGAGAAAGTTCAGCGTTTCTACAAGGCGTTGAAGGAATTTAGTAATCGAATTTACATGAAGGAGAACCTCATTAACATAAAGCTGACAGCAGGAAGAACAAGCAAAAAGATTGCTAGGTCACTGAGTATTCAAAGTCTATAAACATAATGACGGCACTGTGTAGATCATAATGAGTACTAGTCAGAAGACACGAAAAAATGTATCACAATTCTAATAATGTCTTCTAATGAAATCGTGCCTTTAAACGTAAAGATGAAATTTTATATGTCTGGTTTGGCATTTTGTTTGTTTGTTTGTTTTTATTGTTCCATATTCCACATTTCAACAAATACATAAAACATAAACATCACAATACAAAAGCATGGATGAATTGTCAAGTACAGCTAGACAATAAAACATGTGAAATATAAGGAATCTACATAGAAGCATTGCTTGTAGGGTGTAAATTCCCAGATGCGGATGTGAGATTATTTGTTACTTGGTATGTGTAATCAAAGGAATGACAATTTGTGAATTGGAGCAAAATAAACGTCGAAAAGTAAAAAAAAAAAAAATGAAAACAAAGAAAACAATGTCCGCAGCACAAGACTTCTTGAGAGGTGCGTGATCACCCGAGCGAGGTACAAGTGAGATGCAGTGTACAGTAGCAGAGATACAAGTGTACAAATGAAGTTCAGGAGATAATACAGAAATCACGATCGAGGCACATGTTACATAATCAATAATGTCACTAATGTGAAGTATGAACAGAGAATGTCGAGGAGGATTGAAGAATAGCTATAAATATGAATTCAGAAAAATAGTTTAAGTTTATGCTTAAATGAATAAAGAGAGTGAGATTGGATTATTTCTCTATCCAACTCATTCCAAAATTTAGGTTATGTAGTAGTTATTGTTTTTAAAGAAGATACGGTCCGCACAGGAGAAAGATGAAAAGAATCTTTTTGTCTAGTAGGGTAAGAATGAACTTCAGTATTTTTGACAAACATCGAAGAAAACACATCAGGGAGACCACCTGCGTTTAATTGATACATAAATGACCCGATATTGAAGTGATATAAATCCTGAATCTTATAAGTTTTACAGCACATATCTTCCTTTTTTTTTAATGCAACTGTTACAAGAAAGCCAGAAGTGAATGTTTTCCAGTCATACGCTCAATGCAATTGTAATTCAAAATATTGTTTATTCCACCTCTCCCCCATCAGAACACAAATAAGCAGCGTATACCGATGAGACGACAGTACAATGAAATCACTCTTTGGCATCTTAAAAAATAAAATAGTGCTTGCTATAACAGTTGCTGTGGGAGATAAGATTAAGACACATTCAGAGAAAAATGAAATATTTGATGTCTCTGACTCCTAGTACGATCTATTCTGGAGGTGGTATTATAATGGTCATAACGTCTTTTTTTTATGTGCTGTGGACCAAAGAACATCGAGGAGAGTCACGTAAATTTTTTTCTCTTCTTTGATGTCGTGAAATATTACTCGCATTTAATATTTGGATACATAGGTTTATAAAATAAGATTATACAATGTTCATGCTAGGAATGAAATACATTCTGCCATAATCGTAAAGCTCATCGTTAAAATGATACCCTACGTGAAACAAAATTAGTGTATCTTATCAACCTCACATCATATAATTAACACATACAAGTAAATTGAGCATGAGTGTAAGGAGACGAATTTCTTAATTTCTATTTGACAGTATCATAAAAATTAATGTAAGTAATAAGTTTAGGCTCGAAACGGTCGTCCTCTCCTAGGTTTATCGGGATACAGAATTCACATTTCCTTTCGAATCTATTTGTGTCTTTTTTCTTTCCCAATCTATTAATCTGCAGGCGATATAGCGGTGATGGACAACCGACGGGTTATGCATGGGCGGGGTCCCCTTGCAGACACGCCCACCGCAGACGACTCCAATTCGCGCCTCCTTGAGGGTGCGTATCTGGATTTGGACGAAATTTACTTCCGATTGCGTGTTATCGACCAAGCACTAAATAACACTAAATCACTGTAAATTGGTGGTTTTGAGGATATAACCTCAAAGCACATGCAAATGGTGTTTCACTGAGGACACGTTGCTTACTTATGCATGTATGCCTTCAATGCACGTACATTTTTAAAATTCTTCACGACGGTATGTCATTACTTTATCCACAATTATACTATGCAGCTTTTCATTTACATTTGCATTAATTAATGTGATAATAATACATTTATTGATATGGCTATTATAACGTGAATTTATTACATTGTATTGTAAGCTTTATCTGGGAGTTCCAAGATCTTGAGTGCCCAAAGGAGATACTTATTTTAAAACAGCTGTCAGGTTTTCTGGAGATGCATAAACAATGGAATTACGTGGGTGCTTTTGCGCATTTGATGATCAAGGTATGAAGTCGCTTTATTTCTAAGCAAACTTATATCTACATTTTACCTGGGCATTTTGTATGGTTATTCATTAAACAATTAAATTAAATAAATTATATTTCCCTAATGATAAGCGTTTAAAGGAAAACTCAATCCCGTCCAAAAATATGTGCAAAAGTGTAATTCACAGCTATGTTGTGGAAATATCTGAAACTGTACCCTTCTCACAACCAAGCCAACCACGCCAACTTTTTCGATTGATTACGACTAATCTAGTTCTTTATTAAGCAATATGTCAGATAGTGTATACGGACATGTCCGGTAGAGTGATTTTGATTTTTATTCCACCAATCTTTTAGCAATTTATATTTGCGCATCGCTGTGTCTTTATCATTATGTAGGAATACAGCTCATCATTTTATAAGAAAGGATGGCGAAAAGTATTACCATCACAAAAGCAAATACACTTGTAATTCCTTACAGTATGACTGTCATTGTGTAATGATTTTAATTTTTATTCCATCAATCTTTTAGCAATTCATATTGGCGCATCGCTGTGTCTGTATCATAATGTATAGGAATACAGCTCATTATTTTTATAAGAAAGGATGGCGAAAAGTATTACCATCACAAAAGTTTATACACTTGTAATTCCTTACAGTATGACTGTCATTGTGTAATGAGACACAATCAATTATCCCTTTCAGCATAATGTGTACTGTAAGCAGTTCATCGTCAGTAGTCAAGTTTTTTTTTTCTTCTTCTTTTTTTTTTACGCTGGCCGTACGCTACGTGCAAATGAACAGGGTGATGCTACCCAAACACGCGCAGGTCAAGTTTGGATCACGTTGTGTTGTAATTTTTCATTTCTGGTAATGCGGACTAAACGTGCAGCAGGCACACACATTGAGGATATGCAGTGATCACATCTATATTGTTTTATATCAAGACTCAAATATTTACATTTCGGAAGAGAAATTTATTACATTTTCAAAGAATGAGGTTGATATGCCTATTCCTAACACGTAAAATCTCCCGAGAAAATTTACAAAACTATCATGACTATATTAGTTTGAAGATAGAGGTGGTGTTCAATGCTTTTCGTGTATCAACAAAGCTGTGTTTTAACACACGGACATTAAATGGCGCCGCCGGCGTTTAAGTTGCATCATTTACTAGTACATGCAATAGCGAGAATTTAAACTGTGAGGCAGACGGAGTTTGGCACGTACAATCAAATTCGCCTTAGCGGCCTGCTGCCTAAAGCGACCACCTGTCATAAACGGCCACTCAAAACAACAGTTTTCCAGAGAGAATAGCCACGTTGAACACCCTGTACATAATGGTCATTTTTGTCTGTAACCACTTTTTCATATCCCTTGGATGGCTATAATTATAGACATGCTTTACTTGTACAAAAGAGTTGAATGACGGCATCAAATGTGGGTTAAGATGGGATTAAAGACTATTGTGACTCCATTTCGTGAACCTCCTTTTTAGTTATATGTCATGTTGAAACATGTCGTGTAGTAGTAAATGAAGTAATTTTGGGTAGTGGGTATTACATGTTAGAAATCTCTTTCTACCTAAACTTTTTATATTTGAACTTGAATCTTCCTTTAAGTGAATATCTGAAAATATTTGAACAGTTTTGAATCGTTTTAACTTTCTTTATTTTTATTTTTATTACAGTATGACATCCATGACAAATGAATAACCACTTCTTATGGAGGTTACTTATTGATCATTGCCGTACTGAGTTTGTATAGAATTCTTCAAATCCAAGTTTAAACTAGGGGTCTACCACGATTAAAAGAAAATAAAATAAAACATTGATTTTGCGATTTCTTTGCCGTTGACAAAAATGCCGAAGTAAAGGCCGCTGAAAGCTATAGATACAATAGAATATTTGAATATGTCATGAATAAAATACAGATTATGTTTTTTGTGGAAACGGCTTAAAACGGATACAATGATAGTGAAAATAGAGTAAAGAATGTTCTTAAACATTATGAACATGCGATGTAATGAATGCAATGAAAAGAAATCCAATAAGGAACGTTTTCAAGGCCATGACTTTATAAACTGTCATTCCGTGAATTACCGTGTGGGTAAAACTACAAACAAATACATATCACATTGAAAGTAAAGACGCCTTCGACTTAAAAATGAATCCGATAACTGAAAATTACTGTATTGTTGCGTATTCATGTGCACGATTGTCTCAGTAAGTTGAACTTTCTAGTTACATAGTCACGTAACGTTGTCATTACACCGTGGTGAGTTAATAAATAATCTGGAATTGAAGATTTTCACACTCTGCGGTGGTAGTATACACCCATATAGCAAAGCGAGATGCTAAGATTCTCTTTCTTCTCAAATATATCACCTCCTCCATATTACCAGATGGCGCCTCAAGGATCTGTATGACGAACAAAACCCAAAACGAGAGATAAGATGCCTTTTTTGGGTAAAATTTGCATATCACATGACAATGTGTTAGGTCTTTCAGTTGCCATTTATAACAAGCACCATCTTTTGCACAAAAAAAAAATAAACATATATATTCTTATTTCTTACCTCGTTCTGAGATCCACAGTTTGACTTGGGCACGATACTGAAATCGTTCAATAGAGGCGTGAACAATGTCTTTCCACATCTTCCGATCGACCGAATCACGAACCCAGTCACATGAATAGCCTTGCTGAAGGCAAACTGCACCACAGAGAAAAGATATGTGGGAGGGGAAAATATTTGTAGCTACATTAAAGGGAGTATATAGTTCTGGTTGAGACCTAACTTCAGGTTTCTAATATTTTTGGTGAGATAATAAAAAACCTCTCATGAAAAATGACAGAGGATGTAGCTATTCAAAGAGGGGTTCAACGTTTATTTGATAATAGATCTGTTTTAAAATGCCTGAGATATTTAAAAAAAAGAGCATTCCTACTAAAAAGCGGAACCAACCCTTTATTGTGGTAGGATCGCCTTTTTTTTACTTTGCTCTTGGATGGCTCAGCAATTCTAAAACCGGTTTCGTCGAATAGACTTTGAATTCCTCTTCAATTGTATGCTCTGCAATATTTCATAAGTGGTTTCTTGGTATCTCACAAAAGTTAAGAGCCCAATTTTCATCTCCACCAATTCCATACAACCCCTTTAATGTCATGAATTTATTCACTTCCTTGCATGTAACTTCATATCTTTGTTTTTTAATTACGCAATTATTTTGAATAGATAATATTGAACTGAATTGAAAAAAATGGTGATTATTTAATCAAACGTGAAACCCGTGTATTCCATGTGTTTAATATATTTGAATACACATCGATACATGGACAAAACATTGTAGTGATATTCATTTGAATTTACAAACTGGATAAGTTTAATGACTTGAGGAATGAGCTAGATTGTCTCAAAACACTGCCGTACCACTCAAATATCTCAAACATGGATCAATTAAAAAGCAAGACTTATGTAATAACGTAATACCATTAAAGTTTACTCAAAGTGCCCAAGTGCATTGTACTAATTTTGCGTTTAGGTCAAATCTGGTATTGTCTTAAATCCGATAGATCATGGGCAGTGCATTTTTATCTTACACCCATGAAAGTGTGGTTACCAAAGGTTGCAGCCTACATTTATCACGCTGATAAGACAACGTAGATGGTCAGAAATGCACAGTATCTCGACTATAATTATCTCTGTTAAAGGTTCAGAACAAGGGTATATCAATAAGAAAGAGGACAAATGTATCATGGACTCATTTTTCATTTAGCGTGGTTTTAGTATTCAAGGAGTTATTAGGCAAGCCTTGTACCTCCTTGGTATTGAGGGGAAAGCTTGATATTATGTCCCTTTCAGTATAGGCATTTCTTTGGCACAGGATGTGAAACTGAAAAGCACTCGCAAAGTGCAAACCTCCACAACGCAGCTAATTTTCACTGACAAAACGTATGCTTAAAATCGCTTAATTTTCGCATGATAAAGCTGTTAAAAAAAGCTTTTGTATTTGCCTGATGTTCTGCTGCACGGCGCCTCGAGCTGAGCATGCGCTTTAGTGCACGTTTCGAAACCTCAAGTATAAGCAGATTGATCTTCCAAGTTCATTGACCCTATCTGCCAAAATATTTGTTCACAAATCTTCAGAAATTCGTAGAAATTCCTGGATCACTACCAAAATGTAGCGGTCTTTTTGTCATTGTCAACTGTTCCTGTAAGTTTCACCCAAATTCACTCGCAACTTACTTTTAGTCAGTTGGGAACAGACAGACCAACTAACCGCAACGCCGACAAAAACATAACCTTCTTTTGTTTCTGTTCTTTACATTAAATTTTCTTGACGGGGGTAAGTACACTTTTAGAAAACTTTGCTTTGCACGAAAAAGAGAGAGAGAGAGAGAAGCTCGGTGGTGCCGACATTGGCACGGCAGGCCATGAAAAACAAACTAACAAGCAAACAAACAAACAAACAAACGTACATACCAAAACAAAAAGAGAGAAACAAACAAACAAAAAGAAGTCGCACTCCGTAACTGTGATGTATACCGTATTTACAGTAATTGCACGCTTACAGTCGATATACTTACGAAACTCGGCGGTCTGTCTGCACCAATCACCCAGCGGGGATTCAAAATTCCCGGACCATACGGATGCCACCTCCCTGCAGTATCGAGCTTAGCGTATATTATGAGAAAGTTAGTCCTTCTCTGCGTCGAGTTGCCGAGACGTGACATGTCTAATTCTGTCGCTCTGAACCACTCTTTGAGGTCTACAGCCCAGGAGAGAACAAAAGGACAACACAAACAAACGAACAAACAGACTGACGTAAAGTAGACAATAGGAACCTATTTGGCACGTAGCAGTGTAGTAGGTTGATTTTCTTGATAAACATTATCAGTAAAGTTACATACTCAGTACGTTTGCAGCGCTACTGCACATTCCATTTTCATGCAATGTTTTAAACCGATAAAGTTTGAAAGTGAACGTTTGATGAAAATGAAAGTTTTAAACAATTCCACTGATGTTCATTCACGTTCAGAAATAGAAAAAGAGGAAGAGGATTTAACATACATATTTGTACAGCGTTAAAGAGGTGGCACAGTTTCGGGTGAGAAAGGGCTTTTGGTGTCAAACATTTGTTTATGATGATATTTTTTTAGACAATGGGAAACCTCTCATGAAATATGAAGTAGAATACACTGTATATTGCTTATTGACAGTGTATTTGATGAAAATTGATTTTGAAATTGCTGAGGTATTCAAAACCGATTCTAATAAAAGGTGGGACCCATCATTTTTGAGGGTCGTTTTGTTTTTTGTTTTTACCGATATCTCAGGCATGTTAAAACTAATTTTTATCAAATAAACTCTAAATTCCTATCATAATTGAATGCTCTTAATTATTTCATAAAATGGCTTCTTAGTGTATTGCAAAAACTTTAAAACTTAATCTTGATCTCAACCAATGCTACTTTAGTATACCATTCCTTTCAGGCCAAAGAAAAGTATGCCCCAATAGTTTTATGTACCACAATTAAAATGCGTGAAGTGAAGTGAAGCTTTTTGTTAAACTGTTTTAGTCAAAAACTAATGGTCAAAGAATCATGAGAAGGTAATGTTTGACTGTTTACGTGATTGTCATGATGAAAAAGTATCATCGGTTGCAAGTACATTATGTGCATTTAAAATAATAATGAAGAGATCACATACCAAAACATACGTAAGAAATAAGAATAGTACTCCTACGATGAGTTCGATTATTTGACGCTTACCAATAATTTCCAAAGTATTGTCACGTCTATACTGAAAACAAAAATATTTAGGAAGTATATATTTTCACGAAGCTGAAAAAAAAAGAATATCAGTAGACACGTTCATCACCTTATTTTATTTGCATACTAGGCAATTTGTGACAGTTATCTTTTTTTTTTCGTGAAAGACGATTGACTTTAAGATTTTGTAATATTGATCGATCTCCTTTTTCAATGATATTTCAACTTATTTAGACGTCAGATGCCATTGCATATCAATGTCAGCCTGCACTAGAAAGTGTCTTTTTTCACTTTAACGAATTACCTACCGTTACAGCACACGAGACCCGCTGAATCAGACGGCGCACACGCAGACTTCTTCGTGCTGTCGCACACAGTGGTACCGTCTGTTTGATTTCTGGAGCATCTGAATATCACGCCTTCTTCGGTGGTACTTGCCCGCGAAAATGGACTTGATGCAAAGGCCTCGGCCGCTTCTGCATATCCCAGTTTTCCGCAGATTGCCCTACCAACGTTTAGATCCCAGTCGCCATAGCTGCATACACGATGCCATATATCTTGGTCGTGACCTCTGACCTCCACATTCCCCTCATGTGGCCCATTTCCGGCGATCAAGCGAACATCGTCTTCGAGAAATGGCGTGTTTATGGAGTCTGAAGACGTAATAAGAGTCTCCAAATGGTAAGACCAAAGAGATTTGAGAAATGGAGTTCCAACTGGCTGTAAACATTCTAACAGCTGTCAGTTTTCTTTTGACGTACAAAAGAATTTCACAGGTGCATTTGTGACTTTGGCTGCGTTTATCAACTTTCCCTTGTTTAAACGGCTTTCAAAGCCGTTTCCAAAGCCCTTTCGAAACGGCTTCCAAAATAGTTGCGTTTATCAACTCTTCGCGAACACGATAACTGGCCTGTCACTCCACAGCTGCATTGCGCAATTCGACCCGAGGAGAAGAGGTCATATAAGGCGTGCATTGTTTGTAACTGCAGTACAATACTACAAAGCCGTTTCAAAGCAGCTTTGCGTTTATCAACTTCAAAAGGCTTTTACAAACAGGTTTCTGAAAACCTGTTTAGGAAACCTGTTTGGAGAGCCACAAATTTGCGGCTTTCGAAAAGGCTTTCCGAAAGGGCTTTCAAAACAGCTTTGCGTTTATCAACTCGTGAAAATTCCTTGAAAGTTGTTTGGAAAACCTGTTTATGCCGAGAAAAAGAGTTGATAAACGCACCCTTTGATGATCGGGGCTTGATGCCGTCGTCTTTCCGAGCACAAAGATGATTCATTTTGAACGCTGACATAATGTCGGCTATCTTTTGTTTGTTTTGGTATTAAAGGAAATTAAATTTCAGCTAATGATAAGGCATATATGAACAAATGAATCTGATATGGTATAATCTTCAAGTGTAGATATTAATCATTTTTTTATGTTAGATTAGTGTAAAAACGTGTAAAGTCGGGTACTTATAATTCCTATTTCACCATTTTTTGTGGAATTTTTATTCGCACATCCCTGTCAACTGCCTGTGTCTGTACCTTTGTGTACCGCTCATGTTTTACAAGAAGGGGCAACAAAAAGTAATTACCATCATAAAGACATCTCTTCCATTAAGAGTGACGAGTCATGCCACATGAATCAATTGTCTTCCTATCTGTGAGGCAACTCCAGTTTAGCACATACTTCAAATATTTCTTAGTGGCGGCATCAAACATGGGATTAAAAGGAATAACTCTGTTGTTACACCATCTCTTGCTCCTCTTTGGTAAGACTTAAAGATCCAGTTTACCTTTGGGAGCAGTAATGAAATGTTCAAGATATCACATTTGATGGATAATCATGTGAAGGTCAGTTGTATCACAAAACATCCGACCATATAAGATTTTCACAATAAAGCCTAAAATATAAGGAGGTATCAGCATTTTTCTCAATAAACCATAACTGTAGACGGTTTAGTCTGGAAGCATTCTTGTTATAACTATTGTTCATATTTTGTGTATTTAACAATACATAACATCAATTATACGAATTCAGATTATTACAGTGGTTGTTTCTATCCCTAACTCACATTTTAGAACTATTTCAAAACACTAATGCTGGGGTTTTGTTTCATCTTCAAATGGTAAATTACGCCTTTAACGAGTGCACGTCACGAGACTGACACCCACAAGTCATACGGCCCACGAGTCATACAGCTCACGAGTCAAACAGACCATGATTTATACAGCTCGCGAGTCACACAGCCCATGAGTTCAACACTCAGCTAATAAGGCCCACGAGACCGACGCATTAAGCCCCCGTTGTGTTTGGCGAACTCATGCGCTGTTTTTACCTAGTGTCGAACTCACGGGCTTTATAGTCGGGTACCTAAGGGGGGGGGGGGGGGGGGTCACCGTGCACCCCCCCCCCCCAGGGCTCCTCGAAACTTACATTTTCAGGATCCTCATGACATACCAAAACATAGTCAAGATGTTAACAGGAACGAAAAGTGGCTGTTCTAGGTGAAATTTAATGTATTCTATTGTTTTTCATAATTTCTTATGTATTTCTTTGTTTTTCAACTTTTTCAACTTTTGTTTTTTCTTTGTTTTTCTATTGGAAATTGTTTCTGACCACTTTTCTACCATAATTAGCACAAAACTAATCAATGAAAGTGATTAATTGTAAAAATAATCAGGTTTTCATGACTTTCATGACAGAGCACCTGTTTTCCATAGGAAATGTACACAAAAGCACGAAATTGTGTCAGTTTTTGGACGACATTCCGTTACAAAAATGGGCGTGACTTCACAAAAGTATGCGGGGAAGTTGCAAATTTGGTCTCGAAAGTTGCGTGAGACTTGAACAAAACAAAGTCAAGTAAGTTTTGAGGAGTCCGGGGGGGGGGGGGTGCACGGTGACCCCCCCCCCTTAGGTATCCTACTATGTAGGCCCTACATGTAACCACATATATATTACATACATATAGGACGGGGGGGGGGGGGATCCACCCCGAAGTTTCGCGCTATAAATCTGTCGCAAGGCTTCTTGACTTTGTTTGGTCAAGTCCCGCACAACTTTTGAGACCAAATTTGCAACATCCGCGTATACATTTTGCGAAGTCACGCCCATTATTGTAAGGGAATGTCCCCCCAAAACGGGCACAATTTTGTGATTTTGTGTACATTTCTTATGGAAAACAGTTGCTCTGTCATGAAGGTCATGAAAACCTGATTATTTTTACAATTAATCACTTTCATTGATTAGTTTTGTGCTAATTATGGTAGAAAAGTGGTCAGTGACAATTTCCAATAGAAAAACAAAGAAAAAAATAAAAGTCGAAAAAGTTCAAAAAACAAAGAAATACATAAGAAACTAGAGGTTGTAATTTGTCATTACTGACAAATTAAGGTGATCCGATTTTTTTTTTTTAAATCGATTCGAGGTCTGATCGCAATAGGCATCACCATACAGGTTTCATGTGTTTAGAGACATTGGTCGTGTGATGTTTGGATTCTCATTTAGAAAAGGGAGTCATATCTGTCATCTTTGGTACCAAATTCTGTATACACTAGATAACGAAGATACAGCAACAAATACATAATTTAGGCATGACCATACAAGTTTCATCTGTGTTTAGGGACATTCGCCGTGTGATGTTTGGAATCTCATTTAGAAAAGCGATTCAGACCAGCCATCTTTGGTACCAAATTCCGTATACACTGTAACGAAGATACAGAATGAAGTATATTTGACCATTGACCCCACTTTGCACACCCAGGATGGCATCTAAGCAAAAAGTGGTTATTTCGTGAAATGATTCTTGTAACATGGTCTTTGCGTGTGCAAAATATGGAAGAGATAGGACATTTATTCACTAAGATACAGGATGAAACATTTATGACCTTTGACCCTAATTTACATACCCAAGATGGTGTCTGATCAAGAAGTTGTTATTTTATGAAATAATGTACGTGACATGAACTAAACATGTGCAGAATTTGAGGGTGATAGACGCTGTTTTTCTTGAGTTATTGAAAAGAAAGTTGCAGAAAGAAATGAAACATCTCAATACATTGAAGATAAGCTTTAAATTCAACCACGTTTTTTAACGTGATCCCGACATTGTATGAAAAAACGAAGGGTAAAATACGATAGCCCAAAGCCTCAGCTACAACATATTAAGATCTGGGAGAAATTCACCGAAGCATAAGTGAGCTAGTGCTCGAAAAAGATAGTCATGTCAAATTTCATTTGCAGAAAAACTGCACTACCATAGAGATAACACGTCATAATGAAGATACAGAAAGAAGAACATATGACCTCTGACCCCACTTTGCACAGACATGATGGCATCTGAGCAAAAAGTGGTTATTTTGTGAAATGATTCTTGTAACATGGTCTTTGCGTGTGCAAAATATGGGAGAGATAGGACATGTATTCACCAAGATACAGGATGAAACATTTATGACCTTTGACCCTAATTTACATACCCAAGATGGTGTCCGATCAAGTAATTGTTATTTTATGAAATAATGTACGTGACATGAACAAAACATGTGCAAAATATGGGATTAATAGCCATTGTTGTTGTTCATCTATTGCACAGAAAGTAGTAGAAAGAAAGAAAAATAAAGAAAAAAATATGTTATTTTATAGAAATTTGAAGGAGAAGCATGAACAAATCAGGAAAAGATAAAGATAGGAAAGGAGATTTAGACTAACTAAAGAAAAAGAAGAAAAGAAGTGTTTTAAAAAATAAAAAAAAAATATTGGCAGGGGTGAGCCTCGAACCAGGGACCTTAGGATTACGAGTCGGATGCGCTATGCAATGACCTATTTCATGCTCCATAGGCCCTGTGTATTAAGCAAAATGACACTGCATCGAAGCCACGTGCCATTTTTCAACCAAGTTTTTCGACGTGATGCCGACGTCGTATGAAAAAAATGAAGGCACATTAACGATAGCCCAAAGTCTCAGCTACAACATACTAAAATCTGGGAAAAATTCACTGAAGTTTAAGTGAGCTAGTGCTCGAAAAAGATAGTCATGTCAATTTTCACTGCCAGAAAAACTGCTCTGCCATAGAGATAACACGTAAACTGGTCAAATTTTACAAGGATACTTTCAATCCATTTTTACGAGGTGATAACGTTATCCAATCAAAATGTTGTTTTCACATCAATGAAAGAACATTTCATAAGCTATAACATACTGAAATCTGGGTGAAAATTGGCGAAATTTAAGTGAGATACGCTCGAGTGAATTTGAAATTTGATGACGTCATTTTGAAAATTTACTTTTTTTTTACTTTATTAAGAAATTTGATATCTTTTAATCATTTTTTCAGTATCGCCAACCCATGAAATGACATGTACAACTCATCAGCTTTCAGAATATGTCAAGAAAATGTGTGGTCACCGTCCATCCTGACGAGTAAAATCCGATTTAAAATTGGCGGTTTTTTGGCATAGTTGCACTGTGTATCCCCATTGACGCACGCGCGGAATTTTGAATTTGACTGGCCCGTATGACGTCATATTGAGTCGGATCGACTTGAAACTTAATAGAAATATTCCTTGACATTTTGGACATCCGATCCGTGTGAAAAAACTGAAAATTTTTATTGCATATGAGCTGTGCGTGCGTATATGCACGCGCGCGTACGCGTCCGTCCGATTTTTTCAATTTTTCAAAAAATGCTCCAAATGGTCTGAAACGTGTGCAAAAAAAAAATTGAGCTCGATTTGAGCATACAAATATTTCAACGCGCGCGTACGCGCACGTATCAAGAGAAAATGTAAATTTTGAGAATATGAGTAACGTCATGGTCGACTGATCACTTTGATTTTAGTTCGATTGCCGTCTTTGGGACACGATACATACATGGTATAAGTTTGAACTGGATAGGCATAGCACTTTCTGAGCTAATCTCTGCACAACTTTTGGGGAGAAATAAAGAAAGAAGAAGAAAGAATCCGTACAGATACAGAAGGTGATCCGAGAGGATACTCGGATCACCTAATTATGAAAAACAATAGAATACATTAAATTTCACCTAGAACAGCCACTTTTCGTTCCTGTTAACATCTTGACTATGTTTTGGTATGTCATGAGGATCCTGAAAATGTAAGTTTCGAGGAGTCCTGGGGGGATGCACGGTGACCCCCCCCCCCCCCTTAGGTACCCAAGTATTATTTGCCTAGTGTTGAACTCATGGGCTGTATGACTCATGGATCTGTATTCAATGTCGAACTCGTGGGCTGTATGACTCGCGGGTGTTGGTCTTGTGGAATGACCCCGATTTAACGGCTCAAGCTGGAAGTCTGCTTTGGCTTTGCTCGATTTTAGGTAAGTTGTGTGTTCAAAGAAAATTAATTCCTAAGTAAAATGTAAGTAGACATAAGTATAATGTATATCAATCACAAGGATAACAATACAACTAGGAACCACACGAAAAGAGAATGACTGTGATAGATCATTTTCATTTTGCATAATTTGCATACTTAAAAAAATGCAGATTTCAATTAAATCAAAGTTTGAAAATAAGGGTCCCACGTTCATTGCTGTAATCTTCCGGGGGGAAAAAATCTTTCTACCTCGAATTTCGTATGAAGCCAATGTAATAATGCAAGCTGGATGACAATTGATTGTACTTTTTCCCTCTCCTTTCTCTTCTGTTCAGTTCTCAAAAACGGAAATAATCGAATTCCATGTCGTGCATTTTTGTTTTCTTTTAACCCATTTAGGACGTGTCCCGAGTATATCTTTGCTTACCATAAACTGCTAAATTGGGTTTTGGTTGTTGTTGTTGTTTTTTTTTTTTATTAACACCTACGTAAATGCCAACCTGAACTCGTTATAACGAAGTCCTCGGGAAAGGCAGTTTTCTTTCGTAATATCGAAATGTCGTTATAACCGAACAAGTCAAAATTTAAGGATAGAGAGCCGATAATATTGCTTCCTGAATTTCCATTTTGCTGTAACCGGACTTTCGTTATAACGGTGTATACGGTATAAAGGGAGTGTACTGTACCGATTGGACTTTATGGGATGGTGGCCTGATTAGGTATATGTCAACGACAACAAACCTGTCGAGTGTATGGTACAGGATTTCTTCTTAACCGCGTGCCCTTTGGGTTCACCGTAGAATCGGAACTTGTCCTCCGTGTACACACCAACCTTTCGGAGTTTCGTCTCCCAGTGTTTCAGGACATTACAATGTGGAGGACCTGGATCTTCCCATGAGGCAGTAAACGCGTCATTGGGATCTGAAAGAGACGTATACAGATTAACGAGTTCTGGAGCCAGTGATATGCAATTCTATCTGTCTATGACGGGGATTCTATTTGAAGGACATACAATTCATTAGAGTAGTTCCTGCTGTCGGGTCCCTCCACCATGTGCAAAAAGAAAGAACACACACTGGAGAGGAATTTCAAGTGCAAATATTGTGAGAAGATATAATATTATTCAACTCATCTGGTAACTTATTAAATCAATAATCAAACACATGGTAACTCTGGATGTAACTGTGTATTAAAATGTTACTTTATCTTAAAAAAATGTTATCTTAAAGGGATCGTTACGGTTTTGGTTGAGACCTCTGGTTTCTAACATGTTTTGGTGAGATATTGAGAAACATCTTATGAAATATGAAAGATCATGTAATTCTATGAGGAATTCAATATTTATTTGATGAAAATTGGTTTTGAAATGGCTGAAATATCCCCAAAAGAGTAACTCTAATAAATTGTGGGACCCACACTTTATTACAATCGCTTTGTTTTACTTTGTTTTTGGATTTTTCAGTCATTCTAAATCCGATTTTCATCGAATAAACTTTGAATTCCTCTTAAAATGGCATGTTCTATACTATATCATAAGTGTTTTCTTAGTATCTCGCAAAAAGTTAAAAGTCCAATTCTCATCTCCACCAATACTGTACCATCCCTTTAAAGGGGAAGTCCGGACGATTATCAGCCTTTCGTGTGTAAAGAACAATATTTCATGAACCTATTACCCTTTTCCCGACGAGAAAAGACCATCAGATACATTTACTATGATTTTTTTTTTTAAAATAAGGTAATTCTTCATGTTCGAATCCGTCGCGAGCTGCCCTTCGTACTATCTGTCCCAGGATGCATTGCGCGTGACGTATCGGGCGCAGTTTCCTCGGCTGAGAGCACCGCGAGCGAAGCCCAGCTACGCATCGATCTCCCATTGCACTGCTGACTGCGGGCGGTATCTGCATGTGTGCCTTGTCGGCGCTACTGCAGGAGACCGTACACCGATTTAGGAGTGCTGTTGCCAAACGCTGTATTCCTTTATTCAAATAATCTTCGTTATATATCTATATAAAATCTTCAAAGATTAATGTAAAATAGTTGCAATGCTATAACATTTTCGTTTAAATTGAAATATGTATGTATTATAATACTGCCGTACTTATTAGTGTCCACCCCATCACTTACAATGCATTAGCTGTTGTCGGGCTGTGCAGGCATACATTTACGTCTGCTGCTGCCAAGTGCTATCACAATCCGCGATCGTTTTTTCGACTTCTGAGTGTGAACAATCTGAAATCAGTCTGTCAATGTCAGAATTATTGCCTCTTTTGTTGTCCGAGACTGTTGAAAAGTGTGTCTGACGGTGATAAAATACGACAGTATACATGTAACTTGAACCGAGGAAGAAACGCCAGCGCCAGCTTGGTACCGCCGCCGCGCCGCGCCGGTAACTACGACCAGCAGCCCACAATACACACAGCGTAATCGGGCTGCGTGTTCTAGCATTCAGGATCATGTAAAGGTAGTATCGTGGATAGATATCAATTTAAAATCGAAATATTTCTTCAATTTGAAGACTTACTAGTAAAGTTGAAGTATTGACAACACCCTAACACTTGACACATCGGCATTTTTTTAATGAAGCAATAGATCATGCCGCGTGCATCCGCTGTGTGGTCAGAGACTGTTGAGCGGTACGCTACTACCGCTTGCTTGGCCCGTATCACCGTTGCTCAAGCAGGGCTCCCCGAGCCAGCTGACGCTCCAAGCAAAAAGCAATGTGAGGAGGAAACGTCACGCTGTCACGTGATCTTTCTCGCCGGCGTACAGAAATCGAACGGTTACGATTCAAAATTAGTGATGCTAAAAAATCGATTGTGGCGAGTTGGGAGGGTCTTTTTCAATGAAACTTAGTCATTATGGTCCTTTATTTATGTAGATTTTGGTTAATTTTTTTCAAAATCGTCCGGACTTCTCCTTTAAAGCCAGGCTGACACTTGCACGACGTTTGGCCACGATTTTGTCGTGGCAAGTCGTGACCAAAATTTTGAACATTTCAAAATTCTCGTCCCGACATGGCACGCAGTCACGACGGGTTTACGCACACTTCACGCCAGTTTACGACTAGTTTGCGCACTGGCACGACTCAAGTCGTGCCAATGCGTGCCACAAAATCGTGCAAGTGCCAAGCTAGGCTGACACTTGCACGATTCTGTGGCACGCATTGCCACAACTCAAGATGGTACACGACTCCCCTCCCCCACTCAAGTGGGGAGGGGAAAACCACGAATAAGCCAGTGGCTTGAAGTTTGTGATTCCCTATACAGAAGTACATTAAAAAACAGATTGGCATGAAAATACTAAATACCAAATGTTACATAATGACACTAGATACTCAATAATAGACAAAAATACACATAAAAATAAACAGAACATACATAAATACAACAAAAAACAGAACGTCATGAATGTATAATGTTCCAATACCTTGATAAAACGTAATTAATCATAACCTTTCATTTCTTTTTCTTTTTCTTCTTTTGTTTGTTTTCGTTTCTTTTTTTTATTTTTTTTTCTATTTTGTTTCCTTTTTCTCTTTTTTTTCGGGGGGAGTGAGGGAGGGGAGTTTTTTTTTTTCCTTGTCCCCTATTTTTTCGTTTCTTTTTCGTTTTTTCTTTTGTTTGTTTTCGTTTCTTTTTCTTTTTCGTTTCTTTTTCTTTTTTTAAATTTCCTTTTTCTTTTTTCTTTTTTTTTGGGGGGGGGGGAGTGGAGGAGGGGAGTTTTGCTGTTGTTGTTTCTTTTTTGCGGGGGGTGGGGGAATCATCTCTCATTTTTTTCTTTTCAGTATTTTAATTTTTTCTGACTTCCTTTCTTTAATGTCTTTTATTTTCTATACCTTTATTACTTTTTTTGGGGGGGGGGGGTTCTTCTCTTTTATTTCAAAAATGGAACAACTTAGGATGCAGATCATGGAGCTACTGCCATTCTTTCTTGCCAAGGGACAGCACCAGCAGGGGACATGTAGTAATGTGACAGGTAGACTCGCTGATCCTTTGCATCCTTGTGGGTATGATGGCTGGTTAGAGGTAGCAGCCCTTGCAGGTGTCAGTCAGTCCTCCATCCACCAGGGATCAGATCATGTGTGTCCGGATCTTCGCGGTCCACTTCTGAAATTGCGTGTGGGTATCTGATGAGGATGAGGTTGTGCAGGAGACAGGCGCACATGGTGATCAGGTTGATGGTGTCGGGGTGCTGATGCATCGTCGTCAAGAAGCAACGGAACCTTTGACACAAAAATTCCAAAGGCATTCTCCACAACACGTCGGGCACGAGACAACCTGTAGCTGTATATGCGTTCTCGTGGGACCTGTGACCGATGGGAAAATGGTTTCATCATCCAGGTTCGGAGAGCAAAGGCGTCATGCCCTACGAAGTGATAGGGCACTGGCTGGTCATCATTAGGGAGTGGTTCTGGTTGAGAAACTCCGGCTCTGTTCTCTTCTGCAGCATCATGTAGGGAACAGTTACTCCATGTTCCTCCATCCGTCGCACCACCCTCTGCCCCAACATCCACATAGAGGAACTTGTAGGTAGCATCTGCCACTGCCATCAGCACAATGCTGTGGAAGCCCTTGCAGTTGTAGTAGTAAGAGCCAGCATTGGGTGGCTTCTTCATGGCAATGTGCTTGCCGTCCACAGCCCCCAGACAGTTGAGGTAGTTCCATCTGGAGCTGAACCTGGCAGCAACTTCCTTACACTCCTCTTCAGTTTTGGGGCAGCGCAGCACTTCGTCCTTGTAGACCGCGATGATGGCTTTACACACCTCGGGTATGAACTTGCAGATGGTACTTGCTTCAACCCTGAAGCTGTACTGCAGACTTGGATAGGAATTTCCAGTGGCTAGGAAGCGGAGGGTGGCAGCCAGCTTGAGTCCAAATTGAAGCGGTTCCCTCATGAAGGTGGATTGCTTCTGGAGGCGAGGGGCTAACTTCCCAACCATCTCTTGGAACAGGTCAGGTAATTTTTGTAGCCCCCTTGGTCTTCCTTGTGGAGTTCAGTCAGTAGACTGTCATACTGTCCAAACTCGTGCCTTCTGGTCAACCATTCCCTGACCCATACTTTCCTTTGTGTCTTTCTTCGAGGTGGGGTTGCCTTTTCTTGCTCTTCTGCCTCTTCCAGCCTTTTCTGCTGCTCTTCAACAATGGCTAGAGCAGCTGCCTGGTATTCTCTGCAATGATTGTGTCTCTGGCATTCAGCATGTTGTCTCTTCCACAGCCAATTTAAAAATGACAAGGGGGTGGGGAGGCCCCCTTTTTATATGGCGTGCCCAAGTCGGCACGACATCGTCCATATTGCGCAAACTCGTCGTGCCAATGCGGGAAGTTCGTAAACTATGCGCAAACTATGCGTGAACTCGTCGTGCCAGTTCGTGTCAATGTGGACACTGATGGGCACGCATTCGTGAACTGTTCGTCAACTCGTCGTGAACTACGCGTGAACTAGTCGTGAACAGTGCGAGAGCCTCCCAGTTCATGCCCCAAAATGGCACGACTTGCCACGATAAAATCGTGGCCAAAAGTCGTACAAGTGTCAGCCTAGCTTCAGCTTGGCTATAGATTGCTTTTTATGGTCTCCATTGCGTTAGCAGATGCCAGGAAAACATCACTTACAGGGACTCAAACAGGAAAAAAAAAATAATAAGCGCGCCGCTTCACAGACATCGCCGCTTCGCGCCTTGTGGACACTGCTCGGCATTCGTTGCGTTGGGTCAAACCCTGGGACAGCGGAGCTGGGGGGGGGGAGGGGCTGCAGCCCACCCCAACCCCAATTATTTGGGCAGAAAAAGAGAAAAAATTAGAGCTTAAAATCGCAAGCTGGCAACCCTAAAAATGAAAAAAGAGATACCCCCTTCCACTCTCCCCACCCCCCCCCCTTTTCTCTCTTCGCTCGCAAGACCCAGATCAGCCCCGCGGTAAACCCCCCTTCTTGGAAAAACAAGCTAGATCCGCCCCTGAGTATCCCCTCTTTCCTTCTATTTTTTCCTGTTACTCTTAACCTATTGAGGAGGGGTGATTTCTCTACAACAAGCATTTCCAGTGGACACTTGCCCAAGAATACCCGGGACTCATCTGCAACTGGTTGATAGTACCATGGACCTATTAAACAGGGGCATTCATCGTATATCGGTGATTGATTCATGCACCAGTACATCTCAAAAGCGCCACAAAGACATTTCAAACAATAAATGCTTCACTGCTTTGATCCCATGATCGTCACCGCCAGCAAGCCGGGTGAAGAACAAGACGGAGATTCGAGAAATTTAAAACTAAATGCGCAGAAGAAAATAACTCTCAAAAATCAGGTAAAGTGAATATGCAGTTGTGGCGTATGTTAGGAAATCATGCCTCAAACATTCTCTTGGAAGATGCAGGCTTTTTTTTTTAAGCTAATATTTTTGGCAGAATGATTGTCATTTGCGATCTCAATATTTAATTTTTCCGCAGCTTATTCCAGAGCAAGCATGAATGGTAATGGTAGAGAACAGGTATATCTTGCCATTAGGCAAGGTCTTATGCGTGTGCGAAAATGTGCGAATCAGCAATTACCCATCTTTTGACACAAAAGTTGTCATGTTCTCAGGTTTTGCTGCTCCTCGTCATCTGCATTTATTCAAAGACATTTCCGTCTGAAAAAGGCACATTATCAGCGAAACAAGACTGAAATGAGGGAAACGATTCTTTTGTTAGTGACGATACATGATCACACAATTGTCATTGTCCAGACACCTGAATGGTACTCATTAAGATGCATATAATCAGATGGCGGTGGTGATGATGGGATCAAAGAAAGACTTCTATTATAGTCCGTATTGATATGATAGTATAAGAGCAACAGGTATTATGTAGCCCTATTGTTGCCACATATAAACCTAGTATAACCCAACTTCTTTCTATTGACTGCTCATCATAACTCAAATCTTCACGTGTTTAGTAATATCTTATATTGCCCTTTACCGTGCTTTCATACATTGGTAGTCAGTAGTGAGATAAAAGAAAGAAGAAGCCATCAAGATCATAAATAATAAATCGTATTCTGGAGGAGTCGTTCGAGAAAGTGATAGATTCTTAGCAGCACACAAATGAAAAGACACGAAGACACGAAACAAATAAAGTGGTGCGGCTTTCCTCGGACAAGAAGGTCAAATTACCTTCGATTTCCCTCCTGACTCGATCAAGTGCACCCAGTGTTTGCCGTTTGCAAAGGTAGCTCGCTAAATTTTGAGGATACACAGAGAGCGGTAGACTCGCACACACAGAGCGCGAGGGGCGAGCTGTGAGCGTATCGAGCGCCTTTTCAAAAGTTATACTCTCAACGCTGAAAATGAGCCTCATTCATAATGAATATTATATTATGCTTATTCTTGGCATAATTCATATCTTATGATATCGACCAACGAAAACGAAAGAACGGTAGGTAAATGTATTTTACGGAGAACGTACATTTGCTTTTAACGCCCCTACCTTATGGAATGATTTACCTCAGAAATTAAGACAAATCACTGATATAAATAGATTCAAGTCTGCCTTGAAAACGCATTTAATTACAGTGTAAGCAAATATGAAGCTCGGTACCATCAGAGTAATTGGAATGTTTTTGTATAAACTTTCTCTTTTTTGAGCGCATAGGGACATTATCACTTTGTGTAATGCGCTATATAAGCACTGTCCATTATTACTATTATTAGCCTTTTCCATTCATTATAAGAGAGGGATTTTTAAAGTATTTGTGTAGAGTTTAATTCAAGTACCATGTCTCATATATTTAAGAATTAGTTTTAACATTATAAACTTTAGAAAATGTGTTATATTTTAATTGCCATTGATTTGATAGCATAATTTATATACATATTCTCCGATCCGATTGCTGTCTTCATTCATTTATTTATTCATATCAACACGGTCACTTGTTTCAGCAGTTACATTACATGATACAGGAAGAACGTAAAAAAAATAAATCATACTAAAAAAAAAATCACAAAGCAACATAAAAAGACAACACCAACACTTGAGCTTACAGGCTACAAATCACATTCCCTATAACCCCCCCCCCCCACACACACACACACACACACGAATTATACTCTACGCATAATCAATTGGTGTTTAAACTTTTACATTAAAAAAAAATCAAATATGCACAAAACACATGAGTCCATGTCTCGTTAAGCAAAAGCTATGTGTGTTTGAGTCCATTGCGAGCTGCTTATGAGAGACTTATGAAGTTGTGACCATACTTGACAACGCTGGAGTAACGAGGATAACTGTAGGCTGTGTGAAAGAACAGTGTCACTCCTACCAATTGCGACCCTGCACCACAAAACCAACAGAAAGTCGCCAGGCACATATTTTTTAGTAAAGGGCATATTCTGAAAGAGCAGACTGTAAGCTTTAAAAATAACTCAATTCAAGTGGACTCCCCTAACCTTCCTAAATACTGGAAAGAAAGCAAAACATTCTGGAATAGAGTGAACTGAGAAAAGAGGCTCTGAAGTACACGTCTATTCAAGCGCTTAGTCTGTACCAAGCCGTGCTACTTGTGCCATGAAAGGGACAAAACGCAGGATGTAAACTACCGGAGCAACAACAGTGAAGGGATTATCATATTAAACTGAAATTGAGCATATTTCTATTAGCACATTTTGTCCATGATTAATGCTAACTTTCAAAGCAGTAACATCATCCTTTCAAAAGTTACTAGACTTGAAAGTGAATAGTGTGCAAAGGATTTCAATGCATGAAAAGCAGCCTCTAAGACAAACTTGATCATTCTACTCTTCCCCTATAAAGGGTTGTAAAAAAACTACTAAAAACACACTTTTCCATTCATGTTATGATACCCAACTGAAGAATAATGTAGAAGGATAGCTCTTTCAGTAAATATGGAAAACCCAAGATTGACTCGGTTGAACCATTTCTCCTTTTTTGAGTCCTCACTTAAAATCAAAAGGTAAGACTCTTTGGTTGTTTTGTGGTGCACGGTCACAATTAGACAAGAGCATGTCATCGTTTCAGAACAGTAGCAAACTTTTTTTCATTCTCAACAAAGAGTATAAAACATAGCATGAAGAAAGAAATACAAAAAATATATACATATTACAAACATCGAAATGCAATAATAATAATGATGATGATAATAATAATAATAATAATGATAATAATAATAATAATGACGATCGACAAAATGTCATTATCTCGGCCGCATTAAGGGACTGCGAAGTACCTGCGTGGGAGTTGCCTGCGAGGTGCTGCTGATAAGGGCCTCCTACTTGCGTTCTGCGGGACGTCTGCGGGCAATCCCGGCGACTCACACGGAAAACAGTTTTGGTCACGCGCAAAACTTGGGTGCGAGTAAATCAGACTTGCGTGCGCACCTACGGGCAACTGCGGGTTAGGTACGCGCTAGGTACTGTCAATTGCGGACCAACTGTGGAGAGCTCCGGGTGGCATATTTGTTTCCCCGCAAGTCAAGCCGCAGAACTTCCCCAAATACGGAGTGACAAGGCCTTGAGCATGCTAAAAACTTGTTCCGAGTGAGTCGTCGGAATTCGCTTGCAGAGGTACACGCAGAACACCAGTAGGAGATCCTTATCGGCAGCACCTCGCGGGAAAATCCAACGCAGGTACTTCGCAGTACCCGTAAGTTGCCCGTAACAGAAAACGGATCAGTTTCAAAGCTCTCACAAAGGTAACACGGAATGCACGCAAGAAGGAGGTAAGTAGCTTACGTCCAGTAGGCAAGAAACAAGTGCGAAACTCGCAAACAATTTTGTCCGCCCGCGAAAAATTCTCCTGCATGCTGGACAATCCCTACTCGCATTAAGCCCGCGTAGCTTGCCCGGAAAGGTGTAATACGGCCTTTACCATTGACCACGAACTAATGACCCATTATACCAACATCCGCTCAGGCATCCTTTTCCCATATAACAAGTTCGTGTTCAGTACCAATAGTTTGGAACATTATTCGTTTGGAGATCTTGGATTTTTCAAAAGCAAGTTCTACATGTAGGTGACTAGCATTTACCCATATTGAAAGGTTAATGAAAAAAAAAAAAGAAACGTTCATAGAACCAATTTATAAGACAAATATAAAACACAAGTTTAATTTCGGGAAATAAGGGGAGATGCAGCCCGGTCTTGGATATCGTGCAACAAGCACTCGCCTGCGCCTCGTATACATGTTACGCCATTGTAAATACCCTCGAGTGCATTGTGCACTTAAAGGCCGTGTCACACCAGCCTTGCGTGCGACTTGCAAAGAACAATTTTGACTACCCGGAGGTCCCCGTATATCCGCACATGACAGTACCTAGCATGTATCTCAAAAGTAGTCGCCCGGAGGTGCGCACGCATATTATTTACACGCAACCGTGTTTAGACCATGTCACACCTTTCCGGGCAAGCTACTCGGGCTTGTTACGTGTAGGGATTTTCCAACATACCGGACATTCCTGAGGGCGGAAAAGGATTTGTGCGAGTCAGCGCATGTGTCTTACTTGCTGGACGCGTTATACTTGCGAGTATACTGTGTGACCTTTGTACCAGTCGCGTGGGGGCTGACAACTCAGTGAAGGAATTCCTCTAATGGAATGGCTGAAATCTCACAGAATTTCACTATCTTGGCTGCATACGGGACTGCGAAGTACCTGCGTGGGAATTGCCTGGGAAGTACTGCCGCTAAGGGTCTCCTACTGGCGTTCTGCGTGGACCTCTACGGGCATTCCCGCGACTCACCCGGAAAAAGTTTTGGTCATGCTCAAAACTTGGCTGCGGTTAAATCGGACTTGCGTGAGCACCTCCGGGCAACTACGCGCTAGATACTGTCAGGTGCGGACCAACTGCGGAGAGCTCCGGGGAGTAAATTTGTTTCCCCGCAAGTCAAGCCGCAGAAGTTCCCCCGTACGGTATGACAAGGCATGAATGAAAATTGCAAACATTCTTGTTCGCCCGCTGAAAATCTTCTACGTGCTGGAAACTACCTCCTCGCCATAAGCCCGCGTAGCTTGTCCGGAATGGTGTGACACGGCCTTTACTTTAACACTATAAAGCCCAAGATTGTGCCCCGCCCCCCCCCCCCCCCCCCCCCAATCAGATTTTCGTTTGCCACTCCTTCGCCCTTAAACCGATTTCAAACAAATTTGGTCACTTTCCCTAAAATCTTATTACCAACTTTTTGACATATAATCTAGCTATATTTGATGTTGCTGGTTGCCATGGCAACCATAAACTGACAATCATGTCAGTCAGATTTTGCATCTTTTTTTCTGTTCCCATTTCATTTAACAGTTTATAAAATGGGTGTTTCTTTGCTGAAATTTGTTGAAGTAGCAAAATTCGAAGTAGTTATGGTCCTGGAAAGTATTTCTTATTATTTCCTTTGTTTTATTTGACAAAGGCATAAAACAATAGATATGATAAAGATAAATGAAACAAAAATATTTTCTAAAGATTGCCCTTATATTTTGAGTTATTTTTATTCCTTCACCCAAGTTATGCCTCTAATATCAAAAGTTTATCATATCAATTTGCAATCTCAAAATTCCAGTATTATGCAAATATGAAATGTCATAACTATACATGTACCCATCCCAAACGCGCCTTTTTTTCCGTACTACAGCGAGGCAGGAAACCAATGGGGCTCATTAATATTCATGAAAAGTATTGCTTGAAAGTAGATGCGCATGCGTACAAGCGACTTACGTACACAAATTAGGCTAGTTTACGCGAAGGGCATTCAGACGTCATTGAAAAACTGCCTGTGTCATTCCCACTAGACAGGAGGGTTGATGCGTGCACACCCATGCAAATGTGCACTTGGTTACCACAATACAGCTCTCGTTTATGTGAGTTTTATGGATAAAAATAATAAACTGTGAATGAATCATAAAAAATATTACGCTTATGTGTATTTTGTTCATAAATCCTCTTCATTTCAACCCGTTTGTAATCATACTTTCCCCTTTTGCAAATCGGCGTGTCCATAACGTCCTCGAGCCCCCGAGATAGCTCTGGGACATTCCACTCAATGACGGGGTTATTATTTTGCAACGTTGTCAAATAACTCTAATGTAAGCAAGTTCTTGGTATGGCTAATCTATTTTATGATGTATCAAAATCTATCTATGCTTAGATAACCTAATTTGCAGAGACATAGAAAAAGATCTGCTTTACAATCGTGATACGTTCAACTACTAATTTACCTGTGCTGAAATCCGCATGTATGCTCCGCACGTGTTATCGCCATCGCTCAAGCTTCGATCGCGATGGCGTGTGTGTATGACATAATTATAATATGTGGGGAAACATGTGGCTGAAAGAACCACGCAGCACGAGGCATGGTTCAAACGAATCGGACGTAAGAAGTCGTACATTCAAGAGCTAAAACAAACAAATAGCGAAATCAAAATCCACTGAAAAGGTCTTGACATTGTATTATATGTTCCAAAATCATGTTTGGCTTAGTTTTGAGAGGAAATTCTACACTTTGAAGGTTTTCCTCGCACGAGATCAGGAATGAGACCGGTGAACTAGCTACTCATACAACATTGTGTGTACTCTATATGCGAACATGTGCATGATGCACTATGTGGATATGAGAGCGTAGCGTTAGGAATGCACCAAACAAATACGGTGGGCTGCAGATTCTTGGGGCGAAATTAGCCTTTGTTATACAATTCGTCTAGTATCTATATTTGTGTAATGATTCTAATTATCTATTAAATCACGATTAAAAATACTTCATCGCTATATTCATTATATATTTTGGAAAGCATAATCTAAGATATTTTGGGTTTTTTAGTCCAAGGAATCATTTTATTTTGAATAAAAAAGTAATGATATACGTATAGTTCTTGTCTCATGTCTAATTTCCATTCGCCTTGTTGCAGTTACCCCGCAGTTGCCCATGGATACAATGGATAAGTAATCAGCTGTTAGGGAGTCGTACTACCCTATACTGCTCCTGTTAGAATGTAATTGGCGTTTATGGTTTTATAACCCTACCCAATAAAAAAAAGACAAATTCAAGAATCATAATCAGTTCATGATGAAAGAAGAGTTATATCATTGGAGACATTTAAACAAATGATTATGTTTACATTAGATTGCAGATTGAACCTGCACTGCAGATGTTGCACGGTGTCTTTATTGGTTTGTATGGTTATGTCATCAGTGGTGTCAGGGGTAAGGCTTTTATATCTAAGGCTATTTCTCTCCAGAATCCTTAGTTACCAACTATTTAGTGCACATGCTATGCATTATGGCATCTCTATGGATGGAATCCATTTTGCATGCATTACTTGTTGCTATGTCAGGCAATCTTCGGGCAAGCTTTTGAGTCTTCAAAAGAAACTTTTGTTCAAGAGGTAGGGCCTATGCATGAAATTAGTAAACAGGTCTATTCCTTAGACCAATACATGCATTCATTTTATTATAGGACCATGCTTGGAGAGTCAGAGTTCAGAGTGAGAGATGGGGAGAAAGAAGGGGGATCAGAGGTTGGAGGGTTGGCGCGGAAAGAGGGAGGGAGAGAGAGAGAGGGAGAGAGAGAGGGAGCTACTGTACTAGGTACTTGTATGACGAATGTGTATGTGCGTGTATGTTTCATGATATGCATTTCAGTCTCAAAACACTGTATTTGTAACTCATGTCGGCCATAATAAGGAGGCTTACAAAGAGGAACATAAGGTGATTCATTGCGTTATGTAATGAGCCAGGTGCGTTGCTATGTCAGTGCATAAATCTTGTTTTGTTAGGCATACATATAGCCTCCCAGTTCATACAGCCATGCTATTCCGATGCTCGAGCACCAATCATGTATATTCATGAGCAACGGGACTTTTGCTAAAGGTAGTGCGCATGTGCAAAGAGTGCTAATCATGAATATTAATGAGCCCATTAGTTTCCTGCCTCGCTGTAGTACGGAAAAAAAAGGCGCATCCCAAACATTTAATCTTAGGTCTCATAATGTATCGCGATGTCGATATGAATAGCGCCCCCATGTGGTGACCTTGAGAAATTTCAACCATAACAAACCATCAGAAAACTCCACGTGCTTATCACTTGTGGCAAATATGAAAATGATTGGTCTATAATAAGACATATTATAGAATGGGGGTAAAGAAATTATACAGAAACATCATGTTTTTATTATATTTCCCATGTATTTTTTTATAGCTCAGGTTTGAGTTTCTTCAGTTTGTCTCCCTCTACAAATGAAAATTTGTTAAGATCGCAACTGCTGATCTGTAAATTAACAAGCGCGTCGGAAAAAAAAGGAACCACGGGACTCGAACCTGTCATCTACTGCTTTCCGGGCAGCGACACTACCACCAGGCTGTCCCTGGTTGCCGGCAGCGACACGATGAACATGGAACAAATACCCAAGCTCCGAGATTTCGACATTGTCATATTAGGTAGTCCAAGGCGGACAAGTCATGTGTAGGTTACTTTTTTCCGACATGTTTGTTTATTTACAGATCAGCAGTTGCGATCTTAACAAATTTCCATTTGTAGAGGGAGACAAACTGAAGAAACTCAAACCTGAGCCTTCATTCCCACTGAATTATATCTTTCTTTCTTTCATTTATTTCTTTATATCTTGGTAAATAGCGCCCTCCATGGGCGACCATGTGAAAATTCAAATTTACGGTCATGTAGAATTTGAGTTGCTTTATACTCACGTGCCAAATATGACGATGATACATCAAATAATTAAAAAAAAAGTTATATGGGGCGCACAATGTGCCCCCCCCCCCCTTGGGCCTGCGAGGGTGAAAATAGCTTGGGCTTAATAGGGTTAACACTTACCAAGGGAGAGGAATATGAGAACAATCCATGGCAACAAGAACATGACCTCTTCCTGCACGAGAAAATAATGCATGTACGGTACAAGGTGTTACAAAATTTCCCACTTTTGATCCTTAGATAAATACAAGCTCACAAACTTTCAATCAGATAACACTGTCATTGATATGAGTAATAGCTTAATAGTGTACAATTCAATTGGATGTAATTTAAACATGAGAGCACGAATCAGTTTCGTTCAATTCATGCCTAATTTCAAGGTTGAGTTCCAGATTTTGGTCAAAATTTGAACCCTCTGTACAAACTGAACTTTACGGAAGAACCATTAATGATGCGTATACGAGCGTGTGCTTTACGCACACAATGACCCTGGACAATCAACATGAATACCACAAATACCACCTTTTCAGAGCTCTGCTGACTACGCTTATTAGGCGTTTTCACATCAGCCCGATAAAAATCGAAGCTCGAGATATTTTCCAATTTCCCAAGTCAGAAAATAGCGCGCTATTTCGAATCATCGGGCTGATGTGAAAACGCCTCATGGACTCTTGCTCCAAGACACATGACTGCTATATGAATAATTCAGGATGGATTGCCGTGAACACTGCTAGTCTGAATTCATGGTAAATGGTAAAATCCTTGCACATTCCATGTATTTGCATACAATGAATTTCAGGATAAATAAAGACTAGCTGTGACAGTGGAATTTGTCATGAATATTGCTATATGTAATAGAACATTCCAGTCCTGGGCCCTGTTTCATAAAGCTTTTCGTAAAGTTACGAACAATTTACGAGCGACTGGTGATCGCTATGTGCTATACTTATCGGAATTTTCATAATTCAGCGCAAGAACTGATCACCAGTCGCTCGTAAGTCGTTCCTAACTTTACGAACAGCTTTGTGAAACACCCCCCTGGTCATTGTTCAGGACCATTGTCAAGGTGGTAACCACACACTGCCATACACACCAATTGACCTTATTTTGTACAGAGGGTTGAAAATAACACAAAATCTAAAACCTAACTTCAAAATAAATCTTAAATTCAATCATGTTAATGGAAATGATTTATGCTATCATTTGCCAATTACCTCCAACAAAATTGTACCTTATTCATCTATTGCTCATATCAATGTCAGTGCTAATATATATATATATATATATATATATATATATATGTATATAGTTTGGCACTGTTAAGGATTAGACGTGGGAAAAGTTTTGTTTTGTTCTGTTTGTCTTTTTGTAACACCTGGTATCAGAGTATGTGTGTGTTACCCTTTCACTGTTAATGAACTAAGTATCTCATAATTTTCACATCAATATAAGATCCGATTTGGCTTTGATTACAACGTTTTAGCAAAACACAAACTACCTTGTTGACTCTTTAGAAATTCTGTAACCTTTTTAAGTTTCTTGATACCTTTCCCAGGTTAGTGAATAAACAATTGCATTGGAAGTGAAAACAGACTATCCCTTCGTTTTATTTCTTTTGTCCGCTTCCACGCATAATCAGCACGAATTTATTTGAATCCATGAATACCTTTCGTACACACAATGCGATTGTGTTATCCTTGTAGCCCTTTCACAAAGAATAAGGTCCGTAATCATCCTTTTCATTTTTTTTTCATTTTATCGTTAAAACATATCCAAATATCACTCCTCCTACTAATACTAATTGCTGTTGCTTCTACTACTACTACTACTGCTACTGCTGCTGCTGCTGCTGCTACTAGGACTACTACCATCATCGATAACAATGATAACGATAATCATATTCCATAATAACTATTATCATGATCATGAAATTATTGTTGAGTTTTACCACACTACGTTATACTCCTTTTTTACAGCTCAAGTATTATAATTTTAGATTAATTTATTCCTCCTTTTCTCCACCTCACATTGTAAACGTAACCCACCCTAAGAATGATTTCCCGCTTTGATACGCGGAATTATTATTATTTTTGTTTTTTAATATGAAACAGGTGCACGAAATTGCGAAAACACAAAATAATACATACGTCTTCCTATCCGGCTTCTCTGGAAAGTAGCTTCACGATACAGCTTGATGCAGGTAAATATTCTGTTCACACTTTTTCAATATTTAGCTCCAATTTGACTGGACATTGCCTGAGAGCGAGTTCAGTCTCCGAAAAGTCGACGATTGTGTCGTAAGGAGCGATAACGGCGCTGGGTCGTGGCATCTTGCAAGTAGAGTATACCTCACGAAACGTGACTGGCTGCCATTATTGTATCTTTCAAATGGTAAGTCGTAAACATTATTATAATTCTTCTTCTGTTTACTAGTAGAAATATAGTTTCAGCCATACACAAGGATGAATTAATGATATCGAACAAAGGTGACAAGAAAGAGACAGGAAGACAGAGAAAGGGAGAGTGAGACTCGAAGGTGATGAACACTTTTCTCTTTGGGTATCAAATTGAATAGGCCAAGTAAAAAACCGTCGTTTTGCCATAATATAAGGAAACATGATACACAACACAAAAGCACATTTCTGTTGACGAGATAATGTTATAGATTGCGTTTCAGTGTTGAAGGATTTCATTAAATTGTGCAAAACTGATATTTCAGAAGAATTATAGCCTTTTGACGCTCGTTATTTTCACTTCATACCATTGCGTAATATTACACTGCATGATACTGCACTTCTTATATATGTGACCATGCACCTCAAAACGAACATGAAGTCGCACACACTGATATTGCGTGAAAACTGAAAATAAGTGAAATAGGTCAACCTAAAACGGGAATGAAAGTGTGTTTTTTAGCACTTTATCTCGAACATTTTTGGTAGAATAGTGTGACTAGGTGTGTCTTTAGAATCCCTTTTTCATTTTTGAAAAACCTTGTCCACACTCTTCACGTTCAACTCTTATAACCTTCGGAAGGATAGCGCTACTACTTTAAAAGTTGGCCGTAATTATGTTAATGAGGCATGCTTAATTTCAGTTTAATCTGATAATTCCGTCATTGTTGTTACTCCGGTGGTTTACTTCCTGTTTTTTTTTTGTCCCATTCATCTCACAGCCAGCACGGTTTGGATAAGATTAAGCGCTTGAATAAACACTGTACTTCAGAGCCTCTTTTCTCAGTTCACACTTTTCCTGAGTTTGTGCTTTCTTTCCAATATTTAGATAGGTTAGGAGAGTCCATTTAATTTGAGTTATACATCATTTTAAAGCTTAAAGTCTGCTCTTTCAGAATATAGTCTTAACTAAAAATTCATGTCTGGCGACTTTCTGTTTGTTTTGAGGTGCAGGGTCACATATTATTCACTATGGTACATCATGCCATCAAACAATGTATTGTCATTGATCACTGTTCTCTTAATAGTAGATCCTAAAGTATAGGCCCAGACTATTACAGTTCGGAAGCTTGCGTTAAAGGGAAAAGCAACGAGAGCAACGTCCGCATCGTATTAGATTTCTCTCTCTCTCTCTCTCTCCCTCTCAAACACACTCACACTCACACACACACACACACACACACACACACACACATAGTGTCACACACACACACACCAGCGGGGCGTTTCCATGAATTTCGTAAAGGGAAGGCGCCTTTGCAAGGGGACGCACGCACGTCCCCCCCCCCATTTCCCGGTGCGCCCCCCTCTGCATCCACCGGCCACTGCACACACAAACACACACACACACACACACACACACACACACACACACACACAAGTTGGAAACCTGCAGCCCCATCTAAACCAAAACTATCATCACTTGAAGAAATAAGTATTGACAAGCTGTATTCATTTGGTTCTTATTGCAGGCTCGACAACGACGGGGAATTCCTATCTGTGAGCTACTCGAATTCTCGGAGGGCGCCCTACATAAACATTCCCGTGGAGAAGTTCAGCGTTTCTACAAGGCGTTGAAGGAATTTAGTAATCGAATTTACATGAAGGAGAACCTCATTAACATAAAGCTGACAGCAGGAAGAACAAGCAAAAAGATTGCTAGGTCACTGAGTATTCAAAGTCTATAAACATAATGACGGCACTGTGTAGATCATAATGAGTACTAGTCAGAAGACACGAAAAAATGTATCACAATTCTAATAATGTCTTCTAATGAAATCGTGCCTTTAAACGTAAAGATGAAATTTTAAATGTCTGGTTTGGCGTTTTGTTTGTTTGTTTGTTTTTATTGTTCCATATTCCACATTTCAACAAATACATAACACATAAACATCACAATACAAAAGCATGGATGAATTGTCAAGTACAGCTAGACAATAAAACATGTGAAATATAAGGAATCTACATAGAAGCATTGCTTGTAGGGTGTAAATTCCCAGATGCGGATGTGAGATTATTTGTTACTTGGTATGTGTAATCAAAGGAATGACAATTTGTGAATTGGAGCAAAATAAACGTCGAAAAGTAAAAAAAAAAAAAATGAAAACAAAGAAAACAATGTCCGCAGCACAAGACTTCTTGAGAGGTGCGTGATCACCCGAGCGAGGTACAAGTGAGATGCAGTGTACAGTAGCAGAGATACAAGTGTACAAATGAAGTTCAGGAGATAATACAGAAATCACGATCGAGGCACATGTTACATAATCAATAATGTCACTAATGTGAAGTATGAACAGAGAATGTCGAGGAGGATTGAAGAATAGCTATAAATATGAATTCAGAAAAATAGTTTAAGTTTATGCTTAAATGAATAAAGAGAGTGAGATTGGATTATTTCTCTATCCAACTCATTCCAAAATTTAGGTTATGTAGTAGTTATTGTTTTTAAAGAAGATACGGTCCGCACAGGAGAAAGATGAAAAGAATCTTTTTGTCTAGTAGGGTAAGAATGAACTTCAGTATTTTTGACAAACATCGAAGAAAACACATCAGGGAGACCACCTGCGTTTAATTGATACATAAATGACCCGATATTGAAGTGATATAAATCCTGAATCTTATAAGTTTTACAGCACATATCTTCCTTTTTTTTTAATGCAACTGTTACAAGAAAGCCAGAAGTGAATGTTTTCCAGTCATACGCTCAATGCAATTGTAATTCAAAATATTGTTTATTCCACCTCTCCCCCATCAGAACACAAATAAGCAGCGTATACCGATGAGACGACAGTACAATGAAATCACTCTTTGGCATCTTAAAAAATAAAATAGTGCTTGCTATAACAGTTGCTGTGGGAGATAAGATTAAGACACATTCAGAGAAAAATGAAATATTTGATGTCTCTGACTCCTAGTACGATCTATTCTGGAGGTGGTATTATAATGGTCATAACGTCTTTTTTTTATGTGCTGTGGACCAAAGAACATCGAGGAGAGTCACGTAAATCTTTTTCTCTTCTTTGATCGTGAAATATTACTCGCCTTTAATATTTGGATACATAGGTTTATAAAATAAGATTATACAATGTTCATGCTAGGAATGAAATACATTCTGCCATAATCGTAAAGCTCATCGTTAAAATGATACCCTAAGTGAAACAAAATTAGTGTATCTTATCAACCTCACATCATATAATTAACACATACAAGTAAATTGAGCATGAGTGTAAGGAGACGAATTTCTTAATTTCTATTTGACAGTATCATAAAAATTAATGTAAGTAATAAGTTTAGGCTCGAAACGGTCGTCCTCTCCTAGGTTTATCGGGATACAGAATTCACATTTCCTTTCGAATCTATTTGTGTCTTTTTTCTTTCCCAATCTATTAATCTGCAGGCGATATAGCGGTGATGGACAACCGACGGGTTATGCATGGGCGGGGTCCCCTTGCAGACACGCCCACCGCAGACGACTCCAATTCGCGCCTCCTTGAGGGTGCGTATCTGGATTTGGACGAAATTTACTTCCGATTGCGTGTTATCGACCAAGCACTAAATAACACTAAATCACTGTAAATTGGTGGTTTTGAGGATATAACCTCAAAGCACATGCAAATGGTGTTTCACTGAGGACACGTTGCTTACTTATGCATGTATGCCTTCAATGCACGTACATTTTTAAAATTCTTCACGACGGTATGTCATTACTTTATCCACAATTATACTATGCAACTTTTCATTTACATTTGCATTAATTAATGTGATAATAATACATTTATTGATATGGCTATTATAACGTGAATTTATTACATTGTATTGTAAGCTTTATCTGGGAGTTCCAAGATCTTGAGTGCCCAAAGGAGATACTTATTTTAAAACAGCTGTCAGGTTTTCTGGAGATGCATAAACAATGGAATTACGTGGGTGCTTTTGCGCATTTGATGATCAAGGTATGAAGTCGCTATCTTTCTAAGCAAACTTATATCTACATTTTACCTGGGCATTTTGTATGGTTATTCATTAAATAATTAAATTAAATAAATTATATTTCCCTAATGATAAGCGTTTAAAGGAAAACTCAATCCCGTCCAAAAATATGTGCAAAAGTGTAATTCACAGCTATATGTTGTGGAAATATCTGAAACTGTACCCTTCTCACAACCAAGCCAACCACGCCAACTTTTTCGATTGATTACGACTAATCTAGTTCTTTATTAAGCAATATGTCAGATAGTGTATACGGACATGTCCGGTAGAGTGATTTTGATTTTTATTCCACCAATCTTTTAGCAATTTATATTGGCGCATCGCTGTGTCTTTATCATTATGTAGGAATACAGCTCATCATTTTATAAGAAAGGATGGCGAAAAGTATTACCATCACAAAAGCATATACACTTGTAATTCCTTACAGTATGACTGTCATTGTGTAATGATTTTAATTTTTATTCCATCAATCTTTTAGCAATTCATATTGGCGCATCGCTGTGTCTTTATCATAATGTATAGGAATACAGCTCATCATTTTTATAAGAAAGGATGGCGAAAAGTATTACCATCACAAAAGTTTATACACTTGTAATTCCTTACAGTATGACTGTCATTGTGTAATGAGACACAATCAATTATCCCTTTCAGCATAATGTGTACTGTAAGCAGTTCATCGTCAGTAGTCAAGTTTTTTTTTTTTTTCTTCTTCTTTTTTTTTTACGCTGGCCGTACGCTACGTGCAAATGAACAGGGTGATGCTACCCAAACACGCGCAGGTCAAGTTTGGATCACGTTGTGTTGTAATTTTTCATTTCTGGTAATGCGGACTAAACGTGCAGCAGGCACACACATTGAGGATATGCAGTGATCACATCTATATTGTTTTATATCAAGACTCAAATATTTACATTTCGGAAGAGAAATTTATTACATTTTCAAAGAATGAGGTTGATATGCCTATTCCTAACACGTAAAATCTCCCGAGAAAATTTACAAAACTATCATGACTATATTAGTTTGAAGATAGAGGTGGTGTTCAATGCTTTTCGTGTATCAACAAAGCTGTGTTTTAACACACGGACATTAAATGGCGCCGCCGGCGTTTAAGTTGCATCATTTACTAGTACATGCAATAGCGAGAATTTAAACTGTGAGGCAGACGGAGTTTGGCACGTACAATCAAATTCGCCTTAGCGGCCTGCTGCCTAAAGCGACCACCTGTCATAAACGGCCACTCAAAACAACAGTTTTCCAGAGAGAATAGCCACGTTGAACACCCTGTACATAATGGTCATTTTTGTCTGTAACCACTTTTTCATATCCCTTGGATGGCTATAATTATAGACATGCTTTACTTGTACAAAAGAGTTGAATGACGGCATCAAATGTGGGTTAAGATGGGATTAAAGACTATTGTGACTCCATTTCGTGAACCTCCTTTTTAGTTATATGTCATGTTGAAACATGTCGTGTAGTAGTAAATGAAGTAATTTTGGGTAGTGGGTATTACATGTTAGAAATCTCTTTCTACCTAAACTTTTTATATTTGAACTTGAATCTTCCTTTAAGTGAATATCTGAAAATATTTGAACAGTTTTGAATCGTTTTAACTTTCTTTATTTTTATTTTTATTACAGTATGACATCCATGACAAATGAATAACCACTTCTTATGGAGGTTACTTATTGATCATTGCCGTACTGAGTTTGTATAGAATTCTTCAAATCCAAGTTTAAACTAGGGGTCTACCACGATTAAAAGAAAATAAAATAAAACATTGATTTTGCGATTTCTTTGCCGTTGACAAAAATGCCGAAGTAAAGGCCGCTGAAAGCTATAGATACAATAGAATATTTGAATATGTCATGAATAAAATACAGATTATGTTTTTTGTGGAAACGGCTTAAAACGGATACAATGATAGTGAAAATAGAGTAAAGAATGTTCTTAAACATTATGAACATGCGATGTAATGAATGCAATGAAAAGAAATCCAGTAAGGAACGTTTTCAAGGCCATGACTTTATAAACTGTCATTCCGTGAATTACCGTGTGGGTAAAACTACAAACAAATACATATCACATTGAAAGTAAAGACGCCTTCGACTTAAAAATGAATCCGATAACTGAAAATTACTGTATTGTTGCGTATTCATGTGCACGATTGTCTCAGTAAGTTGAACTTTCTAGTTACATAGTCACGTAACGTTGTCATTACACCGTGGTGAGTTAATAAATAATCTGGACTTGAAGATTTTCACACTCTGCGGTGGTAGTATACACCCATATAGCAAAGCGAGATGCTAAGATTCTCTTTCTTCTCAAATATATCAGCTCCTCCATATTACCAGATGGCGCCTCAAGGATCTGTATGACGAACAAAACCCAAAACGAGAGATAAGATGCCTTTTTTGGGTAAAATTTGCATATCACATGACAGTGTGTTAGGTCTTTCAGTTGCCATTTATAACAAGCACCATCTTTTGCACAAAAAAAAAATAAACATATATATTCTTATTTCTTACCTCGTTCTGAGATCCACAGTTTGACTTGGGCACGATACTGAAATCGTTCAATAGAGGCGTGAACAATGTCTTTCCACATCTTCCGATCGACCGAATCACGAACCCAGTCACATGAATAGCCTTGCTGAAGGCAAACTGCACCACAGAGAAAAGATATGTGGGAGGGGAAAATATTTGTAGCTACATTAAAGGGAGTATATAGTTCTGGTTGAGACCTAACTTCAGGTTTCTAATATTTTTGGTGAGATAATAAAAAACCTCTCATGAAAAATGACAGAGGATGTAGCTATTCCAAGAGGGGTTCAACGTTTATTGATAAAAATCGGTTTTGAGATGGCTGAGATATTAAAAAAAGACCATTCCTAATAAAAAGCGGAACCCACCTTTTATTGTGGTAGGATCGCCTTTTTTTTTACTTTGCTCTTGGATGGCTCAGCAATTCTAAAACCGGTTTCGTCGAATAGACTTTGAATTCCTCTTCAATTGGATGCTCTGCAATATTTCATAAGTGGTTTCTTGGTATCTCACAAAAGTTAAGAGCCCAATTTTCATCTCCACCAATTCCATACAACCCCTTTAATGTCATGAATTTATTCACTTCCTTGCATGTAACTTCATATCTTTGTTTTTTAATTACGCAATTATTTTGAATAGATAATATTGAACTGAATTGAAAAAAAATGGTGATTATTTAATCAAACGTGAAACCCGTGTATTCCATGTGTTTAATATATTCGAATACACATCGATACATGGACAAAACATTGTAGTGATATTCATTTGAAATTTACAAACTGGATAAGTTTAATGACTTTAGGAATGAGCTAGATTGTCTCAAAACACTGCCGTACCACGCAAATATCTCAAACATGGATCAATTAAAAAGCAAGACTTATGTAATAATGTAATACCATTAAAGTTTACTCAAAGTGCCCAAGTGCATTGTACTAATTTTGCGTTTAGGTCAAATCTGGTATTGTTTTAAATCCGATAGATCATGGCGGCAGTGCATTTTTATCTTACACCCATGAAAGTGTGGTTACCAAAGGTTGCAGCCTACATTTATCACGCTGATAAGACAACGTAAATGGTCAGAAATGCACAGTATCTCGACTATAATTATCTCTATTAAAGGTTCAGAACAAGGGTATATCAATAAGAAAGAGGACTAATGTATATCATGGACTCATTTTTCATTGAGCGTGGTTTTAGTATTCAAGGAGTTATTCGGCAAGCCTTGTACCTCATTGGTATTGAGGGGAAAGCTTGATATTATGTCCCTTTCAGTATAGGCATTTCTTTGGCACAGGATGTGAAACTGAAAAGCACTCGCAAAGTGCAAACCTCCACAACGCAGCTAATTTTCACTGACAAAACGTATGCTTAAAATCGCTTAATTTTCGCATGATAAAGCTGTTAAAAAAAGCTTTTGTATTTGCCTGATGTTCTGCTGCACGGCGCCTCGAGCTGAGCATGCGCTTTAGTGCACGTTTCGAAACCTCAAGTATAAGCAGATTGATCTTCCAAGACCATTGACCCTATCTGCCAATATATTTGTTCACAAATCTTCAGAAATTCGTAGAAATTCCTGGATCACTATACCAAAATGTAGCGGTCTTTTTGTCATTGTCAACTGTTCCTGTAAGTTTCACCCAAATTCACTCGCAACTTACTTTTAGTCAGTTGGGAACAGACAGACCAACTAACCGCAACGCCGACAAAAACATAACCTTCTTTTGTTTCTGTTCTTTACATTAAATTTTCTTGACGGGGGTAAGTACACTTTTAGAAAACTTTGCTTTGCACGAAAGAGAGAGAGAGAGAGAGAGAGAGAGAGAAGCCCGGTGGTGCCGACATTGGCACGGCAGGCCATGAAAAACAAACTAACAAGCAAACAAACAAACAAACAAACGTACATACCAAAACAAAAAGAGAGAAACAAACAAACAAAAAGAAGTCGCACTCCGTAACTGTATACCGTATTTACAGTAATTGCACGCTTACAGTCGATATACTTACGAAAATCGGCGGTCTGTCTGCACCAATCACCCAGCGGGGATTCAAAATTCCCGGACCATACGGATGCCACCTCCCTGCAGTATCGAGCTTAGCGTATATCATGAGAAAGTTAGACCTTCTCTGCGTCGAGTTGCCGAGACGTGACATGTCTAATTCTGTCGCTCTGAACCACTCTTTGAGGTCTACAGCCCAGGAGAGAGCAAAAGGACAACACAAACAAACGAACAAACAGACTGACGTAAAGTAGACAATAGGAACCTATTTGGCACGTAGCAGTGTAGTAGGTTGATTTTCTTGATAAACATTATCAGTAAAGTTACATACTCAGTACGTTTGCAGAGCTACTGCACATTCCATCTTCATGCAATGTTTTAAACCGATAAAGTTTGAAAGTGAACGTTTGATAAAAATGAAAGTTTTAAACAATTCCACTGATGTTCATTCACGTTCAGAAATAGAAAAAGAGGAAGAGGATTTAACATACATATTTGTACAGCGTTAAAGAGGTGGCACAGTTTCGGGTGAGAAAGGGCTTTTGGTGTCAAACATTTGTTTATGATGATATTTCTTTAGACAATGGGAAACCTCTCATGAAATATGAAGTAGAATACACTGTATATTGCTTATTGACAGTGTATTTGATGAAAATTGATTTTGAAATTGCTGAGGTATTCAAAACCGATTCTAATAAAAGGTGGGACCCATCATTTTTGAGGGTCGTTTTGTTTTTTGTTTTTACCGATATCTCAGGCATGTTAAAACCAATTTTTATCAAATAAACTCTAAATTCCTATCATAATTGTATGCTCTTTATTATTTCATAAAATGGCTTCTTAGTATATTGCAAAAACTTTAAAACTTAATCTTAATCTCAACCAATGCTATTTTAGTATACCATTCCTTTCAGGCCAAAGAAAAGTATGCCCCAATAGTTTTATGTACCACAATTAAAATGCGTGAAGTGAAGTGAAGCTTTTTGTTAAACTGTTTTAGTCAAAAACTAATGGTCAAAGAATCATGAGAAGGTAATGTCTGACTGTTTACGTGATTGTCATGATGAAAAAGTATCATCGGTTGCAAGTACATTATGTGCATTTAAAATAATAATGAAGAGATCACATACCAAAACATACGTAAGAAATAAGAATAGTACTCCTACGATGAGTTCGATTATTTGACGCTTACCAATAATTTCCAAAGTATTGTCACGTCTATACTGAAAAAAAAAAAAATATTTAGGAAGTATATATTTTCACGAAGCTGAAAAAAAAAGAATATCAGTAGACACGTTCATCACCTTATTTTCTTTGCATACTAGGCAATTTGTGACCGTTATCTTTTTTTTTTCGTGAAAGACGATTAACTTTAAGATTTCGTAATCTTGATCGATCTCCTTTTTCAATGATATTTCAACTTATTTAGACGTCAGATGCCATTGCATATCAATGTCAGCCTGCACTAGAAAGTGTCTTTTTTCACTTTAACGAATTACCTACCGTTACAGCACACGAGACCCGCTGAATCAGACGGCGCACACGCAGACTTCTTCTTGCTGTCGCACACAGTGGTACCGTCTGTTCGATTTCTGGAGCATCCGAATATCACGCCCTCTTCGGTGGTACTTGCCGGCAAAAATGGACTTGATATAAAGGCCTCGGCCGCTTCTGGGTATCCAAGTTTCTCGCACATCGCCCGACCAACACTTATATCCCAGTCACCGTGGCTGCACACACGATGCCATGTATCTTGGTCGTGACCTCTGACCTCCACGTTTCCCTCATGGGGGCCATTTCCGGCGATCAAGCGAACATCATCTTCAAGAAAAGGCGGTTTTATGGAGGCTGAAGAAGTAATAAGAGTTTCCAAATGATAAGACTTTAAGGCTTAAGGTAGAAGTCTGCTTTGGCTTTGCGTGATTTTAAGTGAGTTTTGTGAGCGATGAAAATTAATTCCCAAGTAAAAGTTCAGTAGACATATAATAATCGTTTTCATCTGCATATCAAGAACCTCACAATACAGTTACGAACTACACGAAAAGAAAATGTAACAGATCATTTTCATTTTGCACAATTTGCAAACTTAAAAAAATGCAGACATATTCAGATAAATCAAACCTTGGAAATAAGCACATTTCCAAAACTGAAAGAATACAGGGTCTCACATTTGTAGTAATCTTTAGAAGAAAAATCATAATTCATATCGCGAATTTCTTATGACGTCATTGAAGTAATGATCTTTGGATGAAAATTGGACTTTTCACTCTCCTTACACTACGGTACAGTCTTAAAAAATGGAAATACATCGAATTCTATGACGTGTATTTTTGTTTTCGTTTAACATCTTGGTTTTCCAGAAACTGATAAATTTGTAACTTAAAAATGGGTTTAATTGTGTTTTGATTAACACTTACACAAAATGTCAACATGGACGCTGAAAGAAAAGTAATAGCATTAATATCAATGAAAACGACTAGCCCCCCCCCCCCCCCCCACCAAAAAAAAAAAAAAAAAAAAAAATGAAACTGCGCATTTTTTTCACAGACGGGAATATCTAAATTCCTCGAAAATCTGAATTGGTCAGAATCCTATGTTTTATATTCAACAAAATAGGAATTCTATTCATGTCAGACCAATTTTCGATTTTCGATTTCGATTTATTTTTCATATTTCTCGATGAAAAAAACACATCAAATATAACAAAATGAAATGAAGTACATGATATCAAGCTGGAGACATAAATAGAATATTGCAAATATATAAAACATAATATAGTGGTCGATCTATGAAGTTTTGAATCTGCGGATAAGCCACATGCTGTAGGCGGATGATAACCATTGTCGTTCTGGCAATAATAACAATATGACTCAATATAAAATAACAATGATACGGTTAAAAAGTATTAGAGATTTATACATCGCGTGCATTAAAGAGGGAACACATTATTAAAGAGGGAACACATTCAATTTTAGATCTATTAGCTGGAGAAATCGTTCAACCATACATGCCTGACAACAACTAGGCACTATAACTATTCAAACAGACGTTTATTCATTTCATTACATTTCACTTTCGTTTTCATTGTCACTCCTACGCGACAATAATATATTACCACAAAACTGATATTTCCACACAGCAAAAAAAAAAAAAAGAAGGAAAAAATGAGTCAAGACTTTTGGAACTTTTTGTACATCACTTTCGTTCTTTTCAGGCAAGTCTAGAAAGAAACATACAAACAAATAGAAACCAAGCCCCCCCCCCCCCCAAATAATAATAATAATTATAGCATTTACATTTCTAAAAGCTTCAAATCCTATTCTCCTCTTATCCCTACGCTTTTTTCTTTCTTTTTTGCGATGTAAGCGAATTCCAAGACAGCAGTTTGGACGAAGGGCTAAGGAAATCTTGTACATACAAATTTTGTGATAGCACGGTCCATTGACGTCACAAATTTCCAATTGACCTGAGCATGTGAAAATAATCTTTTCAGGGGTCAACCCCACCAACACTCTTTTAGTTGTTGTTTCCGATGAATTAAATAATAACATGATTTCATGGACAAAATTAGGCGTATGATTAAATCGGTTTTGCATGAATCAATTAGCTAATCCAAGCACCGTTTAAACTTCACTATTCATGTAATAATAATTTGAATATCATGGTTTAATTGGTTGGGTGCATTACATTAGGGTCCCGTTACAACCTGTCCACGGGACCTGCAGTTTTCTTTCGTAACATCGAAATTTCGTTTTAAGCGAACAAGTAAACAATCAACGACATACAAACGTAGACCCGATAATGTTGCTTCCTGAATGTCTATTTCGTTGTGACCGGACTTTCGCTTTAACCTTATTTATTCAACGGGAGTCCACTGTATCGAATGGATTTTATGGGACGGTAGCCTGATTGGGTTGATGTCGGTGACAACGAACCTGCTGAGTGTATGGAACAGGATTTCTTCTTAACCGCGTGCCCGTTGGGTTCACCGTAGAATCGAAACTTGTCTTCCGCGTAGACACCAACCCCTCGGAGTGTCGTCTCCCGGTGTTTCAGGATATTACACCGTGGAGGATTTGGATCTTCCCTCGAGGCAAACGCTTCATTGGGGTCTGAAAGAGACGTATACAGATTCACGACCGTCGTGTGGACACAGGGTCGTGGTAAGATAAGCATACATTTGAATTCTAATTGCTGCGCCATAAAATTTTACTCCGACTAGACATACGTCTGAACATGGTTACTATGTAAATAAATCAACAGCTCCATATACAGATTTGTGGAATTTATTGTGTTACATGAGCAGAGAAACCAGTACTCTGAAAAAGTTAAACAAATTACGCTGAACAATGTTGATAACATAGGAGCCACACATATTTCAGGATACCGCTTGCTTAACATGTTCACCTGTGTAAAATATATGCATGCCTTCTTCTTTTGTTCTGCTTTCTTGAGCCCCCAATTATGCATTCTTATGGTGAGGCTGCCGTGCAATCATCCGTGTTAATGTTCATTGCAATTTGTTTAAAATTTTGAAAACATCCTTATTCCTCATCCCAATCAATAATATATAAATTCTGAAACTCTGCACTCAGTACAACTAATTCATAGTTGTTCAAATGTAAAAGTCTGAAATATCATCCGGGGGTCTCCTTTGAAATCAATACATGTTGAAATTAGTATGTTTATGCGTTACAGTGTATGTTTTCTTGTGTGTGTGTGTGTGTGTGTGTGTGTGTGTGTGTGAGTTTGTGTGTGTGTGCGTATTTAAGCGTGCTAATTTACGCACTTCATTGTTGCTATTAAAAAGTATATTGATTAAATGTGACCGTCATCACAAAAACAACAAAAAGTCGCACGCACTGATTTTGTTTGAGGACTGAAAATAAGGTGAAGTCGGTCAAACTAGCCAATCTTGACTTTCATATTTGCGAAAGAGCAAGTCTTTTTCTACATCATGCTACAATTCGGGATCATGAATCGAATAGAAAAGTATTATTTTAACATTTTTCTTTAAAACCTTTTCTATAGAATATTGTGATAAAGTGTATCTTCGAGTTTACTTTTATTTCTTAAAAACCCTGTACACACTCTTCTTCTTCAGCCCCAATAAGTTAATAAGGGATGACGCTACTACTCTGAAAGTTTTCAGCAATCATGGTAAGAAAGTTTTAATAAAACAAGCCAAATTTCAGCTTGATTTGATAATGTTGCTCCAGTGATTTACATCCTCTTTTTTGTCTCATTCATAGCAAAGCTAGGGGAAAGGGGATATCCAGTCCAAATAAAGATTTTTAGTCAAATAAGAAAGAGTAAAATATAAACACTATCAACGGTAAACTTTTGATTGAAATCGGGTGAAAAATTTCATGACATTATTAAATTTTAAAGTTCCGCTAATTTTAGAGGAAATAGTTTTTGAACGGTCGAAACCTTAAATTCAATCATGAACATCATACAATACCTTGAACATTCCGTGAACTTTATCATATTCTCGACATGCTGTATTCTTGCATGTTTCGTAATTTTCAACATTGACATATTGTACTAAAAGCCTATCTTTGGAACCTTCATCATGAAAAGCTTTGCTTTTTAGTAGGTTCACCGCATTGCATGTCACTCATACATTCGTGCAATTTGTTTCAAAATGACTGTTGTGATAAACACTTTTTTTTTCTAAAATCATATGGAAGATAAAACTTGTAAGAAATGTGTAATAAGGAACATGAATTAAAAAAAAAGTAAGTCAGCTAAAGCAAAATTTAACTTTTCCGGGAATACCTCATTTGTAATATAACAAGAACTATATTCTAGACGTTATGATTAAAACTATCCTGTATTTTTTTTATTTTCTTTGCTTTACAGCAGCTTTATTACAAAATAGCTCAACTTAACAAGAATGAAATAAACCTCTTCGTGTGATAATCATAGGCTTTGTGGAAGAGCGGTTACGTACCCTCCGAGTATAGCAAGACAGGACTATGTCATCGTTTCCTTACGATAGCAAATTTTACACTTATTTTCAATCATGTGTGTCAGTGTGCAAAACATAGCATGTAGAAAGAAAAAAAAAATCTACAGATTTTACACACATCGAAATGTAATATAACATAAACAAAATAAAGTTAAACGTATTAGTTTTGTGATTGCTCACAATAAATTGAATGTTTCCATCAAGCAAATCATTCCAGTTCATTCGAATACTAGTATAAAAAGTTCAACCTGAGTACATGCATTACTCTCAAAGAACCTACAGTATGTATTAAACAGATAAGCCAAAACTCCGCATGCTAAAACACACAAAGATTTTGTTGCCGGAAAAGCTTACATTTTAGTAAACACGATTTTCGAAGCTCACTGCAACAGTACACAAGACAATGCAAACTCACAGTTTAAATAATTGTTTTAACCTCGCATAGTTACAGCAAAATAAACCTTCAGAATAAGCAATCTGTATCTCCCGCCGGTGAAACACCTGTAGTTCAATTTCAATTTCAATTTTATTTTCTTATTACTTGATGAGAATGCATACAATATAATGAAATAGCATAATACCTTATGTAAACATATTACAATAAACGGTCGATGTTTTAGAGTCAATCAAAGTAAAATAATGGTATAGAGAAATACTATGGAACCTACAACAAACTAAAGCTTGTTGAGTGTGTTGGTCTAAAAAAAAACAACATAGTGTGAAGAACAAGATGAGGAGCATGGGTACAACTAAAGACCAAACTAAGAAATGAAAAAAGAAAAATGACTTACTAATACTTGTGATACAGAAAAAAAAAACCCACAAACGACACACCAATTAGCACTATCGCCTGTTATGATAAGTTGTGATATCATATCATTTGTCATGCTGTCACTTACCAACAAATATGAACATGAGAACAATCCCTGGCAATAAGAACATGACCTCCTGTACGAGAAAATAATACATGTATTAGAAAACACGAGTGCTACCTATTCAGTGTTTTTATCTAAAAGGAAAAGGTATACCATAGTTTATCTCAACATCGGTTTGGCAAGATCCACTTTGGTTTTTCTGGCAAAGTTAAAGCAAAACACAAGTTACTCAGAAAGAAAAAAATAGGTATCTTCAATCTTTCCAAATATTCTGGAATCAGTCAAGCTTCTTGATGCGTTGCCAGAGGTCAGTGAATGAACATGTTCATTGAAAGCAAAAACAAGATTTCCCGGCATTTCATTTCCATTCTTACGCGCATAACCAGCAAGAATTTATGGGACCTCTCAAATACCTTCCGTAAATATTTTTGTAAATGCGACTATATTGTCTATGTAACCCTTTAAAATAGGTCGATGATAACTCTTGGCATTTTAAAAATCTAAAATGGTTTACTATCGTCAAACGATATTGTAATACTTTTATTATACTACGTTATAGTACACATCACCATTATAGTGATAACGATATATCAGGATAATAATGATAAGTAATGTAGTCATTATTATATTGTTCTATTGTTGAGTATTAACGATTTATGTTTATACTACTCTTTACAGCACAAGTATAAGCAGGTTCGTTTCTCTGTCTATTTCTCTTTATTTTTTGTTTCAAAGTGGCATTATCAACGCTATCCGCTCAAAAGAATATTATGTTTGAATTTGTCTTGCTTTGAAATACATACACGAAGAATGTACAAACACCAAAACAATACATACCCCTCTTTATCGGGCTCTTCAGGAAAGTAGCGTCAGGAATACAGTTCGACTCAGGTAAGTGTTTGTTTGCTCTTTTGTCGAAATTTTGCTCCCGTTTGACGAAATCTTGCTGAAGAGTACAAACAGTCAACGAAAACTCGATGGTTGTGTCGCAAGATACGATAACGGTGCTTGATCGTGGCATGATCTTGCAGAAATGATATACGTCGCGAAACGTGCTTGCCTGCCATCATTAGGCATGTATCTTTAAGATCGTGAATCGTAAATAGCTATTTCTCCTGTCGCGGAAATACCATAGCTTCAACAATAAACAGGTATGAATTAATATCAAACAAAAACGACAAGAAATAGAGAGAAGCAGAGTTGTGATGAGATGAAGGGGGAGTGAGACAGACAGAGTGGCACCACGCAAGAGTAAGTCATAAAGTAGATAAATGCTTTTTCAACTTTATAGGTATCACCTTAACGACGTCAACTAAATAAATGGTCCCATATTAGCACAATTCTGTTGATGCGCAATATTCCTGTACAAAATACACATCCAACTCCCTCCCTTCCTCGCTCCACAACCTATTCACTGTGAACTCCATCGTCCACGCTTACTCACCTCGACATGCCATAGACTACCATTATCATAACCCCAAGCTAATGGTAGCTTACATGTCAATCTCCCTGAGCAAATGAAGGCAACCACTAAAGTTTAATTCTTATCAGGCACTTATGAAAAAAAAATGTTTATCAAAATAACTAGTCAATATCTTTCTATTTTTTATATTATAATAATTTATGGGTGATAGAAATGTTAGGGTTTCTTATGTTAACTCATAAACACCTTCTACCGGGATATTAGGAGTTTAGTAATTTTTCGTATGATTTTTTTTTGTTATATGTATGATTATATCAATTGTAAACAGAAATATGTAGCAGACATGTGTACATTATTATGACACATTGATACACTAAAACAGACCGTATTATGTTTGTATTATGCCCAAACATGGGTATTAACAAAAGTGTATTTCATGGGCATGCACAGGACAGCACAGCACAAACTTTACCTCAGTATTATTATAGTAAAGAATGCCTTTGAACACTGAAAACAAACGATAACTATTTCGAATTGACGCTCTATTCCTTCTGACTTCACAAATTTCCACAATATATTGGATTTGATGGTTTATTTTATTTTGTAGACACGTCCGAAATTAAGTTTATAATTTTACCCCTATGCATCGATCCATTTCAAGCTGCTGCTTATAATCGCGATCTCCTGCTTTTCGGTTGTTTTAATGTAAAATGTTCAATTCTCTAATCAATTCATTCAAACCCCCTCTTAATTTATATTTCCTGACATTCGTTTATTGTTACGACATGATATCTTCTAAACGAATAACTAATCATTATTATATAATTTACAACTGTTAGTTCCACGATTTCCTTCTGAACATTTGTGTGTGTATATGTGTGATGATGCTTTACGTTTCTATACATCAAATACTGTCAGTTCGTAGCGTATGTATATTTATTATTTATCTATTCATGTTTTCTTTTAAAAACAATACAGGGTAGGCACATTCAGTTTGCTAACTGCTTTACAATGGCGCCCTGTATATACACAAAATAAAACAACAAATACATTTGTATTAACATGATTCACACAATTACCGATCAGTGACATAAACAAACAAAAGAAATCAACTTAACTACACATCTGTTACATGTATACATAAAAACTAAAACCATAACGATTTAGAAAAGGGAATAGTATATTCAATGTACTTTGAATTAATTTGTTGTAGGATATTATGCTAGCTTATGCGTGGTGTAATTTTAATTTGTAAATATATGTATTCTTTTGTTATGTGTGATTCGGAAAAAAATGCAGAAATAAAACCAGACCAAACCAAAGAATTACAAAATTTAACGTGAGAAAGAGTTTTAAGCTGGTAATTGAGAGGGAGATTACAAAAAGACTTTTGGAAATCAATTAATGAAATCATCCCAGGGACTTTCTCCCTTTCAGTAAGGGCAAGTACACGTGTATATCATATAAAATTCTATTTTTTACCAATTGAATGTCCCTTCAAAAACCTGTTTGGTTAACATGAATAATACGATTTAATACACTTTTGAGTCTACTTGCGATACAACTCGACAGTACCATAAACAACGTTTGATAAAATGTCTCACCTTATCACCCGTACAAAGTGGTGTTATCAAACCAGTCTTTTGTGAAATAGACAAGTTTAGTGAAGGAGAAATAAGGTTCATACTACGTAATATACCTACCTTTTCGAAAGAATTCTGCTGTAAATTTGTCTTGCCCTGGAGCTTTATCTTAATTTCATATTCTTCAATGTATGCTAAATTTCACTGCAGTGTATAAGACATTTCTCGCTCTAATGACACACATTATTTACCTGTGAGATATTGACATCAGAACATCATAAAAAGATTTTTTTCTGCATCACAGCTTGCATGAAATCTGTACAAATATGGAACAATTTCTTTCATTTGTTATTGATTCTGCAACACTGTATCATTATCATCCTGTTTGCTGACTGTCACAGTGTGTTGACACGTGAACTAGCTTATTGGTCTAGATGAGGCAGTTTGATCACCCGAAATGAAATATAAGAAGAGATAAAGTACCGTTGAAATTATGTGTGCATTTATTAAAGTGTAATCAAGTCTTCAAATCATACATCCGGTCGTACAACATAATAATCTTCTGAGCTCAGAGCTTAAACATATCACGCGGATTAAATGACTGTTATCCCATACATCAAATACTAACAACCTTCTAACTCCAAAACTAATGACTCTCAATGTTAATCTTTCGACTCATAAACTAACTGAGTAACCACGTACTATCACACTTCTCACAATATTGACATAATTATGAGACGGCGTGGGCATGTGGCTTGCCACAACAAATCATATCCCTGACCATAACGTCGGTCAGCGTTCAGAGTTAAGTTCAGTGCAAACTTGTGGTTCCGGTTTATCAATTAACCAATGGGGAATTTCATGATACTGACTTTGCTTCGCGAATCGGCGTTCTCCATATAATGTGACGACAGCCTTGCGTCCTTGGAGACGGCGAACGCGAAGAGCTTGGAGAATGCGTCGGGGCGACAACGTCGTCCTTCGACCGGTCGACCGCGGTTCAGCGAAGGCGACGGATCCAGCCCCGTGTAACCGGCGTTGCTGTGGAGAGGGTGCGTCTCGAACTCGGCGAGGGAAATCCGGGCAACGGGTCAGGCAGCGGCTGAACAGGAGACACCTGTGGAGTCTCGACCCGGTGATTGGGCCGAATGCATAGAACAAGCAATTGCTTGTAAGCAATTGCTTCAAGCAAAAGCACAAGCTCGTCTAGCAAAAGGTCTAGCTCAAGCAATTGCCTAAATCCATATGCATAAACTTTTGCTTGTGCTTATACCTTTTGCTTGTCCCGCACAAGCAATTGCTTGCGTTTTCAACAAAAAGTACGTCACGCCTGTGCGAACACAAGAACAAAGGCGAGTGTGATAGCATGTATTTGAAAGGGCATGTGTGTACGGAAACATTTCCTGACAGAGCAAATGAGCTATGAGATGACACTCATAAATGCACACCCACAGACCCACACACACAGCTATACACACACACGTACTGGCTAATTCCCACCACTGCTTTATGGTAGCCCGGATGTTCCAGATCGCACGTGGAGTGAGGTCTCCTTGCTCTCCACCAAAGTCAGACATCCTACCTGTTTTTCATCACATTTTGCGTGCTAACCACTGGACATTCCCGTTGTTGAAACAAAAAGTTTCCTACACTACTTAGGAGTAATTTCTTCTAGATTTATACCAATCCTGCACAAGTGTGGTCTTTCTTTTTTTAATATGAAAAATGATACTTAAAAGGGAACGTCCCAGTTAAGCAAAAGCTCAAGCTCATTTTACAGAGCTTGAAAAATCGTAAGCAATTGCTAGCAAGAACAAGCAAAAGGTATGCTTTATGCATACGTTTTTAAGCAAATGCTTGGTCTCTAAGCAATTGCTTGCAGGCAGCAAGCAATTGCTTGTGCTTGCTAGCAAAAGCTTTTGCTCGCAAGCAATTGCTTGTTTTTTATGCATACGGATTCAAGTAAAAGGCTAGCACAAACAATTGCTAGCGTTTATGCATCAGCCCATTGTGTGAGCTTATGTGGACGAAGCTCCACTATACCCTTAACAGCCGTCTGGAAAAATATTACAAACAACATCTCACAGGACAACTGTCATATAATAATTACCCACTTCTATAATACCTTTATCTTGTTACCGTCACCAAATCCCTACCAGTAAGGGCATTATATATACGCTCAAACGGCCTGCTTTAACCATTCATCTAACAAATACAGAAATATCACAAGGGCCTCTCAAATGTACCCTAATCTCAAAATATACAGCAGACCATTAAATCCACAACATCATCATCATTACAATTCACTACGCGGGCACATAATTCCGCATAATTATTATAACACACTATACTTCAGACTTCAGTTATCGAAGTTACTCTTTTACCTTTCAATTAACTTCAATCCTCCTCACATCAAACTCAAACACAAAACGAAAAACCCTATATCAACTTTCTTAAGTTGAATTAAACTGTATTCGTATCACAACTGCAATCGATAAGGAGGGGCTTCTACATTGTCCTGGTATCAATAAATACAAGATACGGCTTACCGCCGGGAATATAACTATACAATATCAATTACCATCTGAGCAAACTCAAACCATTATCCATACTATAGAATTATAAATAAAACAAACTTCAACTTACAGTTGGGCCTATGGCTGCGTGTATCAACTTTGCCCAGTTTAAACGACTTTCGAAAGCCCTTTCGATAGCCCTTTCGATAGCCCTTTCCATAGCCCTTTCGAAAGCCCTTTCCATAGCCCTTTCGAAAGCCCTGTCCACTCCCTGTACTATTAATGTGCCGCTTGTTTTCGTCGGCTGCGTTTATCAACTTTCGATAGCCCTTTCCATAGCCCTTTCCATAGCCCTTTCGAGAGCCCTTTCCAAAGCCCTGACTGCCTGTACTATTAATGTGCCGCTTGTTTTCTAAGAAGGGACGGCGAAAAGCAACTACCATCATAAAGACATAATCTTCCTTTGAGAGTGACGAGTCATGATACAATGCCATACGAATCAATTGTCTTCATATCTGTGAGGCAGCTCCAGTTTAGCACATACTTCAAATATTTCTGAGTAGCGGCATGAGACATGAGATCGAAGGGAATGAGACTGTTGTTACTTTATTTCTCAAACCTTGTTGGTGAGAGAAACACCTCCTTGTTCCAAGCATATGCTTACACACAGCTGTATGTATACACCTGTGTACACGTACTCGTGTGCACTTTACGTGGCGCGCGTCTTTTCAAAAACTGGAAACGCATGGTTGCGTAACCGCAGTAGGGCGACCTAAAGGGCTTTCAAAACAGCTTTGCGTTTATCAACTTCGAAAGGCTTTTACAAACAGGTTTCTGATAACCTGTTTAGGAAACCTGTTTGGATCGTCACAAATTTCGGGCTTTCGAAAAGGCTTTCCTAAAGGGCTTTCAAAACAGCTTTGCGTTTATCAACTCGTGAAAATACCTTGAAAGCTGTTTGGATAACCTGTTTCTGCCGAGAAAGGAGAGTTGATAAACGCACCCTTTCGTAAAAGGCTTTCCTAAAGGGCTTTCAAAACAGCTTTGCGTTTATCAACTCGTAAAAATTCCTTGAAAGCTGTTTGGATAACCTGTTTCAGCCGAGAAAGGAGAGTTGATGAACGCACCCTAAGACACCCCAGTTGAGGCATCACTGCTAGACAAGGCTCTGCAGCGTCTGGTCTGTCTGGTGGCAAGACAGGGTGTGGCAGCTTCACTCCTTGTGAGCCTGCCTGTACATACGCTGGCTGCTGCAAACTTAACTATGCTGGGAAACAATAGCTGTCAAACACCTGCATGTGGGATGCCTCCAACCCGACTAAATTCATATGCAAATTCACTTCCTCCTAGACTGGAGGGTATTTAGATTAGATTTAAATCAACTCCTTAATACACTGCCCTTTCAAATTTCTGTTTTCTAAATTGTTCCAATTCTTCTCTCAATAATCTAATTTCATCTATATTTTCTCTAGTTGTTATAGTTTTGATTTAATTCTAGTTCATCTACACTCAGCAAAAAAGAATGAAATAAAGAAAGTAAACACTTTATCGAGTTAATAATTTTCATAGAAGACTTTGATGAAAATCTACGTATTGAAATACTATATCAAAACCTATTGAAGACGAGTCCCGAGTATACACAGGCAGGTGTCTATGGGAAATGCGTGTTGTTGCAAAATCAAACCGTCCTCAGCGGGTAAAAGGTAATTTAATTGGCTATAAATCTAGTGGTTCAACATAAAGCGAAACTTAACATTTGAGTGAACACATTCGTTTTTGTCCTCCAAGACCCGAAAGGAAATATTGCACCCCCCCAAAAAAAATGGCATATCATCTTTCATTTGGAAATGCCATTTAAGATGACAATAATAATAAGAAAAAAAAAGTTTAACACAATGACACATGAATGAAACAGCAAATATAAGCTTTCGTTCTCTTTATCTCTACATAACCTCAAAATTAAAGAGCGAAACTTAAGAGAGGAAACTAAGACTTTTTTGACAATTCAAACTTCAAATGACATACAGAATAACGACACAAAGATGATTAAATCAGGGAGGTGTAAGAAAAAGAGAGACAACTCTTCGTAATTCATGCATACAAGTGTTTGGGTTCAAAGCGTTACAATGGGATGTCTAGCATTCCACTCGGCGAAGTTCGGAGACGAAGAACGCATTTCCCCTTTCGTTGAATTACAAGCTTTATTTCCCCGTAAAATCTGAAATGAAATACTCAAATTGATTAAGAGCAGTTTAGGAAAGAATTCAATATCATAAACATGTATTTCTAGTTTCCTCGTAATGCGCAAATCGAAATGAATTGAAAATTAGGCCCCCTAAAAAACCTATTATTTTTCTATAATGCGCACATTTCCGCATGTTAGTTTTCTATCCTTTAATCTGGGATGTTTTGATCTTTCAAATAAAGTACTCCGCTAAAGCGTGCTCCAGCGTGCTTTTAAACTATTTGCTATCAAAATTGTCAGTTTTACTCTGCATTTTGATCCGCTGCTCCAATTCAAGGTACACAAATTCGTTGTTGCCATCACATTGAAAGAGAGAGGGGCAAGTATTTCTGGATGTGAGAGCGCTAGTCCCGATTATTGATGCTCACTTTTGTCAAAGCACCTGATTTCCACGTGTAGTTATGCGCATAACTTCTCGGCGAGAGTAGGGGCAAGTATTTCTGGATGTGAGAGCGCTACTCCCGATTATTGATGCTCTCTTTTGTCAAAGCACCTGATTTCCTCCTGTAGTTAAGCGCATAACTTCTCGGCGGTGCCGTGCATCCTTCAAAGGAGAGCAGGAGTTGTCTCTCCTTTTCTTACACCTCCCTGATTAAATGAACAGAATATCATTGTTTCATTCATTCAATTTAGTTATTTAAGAACTCATGAGACAATTTGAAGAACCCAGCAATCCTATTTTGAGAAATCAATTCAAAATCCTACCATTTTTTGTGTAAATATGGCTTCTTCTCTAGTTTCTTTAGTTTGGATTTGAAAGAATGTTCATCTCATTTCTCTTCATTTCATTTCATTTACGACGAAAATATACAATATGACAATTGCATAAAAACAAAGTAAAGTACAATGTTACTTTTACATATCCAATTGAGATTTAAATGCACGTCGATTTTTAACTATGAGACAAGAAACATATTTTAGATGAAGAAATGCATGAAAAAGGTAACTGAATCATAAAGAAAAAGTCGGAAATGGAGGGGACTGCTTAAAAGCCAAGATTGTGGAAGGCTTTCCGCTCGTGAGTCGCATCGAAACGATTTGACATATTCCTCATGAAGTAGAACATAAAACAAGTATGCACACAAACGCATACACAGACAGAAACAAAGCAGCTCTCTGACATACGCGTGGACAGAATACACAGGAGGTCCGAGGCCAGAAAAGGGACAGGAAGAGGACAGTGGAAGGAGCAAAGGAGGAAGAGTTCAAGGGTCAATGCCAAGGCACATGCGACTTTAGTCTTACCGAGATGTGGACTTTATATAAATAATGAATTATAACGGTTATGAAATAAATCAAAGTTAATGACGTTAAAGCAAGGAAATAAATTAACAGCTTTCAAAAAATCAAAATCCCCAGTTATATGAGAAAAAAATCTATTAATTTAGGGGTAAAAGGGTTAAAACTTAAGGCTTCTTTAATGCTGCTATAGAGGGAATACCAGAAATAAGGTCCGGCAAAAGAGAATATAGATTTTGTGAAACAAAATCGTCCAGTATTATTTTGTATAAACATAAAGTCAAAAGAAAAGGAAGGTTCTTAATTTTCCTCTCTCTCTTGGGAATGTGAAAGTTGTTAATTTTCCTCCATTAATTCTAGCCTTAATTGATATTTTCGGCTTCAAAGATATTACCGAGATCAAAGGTATATTTTTACAACTGAATTCATGTTTTTTATTGTGTTAAATTTGTCTTTTTTGTCGATTTTATTTCATGGAAGAGAATTTATGCATGAATAACAAATTGTTCATTTTGCGATTTTTTGTATGCCTTTTTTATGCCTTACTGTAAGTAACATTTAGAACTACACGAAATCTCCAAAGCAAAACTCTGCCCATCTTGCAAATTGCCAGTGATGTAAAGTAGAAAGTCAACTGAACAGCCAATGATTCTACAAATATGTACATTAAAAATGGACAAACATGATGTGATACTTTCCGTGCTTTCACCATAATAATGCGCACATTGATTATTACTGATATACCATGATCTAAAAATTCTCGCATTGCCATGGTCAATTGTTGTAAAAGCATGAAGACAACACTATAAGACAGAAAAGGAAAAGGAGCACAGCCTTAACATTGTAAATTTAGATCAATTTTATGCTCGCCTTCTGTCTGGTAATTATACCCTCCCTTCCTTTGAAAACACTCATCGGTGTTGAAACTAATCAGGACTTAACCAAACAGGTAAAAAACAGATCTCATATCAAAGACTTGGAATTCTTTAGTTGACTGCTGAGCTCTATGAATGAGCACTTCTAGAAATAAAAAGGATAAAAAACACGTTATCAGAACACCATGAAATGCATGGCACCAAGAGAACCTAACAAAAGAAAAGAAGAGCTGGATAGTGTGGTATTGGTTGAGGTGAGGATTCAGCATTTAACGTTTTGCGAGATATTTAGCACTGTTTGGAAACCACCCCAAGAAATGTTAGAGAGCATACAATACTAAAGGGAATTGAAAGTCTATTTGATAAGTACCGTGTTTTCTAATAACCAAAAAAACAAGAAAAAGAAAAGTCGAGGCCGTCGCAAGAATGGATTTGTTCCATGTCTCAGGCATTTCAAGACAACTTTTAAACTTTGAATTCGTGTAAGAAAAGCATGTTCTTTCATATTTCATAAGAGGTTTCTCGTTATCGTACAAACACACACACACACGCACACAGAAGTTGGAAACCTGCAGCCCCATCTAAACCATGTTTCATCTAAACCATGTATCGTACCTTTAAAAATTGATGTCATTTGGTTCTAATCGCAGGCTCGACAAGGACGGGGAATTCCTATCTGTGAGCTACTCGAATTCCAGGAGGGCGCCCTATATAAACATTCCCGTGGAGGAAGTTCAGCGTTTTCTACAGGGCGTTGAAGGAATTTAGTATATAGACTTTACATGAAGGAGAACCTCATAAACATAAAGCTGGCAGCAGGTAAGAACAAACAAAAGGGTTTTCAGGTTGCCGAGTATTCAAAGCTGATGAAGTGACGGCACTATGTAAATAGTACAATTGTACCAGTCAGTACACGAAAACAAAAAGTGAATCATACATTTGCGGAAGAATTCTAATCTTGCATTTTAAAGCACATGTCTTCCCGTTTTTATGTTACTGTTGCATGAAAGTGAAAAATTACTGTTTTTCAGTCATACGCTCAATTCAATTTTCAATTAAAAAATATTAATGCAGTTCAGTCCATCCCCTCCCCCAGCAGAACACAAATTAGCAGCGTATACCAATGAGACGACGCACAGTGGGCCAGAGAGATACCAAAGTGCGCCAAAAGTCACTTTGGGCACCTGGGATTTTTTAATTTTTGACATGCGCCCTTGAGAGGCAATACTTTGAGGAATTTATCATTGAAATATTTAAATCAGGTATGTACATTAAAGGGGTATATTTCCTACCTGAAATAGCAAAATACAATATTTTAAGAGTTTCAAAGCAAATTGTAACCTCTTTAATAAATAAGTAATGTCAACATGTAGTTTTTGAGATATCAACCTGTAATTTCTCCCACATATTTCTCAGAATTCATTTTACGTTATGAATGCCATAAAAATGCAAAGAAACTTAATGTTCATGAATATTTTACGCTAAATATCCTGGAAAAGAGGCTAATTATTTGTCTTTTTAATATACCCTAATGAAAAGTTTAGATTGCCACGGATTTCCAACTAAATTCTATTACCACCACATTTCTTGATGTCTCAGCTTTAAGCTGATACCAGATTTGGCTGCCACCTTTTGCCACTTTTTGTGTTAGAGCCGATTTTCCGCGACACATTACGTCTATTTTGGACCTTGCAGCCACTCAGGAATGCTGTTATATCATACGGGGCCGCATGAGGGCGGCATTTTTGTAAAATTTATTATTTTTTTCTAGCACGTTAAAGGCACAGAAACATGAATTACACTGAAAAAGAGGCAAACAGATTGTATAGGGCTAGTCTGGCACCTAAAAGACCCCTCCTCAGACGATAAAAGAGTACATAATTGCACATAGCCGAGGCCATATAGCCTATTGTTCATAATTGTCATAGCCACTACTGTAAACATAGCTATTTCCACTGCGTTACATACTGTGTGGACACCTAAATACTTCGATCCTACTCTTGACATATGATAGAACGTTATACACCAAAACACAGAGATTTTATTATCATCGATTACTCGTTGGAAACAAAGTCTATTGCTTTCCGGCCGCTCAGCAAAGTGTATAGGATCGCAGTTTGTGAATCCGATTGCAGAGTGTCAGACATTGCTCGCGTGATCCTCATCGGACGATCTTGCCTCATCGGATCATGCCTGATATGTCTGACATTGACCTGATAGGCGACCAATACAAGTCGGATTCATCAGACTGTGATCCCATACACTTTATGGGTTGCCGGAAGCAAAAAAAAAAAAAAAACAACCTTTGCTTCCGACGACTGATGAGAAAAAAAAAAATCATTGTGGAACGTGGATAAATTAATAATTTCATATGATAGTGATTCCGATGAATTTTTCATCCAAAAAAGAAAAAGCTTTTCCAAGTAAACTTTTATACACGGCAGATTCATTCTTGGCTGCTAAATCATAACCTTTCATTTTCCTGATTACTGACTTCACAATTTGTTATTTTTCCAGTAAAATTAGACAAAATGGTTTTTGCGCTTGTAATCATGAATTGATATGGCATAGGCCTAAGGTTATAATTATGAAGTAGAGAGATAAGAACTATATCGGAGATTGATTTTATATCGCACATTTTATTTTATGTCCTGCTAGAATAAAGTGAATAAATTCACCCAAAAGTACAGCGTTCATACATCATAAACTTATTTTGTAACTAGTTTACATGGACAACAGTATCATTTTGCAGTACGTGTGTAATATGGAACTTTCAGCATAAATTCGATTCTTTTAACGAAACCCGAATGTTTACACACTTTCTGTGACATGTAAGCATCGTGTATTCAATGGTAGTATATAAGCAGTGTCAGTGAATGTGAAAAGATAAATATTAATCTTTAAAGAAAAAAATAACAGCCTAGGATTTGCATTGCTTTACTCGTCATTTACACAGATTTTTGGTAGCCAATGAAAAAACAGCATCACAGTGACGTCATATGAGTTTGAAATTATGTTCAATCAATTCTACGCCCCAAATTACCCCTAGACACCAAATTTGGGTAAAAAGAAACCACGGAATATAATTTTGGCGCACTTTGAGCTCATTCTGGCCCACTGTGCGACGGCACAATGAAATCACTCTTTGGCATCTAACAAAGCAAAACAGTGATTGCCATTACAGTGACAGATAAGATAAAGACACATTCAGAGAAATTTATTTATTAAATAATTGATTTCTCTGACTCCTAGTACGCTCTATTCTGGGTGTGGTATTATCATGGTCATAACGTCTTTTGTTTTAATGTGCTACGGTAGAAAAAACATCGAGGAGCGTCACGTAAATCTTTTTTCTCTTCTTTAACTCTTTATGTGCCACGTTCGCACGTCTCACTCAGTCGACGGCGCGGCGTGCCAACTTCGCATATTCCGCTCAACCGCACTAATCTGCTTAAACCGATCGAAAAATCGCCTAATCCCGCAGTACAACGAAAGCTTTTATTGCGCTTTTGGTCCTTTAACATGCAGCTTGCATTCTATGTGGTGATTAACAATCAAGCGGTGTTCCAAACTAAATTTGCGTGTATAGTCTAAGTTTCTCTCACGGTTTCATACGCAAAAGTCATTCCTTTAATGTAGCAACTGGTCATTAAAAGAATAGATAGAAATAGATTTGTCATACAATTTATATCAAAGCAAAGCTTGGCATTCCTCTTCAACTTTGCTCACTATTATGTGCAGCTTAACAGAAATTTGTTGAAGTTATATAGATTGGAAAAACAGAATTCTTTCTCAAAGCATGACTACATTCGTGTATCAGGGAGTTTCCACCATGGCAAATAAAGAGTTAATGTCATTATCACTCGCATTTTCTATTCGGAAACAAAGGTATATTATACGATAAGATTTTATAATGTTCATCCATTCTGCCATAATCGTAACGCTCAGCGTAAAAAAAAAAAAAAAATCCTACGTGAAACGCAAGAGTATATCTTATCGAACTCACATCATTGTATAATTAACACATACAAATGAATATCACATGAGTGTAAGGAGACGAGTTTTGTAGTTTCTACTTTCCGGTAGTACAAAATATAAGTAATAAGTTTCGGCTCAAGACAGTCGTGCTCTCCAAGGCTTATCGGGATACAGAATTCTCTTTTCATCATTTCATCTTATTTTCTAATCTATCAATCTGCAGGCGATATAGCGGTAATGGACAACCGACGCGTTGTGCGTGGACGGGGTCCCCTCGCAGACACACCCACCGCAGACATTTCCCATTCGCGCCCTCCTTGAGGGCGCGTATTAGACCATGGAATGATATGGAAAAAAAATCAGCCTACTTTTTGAGTTTCGTTGTCCGCATTTAAGCTCCACCTGTAAATGTGAGTCTTAGAGGTAATTTTTGGTGCTGAATCTAAATATGAATGTGCCAAATTTTTAACTTGCACGTTCTAATGATACCAGTGCTTAATTATGCAAATTTAACTAATTTATGCAAAATATGACAGCTTTCCTTCTTTAATGGTGGGTCTGCAGATGGATCACTGAAAATTTGCGTAATAGGATAATTTCTGGGTGCTGAGTCCACATGTGAACATAATTTAATCAGAAATGTGCACTTTTTATGATAATAGTGCTTAATTATGCAGATTTCAATTTTTCTATGCAAAACATCCTGTTATTTGTATTTCATCATGGTATTATGTGTTTGGACCAATGACAATTTGTACAGTGGGGTTATTTGGGGTGCTGATTTCATTTATTATTGGTGAAAAACCATCAGTCTGCATGGGAACTTGGTATCAGAATTTAATTATGCAAATTTGATTAATTTATGCAAAATATTGTATTTTTGTTCTTTCAAAGTGAATCCTCATATTTGGAAAAATGAACATTTGTACAGTGGGGTAAGGTGTGGTGCTGATCCCAAAAATAAATGTTACTAAATCAGTTTTCTGCATGATTGTATAATTTGTGTTGATTATCTAAAGTTAGTTAATTTATGCAAGATATAGTAATATCTTCTTTCTTGGTGGTTCTCTGTATTTGGATCACTGAAAAAAAAAAAATTGCACAGTGATGTTTCCAAATCATTAAGCTGCATGTTTTCATATTAGTGTTTGATGTCACAAAGTAAATGATTTTATGCAAGCATGTTTGTGTAAACTGCAGTGCTATTGGTTTGTAAATTAAGTGCTGAATTAAAGGGACTGTGCAGTTCTGGTTGAGGTGATGATTTAGCTTTTAACGTTTTGCGAGACATTCAAAAATCACTCTATGAGATGTCAATGAGCATGCAATTCTAAGAGGTATCAAACGTTTATTTGATGAAAATCGGGTTTGCAATGTCTCAGATATCCAACAACAAGGTGAAACAAAGAGATCCTAATAAAAGGCGTGGCCTGTCGCCTTTTACCATTATTACTTTTTTTTGGATATCTCACCCATTTGAATGATAATAAAATAATCGTTAACTCCTTCTTAAAATTACATGCTCTTTCATATTTCATAAGAAGTTTCTCCTTATCTCACTTAGGAATGTTATAAGCCTGTATCCTCACCTAAACCAATACTATATTACAGTCCCTATTAAAGCTTTTCCACATCCACACATCATCCAGGGTTTATTACATTGTAATGAAGTGTATACTCAGATCTTGGTCATTTAATGACAAATCTGAAGCATAGTAATATCACCAGCTGATATGATCTCTTATCATTAAAAAAGAAACAATTATAATCAAGCACACAGTCTCTGTCTGACTGTCTGTCTGTCTGTCTTTCTGTCTCTCTCTGTCTGTCTCTGTCTGTCTGTCTCTCTCTCTCTCTCTCTCTCTTATGTATATACATATCAACACCACAGTCTTTCACAACACAGGCAAAACAGTGCACAAGGTCTATAAAGTCAAATGGGAAAGTATCATCAGAAAGTTTGACATACACGTATAGTGGTCATCCCAAATATATAAACAGAGATATTGCAAACACAAATAATGCCTCTGGCACCCTTCGGGCGGAGACATAAAGGCTGAAATTGGCATATTTGTGGTTTCCCTTATCTGTTACACTGACATTGTTACATTCAAGAACACTTTTTTTTTTAGTCTTCAGTATGTAATACACATAGATCTAGCCACGATATTCATCAGTTTAAAAATGTTTAGTTTCAGTGAGCAGTTTCAAGCTATATACATGCGTTCATTCTCTTCATATTTCCTCTTTTTTTATTCTGCTCTTTGGAGTTTCCAAACACGACAAACTTCTGATAACAACCACAATAGCACCCATCATTCCTGTCCCTTTCAACAAGGAAAGACGTACACTGGTGTTGATGTGTTGAGATCAATGCCAAATTGCTTGACAAAGTTTTTTGCTGCATTTCTTTCTACCGAGTCAGTATAATCTTAGCCCAGCAAAAGCAACCAACAATTTTTGTCTTACTTTCTTCTTGAAAATGTATGACTGTTTCTATTTCTTCTGATGACAAGTGAATACAACAAACTGAATTTGCAAATTCTGAAGAGACAGAAGATTCATAAACCCTGCAAAAACAGGCAAAGCTTCCATGATATGGGTGCATTGTCAACAGCTGCCGGAATGATACTGCAACTGCGCTCTATTGTTGTGTAATAATACTCAACTCCATTGCTAACCCCTTATGATATAATGTCCATCCCACTATGATGAACGTATATTGTAGTCAGAACTGGCTCTTTTTCTTCGGCCAGTCATTGACCTCTACGAATACTCCATCTCCATAAATTGCAGTAAATCACGGACCTCGATCATCCCACAAGTATAGGCCTACCAGTTTAGAATGTTATAATCACTCCATTGTGCCCTCACTGTATAGTGAAAACATCCAGCCCCAGTCACTTTATAACTAGGAACAAGTGTGGTGCAGGGTCACATAATATCACATATTACATCAGAAAAGAAGCCTCTTGAATGAAATACATTTCAAAACTACATTCATGGTGCATCAGATGATTGGTAATCTTTTCAACCACAGTTATCACACACAATGCATGTGCACATAGATATGAAACACACTGAAATATATTTTTTAATGAATTTTAAAAGAAAAATCAAGTCAAGCCCTCTGACGGACAACGAAAAGTCAGAATTTTGGGGGTCATCCCATGGTCTATATCTAGATTGGGACGAAATTTACTCCCGATTCCGCGTTATCGACCAAGCACTAAATAACACAAAATCACAGCAAATTGGTGGTTTTGAGGATATAACCCCATAGCACATGCAAATGGTGTTCCACTGAGGACACGTTGCATTTTTCTGCCTTCGATGTACGTACATTTTGAAATAGTTTACAAGTATATTTGTCGTTACTTTATGGACAGTTCATTATGCATTATATCATATACATTTAAATTTGCTTTGATTAATACAATTATAATACATTTATGGGTATGGATATAATAGAGTGAATCTATTATATTGTATTGTAAGCTATGTCTGGGAAGTTCAAGAGCTGGAGTTCCAACAGGCAATGATTGTTTTAAAACAGCTGTCAGCCTTTTTTGTTCTGGAGATGCCTAAACAAAGGAATTCCATTAGCGCTTTTGAGCATTTGATGATCAAGGTTTGAAGCCGCTATCTGTCTAAGCAAACTTAGAATCACTTTAAACTCTCACATAGTTATAAAGAATGATCTACATTTTGTCTGGGCATTTTTTTTGGTTATTTATTAAATGAAATGATATTTCACTAATGATAAACATAAAGGAAAACTCAATTCCGTCCAAAAATGTCTAAAAGTGTATTGTAATTCACAACTATATGTTGTGGAAATACTTGAAACTGTACCCTTCTCACGACCCAGCCAATTATGTAACTTTTTCGATTGGTTACAACTATTGTAGTTCTTTATTTAGACATATGTCAGGTAGTGTAAACGGACAGTCCGTCACAAAAACATTGTATCCTTACAGTATGACCGTCAATGTGTAATGAGAAACAATCAATTCTCCCTTTTAGCATGATGCGTAGTGTAAACATTTCATCATCAGTGGTCGAGTTTTTACGCTGGCCGTACGCTATGTGCAAATGAACAAGGGGATCTTACCCACCCACGCGCAGGTCAACTTTGGACTACGTTATGTTAGCGTTGGTTATTTGGTGTTGTTGTTGTTGTTATTGTTCATTTCCGCTATAATGCAGACTAAACGTGCAGCGGGCACACATACTGAGTGTAATATGCAGTGGTCACAGCTATATTGTTTTATCAAGACTCAAATATTTACATTTCGGAATAGAAATATTACATATTATTCAGAGAATGAAGTTAATATACCTTTTCCTAACACGTAACATCTCCTGCGAACATTTACAAAACTATCATGATTATGTTAGTTGTATAGAAAGAGGTGGTGTTCAATGCTTTTTGTGCATCAACGAAGATGTACGTGCTTCACCTTATGGAAATTAAATGGCGCCGCCGGCGTTTACGTTGTATCATTTGTGACCGTGCATCACAAAACGAACAAAAAGTCGCACACACTGATTTTGCGTGAGGACTGAAAATAAGTGAAATGTGTAAACCTAGCCGATCTTGACTTTTTCACATTTTCTTAAAGAGCAAGTCTCCTTTTACATTATGCTAAAATTTGGGGTCATGCAGCGGGCGGGAAAGTGTGTTTTTCAGCAATTTATCTCGAACATTTTTGGTAGAATAGTGTGATTATGTGTCTTTAGAGTCCTTTTTTCATTTCTGAAAAACCTTATATACACTCTTCACTTTCAACTCTAATAAGTTTTGAAAGGATAGTGCTACTGCTTTGAAAGTTGGCATTAATTATGGACAGAATGTGTTAATGAGGCATGCTTAATCTCAATTTAATCTGATAATCCTTTCATTGTTGTTACTCGGGTGGTTTACTTCCTGCTTTTTGTCCCATTCATCCCACAGCCAGCACGGTTTGGTAAAGATTAAGCGCTTGAATAGACACTATATTTCAGAGCCTCTTTTCTCAGTTCACACTTTTCCTGAGTTTGTGCTTTCTTTTGTATATTTAGATAGGTTAGAAGAGTCCATTTGATTTGAGTTTTACATCATTTTGCAGCTTATAGTCTGCTCTTTCAGAATTTAGTCTTAACTAAAAATTCATGTCTAGCGACTTTTTGTTTGTTTTGTGGTGCAGGGTCACATTTGCTAGTACATGCGATAGCGAGAATTTAAACTGTGAGGCAGACAGAGTTTGGCACGTACACTCAAATTAGCCTTGGCGGCCTGCTGCCTAAAGCCACCATTTGTCATAAACGGCCATTCACAACAACAATTTTCTCGAGAATATAGCCACGTTGAACACCCTGTATATAAAGTTCATCTGTCTGTAACCACTTTTTCGTCTCCCTTGGATGGCTATATAGACAGGCTTTACTGTACTTCAAAAAAGTTCAATGGCGGCATCATGGGTTTAAATGGGATTTATGACTATTGTGACTCCATTTCGTGAACCTCCTTACTTTTGTTATGTCGAAATATGTCGTGTCGAAGTAAATGAAGTAATTTTGGGTAGTGAGTATTACATGTTAGAAATTTCTTTCCACCTAAACTTCCTATATTTGAATTTCAATCTTCCTTTAAGTGAATATTTGAATATATTTGAATAGTTTTGAATCGTTTCAACTTTTTTTATTTTCCTTTATACTACAGTACGACATCCATGACAAATGAATAATCACTTCCTATCGAGGTTACTGATTGATCATTGCCATAAGTTTGTATATAATTCTTCAAATGCAAGTCTAAACTAGGGGTCTACCGCGATTAGAAAAAAAAAACCCAACAAAATATTGATTTTGTGATTTCTGTCCTGCTGACAAAAATGCCTAAGCAAAAGCCGCTAGGCTCTTTCGGGAAAGTGATGAAAGCTATAGATACTATAGAATATGTTAATGAATCATGAATAAGCCACAGATTATGCTTTTTATGGAAATGACTTAAAACAGATACAATGATAGTGAGAATAGAGTAAGGAATGCTCTTAAACATTATGAATATACGATGTCATGAATACAATAAAAAGAAATCCAATAAGGAACGTTTTCAAGGCCATGACTATATAAACTGTCATTCCGTGAATTACCGGTGGGTAAAATTACAAACAGATACATATCACATTTTAAAGCTAAGACGCCTTCGACCTCAAAATGAATCCGATAACTGTTAATTACTGTATTGTGGCGTATTCATGTCCACGTATGTCTCAGAAAGTTGAACTTTCTAGTATACGTAACCACATAACGTTGTCATTATATCGTGGTGAGTTAATAAATAATCTCGAATTGAAGATTTTCACACTCTACGGTGGTTGTATACACCGATATAGCAAAGCGATATGCTAAGATTCTCTTCCTTCTCAAATACATCAACTCCTCCATATTACCAGATGGCGCCTCAAGGATCTGTATGACGAACAAAACCCAAAACGAAAGATAAGATATTTTTGTATTATTTGCATATCACATGACAGCTATCAACATTGAAATGCCTATAACAACTTTCATAGCACTTTGTATCATGGGTAATCAGCAATGGGTACATGTGCTTCCGTATAATAATAGTCTTTGTGACGTTCTGTTGCATGCCTTTAGGATACAGTATATTTCCTAAGTAACCTGATCTGTGAAAGGTAAATAAGTTCGATGTTAAGATGAATGAAGCAAGCAGTGCAAAATACGGAAGTGAAGTTGTCAGAAATGAGAATGACAATGGAAATGTCAGTGGTAAAGATACCGGAGAAAATCGTCTTGAGTTCAAATGTCTGGAAATGGAAATGTCAGGTGTCAAGGGTGTGATTGTCAAGGTCACACTCTTGTCTTGGACATTTTATCTCTTGCACTGTACGTCTGACATAAATAGTTTTTACTTCAGACTTTTTCACATCTGAGGTATTATCTCTAGCATTTTACCCCCAACATTCATACCAGTGACTGGTTAAAATGAAAGGAAATGAAAATGAAATGTCACCTCTGACAAGTGGTAAACCTGGTTCACTTAGAAATAGTGCTTTTCACATCTCCTTTTTATGACTTCAATAAATGAATGTTGGTGCTTAGTTCCCTCGATATGACTCTAGGTGTCAATATCTGGGTACTTTGTAATGATTAAAGGACAAATCCACCTTCATAGACATGTGGATTGAGAGTTTGAGGAAAATTGGACGACCCGTTCAAAAGTTATCAATTTTTGAAGTTTCTGCTCAGTTACTGCTAGATGAGAAGACTACTAAAGCTTGTGATGTCACATGTGTACAACCATATAAAGAAAACATAAAGAAAATTCATTTTTATGTCTCCGCAGGCCCGTAGCCAGGATTTTTCAAGGGGGGGGGGGGGTGCGGTCATCAAAAAAACGGACCTTCGGTACCAATACCAATGATGACACACACACACACACACACACACACAATTATATATATATATATATATATATATATATTCTTTGGACGACCGAACTACAAAAGTTGTATAAGAATTTGCGCGCTAAGCGCGCCGCAAATTATGAATTTTGACTGTTTTAATGACGTTTTAAAGTCTCGAGGAAATTTGTATTTTTGTCTGTTGCATGCAATCGCGTTACGGTATTTCATCTAGGAAATAGTAAAAACTCATTTTGCCAGGAAGTTGCAAAGTTTAATTGTGTTCGAGACTCTGCGCGCGTAGCGCGCCGCAAAATTGAGATTTTCCTGGTGTTGTTTTTAACTTTTATTTTTTCTATTGTATACCCGCGTTAGCAGGCCTGAAGCCTGGTATGCGAGTTTGTCAAAAACGAAAATAAATAAGAAAATTTTTAAAACAAAATGAATTGTAAATGTGAACCATTTACATTTTGCCTCCTTGTGGTAGGATATTTCCAGCATTTCCGAACTTTCAAATAATCATTTTAGATTTAATAATATCAAAGGTAGTAGATCCGATTCGCAAACATCTCCAATATCAGTCAAATGTCATATTAACCATCATGCTAAGAAGGTTTTCTTTGTGAAATTTGGAGGTCAGTGAAATTCAAAAATTAAACATCCGTTAGCCATTGGAAGAAGTTGAGTGCAAATTCAGACCTATATTAGTGCTCAGATGTTTTCCTATTTGATTTGATCTGTCTTACTGTGCACACTAAGATACATACTGGAATGGTTATTTCTTATTTATTAAATTATAGTAGCATATTTGGTTACTAGCTGTCTCTAGGCATTTTCGAATTTGGGCTGCAAAGAGATCCACTACCTTTAAGTTAGAAGAGAGATAAGTAAATAATGATAAAATAAACAAACAAAAAAGAATGAGTTTCTTTTGTAATACTATCTGACAAACTTTTTACTTTACCATTTTACTTCATAGCTCAGCACTTTCCATTCTCTCTCATACCCTCTTACCCATTACATTTAAATGAAATACAACTAAAATGAGTTTGCGTGCCTGCATAATACTCTTTGGAAATTATAAGTGAAAATGTTCTTAGGTTTTGGCTCACTTTGAAATGAGAACCAATATAACTGTCACAACATGAGAAAATGTATAAGTAATAATCAACAGTACATTTCCGAATTTGGCCTGCAAAGAAATCCGCTACCTGTAAGTTAGAAAAGAGATTAGTAAATAATGATAAAATAAACAACAAAAAAGAATGAGTTTCTACCGCCGTATCCAGAACAGAGCCTGAAACGGTGCAGGCTCAAGAAATCGTTTGTACTATAATACGTCTTGAAGTACTGTGTGACACTGTTGACTCAGACTTCTACAAAGCTGTAAGTGAGAATTGTAATCCAATCCGACTCATTACCTGAGATATTTATGAAAACATATCAATAAAGAATGTAAATTAAATAACGACGCGTCACAATGCAGTCTAACGCTCTCACAATGCTATCATACATATACCTAGGGTTTTTCACTGACTGTTTTTACTCCGGAGCTCTTGCAATATTCAGGCTTTTGTAATACTATCTGACAAACTTTTTACTTTACCATTTTACTTCATAGCTCAGCACTTTCCATTCTCTCTCATACCCTCTTACCCATTTCATTTAAATGAAATACAACTAAAATGAGTTTGCGTGCCTGCATAATACTCTTTGGAAATTATAAGTGAGAATGTTCTTAGGTTTTGGCTCACTTTAAAATGAGAACCAATAAAACTGTCACAACATGAGACAAGAGACCCGCGGGTCTAGCGCTTACCTGAGTATCGCAAGTTCACCTTTCACGCAGTCACTAATCTAAATTATTCACAGCTCTACCAAAATTTGACCAGGCATTCTCAAGTAGAAGATGAAAATGTACAATAAGGGCCCAATTTTTTTAAGATTCCTTAATTTGGGGGGATTGGGGCCCCCTGGGGCCCTCTGGGTGGGGCATGGTGCCCATTTTGATAAATTGAGATCCTGACCCCCTAGGGATGCTACCTGCCAAGTTTGACAAAAATCCATCATGAGGTTTTCAGGAAGAAGATGAAAATGTACAATTCAGGCCCCCATTTGGACCCTTCCAACCACCACCCCCCCCCCCTACCCAAGAGGGGCACCCCTGGATCTCCTATGAACAAACTTGAAACTACAGTCATTAATGTACTCACTCATAGTATTATCTCAGCTCTATATATAACTTCTGATTCTAGAGAAGATTTATAAAGATTCCTTCATTTGGGGGATTTGGGACCCCTGGGGGCCCCCTGGGTGGGGCATGGTGCCCATTTTAACAAATTGAGATCCTAACCCCCTAGGGATGCTACCTGCCAAGTTTGGTGAAAATGGGTCATGGGGTTCTCAAGAAGACGATGAAAATGTACAATTTAGGCCCCATTAGAACCCTTCCCCACCCCCCTCCCCTGGGTCCCAAGGGGGGCACCCCTGATTCTGCCATGAACAAACTTGAAACTACAGTCATCAATGTACTAACTCATAGTATTAACTTAGCTCTATCACTTCTGGTTCTAGAGAAGAAGATTTTTACAGATTCCTTAATTTTGGGGGGTTTGGGCCCCCCTGGGGGCCCCCTGGGTGGGGCATGGTGCCCATTTTAACAAATTGAGTTCCTAACCCCCTAGGGATGCTACCTGCCAAGTTTGATGAAAATCGGTCTTGGGGTTTTCAAGAAGAAGATGAAAATGTAAAAAGTTTACGCACGACGCACGACGGACGACGGACGACGGACGACGGACGACGGACGACGCACGACGCACGACGCACGACGGACGCCGGACGAAGGGCGATCGCAATAGCTCACTTGAGCCTTTGGCTCAGGTGAGCTAAAAATGTATAAGTAATAATCAACAGTACATTTCCGAATTTGGCCTGCAAAGAAATCCGCTACCTGTAAGTTAGAAAAGAGATTAGTAAATAATGATAAGATAAACAACAAAAAAGAATGAGTTTCTACCGCCGTATCCAGAACAGAGCCTGAAACGGTGCAGGCTCAAGAAATCGTTTGTACTAATACGTCTTGAAGTACTGTGTGATACTGTTGACTCAGACTTCTACAAAGCTGTAAGTGAGAATTTTAACCCAATCCGGCTCATTACCTGTGTTTTTTTATGAAAAATATGAATAAAGAATGTAAATTAAATAACGACGCGTCACAATGCAGTCTAACGCTCTCACATTAATACGCATGATGATCCTTGAATTTGGCAATATTTAGCTCTGAAAGAAGTGGTAATACACTCTGCAGGATTGTCAGATTAGACTAATCTGTTATAATGTGGACGAAAGACGATTCAAAAGGCATGATATCCAGCGAAAATTGTGAATAACTTGAACTCTCCCGCCTTCGTTTCACAGCACAAACACAATTGTTTGTTTACGCACATGCACTCGTCCGTTGTCCGTAAGCATTAGGGGAATTGTGTACAATGGACAGCACAAAAGCTCGCACGCTTTAGCAAAGTCACAAGCAGTTTTGTAAAACATTCTTTGATTTGACAAGAAAAGTGCCCTAATTTCTCTCTGACCAATCAAAGCAAGTTATACATCACTGAAGAGCCCAAACATTCTACTTCATTTTGAAGTGCGAGGGTAAACAATTCAACTAAGCTTCCGTGGTACAGCCTGTGATTTATATGGCCATGTCCGAAAATTATGGCTTATTTTGGGTACTCCGCCATAGACAAACTCAAGATTTGGTGATTTGAAGCAGAATTTCAGGGGAAAAGTGCCCTAATTTCCCCAAACCTGTTTTTGGGGAAATACACGGAGTAGAAAGAGGGTACATTCTAGTTTCATTTGGAGGGCGAGGGTTTTGAATTCATAGCCATGTTTTTTGTGCAGAGCTATTTTTGTCCCAAAGGAGGGGGATATGACGCGTCTTTTCACGTGTTATAAGCACCGGTGCTCTCGCTCCGGAGCAAATGCGCGCAAGTTTTCCATATGCGTACTCGGGCGGCCAGTGGAAAAAAAAAAAAAACACCGGTCACACGCGCCAAGGGCCATGGCATGCAGTGCCAATACAATTTGTATAATGATAGCTCGCACAAATTGATACATAACATTTGTGTTTGTGTGCATGGGGACGATCCGATGGTTCATACAACAAAAGGGTTTCGTACAATTATTTTTAACATTGTTAAACGTACTCTTCCACATTTACGTAGCATATAATGTGTCTTTATATTTATTTGGATTGTTATCTTGAGAATTGCTAAAAACCGTTATTATGAAAAAGTGGAACTTTGAGAATTTAGGGGGGTGCGTATGCACCCGACGCACCCCCCCCCGCCCCCCCCCCCCCCCCCCCCCCCGGCTACGGGCCTGCTCCGCCACGAAGTGGTGCCGGAGGCATTATGTTTTCGGGTTGTCCGTCCGTCCGTCCGTAATGAATTTTGTGGACAGGGTAACTACCAAAACCTTTTGAGGTATCCTAATGAAACTTGGCATGTATGTGTATTAGGGGGTGCAGTTGTGCCTATCAACTTTTGAGTGCACATGCTCAAGGTCAAAGGTCAAAAGGTCAAGGTCAAATGTTTGAAATTTTACTATTTCCCCCATATCTATGCAATGCCTGAAGATATTTTCTTGAAACTTTGTGTATACATGTACTACCCAATTAAGATTCTGTGGTGAAGGTTTGGGGTCACGAGGTCAAAAGGTCAAAAGGTCAAGTAAAATGTTAAAATTTCTCTTTTTTCTCTGTATCTTGAAAATTGTTCAAGGTATCTTCATGGAACATCATATGTATGAATCTACTGACTGGCAGTGGTTATCTAGGGAATTTAGGATTCATGGGGTCAAAGGTCAGGGGTCAAAGGTCAAGGGCAATACTTCAAAATTTTACTATTTTCCTTATATTTATGCAATGCCAGCAGGATTATTTTTTTTTAAACTTGATGTATGCATGTATAACCCAATTGAGATTCTCTGGGATTTTTTTTTTTTGCCAAGAAGTCAAAGGTCAAAAGGTCAAAGATCAAGTGAAAGTGCTGAACTTACTTTTTTCTCCATATCTCGGAAGTGGCTCAAGTTATCCTGAAACTTAGTACATGCTGAATTTATGAATGTTCTGCCTGACAGTGATTCTCTTATAAATCAAAGACCAGATGAAAATGATAACAATTTACTGATCAATACAGAAATTGCGCTTTTTCTCCATACCTTGAAAATTACTGTGTATAAACTTATGAAATGGTCAAAGTCAAGTTAAAGTTCTTAAATACCCAAGTACATGCTCTCCTATTCATCCAATTAAACATAGGTCAAGGAAGGTAAACATTCAATACATTTGTGACAATTTGTGAAAATGTAATCACACATTGTCCACATGTACTATAGACCTATTAGGAGAATCATGCATTATAGCGGAGGCATGCCAGTCGCCATAGCGACATTTCTAGTTCTTGTATAAAAAAGAAAAAAAACACTTGACTGGCCTTTTCCAGGGGGCAGTGGAAATGATATTACCCTTAATATACTTTAGTGACAGAGTGAGTAAATGTGCACTTTTTTCCAAAAAAAAAATGAAATTCTCTTTATACCTCCTCTATATCGTTGTACGGATATGACATCGTAGGCTGAATTCCGTCAAACTTTCTACACAATAAACTCGTTGGAGAATAAAGTAAGTTATCGGATGATTTGTGTAACCGATAGCCGACTAATATCTATGAGCAAGTGTCGCATGTCACAGCTCAGTCGCAGCTGCCTCAATATCGAAAGTCAAAAGAAAGACAACAGCAAAAGTTCACGAGATCGTTGAATTCGCAGCGCTCTAGATGTGATATGGACAAGGATTGGAGAAAGAAGGGTAAACCACATCTGAAAGAGGATTCCAAAGATAAATGGGTCAAGAACCTTTCTAGTAGACCCATAAGCGGAGCGGAAAAGAACTTTCTCGGGAAAAGCTTGAACTTCTCGATGGCCCCAGACCGCATACCCTACGCGGAATTTGAGTCAGCAATCAGGAATAACAAACAACAGGCATCGGCAGCAGAAGAATTAAGAACTCGGGTGTTAGCTTGTTTATTGAATGCCAGAACGCCAAACTCCAACCTTTCTCTTGCAGAGAGAGAGAGAGGCTGTCGAAACACTAAGCAAAGAGGATAACATCATTATCTTGCCAGCAGACAAAGGCAGATGCACTGTGGTGTTAGACAAGAGTTCTGACAGACTACGACGGCAAAATGACTGAGCTACTGAGCGACACATAAACATCTATGAACTTCTCAAGCGTGACCCCTCAACTGGCTACAAGAAGAGAGTGATTGACATTCTGAAACAATTACAGAGATCGGAAGTCATTGAAAAGGCCTTGTACTACAGGCTGTACCCAGGTGATACGGTACCCAAATTATATGGACTTCCAAAAATTCACAAAGAGAATACACCTCTTTGACCAAATGTGAGTAGCATATAGACTCAGTCACTTACAATGTAGCAAAACATCTTGCATACTTAATAGGACCACTTCTTGGGAATTAGTCTGAAGTAGTCTTCTCATCCAACAGTGATTGCACAGATGATTTAAAAATTCATAACTTTTGAACAGACTGACAGATTATCCGATTTTCCCCAAACTTTCACTATAATGTGTTCCAATAATATTGCTGCATTCACTAAATCCAGATGTATGTGAAGGTGGACTTGTCCTTTAAAGTTCAGGTTATCATGCAGCGTGAAAATCTTTACGATAAGTGCATGAAATATAAAACGATCTTAAACAAACTTTGTATCATACGCTGTTTAGAAGACATTGTGTTTTATATAGCATTTTCTCTATTATCAAACAGCATGGTTTCTCTCATGAAATAAAGAAACTCACTCAGAAGCAAATATCTTTGAAAATAAAATGCTAGTGTTTCCCTGCACTCGGCTGTGTTACTTCTTAAAAGCTTTGCCTCAACAAGTTGTGAACCTGGCTTAATTAATTCGGAAGAAAAAAAATTCCCTTTTCTATTTCATGACTTCACTAAATGACTGCATATGTATATAGTCGCCAACGACTTCTGTTATCAGTATCTGTATTGAGAACTTTGAAGAGGCTGTTTTTCGTTTGACATATCGTGCAAAAGAAATTTGTATCAAGATTTGCATGTAACATTGTATAATCGTTGAACAACTGTGTATATCTATTTGATTTTGAAATTAACATGATTATGCAGTAATCTCTCACCAATTAAACTGCATGGTGCAAAATATAAAAATCATTCGGATGCCAATCACCTGACAAAATCAATTTAGAGAACTGAATGCGACTGGGTACATGGAAACACTTATGATGAGAAAAAAGCCCAATAGACCAGTTTGGTGATACTGTCTTTAGGTTCTACATTATTGGCCCTGAGATCAGCAAAAGTGGTTTGCCATCGACTTTAGACGCTTTGGTCGATTCATTTTCAGTGTAACAGTATCCTTCACTAGATTGAAACTGGGTCATCCCACAAGACCGACACCCATGAGTCACACAGCCCACGAGTCCTACAGCCCACGAGTTCGACGCTAGGCACATAAAGCCCATTAGACCGACACTAGGTAAAAACAGCCCACGAGACCAACACTAAAAAAAAAAGTCTACACTGTAAACAAAATCTCGTCGTACTCTGATAAATAATTCGTCCTGCTGACTAATTTACTTCGCCCTGCTATTTTTGACAGGCTGGACGAATAGAACCAAAGGCCCAACCATGTTATACGAAAAAATATTGGTCAAGCAAGTACAAACAATTTGTCCTGCAGTCGATACCACGAAACATTGATAGCTGGACGAATAGAACTCGTCGAACGTCTCCCTCTGGACAGCTCGCTCTGAGCGTGCGCGTGTATTTGCGAAATCTGAAATTAATCAACCGCCACTGGATATCGGATATGAATTGTACGTTTACACAGCCCCGTCGCTGCGCGATAATACAGTAGCTACAGGATTGTACGTCTGTTTGTGCACGAGATCGAGATTACTCTGACAACCTATAACCTCTACTAAAACGACGCTCATTATCAACTAGAAACGTACTTTGTGTTAAGGAAAGGGAAGGCACCCTATGCCAGGATGACTACGCAGTTCAGGTGAGTAATTTTTGTTCTTATTACGGCTGTATTAAGCATTGAAATCGTCATCCTCCGGCTAGGTCAGTTACAGTGACGTAGTGAGTCACGGACACGGTGCATCTTGTGATTGTATACACTGTAAAAAAGATAGTCCAGCTGACAAAATAAAAATAGTCCAGCTGGTGTCTGTATCGACCAATATTTATTAGTCATAGTCTGGTCCTTGACTAAGAAAATCTAGTCCTGCTGTGGTGTCTGAATCGACTTTTTTTTCGTCAAGCATCTTGACTAATTTTCTTTAGTCAGACGAACTAAGAACATCTAGTTCTGCTGTGGTGTCTGAATTGACTGATTTTTTTTTTGTCAAGCATCTTGACTGATAAGAAATAGTCAAGCTGTGCCAGGCTAGACTACTTTTTTGTAGTCAATCTAGCAAACATCCTACTAACGATAATTAGTCTTGCTGACCTTTATAAAGACCTTTTGATCCACTGCACAATGGGCCTGATGTCCCATGCAAACCTGCCACGTAACGTCTGCAGGATTGCCATATCCTAATGTTATAACACAGAGCTGCAGGTAGGCCGGGGGTAGTCCCTTTGATGTGATGGGAGTGTTGAACAATTCGGTTCAGTTCTATTCAATTCAATTTATTTTGTAGATGTGCAAGACACCTTTTTCACCAGCATCGCGTAATGTGTTGCCATGCATTTTTATATTCATTAGACGAATAAAATGAATTGAAGTGAATTGAAGTGAAGTAAATCATATTGAATTGTTGTTATAATCATCACATCAAAAGGACTACTACAGTACCCCCGGCCTACCAGTCCTGGAGCTCTGTGTTATGACATTAGGATACATGGCAGGTTTGCATGGGACATCAGGCCCATTGTGCAGTGGGTCAAAAGGTCTTTACAAAAGCCAGCAGGACTAATTATTGTTAGTAAGATGTTTGCTGGATTGACTAAAAAAAGTAGTCCAGCCTGGCACAGCTTGACTAATTTTTATCAGTCAAGGTGGTTGAGAAAGAAGAATTAGTCAATTCAGACACCACAGGAGGACTAGATTTTCTTAGTCCGTCTGACTAAAGAAAATTAGTCAAGATGCTTGACGAAAAAAAAAATAGTCGATTCAGACACCACAGCAGGACTAGATTTTCTTAGTCCGTTTTACTAAAGAAAATTAGCCAAGACTCTTGACGAAAAAAACTAGTCGATTCAAGACACCACCGCAGGACTATGTTTTCTTAGTCAAGGACCAGACTATGACTAATAAATATTGGTCGATACAGACACCAGCTGGACTATTTTTTTTTTTGTCAGCTGGACTATTTTTTTTTTTGTCAGCTGGACTTATCTTTTTTAATACTATACGAGTACGACAGATTAACACGGGGTCTATATGTGTCGATCTCGTTGGCCTTATTTGCTTAGTGTCCAACTCATGGGCTGTATGACTTGTGGGCTATATAACTCGTCGGCTGTATGACTCGTTTGTGTCGGTCTCGTGACGTGCACCCGTTGAAACACAGTCCGGCAAGAATGTGTTTGGTCTTTCAGTTGCCCGTATAACAAGCACTTTCTTTTCCAAAAAAAAAAAGAAGCTGATTCTTGTTACATACCTCGTTCTGAGATCCACAGTTTACCTTAGGCACGATACTGAAATCGTTCAATAGAGGCGTAAATAATGTCTTTCCACATCTTCCGATCGACCGAACCACGAACCCAGTCACATGTATATCCTCGTTGAAATGAAGCTGCACCATATAGAAAATTCATGTGGGAGAGGGAAATTCTATAAGCTATATTATTGTCATGAATTTATTCACTTCCTTGTATGTAACTTCATGTCTTTTTATTAGCATAATTCCGTTATTGTGAATGAATAATATTGATTTGAATGGAAAGAATGTAGATTGTTTAAGTTAACGTGAAACCCGTGTATTTCATGTGTTTAATAATATATATATGGACAAGACACTGTAGAGATAATATAAATTTAAAATTTACAAACTGGATAAGTTTAAATGACTTATGGAATGAACTAGATTGTCTCAAAACACTGCCGTGCCACTCAAATCTCTCGAACATGGATCAATCAAACAAAAAGAGTTACGTAATAACGTAATGCCATAAAAGTATACTCAAGAGCATAAACAGTGCCCAAGTGTATTGTGCTAATTTAGCGTTTAGGTCAAATCTGCCAATGTCTTAAATCCGATAGATCATGGCTGTAGTGCATATTTATCTTACACCCATGAAAGTGTGGTTACCAATAGGTTGCAAACTATGCATCTAAATTTATCATGCTGATAAGACAACGTAGATGGTCACAAAGGCATATTATCTCCACTATATCTCTGTCTCATACCTATAAAAGGTTCGGAACAAGGTTATAACACTAAGAAAGAGGACGAGAATATCTTGGACGCATTTTTCATCAAGCGTGGTTTTAGTATTCAAGGAGTTACTGGCAAGGCCTAGTACCTCCTTGGTATTGAGGGGAAAGCTTGGTTTTATGTTCCTTTCAGTACAGGCATTTCTTTGGCACAGATGTGAAACTTATAAGCACTTGCAAAGGGCAGAGCTCCACAAAACAGCTAATTTTCACCGAGAAAACGTGTGCTGAAAATCGCTTAATTTTCCCATGATAAAGCTGTTAAGAAAAGTTTTCTGCTGCGCGGCGCCTCGAGCTGCGTATAGCATGCGCTTTAGTGCACGTTTGGAAACCTCAATTACTAGCAGATTGACCTCCCAAGTTCTTTGACCCTATTTATCGAAGCATTTTTTAAAAAACAAATCTTCAGAAATTCGTAAAAATTCCTGGATCACTACCAAAATGTAATAATCTATTTTCTTTGCCATTGTGAGCTGTTCCTGTAAGTTTCACTCAAATTCCTTCACAACTTTTTGAATCAGTAGCAAAGAGACAGACAAACTAACCAACACCGACAAAAACATAACCTTCTTTTCTTATGTTCTTTTCTTTTTCTTGACGGATGAAGCATACTTTGAAAAACTTTGTCCTGCATAAAAAAAGAAGCCCGGTGGTGCCGACATTGGCGCAGCAGGCCATGAAAAACAAACAAACAAACAAACGTACATACCCAAAAAACAAACAAACAAACAAACAAACAAACGTACATACCAAAAAAACAAACAAACAAACAAACAAAAACAAGCCACAGTCCGTATCTGTATACCGTATTTACAATATTTGCACGCTTACAGTCAATAACTTACGTAAATCGGCGGTCTGTCTGCACCAATCACCCGGCTGGGCTTCAAAATTCCCGGCCCATACGGATGCCACCTCCTCGCAGGCCCGATCTCGGCGTATAATATGAGAAAGTTAGTCTTTCTCTTCGTCGAGTTGCCGAGACGTGACATGTCCACTTCTGCCGCTCTGAACCACTCTTTGAGGTCTACAGCCCAGGAGAGGACAAGAGGACAACACAAACAAACGAACAAACAAATTGACATAAAGTAGACAATTTGAACCTATTTAGCATGTAGCAGTGTAGTTGGTTGATTTTCTTGATAAACATTATCAATAACGGTACATACCTTTGCAGCGCTGCTGTACTTTCCCCTTTCCATGCATTTTTTCTCAACCCGATAAAGTTTGAAAGTGAAAGTTTGATAAATGTGACCGTGCACCTCAAAACGAACATAAAGTCGCACACACAGATTTTGCATGAGGACTGAAAATAAGTGAAATGGGTCAACCTTGCCGAACTTGACTTTTTCATATTTTCTGAAAGAGCGGGTGTTCTTTTACATTATGCTAAAATTTGGTATCATAAAACGGGCAGGAAAGTGTGTTTTTTTAGCAGTTTATCTCGAACATTTTTGGTAGAATAGTGTGATTAGGTGTGTCTTCAGAATCCCTTTTTCTTTTCTGAAAAACCTTGTCCACACTCTTCACTTTCAACTCTAATAACTTTTGAAAGGATAATGCTACTGCTTTGAAAGTTAGCATTAAGTATGGAAAGAATGTGTTAATGAGGCATGCTTAATTTCAGATTTAATAATCTGATAATCCCTTCATTGTTGTTACTCTGGTGGTTTACTTCCTGTTTTTTGTCCCATTCATTGCACAGCCAGCACGGTTTGGTAAAGATTAAGCGCTTGAATAGACACTGTACTTCAGAGCCTCTTTTCTCAGTTCCCATTTGTCTGGAGTTTGTGCTTTCTTTCCAATATTTAGATAGGTTAGGAGAGTCCATTTGATTTGAGTTATACATCATTTGAAGCTTAAAGTCTGCTCTTTCAGAATATGGTCTTAACTAAAAATTCATATCTGGCGACTTTTTGTTTGTTTTGAGGTGCAGGGTCACAAATAGTCCATGGGCCAGGCCAGATATTGGTACCACCTGAGGTGGCAAAACCTTTTTGGTGTCATTTTGTTTGTCGGGCATATATATGCTTATCAAGCTATGATAGCATTTCCAAATGAGTAGCTTAGTTATAATAAATGAATTTATAATCAATTTGGTCTCGTTGTTATATCCCTATACTTCTGAACCGAGACTAACCGCTACACAAAGAAGAGCACTGTCTTCTTTATGTTCACAGGTGTTCTGTTGTGAACGCGGTGCGCTTAGTCTTTATTCAAGGCAGCGAAGGGAATATCCAAAGGTTCTGATGTCCACAGGGCCTAGTCTTTATTCAAGACGGCGAAGGGAATATCCAAAGCTTATACAGTGTATATCCCTTTATCTAAAAACAACGACAAAAAAAGCAATTCCTCGTGAATTTTACCGTATTTTTCAATTATTTATCATTTTCCGGTGAAAACGCTACGGTAAAAACGCTAATGCCACGCCAATGTCGCTTTATTTACATCCAACAATGAAATATAATGCAAAAACAAACCGGTACACTACAATACATTATGATAAATAATATTGTAAATGAACAGAGTGATTTCTGTTTAAAACTGATGTATTTGTCGAGAGGGTAGTATCAAAACAGTATAGATAATCCCTTTTATTAGGAACTTTAGATTATGATAACGGTACATTGTTCTAGATAAAGACTAAGCGCACCGCGTGACAGCTGTGGACGTCATAACCCTTTGGATATTCCCTTCGCTGCCTTGAATAAAGACTAAGCGCACCGCGTTTACAACAGAACACCTGTGGATATACAGAAGACAGTGCTCTTCTTTGTATAGCGGTTAGTTTCGATTCAGAAGTATAGAGATATAAAAACGAGACCAAATTGGTTAAAAATTCATTTATCATGGCTAAGCTACTCATTTGGAAGTGCTATCATAGCTTGATAAGAATATCTATGCCCGACAAACAAAATGACATCAAAAAGGTTTTGCCACCTCAGGTGGTACCAATAACCCATTTCTCGGGTCTTGGCCCATGGACTAAAAAGTGAAAGTTTGAAACAATTCCACAGATGTTCATTCACGTTCAGAAATAGAAAAAGAGGAAGATGATTTAACATACAGTTTCGGATGAGAAAGGGCTTTTGGTTTTAAACTTTTTTTGTGATGATTTTTTTTTTAAAGATAATGGGAAATCTCTTTTGAAATATGGAAGGGCATATAATGCGTAGAAGAATTGATAGTGTATTTGATGAAAATTGGTTTTAAATTGCTGAGATATCCACAACAAAGCGATTCTTATAAAAGGTGGGACCCATCTTTTTATTGGGGTACCTTTGTTTTTCTGGGTTTTTTTTCGAATATTTCAGACATTTTAAAAAACCGATTCTTATCAAATAGAGTTCTTATTAGAATTGTATGTTCCTTGACATTTCACAAAATGGCTTCTGAGTATATTGCAAAAACGTAAAAGCTGAATCTTCACCTCAACCAATACCACTTAGTATACCATCTCTTTCAGGTAAACAATAGTATGTCCCAGGTAAAGTCTTTATTTACCATAATTAAAATGCGTGAAGTGAAGTGAAGTGAGCTTTTTGTCAAACTGTTTAACTAACAAATTAATGGTCAAAGAAATTAAAAGAATTTTTCATAAATCTTGGAGCAGACATGAGAAGGTAACAGAATTTGTTTACGTGATTGTTATGATGAAAGAGTATCATCGCTTGCAACTACGTAATGTGAATTTTAAATATGAGGAGATGACATACCCAAACATACCTACGAATAGTATTCTTTTTACGAGCTAGATCGATCATTTGGCACCTACCAATAATATCCAAATTAATGTCTCTACTATACTGAAAAGATTATTTAGAAAATACAGATGTTTACGTTGCTGGAAAAAAAGAATATCAGTAGACACGTTAATCACCTTATCTTATTTGCATAATAGGCAATTTGTGACCTTCATCACTTTTTTTTTTTTCGTGAAAAGACGATTAACTTTAAAATTCCGTAATTTTGATTGATCTTTTTTTTTCAATGACATTTCAACCCCTTTAGACCTCAGATATTATTGCATATCAATGTCAGCCTGCACTAGACGGTGTTTTTTTTCACTTAAGCGAATTACCGTTACAGCACACGAGACCCACTGAATCAGACGACGCACATGCAGATTTCTTCTTGTTGTTGCACACAGTGGTACCATCTGTTTGATTTCTGGAGCATCTGAATATCACGCCCTCTTCGGTGGTACTTCCCCGCGAAAATGGACTTGATGTAAAGGCGTCGGCCGCCTTTGCATACCCCAGTTTCCCGCAGATCGCCCGACCAACACTTATATCCCAGTCACCATGGCTGCACACACGATGCCATGTATCTTGGTCGTGACCTCTGACCTCCACGTTCCCCTCATGAGGACCATTTCCGCCGATCAAGCGAACATCGTCTTCGAGAAATGGCGGTTTTATGGAGTCTGAAGACGTAATAAGAGTTTCCAAAATTAATGGTAGCACCAAGGCGGTTTGAGAAATGGAGTTGCAACTGACTGTAAACATTCAAACAGCTGTCTTTTTTTTCTTTTGACGTACAAAAGAATTCCACAGGTGCATTTGTGATTTTCGTGATCGGGGTTCGATGCCGCCGTCTTTCCGAGCACAGAGATGATTCATTTGGAACGCTAACATAATGCGGGGTTATATATTGATTGATTTTGTATTGAAGGAAATTGAATTTCAGCTAATGATAAGGCATAATATATGAAAAAGAAAGTATCTCCTGTCCAGGATTATCTCAAAAAGTGTAAATCTCAGGCGTTCGTTGTGAAAATATTGTACTGCACCCTTACTGGAAAGTCGATTTTATCATTTTTCTGATCACTTCCGTCAAATGAAACTGATATGGTATCACCTTCAAGTGCAGTCCGTTATTCATTTTTTTTTTGTGTGTGTTAGATTAGTATAAAAACATGTAAAGTCGGGTAATTTTAGTTCTTATTTCATCAATTTTGGTTGGATTTTTATTCGTACATCCCTGTCACCTGCCTATGTCTGTACCTTTATGTACCGCTCATGTGTCATAAGAAGGAACGGCGAAAAGTGATTACCATCATAAAGTGATCTTCCATTGAGAGTGACGAGTCATGATGCAACGCCACATGAATCAATTGTCTTCCTATCTGTGAGGCAGCTTCAATTTAGCACATACTTTAAATATTTCTTAGTGGCGGCATCAAGCATGGGATCAAAGGAATAACACTGTTGTTACTCCATCTCTTGAACCTCCTTGGTAAGACTTAAGGGGTGCACGTCACGAGATCGACACCCACGAGTCATACAGCCCACGAGTTATACAGCTCACGACTCATACAGCCCATGAGTTATACAGCTCGCGAGTCATACAGCCTATGAGTTGGACACTAAGCAAACAAGGTCCATGAGACCGACATATTATAGCCCCATGTTGTATCTGTCGAACTCGTGGGCTGTTTTTAGCTAGTGTCGATCTCATGGGCTTTATTTGCCTAGTGTCGAACTCATGGGCTGTATGACTCATGAGCTGTATGAGTTATGGACCTGTTTTCAATGTCGAAGTCGTGGGCTGTAATGACTCGTGGGTGTCGGTCTTGTGGGATTACCCCGACTTAACCACTCTACCTGGAAGTCTGCTTCGGCTTTGCAAGATTTTAAGTTAGTTGTGTGTTCAAAAAAATTAATTCCTAAGGAAAAGGTATAAGTAGACATATACTGTATATCGTAAGTCTCACAATACAGCTAAGAGCTACATGAAAAGAAAATGACTGTAACAGATCATTTTCATTTTGCACAATTTTCAATTAAATCAAAGTTTGAAAGTAAGCGCACTTGCCTAAGTCTTTAAAAAAAAAACAGGGTCTCATGTTTGTCGGAATCTTTAGGTAAAATTTTATTAATTTTCTACTACGAATTTCGTATGAATTAATTTTTTGTAATGCCCACTGGATGACAAATCGTACTTTTCCCCCTCTCCTTTCTTGACGATTCTGTCCTCAAAAACGGAAATACATCGAATTCTATGACGTACATTTTTGTTTTCTTTTAACATCTTGGTTTACCATTTACGGATAAATTTGTAACTTAAGGATAGGGTTTAGTTGTGTTTTCATTAACACTTACGTAAAATGTCAACCTGAGCGGGCATTACATGAATAAAATTAGACATACGATCAAATCGGTCTGGCTTGAATCAATAAACCTGATCCAAGCACCATAAAAAACTCCACTATTCATGTAATAATAATTTTAATATCATGGTCGAATTATTTGGGTGTAATACAGTGGAACTCCCGTTATAACCTGTCCACGGGACCTGCAGTTTACTTTCGTAACATCAAAATTTCGTAAGAAGCGAACAAGTAAACAATCAACAACATAGGCCCGATAATGTTGCTTCCTTAATTTCTATTTCGTTGTAACCGGACTTTCGATTTAACCGTGTTCATTTAACGGGAGTGCACTGTATCGAATGAATTTTACGGGATGATGGCCTGATTGGGTCAATGTCGGTGACAACGAACCTGCTGAGTGTATGGTACAGGATTTCTTCTTAACCGCGTGCCCTCTGGGCTCACCGTAGAATCGAAACTTGTCCTCCGTGTACACACCAACCCCTCGGAGTGTCGTCTCCCGGTGTTTTAGGACATTACACTGTGGAGGATTTGGATCTTCCCATGAGGCAGTAAACGCGTCATTGGGATCTGAAAGAGACGTATACAGATTCACGAGTTCTGGAGCCTATGATATGCAATTCTATGACAGGGATTCTATTTGAAGGACACACAATTCATTATAGCAGTTCCTTCTGTTAGGTCGTACATCATGTTCCAACGATATGAAATAAAACCTACGAAACAAAGAGAAAATGGTTTCAAGTTTTTTATCTACATTCAATACAACTGGCCGCCTGTCTCTGAAAAGTATGCTATTTTTCGGGCTACGCCGAGAAACCCGAGAGCATTTATAAGCACAGAGAAACCAAAACAAAAACAGTCACTTACCGTGCGCACCCTCCGTGCGCCCGCCGCGCGCGCAGGCGGCGTGCAGGAGACCACCATTGAATCATCCTCTTTTACCGCTCGCGACCCGCAGAGTGAACACGTCCTTCTCCTGCTACCTCGTGTGATCTGATAAGCTCACCCGACCGATAGGTTCGACTAGGGAGACACTAAGGTCAGACCAACCCTTTATTTTCTTGGTAGCTCAAAATAACCTACGGTTATTTGGCAGACTCGTTATTTACCTGCCACTAGAAATAAAATAAGCGGCGGTAAATTTCGTTAATGGTACAGAGAAACCACGGCCTCCGTCCTGGTTTCTCCTCCGGGCAGGACACGTTAGGATACGAGCGTTTACTCTCATAAGTAATGTTTAGTTACACTCACAGCCCTCTTGGCGGCTTTTTACTTAGGAAAACTGTTTTAATTTCCCGCCGCCCTAATTGTTTGTGTATGTCAACGCCGTGTACCGCGGTACAGCGTAGACGGGTCTCGGTACTTTTATTACGACGTCTCATGTTTAACTAAAGTTAAATAAAAGGTCGTAAAATTACGGGAATGAAGATTTATTCTATCAGTACGACAGGTCTTCCGTTACCCGAGTACACTATTTTTTATGCATCTACCTTGCATACTGTTGTCTCTTGACTCACCTTCCCTTACACGGCGGTAAGTTTCACGTTCCTTCCCGTTGTTCTGTCTCGGACGCTTTCCCCTCCTGCCCCGACACCTGCTGGGGTACCAGCAGCTGCGGGTGCTCCCCTGGAGCGCTGTCCGCCGCCTGCTCCAGCAGCACCGTCTGCTAACCAGGGCATTCTTGCTCCTATCGCACGTCCTGTTGCTCCCGCTCCGCACCTCAGGGGTGCGTTACCCTTGCCCTCGACTAGCTTCGCTCGCTCTCTTGACCCGTCCGCATCGGCGGACTCTGACTGGTCGTTGTACGATGACCATCCGTTATCCAATGCAGATCCACCACCCGGCCCAGAGCCCTCAAGCCCTTCCCCGGTATCTGGGAGAATTTTACTCCGCGGACACGGCCCCCACAGAACAAGACCAATCTGCCTCCTTACTGTTCCGCTTGCCCCCCTCACCGGCCACCGGTATCCCCCTCACGGCGGATTTCCGCCGCGAGTATAATCGCCTGGCGTTGGAGGAGCAGTTCCGGGGGGGGGGGGGGGGGGGCCCTGCTGGCCTCCGCCGGGCGTTCCTCTTTTGGCCACACGATTATGAGCACTACTTCGTGCCCGAACATCTCGCGCCTGACGTCTTCGGGCTAGGTGACCAGGTGTCGGGGGGCAACCCCCTCCGCCGGCGTCCCTTCACCGAGGACGACCGCTGCTGGGACCAGATGGCTCTCCTCACGCGATCCAACATGCGCCTAGCAGCCTATACCTGCACCCTAGCCAATCTCTAGGCACAGGCCGACACGCTAGCGGTCACTGCCGAGGACCGCTCCCTCTTGGCCTCCCTGCTTATCACCCTCACTAAGCTTCTGTGACAGCAGTCTACGTGGGCAGCGCTGTACACCACACGCCGTCGTCGTGACCTGACTCACAGTGCCCAGTTGACCAGGGGAGTTCCCTTCGAGGGGCCTCACCTGTTCTCAGGCCAATTCGTGAATTCGCAAGAGAGCTCAATTCGCAGCTGCGCTGCCTCCCCCCCCCCCCCCCGCCCCCGCGGTCGTGGCGCCTCTCACGCCCCTCCCCACCCGGGCGCCCTCCCCCCGCCGGTGGCCCCTGCCCCGGCCCCGAGGGTTGACTCGACCGTTGGGCAGCGGCACCTTGCCTCTCGAGGCAGGAACTGCGGATGTGGCTCTTCCCGCCCCGGTACCTGGGCCGACACCAAGCAGCCCGAGCACTGGGACAGGTGGGACGTGTGGGCGGTCGCTTACTAGCTTTCGCCCCCGCCTGGCGCGACGTCACGGAGGACCCCTTCATGTTGTCGGTTGTACGGAGTGGCTACTCCGTAGACCTCATACACGATCTTCCCGAAGAGGCCCTCCGTCTCCCCTCTCTCCCCTCCTCCCCCCCCCCCCGAAGCCGGCAGAATGCCAGGCCCTCGCCAGGGAGATAGCTTTCCTGCTTGTGAAGGGGGCGGTCGAGGAGATCCCAGACCATCCGCGCCTCTCCCTCTCCCCCATCGTTCTCGTGCCCAAGCGCTCGGGCGAATTTCGCATGATTCTCAATCCCAAATGCATAAATCATTTCGTGTCTGCCCCATCCTTTCGAATGGAAACCCTCATGTCGATCCTACCCCTTCTCTGCCCGGGAGACTGGACGGTATCGATCGACCTGAAGGACGCGTACCTCCATGTACCCATTGCCCCTCAGTCGCGAGACCTGCTCAGATTCGCGTCAGAGGGTAAGACATACCCATACAAAGCCCTCCCATTCGGGCTCAAGTCGTCCCCGCAGCTCTTCACGCGCCTAGCTACCACCGTTGTGGGCCTTCTTCGTCGACACGGCCTTTGCGTGTATTGCTATCTCGACAATTGATTGCTAGTGGCTGCGTCACCACAGCTTCTCAATCAACAGCTGCAGTTCCTTCTCGAGATCGTACAGCGCCTTGGCTGGCTCGTGAACTGGGAGAAATCCGAGCTAACTCCCACGCAACACCCACATTCCTCGGCGCGGTGATCGATATCCCTCGGGGTCTGGCCCGGCCGACCCCACAGCATATCGACACCATCGTGAACACCGCCTGGTCACTCAGTGCCAGGAGCAGCGCCCCAGCCAGGCTTTAACTGACTTCGCTTTCTGTGGCTTCTAGTCAGCCTCGATCGTAGACAGACTACCCTACTGCAGGTTACGCATGCATCCCCTGCAGTTCCACCTGTTGCGGTGCGAAGCGAGGCGAGGGGACGGTGGGCGGGCGCCTGAGACAGGCGGCCAGTTGTATCTCGTAGATCAGAGAATCACTTCTGATTCTTTTGATCTACATTCAATACAACTACACCGGCACAGATGTGGATGGCCGGCTGTCGAGGCCCGGAGGGAGGGTGCTTTAGGTTTTGTGAGTGGCCGTGAAGACTCCGCGTTGGAAGGAGCCTTCGGAGGCGGGGATGTCCTTCAAGTAGAAGGACGTGAAGGTATTGGAGGATGACCTGTACGTAGCAGTCTGGATCTCCTCTACGGAGATGCCGTCAAAGAGCACCCAGGAGGCACTGATGCCGCGAGTGTCATGGGCGTGCGGCGTCGCATCCGAGGTGAGGGCCTCCGGGCCGCGAATATTTTTTTTTTTCTTACATGGAAACGCTACAGGAAATGAATTATTCATAAGTTTAGCTGAAATTTTGAAGTGCGCAAGCGCGTGGACTTCGTAAATGTCTATGGCTTGGCCAATTTATTTGTACAGGATGAACGGACTCGCAAATTATACTGTACATTATTTACATACATGATCACGTGTCATCACTGCGTGCGTACGTACGTGTTCGCTGTTCAGTTTACGTAACCCCGCTGGAAATATGCGGGCAGCTATAGCCGAGAGCATCGTGATTGTCAGCCAGGGCAGCCGGCACCCGCGTGGATAGGAGAGCAGGTACATGCGTAGTTCACGTGAAATGTACAACTTTACAAGTCACAACTTCTACAGCCATAGGGTTGTGGAATTGATGCGACAGTTACTTTCCTGCATGTTGTTCATTGATCGGACGAACCACTTGAGTGCAGTGACATGTTTACGTTCGAACAGACTGTATGTACATGCACAAGACACACACGCACATACACACACATACACATATACACAGTTACTACTACTACTACTACTACTAGTAATAGGTTGCTCGCTGCATGTGTACACAGAGACTAGGGCTGTGCGAGTCGAGTCTGTTCATTGTGTACAAGTTGGCTAAGTCCATGCGCTTGCGCACTTCAAAATTTCAGCTAAACTTATGAATAATTCATGTCCTGTAGCGTTTCCATGTACGAAAAAAAAATATTCGCACCCGGCGAATGGGACTCATCTGCAACTGGTTAATAACACTAAAAGCAACAGGTATTACGAAGCCATTATATTGCCACATATAAACCTAGTTACCCAACTTCTTCATATTAACTGCCTGTCATAACATAAATCTTCACGTGTTTAGTAATATCTTATATTGCCCTTTACCGTGCTGTCGCACCTTGGTAGTCCGTGGTGAGCTAAAGGAAAGAAGAAGCCATCAAGACCATCAATAATAAATCGCATTCTGGAGGAGTCGTTTAAGAAAATGATAAATTCTGAGCGGCACACAAAGGCAAATACCCCGGAAAAGACACGAAGACAAGGAGAAGAAGAAGGGGAAAAAAGAGTAGTGCGGCCCTTCTCGGACAAGAAGATCGAATAACCTTCGATGCCCCTCTTGACTAGAGCAAGTGCAGTGGTGTCGGTACCTGACAACGCTAGAGTAAAGATGATAGCTATAATCAAGAACGTTAAAGAGGTGGAGTAATAACAGAGTTATTCCCTTTGATCCGATGTTCGAGGCCGCCAAACAGGATCTGCCCCGCAGATAACTCGTGTCTCGTTCATAATCACCAGCAACTTTCAAAGGGTGATATGTCTATGTGATGGTAATTACTTTTTGCTATCCCTTACAATGAAGGTGGTACAGACACGAGATTGCGCGAATAGAAATTGAGCAAAAATTCTGAAATGAAGATGAAAATTACTCGACTGGGCATACCCGGGCACTAATCCGATATATCTATCAATAAATAAATTATACTTGAAGATCATTCCATGTTAGTTTCATTTGTTGAAATTAAGCGGAAAAATGATAAAACCAGCTTTCCAGGATGGTACAGTTTTAAACATTTTCACATAATACAGCTCTGATTTATACTTTTGCGCAAATTTCTGAACGGAATTGACTTTTGTTTTACATGGTTTATCATTAAGTGGAATTTCATTTCATTTAATAGATAAATATTGCCAACATTGTGATAACGTTCAAAATGAATCTTCAGATTGCTCAGCAAGACGGCGGCCTGGAACATCCATCATCAAAGGCACAAGTGCACCTGTGGAATACTTTTGTACATCAGTAGAAATCTGACAACTGTTTTAATAATTACAGCCAGTTGGAACTCCATGTATAAAACCTCCTTGCTATAATAGGAGATGAAGCTCACTCTTGGGTATTCACAGTATTGTGCAACACGCACTGAGCTGCGCCTCGTGCATGTTACGCTATTGTAAATACCCTCGAGTGCATTATGCACCTGTTCATTATTTATGTACTATCACTTACCAAGGAGAAAGAATATGAGGACAATCCCTATCAACAAGAACATGACCTCCTCCTGCATGGGAAAATAAGACATGTGTCAGAGTACGTCTGTGCTACACATTCACTGTTGTTGAACAAAGTATAGAATCAGGGCCCGCTAGTAGAGCAGTGGCAACACTGAAGAGGCTACCCTGGGTAAACAAGACCTTGTTATTATAACTACTATTAAGAATCTCATTATTTCCTTTCAACATCGATGTATGATCCGATTTCGTTTCCATTTCAATATTTTAGCAAAACACAAGCTACCCAGAAACGAAAAGTTAAAGGGATCGTATAGCTTTGGATGAGACTTAACTTCCAATTTTTATCATTTTTTTTTTGTGAGATAGTGAGAAACCTCTTATGAAATATGAAACAGCATGTAATTTCATGAGGATTTCAATGTTTATTTGATGAAAATTGATTTTGAAATGGCTGAGATATCCAAAACAGAGTGATCCTAATAAAGTGTGGGACCAACATTTTATTACGATCGTTTTGTTTTTCTTTGTTTTTGGATGTTTCAGCTATTCCAAACCCGATTTTCATCAAATAAACTTTGAATTCATCTTACAATAGTATGCTCTGTACAATTTCATAAGTGTTTTCTTGGTATCTCGCAAAAAAGTTTAAGCCCAATTTTAATCTCCATCAATACTGTACCATCCTCTAAAGCCAAAACATAGTTCTGAAGTACGCCTTCAAAGTGTGTCAAATTTCGCTCCCAAATGTGAACGTATGCCTAGGAAATGTGCGGAATAACGTTGTAATAACAAGATATTCTATGAGTAACGACGAAAAATGCGAAATATTAACCAAAAAGGTTCAGTCTCAGAACTGACCCGAACGGGGTCAGGCTAAACTCGGACTCGGGGATAACCCAGCCTCGCTTTGATGGTGGGCTGAGTTGTATTGGTTGTCCCTCTTGATTGTACAGTGTTGTACTATGGGAGCAGCTTGTATAAACTAGCGCTTCGCGTTCTGGCGAGTTGTTACAACGCGCGCATCAAAAACCTCTTTGGCGCGCATACAAAATTAGTGTGCGCCTATCAAGCACCTCTAAAAGCAACCAAAGACGCTTGATAAACAAGAACTTCAAAGACAGCGCCTCTCAGCAACTGAGGTGATGTGTGTATAGGCTTGAGGACCGCGCGTTGTCCATTTGTTTTGTACAGGATTAGCACGCACTTTCCTGTCTATTCAGTTAGGCCTCGTTTGGTATCATACAGTAGAATATGGCGATCACGAACTGTGTTTAAATTGTCTAAAATAGGGTCGAGTTTTCCCTCAGACCGAGTTAGTCTGGATCCTTCTGGAATAAAAGTCGCTTTTCCGACTTTTATTATTTTTCTTAAAATATATATACTCCAAAACAACTTATCATTCCGGCAAATCGCGTCAGCCAGGTAAGTTTCTTTGTAGACTCTTTCGATATATTGCAAGCAAATATGAAATGGTGCCAGACGGGTTCTCAAGCCCTTACCAGATTATGTTTTCACTTTAAAGGAGACCTTACATTTGAACAACCATAGATTAGTTATACTGAGGACAGAGTTTCAGAATTTACGATAATTGGGGTGAAGAATAAGGATATTTTCGAAATTTATAGCAAATTGCAATGAACAAGTATGATGAAATGGCAGAGTCACCATTAGAATGTATGAGTTGGGGCTCAAGGAAGCACCACAAAAGAAGAAGGCATGCATAGATTATACACAGGTGAACTCGCAAGCAGACGGTATTGTAATGGAATTACACTGCTACATTTCTGAAATATGTGAGCCTCCTATGCCAGGGGCGGATCCAGGAATTCTGTAAAAGGGGGGGGGGGGGTGGCGTGACAAATATTTCTGGTGCCACAACCGGGTTTCTTTTCATCTTTTCTTTTCATTTCTTTTGTTTTTAACGAAAAATAAAGGGGGGCGTGCGCCGGTTGCGTCCCCCTCTGGATCCACCACTGTATGCCATCATCCTTGTTCAGTGTAATTTGTGTAAGGTTTTTCAAAGTATTTTTTTCTCTGCTCAAGAACCACAATAAATTCCACAAATCTATTCATGGAGCTGTTGACTTATGTACTACATGATGTGAAATTATGAAACTCGTCTGGAATTCCCCTTTAAATTGTGGCGACTTTTTAAAGAAATTCTTTAGCCTTTCAAGTTTCTTGAAAGGTTCTCTGCTCAAGAACCACAATAAATTCCCCAAATCTATACATGGAGCTGTTTATTTATGTACTACATGATGTCAAATTATGAAAATCGTCTGGAATTCCCCTTTAAATTGTGGCGACTATATTTACAAATTCCCTAACCTTTCAAGTTTCTTAAAACCTTTCCCATGGTTTCATGGCTAGTGAACAAACAATTACATTGGAAGTAAAAACAGACTCTCCCTGCTGTTTGTTTCATTTATACGTTTGCACGCATAACCAACACGATTATTTATTCGAATTCGTGAATACCTTTCGTACATACTGCAAATGTGTTGTTCTTGTAGCCCTTTCACATAGAATAATTAGTTCTACATTTTTTTGGTTAATTTCCACCGTTTATCGTAAATACATTATTTTGATAAACTACTACTGTTACTACTACTACTACTACCATCATTAATAATAATGATAACTATAATTAGATTTGATAGGATCATTATCATTGTTAAGTTTCACCACATTACATGTACGTTATACTGCTCTTTACAGCTCAGGTATTGCATTCTAGATTCATTTCTTAGCCCATTCCCCCTTTTTTTTCTTTTCACAATGTCAACGCAATCCGCCCAAGGGTGGTATTCTGAAATCCTCCCTAGGAACAAATCTCTTCCCAATATAAGTCAGGATTTTTTCCTAAGTGGTATTCTGAAAATCTTCCTAAGTTTCTTCCTAAGTCTGTTCCTAAGGTGTTTTTTTTTTTCCTATACTTACTAAAAAACTTAGGAAGTGGGCGGGAATATGCACATTTCTGACTTAGGAAGAAGGTAGTATTCTAGAATGAACTTAGGAAAGAATTTTAGGAAAATATCTAGGAAAGCCCTGCCCCTGTCCTAAGTACGTAGAATAGCAAGCTACAAAACACCGTGATAGGCGCGCTTGTCATTCATGCGCGCAACAGGTACTTTGATGCGCGAAATGGGCGTGAGAAAGGGGACATGCCGTGCACACGTGTATTTGCCCCTACGTCATAGTAATATGCGATTGTCATTGGTTGGTCCCTTATGATACGGCATTTCGTATTGGCTTAAGAAAGGACGTGGATGGGGATAAGGGGGGCCTAATTTGCATTAAGAAGTGCCTAGGAAGAAATTTCAGAATACCAATGCTGTCTTTCCTAGGCACTTCCTAAGTTTCTGACTTCAGGAAGAAACTTAGGAAGAAACTTAGGAAGATTTTCAGAATACCACCCCAAATGTCCGGAATCTTTTTTCCTCTCAAACAAGTGCACAAAAATACAAAAAAACACAAAATAATACGTACGCCTTCCTATCCGGCTTCTCAGGAAAGTAGCTTTACGATAAAGCTTGATTCCGGTAAATGGCTGGTCACTTTCTTTCAATATTTAGCTCCCGTTTGACTATAGACATTGCGTGAGATCGAGTTAAGTCTCCGAAAACTCGTAGGATTGTGTCGCAAGGAGCGATAACGGCGCTGGGTCGTGGCACCTTGCGAGAACAGTATACCTCACGAAACGTGCCTGGCTGCCATTATTGTATCTCTCAGATGGTAAGTCGTCAGCATATAATTCCTCCTCAGTTTACTAGTAGAAATATAGTTTCACCAATAAACAAGGATGAATTAATGATATCGAACCAAAGTGAGAAGAAAGAGACAGAAAGAGAGAGTTTGGAGAAGATGGAGAGAGAGAGAAAGAAAGAGTGAGACTAAAAGGTGATGAACGCTTTTCTCTTTGGGTATCAAGTTGAAAAGGTCAAGTAAAAAGCAGTCGTTTTGTCATAATATAAGGAAATATGATAAACAATACAATAGCATATTTCTGTTGACGGGATAATATCATAGACTGCGTTTCAGTGTTGAAGTTTTTCACTGAATTGTGCATTGAATTATAATATTTTTACGCTCGTTATTTTCATTTCATACAATTGCGTAGTGTTACACTGCATGATATAACAGTAACTCCACCTATTACATATTATTCACTAGCTGTGTTCAGACGAGGGCAGTTTTGGTTGGAGTAACTTCGGAGGAAGGGGAAGAGGAAGCTTGGTCGTAGTAACTTCGGAGGAAAGGTCGGAGTAGTGCCCGTCTGAACAAGGTCGTGGTAACTTTCTCCAGTCGGAGGAACTTACCACGACCTCTTCCTCCGACCAAGATACTCCTGAGTTTTCTCAGGAGTATCTCGCTACCACGTGAGTTTTCTCAGGAGTATCTCGCTACCACGACTAGCCGGTCGGAATAAATTGCCCGTGCGGACACGCCCACGGAGTACCTGTGACCTTACAAAGAGTCAAATGCGAGTACACGTGCGCGTGCAGTACAATTCTAACCTATAGACGGAGAAGCTAGCGCTCAGAAATTCTCATCAACAAGAATGGAGAAGAGAAATACCACTGGTTAAAAAAACAAAACAAAACAAAACGAAACAAAACAAAAAAATGGTATTGCCGGCGTGCGCGGTGCTACCATTTCCGGGAGTTACACCGACCCTCCACAGTGATCCCCAAGAAGGCCGTGGTAAATTGGTCGGACTTTCTTCCCACGACCGTCGTGTGGACACAGGGTCGTGGCAAGATAAGCATAAATTTGAATTCTAATTGCTGCGCCATAAGATTTTACTCCGACTAGAAAATAAGTCTGAACATGGCTATAATGGCACATCATGCCATCAAGCAATGTATTGATAATTAAACACTGTTCTCTTGGTAGATCCTAAAGTAGGCCACGACTACAGTTTGGAAGCTTGCGTTAAAGGGAAAAGCAACGAGAGCAACGTCCGCCTCTAATTGGATTTCACCCCCCCCCCACACACACACACACACCAGTGGGGCGTACGAGTATCCAGGAATTTCGTAGAAGGGAGGCGCCTTTGCAAAATTAAAGGGACCACACGCACGCCCCACCCCCCCCCCCCCCTCCCCCCCCCCCCCCCCATATTTCCCGGTGTGCCCCCCTCTGCATCCGCCGGCCACTGCACACACACACACACACACACACATTTAAAAATCTGCAACCCCATCTAAGCCAAAACTGTATTATCCCTTCAAAAATTAATATACTCATTTGGTTCTAATCCATGGACCTAATACACATGGACATTCATCGTATCGTTAATTAATTCATGCACCCGTACATCTCAAAAGCGCCACAAAGACATTTTTAGCATGCTTCACTGCTTTGATCCCATGATCGTCACCGCCAGCAAGCTGGGAGAAGAACAAAAAGGAGATTCGAAAGATCTAAAACTATTTGCGCAGAAGAAAATAACTCACAAAAATCAGGTAAAGTGAATGTGCAGTTGTGGTGTATGTTAGGAAATCATACCTCAAGCAATTTCGCTTAGGAGAAGCAGGCAGTTTTTAAAAGAAAGCTAACATTTTGGCAGAATGATTGTCATTTGTGATCTCAATATTTCACTTTTCTCCAGCTTATTCCAGAGCAAAAAGCGACTGTAATGGTAGAGAACAGATATATCTTGCCATTAGGCAAGGTCTCATGCGTGTGCGAAAATGTGCGAATCACCACTTTCTCATCTTTTGACACAAAATTTGTAATGATCTCAGGTTTGCTGCTCCTCATCATCTGTATTTATTCAAAGACATTTCCGTCTGAAAAAAAAGCACATCAGCGAAACAAGACTGAAATGAGGGAAACGATTCTTACGTTAGTGACGATACATGATTGCACAATCGCTATTGTAAGGACACCTAAATGTACTCATTAAGATGCACATAATCAGGTGTCGGTGACGATCATTACATCAAAGAAAGACTGCCGTGAATAGTCAATGTTATATTAGGTCCATGTTCTAATCGCAGGCTCGACAACGACAGGGAATTCCTATCTGTGAGCTACTCGAATTCCAGGTTGGCGCCCTACATAAACATTCCCGCGGAGAAAGTTCAGCGTTTCTACAGGGCGTTGAAGGAATATAGTAATAGAATTTACATGAAGGAGAACCTCATTAAAGATAATATAAAGTTCTGGTACCTCAAAAGTTTCCCTAAATTTCCTTGTCTTAGTTTGTGTTTCAGGTTAAAGTACCTTTCATATAACTAACACTGTGAGACTTACTCGCCCAAAGTGCTCTCATGTTTAAGTAGTAATCATGCAAAAATGGTTTCGTACCAGAGCCGCCGCCGTACGGCGGCGAGGTAGTACACGTATTGTACGAAACCATTATTGCAGGAGGAGAACCTCATTAACATAAAGCTGACAGCAGGAAAAAACAAACAAACAAAAGGGTTACTAGGTCACTGAGTATTCTATTCTATTTTATAAATTTAATTACAGCACTGTGTAGATCATATCAGCTATGTTCAGACGAGGACAGTTTTGGTCGGAGTAACTTCAGAGGAAAGGTCGGAGGAAGCTTGGTCGGAGTAACTTCGGAGGAAAGGTCGGAGTAGAGCCCATCTGCATAAGGTCGTGGTAACTTCCTCCGGTCGGAGGAACTTACCACGACCTCTTCCTCCGACCAAGATACTCCTGAATTTTCTCAGCTATAGCTGTGTTCAGACAGAGGCAGTTTTGGTCGGAGTAACTTCGGATGAAGGGTCGGAGGAAGCTTGGTCGGAGTAACTTCGGAGGATAGGTCGGAGTAGTGCCCGTCTGAACAAGGTCGTGGTAACTTCCTCCGATCGGAGGAACTTACAACGACCTCTTCCTCCGAACGAGATACTCCTGAATTTCCACGACTAGCCGGTCGGAGTGAATTGCCCGTGCGGACAAGCCCTCGGAGTACCAATGAACTTACATACCTTACGACCTAGGTAAGACTTCCTGGGTCAAATCGCAATGTTGACATTTTGCGAGTACACGTGCGCGTGTAGTGCAATACTAACCTCGTCGATCGCGACGAAGAAGCTACCGCTCATGCCAAAATTTCCATCAACAAGAATGGAGAAGACAAATGCCACTGGTAAAAAAAAAAAAAAAACACACAATCGCATGGTCGACTAGCGCGGCGCTACCACTTCCGGAAGTTACACCGACCCTCGCACTTAAATTGGTCGACCGTCGTGTAGACACAAGGGTCGTGGTAAGATATGCATTAATTTGATTTTTAATTGCCGACTCATACATTTCTACTCCGACTGGAAATACGTCTGAACATGGCTAGTATCTTGCTACCACGACTAGCCGGTCGGAGTAAATTGCCCGTGCGGACAAGCCCTCGGATTATCTCTGAACTTACATACCTTACGACGTAGGTAAAACTTCCGGGGTCATATCGCAATGTTGACATTTTGCGAGTACACGTGCACGTGTAGTGCAATTCTAACCTCGTCGATCGCGACGAAGAAGCTATGGCGCTCAGAAATTTCCATCAAGAAGAATGGAGAAGACAATGCCGCTGGTAAAATAACAATCGTATGGTCGACGTGCGCGGCGCTACCACTTCCGGAAGTTACACCGACCCTTCACGGTGATCCCCGGGAAGGCCGCGGTAAATTGGTCGGAGTTCCTTCCCACGACCGTCGTGTGGACACAGGGTCGTGGTAAGATAAGTATAAATTTAGATTTTAATTGCTGCGCCGTAAAATTTTACTCCGAATATAAATACGTCTGAACATGGCTACAGAGTACCAGTCAGAACACACGAAAAAAAAAAATGTATCACAATTCTCGGAGACAACCAATTTGTCCTCATTTACATGTTATGTGTGTTCCATGTTTCTCTTCGTTGTCACTGAACTTTCTCGTCTACCTTGTACTGCTCTCTTTTCCTCCCTGTTCGTCTTCTTCGCAGCGATCCTCTGTCCATCATGATTTTGACAAATTTCATGTTCTTTGGCTTCTCCAGTATCCTACCTCACTCTGTTGGTTGATTATTTTCTTGCAATGCTCACTCGTTCCTGTAATTGCGGATTGTCTGACAACACAAACTCTCATAGATATGTCCCACATTTACAATGGCTAATTTCCCAAATGCTCCGTTTAGTTCTCTATCAAATGATGACTTTTTTGAGCTTTTCAGGCAAATAAGGTTAGAATCAGATTCAGTTGGTGGAGCATCTACTTCACGATCAATGTTTTATGACAATTCTGTCGCTGACAATTTAAACTCTTCCGTAAATGAATTGCCCTCTGACTTCAGTGAAGAGTTAAATGAAAATATGTCGTGTAATTATATTACGGTGAATCAATGTAAAGATATGTGTAATAGTTTTTCTAATGATATATTTTCTTTGTTGCATTTAAATATTCGGAGTTTGAACAAACATTTTGATGAGTTCAAATTATTTTTAGAGACTGATGCTGATCAGTCTTTCTCTGTTATTGGTTTAAGTGAAACCTGGTTAAATTCTAACTCTGAAAGTTTTTTTTTCGATTGACGGCTATAAAATGTTTGTCAATAATAGACCCGATAAGAGTGGTGGAGGTGTTGCACTTTATATATCGCATACTTTTGAATGTATTGTTCATGATGATATTTCGAGAATGGATAATATTGTTGAATCCCTTTTTTTTTTAGAAATTTGCATACCAGGAATTAGAAATATTGTGGTAGGCATTATGTACAGACCTCCCAACTCCAATATCAAGGATTTTTTAACTTACCTTTCTGATTTGGTAAAATCCCCTGTTTTTAAAAACAAAGATTGTATCTTCCTCGGCGACTTTAATATTGACTTACTGAAGTCGGGGAATGATACTGTCGCAAACGAGTTTCTTCAGACATTTTTGTCCTCCTCTTTTCTTCCGCTTATTTCGAAACCCACGCGTGTCACAGATCACTCTGCTACCCTTATTGATAATTTGTTTAGTAACACCCTACCCCTTACTGATTCTTATATAATTCTTTCAGATATGACTGATCATTATCCAATTATGACTCATTTTGCTCTTAAAACCTCTGTTAATAATGTTAATTTTTTTAGATCTTCTTTATTAAGTCGTAGAGTTTCGTCTGAAAAATTAGCTAGTCTTGATGCGGTTCTCGAAAATGCTGACTGGTCTAGAGTATTTGAAAGTGATGACATCAATTTGTCTTTTGATTATTTCATGGAAATATTCAATTTTAATTTGGATAATGTAATTCCAAAGCAAAAAAAGAAACCATACTATAAAAAGACTCCTAGATTACCGTGGATTTCAAAATCAATTCTTCGGTCGATTAACAGGAAAAATCGATTATATTATAGATACAAATTGGAAAAAACTGAGCGATCAAAACATAAATACACTTCATATAAAAATACCCTAACTATGATTTTACGTTCCGTAAAGAAAAAATATTATTTTAAGCAACTGCAAAGATATACGTTTGATATGAAAAACACTTGGAATGTTTTAAAGCAAGCTATGAATGTTTCGAGTAAACATTCAGCTATTGATAATATTAAGTTGAATGATGAAATCATCAGTGACCCTGTTCACATTGCAAATGTTTTCAATTCTTATTTTTCAAAGATAGGTGAAAATTACGCCCAAAATATCCCTGCGTCAGAGCATCACTTTACTGAATACCTAGATCAGTGCAATCCCAATTCTGTTTATTTTACTCCAACCAATAGGCATGAGATTATGGATATTGTATCTTCCTTTAAGAACAAGAGAAGTTCTGGTTATGATGACATAGATAATTGTATTCTTAAAGGTGTTATATCTTCAGTTGCTGATCCACTTGTTCATATTTTCAATTTATCAATTTCTAATGGTGTGTTTCCTGATAAGATGAAACTGGCCAAAGTAATTCCATTATTTAAGAAGGGTGACAAATATGAAGTCAGTAATTATCGTCCAATTTCATTATTATCATCGTTGTCCAAAGTTTTAGAGAAACTCATTTATAAGAGAACTATTAATTTTTTTAAAGTTGCATAATATTTTGACTAATTCTCAATTTGGTTTTCGAGAGAAGCATAATACCACTCATGCTCTTTTATACTTTGTTGATCAAGTGGCTCATGCAATTGATAATCACTCTCATTTAATTACTATTTTCGTGGACTTCTCCAAGGCCTTCGACACAGTTGATCATGATATTCTACTCCACAAGTTATCACATTACGGAATACGTGGGAAGGCCTTGGAGTGGAGTTATTTAGGAAATAGAAGACAATTTGTTACAATTAAAGACAATTTTTCAGTAATAAGAGAAGTGAATTTTGGCGTTCCACAAGGAAGTTTATTAGGGCCACTATTATTTATTATTTATATCAATGATTTTTGCCAGGCATCCGATGTACTATCCTTTATCCATTTTGCTGACGATACCAGTGTATTTTTTGCCCACAATGATGTCAATTTTCTTGTTCAAAAAGTCAATACTGAATTACAAAAAGTGAATAATTGGGTAAGAGCCAATAAATTATCATTGAATACCCAAAAAACGAAATATATGATTTTTAGTAATACTGTTGACATTTTGAGTACAGCTATAGTTTTGAATGATTTTCATTTAGAACAAGTTTCACATTTTAAATTCCTTGGAATTATTGTTGACGACAAACTTTCCTGGAAGTTACATATTGATTATATATCCAACATAATCTCACGAAATATAGGGGTTATAAATAGAATGAAATTGTATATCTCACAAAAATCATTACTTATGTTATATTCGTCACTGATATTGCCATATCTTAATTATGGTGTTTTAGTTTGGGGCAACACTCACCAGAACCTACTGGATAGAGTGTTCCTTCTACAAAAGTAAGCTCTCCGTGTCATCAGTTATCCTTTCATACCCTCCCACTCAAATATGTTATTTGCCGCAAATAAGCTGCTAAAAATTAAAGATTTGTATTTATCTAATTTGGGGCAATTTATGTATACGTACAGCAACAACTCACTCCCCTCCATTTTCGATTCTATGTTTCAAAGAAATCAATCATTCCATGACTATCCCACTCGACGTTCCAATGAATTTCACTTACCTCTCTTACGAACGATTCTTGCTAAGAACACACTTATTTATACTGGCCCAACATATTGGAATTTTCTGAATAATGACATAAGAAATTCACCTTCTATATTTTCATTTAAAAGGAGATGAAAGTTGTTTCTATTGCAATGTTATGTTCCTACAGAAGTGAATCAGCCTGTTGGCTCATTTTAAATTTTTCCGAAGAATTATGATTACCAATAATATACTCTCACATATTCTCTCGTCCCTGTTGTCCTGAGACTCTTACTGAGTAGATTCAATTCTACTTGTAGTACCTCCGCATCTATTTCTCTCTATTTTTCCATATTTATGTATCCCTTCCTCGCATCCCAATATTTTTTCGACATAGTTCTGTCGAGGATCGCTGGATCTGTTTTTCCTTTCTGTCCGCTGTATTGTCTTCCTATATGTCAACCTTGTCTCGTTCTGTCTTGCATTGAAGTCCCCTTTCATAAGTTTTGTCGTCTCAGTCTCGTTTAATGTTCATTCGCCTGTGTATGTGTGTCTGTCCGTCACTCTGTCTTCTTATTGGGCTTCCAGACCTTTTTTTAAAATCTGACTTTATTCCCGATCTTTTTCCCCTTTTTGCATCTGTTCGTTTTCTACTGACATTCTGTACCTGAGGGGCCCACATTCTACAAGCATTGCCTTTTTAGTGGGTCCCTCCATTTTTCGATATTTTGTGTAATGTTATATCGTCTATATCACTTCAGTCAATTTTCATTACAACATTATTTGTTACTTCAAGGTTCCACAATTATGTTCTCTTTTCAATTTTACTTTGTTTTGATTATGTAACCTTATTCTTTGTTACCAATGAAAGTGAAATGTTTTTTTTTTTCGAAAGATGAAATAAAAATTGAATTGAATTGAAAAATGTTATCATGGTCATAGCGTCTTCTTTTTTATGTGCTGTGGACCAAAGAACATCGAGGAGAGTCACGTAAATCTTTTTCTCTTCTTTAATATCAGTATTACTCGCATTTGATATCTGGATACATAGGTTTATACAATAAGATTATAAAATGCTCATGCATGGAACGAAATTCATTCTGCCATAATCGTAAAGCTCACCGTAAAAATAAAATCCTACGTGAAACAAAAGTAGTATATTTTATCAAACTCACATCAAATAATTAACACATACAAATAAATTGAAGACGAGTGTAAGGAGATGAATTTCTTAATTTCTATTTGACAGTATCATAAAATGTAAGTAATAAGTTTAGGCTCGAAACGGTCGTCCTCTCCTAGGTTTATCGGGATACAGAATTCTCATTTCCTTTCCAATCTATTTGTGTCTGTTTTCTTTTCCAATCTATTAATCTGCAGGCGATATAGCGGTAATGGACAACCGACGGGTTATACATGGGCGGGGTCCCCTTGCAGACACACCCACCGCGGACAACTCCAATTCGCGCCTCCTTGAGGGCGCTTATCTGGATTGGGACGAAATTTACTCTCGATTGCGCGTTGTCACCCAAGCACTAAATAATACTAAATCACTGTAAATTGGTGGTTTTAAGGATATAGCCTCAAAGCACATGCAAATGCTGTTTCACTGAGGACACGTTGCTTACTTATGCCTTCAATGCACGTACATTTTACAATTCTACACGAGTGTGTCATTACTTTTTCCACAGTTCACTATGTATCTAAACATTTAAATTTGCATTAATTAATGTGATTATAATACTTTCTTCTTCTTTTTTTTTGGATATGGGTATTATGAAGTGAATCTATTACATTGTATTGTAAGCTATGTCTGGGAGTTTCAAGAGCTGGTGTTCCAAAAGGCAATAATTTATTTAAAACAGCTGTCAGTTTTTCTGGAGTTGCATAAACAATAGAATTCCATGGCTACTTTTGCGCAATTAATGATCAAGCTACGAAGCCGCTATCTTTCTAAGCAAACTTAGATTCACTTTAAACTCTCACATATATTTACATTTTGTCTGGGCATTTCGCTTGGTTATTCATTAAATGAAATGATATTTCGCTAATGATGAACATTTAAAGGAAAACTCAATCCCGCCCAAAATTATGTGCAAAAGTGTACTGTAATTCACACCTATATATGTTGTGGAAATACTTGAAACTGTACCCTTCTCACAACCAAGCCAATTATGTAACTTTTTCGATTGATTACGACTAATGTAGTTCTTTATTAGGCAATATGTCAGATAGTGTATACGGACATGTCCGGTGGAGTGATTTTGATTTTTATTCCATCAATCTTTTAGGAATCTATATTAGCGCATCGCTGTGTCTTATCATTATGTCTGTCTTCTTTTATAAGAAATGATGGCGAAAGGTATTACCATCACAAAAGTATAATCAATCCTTACAGTATGACTGTCATTGTGTAATAAGACACGATCAATTCTCCCTTTTAGCATACTGTGTAGGCCTACTGTAAACATTTCATCGTCAGTGGTCGAGGTTGTACGCTGACCGTACGCTACGTGCAAATGAACAAGGTGATCGTACTCACCCACGCGCAGGTCAAGTTTGGATCACGTTATGTTGGTGTTGGTTTTGGTGTTGTTGTTGTTATTGCTCATTTCCGGTAATGCGGACTAAACGAGTAGCAGGCACACACATTGAGTGTATGCAGTGATCATGGTGATTACAGCTATATAGTTTTTTTATTAAGACTCAAATATTTACATTGCGGAATAGAAATGTTACATTTTCAGAGAATTAGGTTAATATGCCTTTCCCTAACACGTAACATCTCCTTAGAACATTTACAAAACTATCATGATCATGTTAGTTTGTACATAGAGGTGGTTTTGAATTCTTGTTGTGCATCAACGAAGCTGTGCGTGTTTCAACACATTGAAATTAAATGGCGCCTCCGGCGCACAGTGGGCCAGAATGAGCTCAAAGTGCGCCAAAATTATATTCCATGGTTTCTTTTTACTCAAATTCAGTGACTAGGGGTAATTTGGGGCGTAGAATTGATTGAACATAATTTCAAACTCATATGACGTCACTGTGATGCTGATTTTTTCATTGGATACTAAAAATTTGTCTGTAAATGATGAATAAAGCAATGCAAATCTTAGGCTCTTTTCTTTTTCTTTAAAAATTAATTTGAAAAGGGGTTGATTTATCTTTTCACATTCACTGACACTTATCTACTACCTACAAGATTATCATAGAAAGTGTATAAACATTCGGGTTTCGTTAAAAGAATCGAATTCATGCTGGGAGTTCCATATTATACACACGTACTGCAAAGTAATACTGTTGTCCGTGTAAATTAGTGAGAATATAAGTTTAGACGTACGCTGTACTTTCGGATGAATTTCTTCACTCTATTCCAACAGGAAATAAATGTGTGATATAAAATTAATCTCTCAACTTTATAACCTTAGGCCTATGCCATATCAATTCATACAAGCGCAACACTAAAAAAATCCAAAAAACACACTTTGTTTAATTTTACTGGAAAGATAAGAAATTGTGAAGTCAGTAATCAGGAAAATGCATGAAAGGTTATAACTTAGCAACTAAGAATGAGTCTGCCGTGTATGAAAGTTTACTTGAAAAAGCTATTTTTTTTTTTTTCTAATGAAAAATCTATCGGAATCACTATCATATGAAATTGTAAATTCATCCCCCGTTCCACAAGGATATTTTATTTTTCTCATTAGTCAGTCGTCGGAAGCAAAGTTTTTTGCTTCCAGCAACCCACAAGGCACAAAGTGTATCGCAGAAAATCGGCTCTAACACAAAAAGTGGCAAAAGGTGGCAGCCAAATCTGGTATCAGCTTAAAGCTGAGACATCAGGGAATGTGGTGGTAATAGAATTTAGTTGGAAATCCGTGGCAATCTAAACTTTTCATTTGAATATATTAAAAAGACAAAAAATTAGCCTCTTTTCAAGGATATTTACCGTAAAATATTCATGAAGATTAAGTTTCTTTGCATTTTTACGGCATTCATAACGTAAAATAAACTTTTAGAAATGTGTGGGAGAAATTACAGGTTCATATCTCAAAAACTACGTGTTGAAATTACTTATTTATTAAAGATGTTACAATTTGCTTTTTTGAACTCTTAAAATGTTGAATTTTGCTACTTCTGGTAGGAAATATACCCCTTTAATGTACATATCTGATTTAAATATTTTAATGAAATATTTTTCAAAGTATTTCATCTCAAGAGCGCATGTCAAAAATTAAAAAATCCCAAGTGCCCAAAATGACTTTTGGCGCACTTTCGTATCTCTCTGGCCCACTGTGCGGCGTTTAAGTTGTATCATTTCCTAGTACATGCGATAGCGAGTGAGGCAGACGGAGTTTGGCACGTACAATCAAATCTTCCTTAGCGGCCAGCTGCCTAAAGCGACCACCTGTCATATACGGCCACTCAAAACAACAATTTTCCCGAGAGAATAGCCACGTTGAGAACCCTGTCTATAAAGGTCATCTGTCTGTAACCACTTTTTCGTCTCCCTTGGATGGCTATATAAACAGGCTTTACTGCACTTCAAGGAAGTTTAATGGTGGCATTGAATATGGGTTTAGATGGGATTAAAGACAATCTTACTCCATTTCTTGAACCTCCTTAGTTACATGTCATGTTAAATTATGTCGTGTCGAAGTAAGTGAAGTAATTTTGGGTAGTGAGTGTTACATATTAGAAATGTCTTTCGGCCTAAGCTTTCTATATTTGAACCTTTGCGTGAATATTTGAATGTATTTGTGACCGTGCACCTCAAAACGAACATAAAGTCGCACACACTGATTTTGCGTGAGGACTGAAAATAAGTGAAATGGGTCAACCTAGCAGAACTTGACTTTTCAATATTTTTTGAAAGAGCGGGTCTTCTTTTACATTTTATGCTAAAATTGGGGATCATAAAACGGGCAGGAAAGTGTGTTTTTTTAGCAGTTTATCTCGAACATTTTTGGTAGAATAGTGTGATTAGGTGTGTCTTTAGAATCCCTTTTTCATTTCTGAAAAACCTTGTCCACACTCTTTACTTTCAACTCTAATAACTTTTGAATTGATAGTGCTACTGCTTTGAAAGTTGGTATTAATTATGGACAGAATGTGTTAATGAGGCATGCTTAATTTCAGTTTAATCTAATAATCTCTTTATTGTTGTTACTCGAGTGGTTTACTAAAAATTCATATCTGGCGACTTTTTGTTTGTTTTGAGGTGCAGGGTCACACTTGAATAGTTTTGAATCGTTTCAACTTTTTTTTTTATTATTTTTCTTTATGTGTCCCGCTACAACAAAATGATCCTAAAGTCGGGCGAGGTAGATTATTTGAATATTGCATGACACAATTTCCTAATCTTTCTGCTTTAAATTGATTATAACACATCTTATAAAAATAATCGTCTGCGGAGATATCGACGTTTAAAAGAGAGCATGTCGAGACGTCTGGGAAATCACTGTTTCGAGAAAAGCGCCCTAAAAGTTCTCCTTGCGATGTAATCACGATCAAGGGACACGCAAGTCAGTATTTCACCTCCGGACAATAGAAGGTAAGCCCTAGCAACCCCCGATATGCTCATTCAAACACAGCGTCGGCGGTCTCCTCACCGACCAATCAGTGACCAGTATGCCAAGAGAAGCGGCTGGGAATAGCGCACCACGCACCAGTCGACTGGGGAGTGTGCGAGCTTCACGCTTCGGTTAGCGGCAAGCATCAAACTGACCAATGAGATCACTCTGGTCGTTGTTAGGGGCGGAGCCTATCTGTGGCGCTCAATCCAAATGTTCGAACCAGTTTCTGCTTCGTTGAAACGCCAAAAAATATGGCCCAGAAAAACGCTATTTTTTGGTCTTTCCTTTCATCATTTTGCTTCAAAATTTCGACAGATGATAGAAGACATGTCAGACTCTAATAATATGTCAAATTCAGAAAATTGTAAGTTTTGACCAATTTTGATGCACTGACTTCAAACTCGATTTTCACGGCTTCGACCGTGCGCGACTTTAGGACCATTTTGTTGTAGCGGGTCACTTATATTAAAGTATGACATTCATGACAAATGAATAACCACTTCCTATCGAGGTTACTGATTGATAATTGCCCTAAGTTTGTATTATCATAATTCTTCAAATCCAAGCTTAAACAAATTAGGGGTCTACCACGATTTTAAAAAAAAAACCCACACAAACATTGATTTTGTGATTTCTGTGCTGCTGACAAAATGCCTAAGCAAAAGCCGCTAGGCTCTTTCTGGAAAGTGATGAAAGCTATAGATACAATAGAATATGTTATTGAATCATGAATAAAACACAGATTATGCTTTTTGTGGAAACGGCTTAAAACAGATACAATGATAGTGAAAATAAAGTACAGAATGCTCTTAAACATTATGAACATACGATGTCATGAATACAATAAAAAGAAATCCAATAAGGAACATGTTCAAGGCCATGACTTTATAAACTGTCATTCCGTGAATTACCGCGTGGGTAAAATTACAAACAAATACATATCACATTTAAAGCTAATACGCCTTCGACCTCAAAATGAATCCGATAACTGTTAATTACTGTATTGTGGCTTATTCATGTCCACGTATGTCTCAGAAAGTTGAACTTTCTAGTTACATAACAACATAACGTTGTCATTATACCGTGGTGAGTTAATAAATAATCTCGAATTGAAGATTTTCACACTCTGCGGTGGTAGTATACACCGATATAGCAAAGCGAGATGCTACGATTGTCTCTCTTCTCAAATATATCAACTCCTCCATATTACCAGATGGCGCCTCAAGGATCTGTATGACGAACAAAACCCAAAACGAGAGATAAGATAATTGTTGTAATAATTATTTGCATATCACATGACAGTTGTCAACATGGAAATGCTTATTATATCTTTCATGGCACTTTGAATCATGGGTGATCAGCCATGGGTACATGCGCTTATACAGTGTAGTCTTTGTGACGTTCTGTTGCATACCTTTAGGGTATTTCCTAAGTTACCTGATCTGTGAAAGGTAAATAAGCCCGGTGTTAAGATGGATGAAGTAAACAGTGCAGAATACGGTAATGAAGTTGTCAGAAATTGAATGACAATGAAAATGTCAATGGTAAAGATACCGGAGAAAATCATCTTGAGTGCAAATGTTCGGGAATGCAAATGTCAGGTGTCAATGGTGTAATTGTCAGGGTCACATTCTTATCTTGGACATTTTATCTCTTGCACTGTACTTCAGACATAAATAGTTTTTACTTCAGACTTCTTCACATCTTAGGTAATATCTCTGGCATTTTAGCCCCAACATTCATATCAGTAACTGATTGAAATGAAAGGAAATAAAAATGAAATGTCACCTTTGACAAGTGGTAAACCTGGTTCACTCAGAAATGTTACTTTTCACATCTCCTTTTAATGACTTCAGTAAATGGATGTGGGTGCTTAGTCCCCTCGATATGACTCTAGGTGTCACTATCTGGGTACTTTGTAATGATTAAAGTTCAGGTTATCATGCAGCGTGAAAAGCTTTACGATAAGTGCATGAAATATAAAACGATCTTAAACCAATTATGTATCTTACGCTTTTTAGAAGACCGTGTATTTTGTTAGCATTTTCTCTATTATCAAACAGCATGGTTTCTTTTATGAAACAGAGAAACTCACTCAGAAGCACACATTTTGAAAATAAAATGCTAGTGTTTAACTGAACCTGGCTTCCTTCGGAATAAATGACTGAATGTGATTATAGTCTCCCACAACTTCTGTTATCAGTATCTGTCATTGAGCACTTTGAAATGGCTGTTTTTCGTTTGCCATAATTATCGTGCAAAAGAAATTTGTATCAAGATTTGCGTGTAACATTGTATAATCGTTAAACAATTGTGTGTATCTATTGATTTTTAAAGTTACATGATAATGCAGTAATCTCTCACCAAACTGCATGTTTTAAGCTGTGCAAAACAGAAAAATCATTCGGATGCCAGTCACCTCACAAAACTAATTCCGAGAACTAAACGCGACTGGGTACATGGAAACACTTTTGATGCTGTGCTACTGAAGTGTATAGTGCACTGCCTGTGTAAAATTAATAACATGTTTCTGATTTGTAATCTGAAAATATTATAGACCATAAGGAAAATTTACAGGAGATTCTTCATTATAAACATGTGAGAAAAAAGCCCAATAGACCAGTTTAGTGATACTGTTAGTTTCTATATTAATGGTCCTGGGACCAACAAAAGCAGTTTGCCATCTACTTTAGATGCTTTGGTCGATTCATTTTCAATGTAACAGTATCCTTCACCAGGTTGAAACGGGGTCATCCCACAAGACCGACACCCATGAGTCATACAGCCCACGAGTCCTACAGCCCACGACTTCGACACTAGGTACATACAGCCCATCAGATCGACACTAGGTAAAAACAGCCTACGAGACCGACACTAAGAATAAACAGCCCACGAGTTCGACAGATTAACACGGGGTCTAATGTGTCGTTCTTGTGTCGGACCTTGTTTGCTTAGTTTCGAACTCTTGGGCTGTGTGACTTGTGGGCTGTATAACTCATCGGCTGTATGACTCGTGGGTGTCGATCTCGTGAGGTGCTCCCGTTGAAACACAGTCCAGCAAGAGTGTGTTAGGTCTTTCAGTTGCCCGGTATAACAAGCACTTTCTTTTGAAAAAAAAAAAAAGATTCTTGTTACCTCGTTCTGAGATCCACAGTTTGCCTTGGGCACGATACTGAAATCGTTCAATAGAGGCGTGAACAATGTCTTTCCACATCTTCCGATCGACCGAACCACGAAGCCATTCACATGAATAGCCTTACTGAAGTAAAGCTGCACCACAGAGAAAAGACATGTGGGAGAGCGAAATTCTTTCAGCGATATTAAAGGAAGCGTATAGTTTTGGTTGAGACCTAACTTCATGTTTCCAATATTTTTGGTGAGATAATGAGGAACCACTCATGAAAAATGAACGAGGATGTAGTTATTCCAACTGGTATTCAACGTTTATTTTGATGAAAATCAGTTTTAAAATGGCTAAGATATCCAAAAAAGAGCATTCCTAATAAAAAGTGGTACCCACCTTTTATTAGGATCTCTTTGTTTTACTTTGTTTTTGGATGGCTCAGCAATTCCAAAACCAGTTTTCGTCTAATAGACTTTGAATTCCTTTTCAATGGTATGCTCTGTAATATTTCACAAGTGGTTTTTTTGGTACCTCACAAAAGTTAAAAGCCCAATTCTCATCTCCACCAACACTGTACAATCCATTTAATGTCATGAATTTCTTCACTTCCTTGCATGTAACTTCATATTTTTTTGATATCACAATTTCGTAATTATTATGCATAGATAATATTGATTTGAATTGAAAGAATGGTGATTGTTTAATTAAACATGAAACCCGTGTATTCCATTTGTTTAATAATCGAATACATATAGATACATGGACAAGACACTGCAGTGATATGAATTTAAATTCTACAAACTGGATAAGTTTAAATGACTTAAGGAATGAACCACATTGTAACAAACACTGCCGTACTATTCAAATGTCTCGAACATGGATCAATCAAACAGCAAGAGTTGTGTATAAAGTAATACCATTAAAGCATACTCAAGAGCATAAACAGTGCCCAAGTGCATTGTGCTAATTTAGCGTTTAGGTCAAATCTGTTAATGTCTTAAATCCGATAGATCATGGCTGTAGTGCATTTTATCTTACACCCATGAAATTGTGGTTACCAATAGGTTGCAGCCTACATCTATCATGCTGATAAGACAACGTAGATGGTCACAAAGGCATAGTATCTTGACTATCTCTGTCTGATACCTGTAAAAGGTTCGGAACAAGGGTATAACACTTAGAAAGAGGATTAGAATATCTTGGACGCATTTTTCATCTAGCGTGGTTTTAGTATTCAAGGAGTTATTAGGCAAGCCTTTTACCTCCTTGGTATTGAGGGGAAAGCTTGATATTATGTCCCTTTCAGTATAGGCATTTTTTTTTTGGCACAGAGGTGAAACTTAAAAGCACTCGCAAAGTGAAGACCTCCGCCAAGTAGCTCATTTTCATTCACAAACGTAAGCTGAAAATCGCACAATTTTCCCATGATAAAGCTGTTAAAAAAACAACAACGCCTAAATGATTACCTGATCTGGGCCCCGTTGCTAGAAACTTTGCGTTTAAACGCAACTTGCAACTGATTGTCACTGGCCAATCGAAATCATTGTGACATAATAGGGCAGACCCTGAGCCAATCAGAATGGTTGTTTCAAAATTAGCAATTATTTGCAATTGATTGCAACTTTCTTGCAACGGGGCCCAGTACAGCTTAATGCTCCGCGGCGCCTTCAGCTGAGCATGCGTTTTGGTGCGCGTTTGGAAACCTCAAAGACAAGCAGATTAACTCGCAAGGTCATCGACTGTATCTGCCAAAATATTTGTTCACAAATCTTCAGAAATTCGTAAAAATTCCTGGATCACTACCAGAATGTAATAATCTATTTCCTTGTCATTATCAACTGTTCTTGTAAGTTCCACCCAAATTCGTTAACATTTTTTAAAGTCAGTTTCAAACAGACAGACAAACTAACCAACACCGATAAAAACATAACCTTCTTTTCTTGTGCATAAAAAAAAAGAAGCCCGGTGGTGCCGACGTTGGCACGGCAGGCCATGAAAAACAAACAAACAAACAAACAGCATGAACAAACAAACAAACATACAAAAAAAAAAACCGAGCCGCATTCCGTATCTGCATTCCGTATTTACAATATTTTGCACGCTTGCAGCCAATAACTTACGTAAATCGGCGGTCTGTCTGCACCAATCACCTGGCTCGGATTTAAGATCCCGGGTCCATACTGATACCGCCTCCACCTCCTCGCAGGCCCGATCTCACCGTATATTGTGATAAAGTTAGTCCTTCTCTTCGTTGAGTTGCCGAGACGTGACATGTCCAATTCTGCCGCTCTGAACCACTCTTTGAGGTCTACAGCCCAGGAGAAGGCATGAGGACAACACAAACCACCGAACAAACAGATTGACATAAAGTAGACGATTGGAAACCATTTAGCATGTAGCAGTGCAATTGGTTGATTTCGTGATAAACATTATCAATAAAGGTACATTGTATATGATTTTGCAGCGCTGCTGCACTTTCCCCTTTCCATGCATTTTATTTTTAACCCAATAAAGTTTGAAAGTGAACGCTTGATAGAAATGAAGATTTGAAACAATTCCAATCACGTTCATTCACGTTCAGAAATAGAGAAAGAGGGAAAAAAAATAACAAACAGCACTAAAGGGATGGTGCAGTTTCGGTTGAGAAAGGGCTTTTGGTTTCAAACGTTGTTTTATGATGAATTTTATTTTCGACAATGGAAATGTCTCATGAAATATGAAAGAACATTATAATGCTTATAGGGGAACTGACAGTGTATTTCATGAAAATTGGTGTTGAAAATGCTAAGATATCCAAAACAAAGTGATTCTAATAAAAGGTGGGACCCATCTTTTCTTAGGGTCGCTTTGTTTTTCGGTGTTTTTTTTTTTCTCGGATATCTCAGGCATTTTAAAAAACGATTTTTATCAAATAAACTTAACATTCCTATTAGAATTGTATGCTCTTTAATATTTCATAAAATGGCTTCTGAGTATATTGCAAAAACTTAAAAGCTGAATCTTAACCTCAACCAATGCTGCTTAGTATACCATTCCTTTCAGGCCAACGAACAGTATGTCCCAGTAGTCTGTTGGGTTTTATGTACCATAATTAAAATGCGTGAAGTGAAGTGAAGTTCTTTGTTAAACCGTTGAAGTTAGAAGTGAATGGTTAAAGAAACTAAAAAAAAAATCATGTATCTTGGAGCTGACATGAGAAAGTAACAGAATTTGTTTACGTGATTGTTATGATGAAAGAGTATCATCGGTTGCAAACTATACGTTATGTGCATTTAAAATATGAGGAGATGACATACCCAAACATACCTAAAAATAGTTATCTTATTACGAGTTAGATCGATTATTTGGCACTTACTAGTAATTCCAAGCTAATATCTCTACTATACTGATAAGATTATTTAGAAAATATAGATGCTAACGTTGCTGGAAAAGAAAGAATATCAATTGACACGTTCATCACCTTATTTCATTTACATAATAGGCAATTTTGTTCCCTTTATCACTTTTTTTCATGAAAAGACGATTAACTGTAATCTTGATTGATCTCCTTTTTAAATGACATTTCAACCCCTTTAGACGTCAGATATTATTGCATATCAATGTTCAGCCTGCACTAGAAAGTGGTTTTTCTTTTCACTTAAACAAATCACCTACCGTTGCAGCACACGAGGCCCGCTGAATCAGACGGCGCACACGCAGACTTCTTTCTGTTGTCACACAGTGGTACTGTCTGTTTGATTTCTGAAGCATCTGAATGTCACGCCCTCTTCGATGGTACTTGCCAGGGAAAATGGACTTGATGTATAGGCGTCGGCCGCCTTTGCATACCCTAGTTTCCCGCAGATCGCCCGACCAACATTTATATCCCAGTCTCCATGGCTGCACACACGATGCCATGTATCTTGGTCGTGACCTCTGACCTCCACGTTTCCCTCATGCGGACCATTTCCGGCGATCAGGCGAACATCGTCTTCGAGAAATGGCGGTTTTATGGATGCTGAAGACGTAATAAGAGTTTCCAAACGGTAAGATCATGGAGGTTTTAGAACTAGAGTTGCAACTGGCTGTAAACATTCAAACAGCTGTCAGTTTTCTTTTGACGTACAAAAAAATTGCACAGGTGCATTTCATTTCATTTTTCATTTCATTTTATTTCATTCTCCTTTTTCCAACAGAACACAACACAGTCTGAATTAGGTTATTATCACAATCGTATGCACACAACTTGGAAATGATATCAAATGATACAATAATAAAGTTACATATATATGCATGTATACGCAAAATAATACAAGTCTATGTTTCAGTTGGAAAAAAAAGGAGAACTGAGAGGTCCACTAAAAAGCAAGCTTGTAGATTGTGAACCACTCAAGAAACTCTAACGAAATACTTATTTGTATATGCTTAACACAAGTATAATTTAAACAAGACGGAACAAAACAGGAGACACACAATAACATGACACGACTAGACAGAAAGGTGGAAAATGGAAGGAAGGAAGGAAGAAACAGAGTGCCTACACGCTGATCAAAGAAACGAAAGAGGGAATTGAAGAGGGAATTGAAGAGATGCGTAAAACAGCCGGTGGTTGCATACAGCGTGTAAAGAATATGATGGCTATTTCATGAATTAATGAGTTCAGAGATCAATTGATTGACCATAATCAATAATTCCCGAAATGAGAAGATTTTCTTGCTTTTGAAAGAAATCAAAAATGTTGCCCCCATAAAAATATTGGGAAGGCAAGCGCACCATTTGCCCCATCCCACATAATCATAATTCCCGCGATGAAAAGATTTTCTTGCTTTTTTGTTACAATTCAAGAAATCTGCCCAATTATTTCACCTAAAAGCAGTGGCGTAACTACGGAGGGGGGGGGGGGGGGGGGGGGCTTGCGCCCCCCTCCCAATCCGCTGGTAAAAAAAAAAAAAGATTTACCGAAATAGTAGTTCAAGTGTTAGTAAACTGCTTTTGAATGAAAGGGTGATCCAGATATAAGATATTTTTCTATGATTTCTTTTAACCATAATTAAATAGGTACATAGTGTGAAACATTGTTCACAAAGCCCGGACCCGACAAAAGATTGTGATTCCTGGTTGGCATTCTGCATATAAGCAGGATGTGCGCATCAGTGTACTCAGTACATCCGAACGAAGAGTCGCTACAATGTTGCGCAATGTGATGTAGAATGTACACCTTTGTACCTTACGCTCGTTATATCAAAGCTAGATCATTGATTTTGCAGTGTTGCTTTACATACTATATAAAAATGTCTTGCATTGCCAATAAAAAGGCTTGACCTGGGCTAATTCCTAACTTTTCCATGTATATAATACACACACACAAACAAACACGCACAATTAGTTTAGGGGATGCTCTAAAGTGCAGATTTTGGACATCCTTTACCCGCTTGGTCACTTCGACGCCACATCGCTGGTCATACCTCCCCCAGTCATGAACATAAACCCACACCCTTGACTAATTTGTTTGGCGGATCCAGGAGGAGGGGCGCACCGGGCGCCCCCCCCCTTTAATTTCCAAATTGAAAAAATAACATGAAATAGCTGCAAACCGCAGTTTTTGGAAAGTAAAATGTCAAAATTTTCAAGCTCGCTCGCTCCTCTCGCTCGCATTTAGTCGTAATGCCATTCTCCTGAAGCTGCTGCCAGTAATTGCCGGCAGTTGCGCCTGGTGCGCCCCCCCCCCCCCCCCCCCCTAATTTCCAAAGCGAAAAAAATATAGCTACAAACGGCAGTTTGGGGACTGTAAAACGTCAAAATTTTCAAGCTCGCTCGCTCCGTTCGCTCGCATTTAATTGTTATGTAATTCACCTGATGTTGCTGCCAGTAATTGCCAGCAGTTCCGCCCGGTTCCCCTCCCCCCTTAATTTCCAAAGCGAAAAAATATGGCTAAGAACGGCAGTTTTTGGACTGTAAAAGAGCATAATGTAATCATTATGCTCTCCTGATATTGCTGCCAGTATTTGCCAGCAGTTGCGCCCGATGCGCCCCCTTAAATTCTAAAGCGAAGAAATATAGCTACAAACGGCAGTTTGTTTGTTTTTTACTGTAAAATGTCAAAATTTTCAAGCTCGCTCGCTCGCTCGCTCGCATTTAATTGTTACGCAATTCTCCTGACATGCCTGATGTTGCTGCCAGTAATTACCGGCAGTTGCGCCCGTTGCGCCCCCCACCCCTCCTTTATTTCCAAAGCGAAAAAATATGGCTCCAAATGGCAGTTTTTGGACTGTAAAATGTCAAAATTTTCAAGCTCGCTCTCTTCGCTCGCTCGCATTAAGTATAACCTGATGTTGCTGCCAGTAATTGCCAGCAGTTGCGCCCGGTGCGCCCCCCTTAATTTCCAAAGCAAATAGATATGGCTACAAACGGCAGTTTTTGGACTGTTGAATGTCAAAATTTTCAAGCTCGCTCGCTCGCTCGCTCGCTCGCATTTAATTGTTATGCAATTCTCCTGATGTTGCTACCAGTAATTACCGGCAGTTGCGCCCGTTGCGCCCCCACCCCTCCTTTATTTCCAAAGCGAAAAAATATGGCTCCAAATGGCAGTTTTGGGACTGTAAAATGTCAAAATTTCCAAGCTCGCTCTCTTTGCTCGCTCGCATTCAATCATTATGCAATTCTCCTGATGTTGCTGCCAATTATTGCCACCAGTTGCGCCCGGTGCGCCCCCCCCCCCCCCCCTTAATTTACAAAGCAAAAAAAAAAATATGGCTACAAACGGCAGTTTTTGGACTGTAAAATGTCAAAATTTTCAAGCTCGCTCGCTCCCCTCGCTCGCATGTAGTTGTTATGCCATTCTCCTGATATCGCTGCCAGTAATTTGTCGTTTCACATCGTCATTCCATAATCCATATATAGGGGGTACAACCCCCTCTGGCACTTCCACACCCTCCCCCCACCCTTGCTCGCTCCCTCGCATACTAACCCCCCCCCCCCCCCCCGATGAAATCCTAGCTACGCCGGTGCCCTTTCCCCGCTTGGTTTCCCTAAAAAAACAGTAAAAGTCTAGGCATTGAGAGCTTCCTATTTATTCCAAATGTCTGTCCAAAAAATCTCGTAAAAATTTAGTGTCAAAACGCACCCCCCTTGAAAAAAAGCTGGTGACGCCCCTGTGGTTGGATGATGAACCCTGAGGTTGTCAGTTGGGACTTGGTTAATAAAAACGAACATCAGAGAGGGTTTAATAGAAAGGATTTCAACTTACGCTTAAAGGGATACAAAGAAGGAGATTTTTTTTTTTAATTTCACAACTTAATGAATTCCAGAATCTAAGACCTGTGTAAACAAATGTATTCTGAGGGGTAGATGAAACTCAGTAGATTGTCTGGTGGGATAATTATGGAAAAAATTGGTTCCTTGTAAACATTGAATTGAATATACAGGGAAGTTCATTTGTGTTGAAATTAAACATAAACTGTCCAAGTTGAAAAAAAAACACAAATCTTTAATTTTTAGAATCTTATATTTAGTGAATGATGGATCTGTATGGGAATGTGGCGGGACGCCACAAATAACACGAAGTGCCCTTTTTGTAATAACAGTAATCTATCCAATAAAGTTTGATGAGCGTTACCCCATGCTAAAAGACCGTAATTAAGATAAGGTAAAATTAAAGAGAAATATAACGCCAGCAAAGAAGACAATGGAATATGAAACTTAAGTCTATTAATGATACCAATATTACGTAAAATTATTGTACTAATGTTAATAATATGTGGCCTCCATGAAAGTTTATCGTCTACTGTAATTCCAAGGAACTTTATATGCGGTACGCGTTCTAATTGTGACTTTGATGATTAGTGACTTTGATGATTAGGGTTCGATGCCGCCGTCTTTCTGAGCACAGAGATGATTCATTTGAAACGCTAACACAATGTCGGCTATCTTTTGTTTGTTTTTGTAGTAAAGGAAATTAAATTCAAGGTAATGATAAGGCATATGAAAAAGAAAGTAACTCCTGTCAAGGATGATGTCAAAAAGTGAAAATGTGAGCCGTACGTTGTGAAAATATATGAACTGCACCCTTACTGGAGAGTTGATTTTATCATCTCTCCGATCACGTCCGACAAATGAATCTGATATAATGGTATAATTTTCAATTTTTCAATTATATCTGAGATTAGTGTAAAAACATGTAAATTCGGGTGATTTTAATTCTTTTTTTCATCTATTTTTGTGGAATTTTATTGTCCCTGTCACCTGCCTGTGTCTGTACCTTCATGTACCGCTCATGTTCCAAAAGAAGGGACAGCGAAAAGTAATTACCATCATAAAGACATCTCTTTCATTGAGAGTGACGAGTCATAATGCAATGCCACATGATTGTCTGCTGTGAGCAGGGAGGTAGAGGCAGCTCCAGTTTAGCACATAGGCCTACTTCAAATATTTCTTAGTGGCGGCATCAAACATGGGATCAAAGTAAATAACACTGTCGTTACTCCCTGGTACACCATAGAGGTTCGAGAAATGGAGTCACAACAGTGTTATTCGCTTTGATCCCATGCTCGAAGCCGCCACTCAAAAATATTTGAAGTATGTGTCAAACCGGATCTGCCGCTCAGATGCGAAGACAATTGGCTCGTGTCTCATTGCATAATCACCAGCCACTTTCCATGGAAGATATGTCTTGGTGATGGTAATTGCTTTTCGCTATCCCTACTTACAAAAGATGGGCGGTAGGCAATGGTAAAGGCACGGGGCTGCGCGAATACACTGCAAAAAGTCCGGTGTTAAATAGTGAACACCGAGCTGGTGTTAAATTTTCGGTGCTCATTTATGGTGTTAAATTAACACCTCCTGGTGTCATTTCCAAATTTCAAACTATTTTTTGAAGAGTTTCTTAGTAACTGCACTTCTAGTTGATTTTTAATTTAAACAAGACGATCAAGAATTTTACATTAAAATACTAGATTTTTGAAAAAATGTGAAAATAAATTTACACCAAAGTAACACCAGCTGGTGTGGTCTCTTATTGAAGCTGGACGGGCGTTAAACCATTGATATTAACACCAACAAATATCAAATCAACACCATGTGGTGTCATTTTTAAACTAACACCAGTACAGTGTCAAAATAACACCAGGTACAGTGTCAAATTAACACCACGAAGTGTCAGGTGAACACTTTTCAACACCATCACAGAGCATTTTCAACACCTGTGGGTGTGGTCCTTTATTGAAGTTTTATCGGTGTTAGATTTAACACCCTTGGCGTTAAATCTAACACCGATGTTTTTACAGTGTAGAAATTGCTCAAATATTGCTGAAATAGATATCAAAATTACTCGACTGTACGTGTACGCTAATCTGACATATTGATTTTTAAAGAACTATACTTGAAGATGATATCATATTAGTTTCATTTTGCGGAAATAAGGAGAAAAGTGATAAAACCGGCTTTCCATGAGGGAAAAATTTCAAACACTTTCACAAAATACAGGTCAGATTTATACTTTTGCACATAATTATTTTAGAACGGAATTGACTTTTGTTCTATATGCTTTATCATTAGGTGAAATTTCATTGCATTTGATATATTATTAACGGACAGCATATACCCGATATTATGTTAGCGTTAAAAATGAATCTTCAGATTGCTCAGAAAGATGGCGGCTTCAAGCATCGAACATCAAAGGCACAAATGCACCTGTGGAATTCTTTTGTCCATCCATAGAAAACTGACAGCTGATTGAATAATTATAGTCAGTTTTAACTCCATCTCTCAAACCTAATTGGTAAGACTTAACGGGTGCACGTTACGAGACCGACGGCCACAAGTCATACTGCCCACGAGTCATACAGCCCATGAGTCATACAGCTCATGGGTCATACATCCTATGAGTTCGACACTAATTTAACAAGGCCCACGATACCTACGCATTAAGCTCCTTGTTGTATCTGTCGAACTCGTGGGCTGTTTTTACCTAGTGTCGAAGTCATGGGTTTTATTTGCCTAGTGTCGAACTCATGGGCTGTATGACTCGTAAGCTGTATGACTCATGGACCTGTTTTCAATGTCGAACTCGTGGGCTGCATGACTCGTGGGTGTCGTCGTGTGGGATAACCCCGACTTAACTGCTCAAGTTGGAAGTCTGCTTTGGTTTTGCGTGATTTTAAGTGAGTTGCGTGTTCAAAGAAAAGTTAATTGATTCCTAAGTAAAAGGTAAGTATACATATAATGTATATCACAGGCCTCACAATACAGGTATAGTAACTACACGAAAAGAAAACGACTGTAACAGATTGTTTTCATTTTGCACAATTTGCATACTTAAAAAATGCAGACTTCAATTGAATCAAAGTGTGAAAATAAGCGCATTTGCATAAGCCTTTAAAGATACAGGGTCTCACGTTTGTTGTAATCTTCCGAGAAAAAAAAAATCATTATATCTACCACAAATTTCGTATGAAGTCATTGTAGTAATGCCCGCTGGATGACAATTTGTACTTTTTCCCTCTCCCAGGCAGTTTTCTTTCGTAATACCAAAACTTCGTTATAACCGAACTAGTCAAAATTCAAGGATAGAGAGCCCATAATGTTGCTTCCTGAATTTCTATTTCGTTGTAACTGGACTTTAGTTATAACCGGGTATAACGGGAGTGCACTGTACCGATTGGATTTTATGGGATGGTGGCCTGATTGGGCATATGTCAACGACAACAAACCTGTTGAGTGTATGCCACAGGATTTCTTCTTAACCGCGTGCCCTTTGGGTTCACCATAGAATCGGAACTTGTCCTCCGTGTACACACCAACCCCTCGGAGTGTCGTGTCCCGGTGTTTCACGACATTACACTGTGGAGGATTTGGATCTTTCCATGTGGCAGTAAACGCGTCATTGGGATCTGAAAGAGACGTAGACAGATTCACGAGTTCTGGAGCCTATGATATGCAACACTATGACGAGAATTCTATTTGAAGGACACACAATTATTTGGAGCATTTCGTTCTGTCGGGTCCCTTCACCATATTCAAACAGAAAGAACACACATCGGAGAGAAAAAATTCAAGGGCAAATATTGTGAGGAGATATAATATTATTCAACTCATCTGGTAATTTATTAACTTAATAACCAAACACATGATAACTCTGGATATAACTGTGTATTAAAATGTTACTTTATCTAAAAAGACGTTATCATGGATTGCTTTTAATGGTCATCACTTACGGGGGTTCAAATAGCAAAACAAAAATAACTAGACTCGGAATTTGTCAACACTGACAAATTAGGTGATCCGATCTCTTCGAAAGTCAATGATTTGAGTCCTGATCCCAATAGGCATGACCGTAAAGGTTCATCTGTGGTTATGGACATTGGCCGTGTGATGTTTGGATTCTCATTTAAAAAAAGGGAGTCGGGTTTGCCATCTTTGGTACCATATTCCGTATACACTATAACGAAGATACAGAATAAAGTATATTTGACCATTGACCCCACTTTGCACAGCCAAGATGGCATCTGAGAAAGAAATGGTTATTTTGTGAAATGATCCTGGTAACGTGATCTTTGTGTGTGCAAAATATTGGAAAGATAGGACATGTATTCACCAAGATACAGGATGAAACATTTATGACCTTTGACCCTAATTTACATACCCAAGATGGTGTCTGATCAAGAAGTTGTTATTTTATGAAATAATGTAGGTGACATGAACTAAACATGTGCAAAATATGGGATTGATAACCATTGTTGTTCTTCATCTATTGCACAGAATGTAGTAGAAAGAAAGAAAAATAAAGAAAAAATTATGTTATTTTATAGAAATTTGAAGGAGAAGCATTAAAAAATCAGAAAAAGATAAAAATAGGAAGGGAGATTAAGACTAAATAAAGAAAAAGAAGAAAAAAAGAGTTTGAAAAAAAAAATATTGGCAAGGGTGAGGCTCGAACCAGGGACCTTAGGATTACGAGTCGGATGCGCTATGCAATGACCTATTTCATGCTCCATAGGCCCTGTGTATTAAGCAAAATGACGCTGCATCGAAGCCACGTGCCATTTTCAACCAAGTTTTTCGACGTGATGCCGGCCTCGTATGAAAAAATGGAGGGCACATTAACGATAGCCCAAAGTCTCAGCTACAACATACTAAAATCTGGGAAAAATTCACCGAAGCATAAGTGAGCTAATGCTCGAAAAAGATAGTCATGTCAATTTTCACTGCCAGAAAAACTGCTCTCCCATAGAGATAACACGTAAACTGGTCAAATTTGACAAGATTACATTTAATCCATTTTTACGAGGTGATGCCGCCATCCAATCAAAATGTTGTAATTACATTAATGAAAGAACATTTAATAAGCTACAACATACTGAAATCTGGGTGAAAATTGGCAAAGGATAAGTGAGATACGCCCAAGTAAACTTGAAAATTGATGACGTCATTTTGAAAATTTACTTTTTTTACTTTATTAAGAAATTTGATATCTTTGAATCACTTTTTCAGTATCGCCAACCCATAAACTGACATGTACAACTCATCAGCTTTCAGAATATGTAAAGAAAATTGGGGGTCACCGTCCATCCTGACGAGTAAAATCGGATTTAAAATTGGCGGTTTTGGGGCATTGTTGTACTGTATATCGCCATTGACGCGCGCGCGGAATTTCAACTTTGACAGTCCCGTATGACGTCATATTGAGTCGGATTGACTTGAAACTTGCTAGAAATATTCCTTGACTTTTCAGACATCCGATAAATGTAAAAAATCGGGAAATTTCTGTTGCATATGAGCTGTACGTGCGTATATGTGCGCGCGCGTACGCGTCCGTCCAATTTTTTCAATTTTTCAAAAAATGCTCCAAATGGTCTGAAACGTATGCAAAAAAAATTTGAGCTTGATTGGAGCATACAAATATTTCAACGCGCGCGTACGCGCACGTCTTTACGATGCGAGGAATTCTGAAAATATGGGTAGAATTCCCTTGAATTGAAATTTATGTGACGTAAATTTCATTGAGAAATTCCACTCCATTAATGAGATATGATTGAAAATGTGTTTTCATATAATGACGTCATAGTGACGTCACGGTCGACTGATCACTACGATTTTACTTGACATGTCGTCTTTGGGACATGATACACATATGGTATAAGTTTGACATTCATAGGCAATGCACTTTCTGAGCTAGTCTCTACACAACTTTTGCGGAGAAATAAAGAAGAAGAAGAAGAAGAAGAAGAAGAACTAGAGATTGTAATTTGTCATCACTGACAAATTAAGGTGATCCGATCTTTTTTTTTATCAATTATTCGAGTCCTGATACTGCAAAGTCTCAGCTACAACATATTAAAATCTGAGAGAAATTCACCGAAGCATAAGTAAGATAGTGCTCGATAAAGAGAGTCATGTCAATTTTCACATCTAAAAAATTCCCTCCCATAGAGATAACACGTCATAGCAAAGATAGAAAAAGAAGTACATATGACATTTGAACCCACTTTGCACAGACAAGATGGCATCTGAGCAAAAAGTGGTTATTTTATGAAATGATCCCTGTAACATGGTCTTTACGTGTGCAAAATATGGGAAAGATAAGACATGTATTCACCAAGATACAGGATGAAACATCTATGACCTTTGACCCTAATTTACATACCCAAGATGGCGTCTGATGAAGTAGTTGTAATTTTATGAAATAATGTTCGTGACATGAACTAAACATGTGCAAAATATGAAGGTGATAGGGGCTGTTTTTCTTGAGTTATTGCAAAGAAAGTTGCAAAAAGAAAGAAATATTTCAATACATCGAAGATAAACTTTAATTTCAACCAAGTTTTTTCACGTCATCTCGACAACGTATGAAAAAACGAAGGGCACACTTACGATAGCCCTACATCTCAGCTACAACATATTAAAATCTTAGAGAAATTCACCGAAGCATAAGTGAGCTAGTGCTCGATAAAGATAGTCATGTCAATTTTCATTTCCATAAAAATTGCACTCCCATAGAGATTACACGTAAGCTGGTCAAATTTGACAAGGTTACCTTCAATCCATTTTTTTGAGGTGATGTCGTCATCAAATCAAAATTGCGTAATTACATTTATGAAAGAACATTTCATAAGCTACAACATATTGAAATGTGGGTGAAAATTGGCGAAGGATTAGTGAGATACGCTCGAGTAAACTTGAAATTTGATGACGTCATTTTGAAAATTTACTTTTTTTACTTTATTAAGAAATTTGACATCTTTTCATCATTTTATCAGCATAGCCAGCCCATGAAATGACATGTACAACTCATCACCTTTCAGAATATGTAAAGAAAATGGGGGGTCACCGTCCATCCTGACGAGTAAAATCCGATTTAAAATTGGCGGTTTTTTGGCATAGTTGCACTGTGTATCCCCATTGACGCGCGCGCGGAATTTCAACTTTGACGGGCCCGTATGACGTCATATTGAGTCGGATTGACTTGAAACTTGGTAGAAATATTCCTTGACATTTTAGGCATCCGATAAGTGTAAAAAAACGGGAAATTTCTATTGCATATGAGCTGTGTGTGCGAATATGTGCGCGCGCGTACGCGTCCGTCCAATTTTTTCAATTTTTCAAAAAATGCTCCAAATGGTCTGAAACGTGTGCAAAAAAAATTTGAGCTCGATTGGAGCATACAAATATTTCAACGCGCGCGTACGCGCACGTTTTAAGAGAAAATATGAATTTTGAGAATATGAGTAAAATGCGCATAATTTGAAATGTATTTGACGTAGATTTCATTGCAAAATTCTATTCCATTAATGAGATATGAATGAAAATGTGTTTTCATATAATGACGTCATAGTGACGTCACGGTCGACTAATCACTATGATTTTATTAGGAGGATCGTCTTTGGGACATGATACATGTATGGTATGATTTTCACATTGATAGGAAGAGGACTTTCCGAGATTACCTCTACACAACTTTTGCGGAGAAAGAAGAAGAAAAAGAAGAAGAACAAAGAATCAGTACAGATACAGAAGGTGATCCGAGAGGATACTCGGATCACCTAACAAAGAATCAGTACAGATACAGAAGGTGATCCGAGAGGATTCTCGGATCACCTAATAAAATAAAATAAACAAGAAAATAGAAAAGCACTCTGAGAGCGCAGACCTCCGCCAAGCAGCTACTTTCCACCATGATCTTCTCTTCCATAGAGATCAGTGATTTCCACCCACTGAAAAATCGCCCGATTTCCCAATATAGATGCCTTTGTTACTTCATAAACCCTCAGATGCGCGGCACGCCTCTACCCAGCAGAGCACGCACTTTAGTGCGCGCATGAAAACCTCAGCCCCCCCCCCCCTCTAATTATTTGGGCAGAAAAAGAGAGAAAAAAAAAAGAGCATGCAAGTATGCTCGAAATCGCAAGCATGGCAACCTTAAAAATGAAAAAAAAATCTCTACTGTGGCAGGGGGATACCCCCTCTCACCCCCCCCCCCCCTCTCCCCCTCTCGCAAGACCCAGCTCAGTCCCTGAAAACCCCCTTCTTGGAAAAAAAAAAAAAAAACTAGACCAGCCCCTGAGTATCCCCTCTTTCCTTTAATTTGTTCCTGTAAAAAGGGAGCAGTCCTGAGATTTTCAAAGTAATGATAATTAAGAAGAGTAAAAAACATAACCTTTCACCAGTTTATACGCGTGTAAATTTCACCAGTTTATACGTGTGTAATACGTCAGTGGTGGCTACCTGTGTTGCACCGTGGACATAACACATGTACACACATACACACAAACATAACACACACAACACACACACACACACACACACGCATACACACACACACACACATACACACACACACACACACACACACACACAGGTCAAGTGGGCGGAGCTTGCTTGTTTGTGCATGACCGGCTGGCTGTATACTGTAGTTTGGGTACCGGGGGTCTCGGAGAGTGTTTTGTTTCAGGGTCGGCAGGATGAAAGCACACAGCTGAGAGAATGTTTGCCAGCAGTGGCTACCTATGTTGCACTATAGACACAGCACATGTATGCACACACACACACACATACACATGCATGCATGCATGCAAATGTACTATACATGTACATAACTGTGAGTCCAAAAAAAAAATCGACTCTCGCGAAAGTCGCATTTTCTTGTTTCTTTTTCAGTCCCTAGAGCTTCGGCTCGTGCGAGGTTTGCTGTACCCAGGTATATGCAACATTTGCCATAGCCTGTAGCTTGTCACTACAATGTATTTTCATACTCATTGTTGCCTCTCTGTACTACTCCCTTTGAGGAATATTTCATTTCAATGTTGTCATGGGAACTATTATCATGTTTTCGTTGTTTGTTTTTTTTTTTTTGTGTTTGTGTTTGTGATGTAATGTATTTTTGTAAGGCAGCTCACCACAAGCTTTGCTTTTTTAAGGTTCTGCCTTCCTGTACAACAATTTCATGCATGTGACTTCCTACATGAAAAAAAGATGGAAAATAAATGTTATACAAACTTGAACTTGAACTTGTAAATGAAACACTGTCCCCGTAGGCGATTTAAAAAAAAATAATTCCTGCAAGCGATCGTGTAAGAGCCGGCAAAAAGATGCTACGTAGTGCATGCCCTACTCACCAAGTTGACAGCCGTGCCTCTAAAAAGCAATTTAAGTGTTAAAATGATAAGTTGCAATTTTATCATATAATGTGAAAGTTTGTGGTTTTATTATTTCAAACAAAATATTTCACGCTTAGATATATGTAATTCATGAAAAATTGATATTGTTAACATAAATTTATACGTATTTTTAAACCAAATATACCATGAACTTGACATCAAATAGGCACGGTCCTTTTCTAGCTTCCGTCCGTGTTGCATACTTCTTAGCGTAGAAACAACTCTCGCGCGCGAATTCTTACCATACTAATGTACACAGTGCTAGTATACTCCGTCTAGCTGATTTTGCCGAAGATAACCAGTGCATGAGAGAGTCGAATTCTTCAAAGAAAATATTGTTTGTATCTCAATATTTTTGTAAGTAGTGAGATATCGCCTTTCCTCGACGTGAGCCGCGAAGGGTAAACACAGGGGGTCGTAGGGATATGATTTCGCTCCACTTTGCCGTGCATATCCAGTCGGCAGTGGCAGCAGCTAGCTCAGTGGCACTGTACTGCAGTCCAACCCCGGCTGCAGCCCCACGGTAAATGAAACATAGCTAGCCACTTTCCTTACCTCTCTACGCTTTTTTCCCTCGGTTCTCTTCGAAGTCGATGCTCGAGGTGTCTCTGTTTTATAACTCATGTGAGCAAATGGTCGGGATTGCATCTGGCTTCAGGAGTTTTCTCGGTTTATAACCGGAGGGCCACAGCCTGCCGGTCCACGTAAAACATCGCTTCTCAAATGGTCCACGCACAGGTAGGTCACAACACGATGGTATCGAGATTTTGTAGGCCCTAAGTTTCTTATGTTCGGCATCGTCGTACCGAGATTTCTCAGCTATACAGCTCACCTTTCACGATACTTTTGTGGGTCCAGGATTTTCCTGGGAAATTTTCTGCACGATCCGAGCAAAACTACTGATGTAAACAGAGACTCCAACCCAAAGCACCTTCTGATCTGGAGATTCTCCCGCCTGAAACCCCTAGCAAACGGGAGACTCCAAGTTGATGTGTGCGAAGCGCAAAGTTCCTAGGGTTCTAGATGCTCTCTGGTGCTATCTAAGGCTTATTTTTTTTCAACATATAATAGCAATAAGTAAGAAATCCTTTCCAACGGGAGACACAGAGCCAGGGCGGGAGAAATTAAATCTCAAACGGGAGAACGGGAGATTTTGCAAAAATGGGTTTTCGGCGGGAGATCTCCCGTCGGAAACGGGAGAGTTGGAGTCTTTGCCTGACCAGACGACGCTGAATGCGGTCGCCCCTATAGTGTACTAGCAGGCCTGTAGCTAGCTGTGTAGCCGTTTCTACTTACATCTGTACGTACTAGAACGTATACATGAGCGGCGACAGGGCTGCAGCTGCGCTTGTGATTGACTGGAAAAGTGTGAAGGGCAAACCGCGTACGGGGTACTGTATCTACCGTAGATCTAGTTGTACCGTCCACACGTGTACTGTGCGACTATAATACACAATACACACACACACACACACACACACACACACACACAACGTAGAAAAAATGTCAAATACTACTACACGTAGTAGCCACCGACGTCTTCATGCATCCGGGTAACTAGGGAGCGTACGGATAACGAGCAGAACACGGCTGGGAAGAGTTGTGCATCGGTGACGTCTGACTCTCCGCCAGGATTTGCTCATTAGCATATTCCCCATGCAGATTCACACTTTTTCAACCAAAATTTACGAGCTTATTTGGTGATTTGAAAGTTTGTTTTCGGTGAAAGTAGTTCATTGGAGGTACCAACAACAACATATATTTTTTTTTTAATTTCGTGAGGACTGTGTCCTTTTTGAGGAGGGCTGATTTCGCTTCAACAAGCATTTCCAATGGACACTTGCCCAAGAGTACCCGGGACTCATCTGCAACTGGTTGATAGTACCAAGGACCTGATATACAATGACATTCATCGTATCGTTAATTAATTCATGCACCTTTACATCTCAAAAAACCACAAAGACAGTTTAACATGCTTCGCTGCTTTGATCCCATGATCGTCACCGCCAGCAAGTCGGGAGAAGAACAAAAAGGAGATTCGAAAAATCTAAAACTATTTGCGCAGAAGAAAATAACTCACAAAAATCAGGTTAAGTGAAAGTGCAGTTGTAGTTTATGTTAGGAAATCATGCCTCAAACAATTTCGCTTGGAAGAAACAGGCAATTTTTAAAAAGAAAGCTAATGTCTTTGGCAGAATGATTGCCATTTGTGATCTCATTACTTCACTTTTCCGCAGCTTATTTTAGAGCAAAAAGGGATGGTAATGGTAGAGAACAGGTATATCTTGCCATTACGCAAAGTCTTTATGCGTGTGCGAAAATGTCCGAATCAGCAATTACTCATCTTTTGACACAAAATTTGCCATGTTTTCAGGTTTTGCTGCTCCTCATCATCTGTATTTATTCAAATACATTCCTGTCTGAAAAAGGCACATCAGCGAAACAAGACTGAAATGAGGGAAACAATTCCTTTGTTAGTGGCAATACATGATCACACAATTGTTATTGTCCAGACACCTGAATGTACTCATTAAGATGCACGTAATCAGGTGGCGGTGGTAATGATGAGATCAAAGAAAGACTTCCGTTATGGTCCATGTGCAGCAGGTCCATATGTGACCCTGCACCTCAAAACAAACAAAAAGTCCCCTGACATAAATTTTTAGTTAAGACCATATTCTGAAAGAGCAGACTTTAAGCTTTAAAATGATGTATAACTCAAATCAAAATAATGGACTCTCTTAACCTACCTAAATATTGGAAAGAAAGCACAAATTCAGGAAAAGTGTGAACTGAGAAAAGAGGCTCTGAAGTACAGTGTCTATTTAAGCGCTTAATCTTTACCAAACCGTGCTGGCGGTGCGATGAATGGGACAAAAAACAGTAGGTAAACCACTAGAGTAACAAAAATGAAGGAATTATTAGATTAAACTGAAATCAAGCATGTCTCATTAACACATTCTGTCCATAATTAATGCCAACTTTCAAAGCAGTAGCACTATCCTGTCAAAAGTTATTACAGTTGAAAGTGAAGTGTGTGCACAAGGTTTTTCAAAAATGAAAAAGGGATTGTAAAGACACACCTAATCACAATATTCTGCCAAAAATATTCAAGATAAACTGCTAAAAAAACACACTTTCCTGCCCGTTTTATGATACCAAATTTTAGCATAATGTAAAAGAAGACCCGCGCTTTTAGAAAATATGAAAAAGTCAAGTTCGGCAAGGTTGACCCATTTCACTTATTTTCAGTCCTCACGCAAAATCAGTGTGTGCGACTTTATGTTCGTTTTGAGGTGCACGGTCACATATGATAGTACTAAGAGCAACAGGTATTATGTAGCCATAATATTGCCACATATAAACCTAAATTAGTAACCCAACTTCTTTGTATTGACTGCTCATCATAACTCGAATCTTCACGTGTTTAGTAATATTAAGGAGGTTCGAGAAATGGAGTCACAACAGTGTGATTCGCTTTGATCCCATGCTCGAAGCCGCCACTCAAAAATAATATTTGAGGTATGTGTCAAACTGGATCTGCCGCTCAGATGCGAAGACAATTGACTCGTGTCTCATTACATAATCACCAGCCACTTTCCAAGGAAGATATGTCTTGGTGATTACTTTTCGCTATCCCTTCTTACAAAAGATGGGCGGTAGACAATGGTAAAGGCACGGGGGTGCGCGAATAGACATTGCTCAAATATTGCTGAAATAGATATCAAAATCACTCGAATGTACGTGATTGTACGCTAATATGACATTAATTTATAAAGAACTATACTTGAAGATAATACCATATTAGTTTCATTTTGCGGAAATAAGGAGAAAAGTGATAAAACCGGCTTTCCGTGAGGGAAAACACTTTCACAAAATACAGCTCAGATTTACACTTTTGCACATAATTATTTTAGAACGGAATTGACTTTTGTTTTATATGCTTTATCATTAGGTGAAATTTCATTGCATTTGATATATAAACGAGCAGCATATCATATGTTAGCGTTAAAAAAAATGAATCTTCAGATTGCTCAGAAAGATGACGGCTTCAAGCATCGAATATCAAAGGCGCAAATGCACCTGTGGAATTCTTTTGTCCATCCATAGAAAACTGACAGCTGATTGAATAATCATAGTCAGTTGTAACTCCATCTCTCGAACCTCCTTGGTAATATCTTATATTGCCCTCCACCGTGCTTCATACATTGGTAGTCAGTGGTGAGATAAAGGAAAGAAGAAGCCATGAAGACCATCAATAATAGATCGCATTATGGAGGAGTCGTTTGAGAAAGTGATAGATTCTTAGCGGCACACAAATGAAAAGTCACCTGCGAAGACAGGAAAAACAAAGTAGTGCGGCTCTCGTCGGACAAGAAGGTCAAATTACTTTCGATTTCCCTCTTGACTCAATCAAGTGCACCCAGTGTTTGCCTTTTGCAAAGGTAGCTCGCCATAATTTGAGAATACACAGAGTTTGTGTTATATTTTGATTGCTATGGAATTGATAGCATAATATGCTGTATACATATTCTCCGATCTGATTGCTGTGTTCATTCATTTATTCATTCATTTATTTTATTTCAACACGGTCACTTGTTGCAGCAGTTACATCACATGACACAGGAAGAACGTAATAAAAAAAATCATACTACCCCCCTCCCCCCAAAGCAACACAAAAAGACAACATCAACACTTGAGCTTACAGGCTACAAATCACATTCCTTTATATATACCCCCCCCCCCCCCCTCCGCATACACGAATTGCACTCTATAGGCATAATCAATTGGTGTTTAAATTTTACATACAAATAAACGAAAAAATCAATACGCACAAAACACATGAGTCCACAACTGGAAACTGTCTCGTTGAGCAAAAGCTATGTGTGTGTGTGAGTCCATTGCGAGCTGCCTTTGCAAAAGGAGACACTTATGAAGTTGTGTCCATACTTGACAACGCTGGAGTAACGATGATAATGTAATCTCTGTGAAAGAACAGTATCACTCCTACCAATTAGACAAGAGCGTGTCATCGTTTCAGAATAGTAGCAAACTATTCATTTCATTTCATTTTTTTTTCATTCTCAACAAAGAGCATGAAGAAATAAAAACAAACATATACACATATTACATACATCGAAATATAATAATGATAATAGTAATAATAACAATAAAAATAATAATAATAATAATAATAATAACAATAATAATGATAAAAAACGCAATAAACTTGAGCCGGTCTGCCGCTGTGGCTTAGGAGAAAGATTTTCTTTATTTCATATTCTATTTTTTATCCTTTGTTCGATTCTAAAGGCATTTAATAACTGATTATCATAGGTCTACTGCGGTTGCGCCTTATACATGTACCTAATAGGCCAGTTGGAACTCCATGTAAAAAACCTCCTTGATTATAATAGCAAGGGGGTTTTATACATGGAGTTCCAACTGGCTGTCATTTCTATTGATGTACAAAAGAATTCCACAGGTGCACTTGTGCCTTTGATGATCGATGTTCCAAGCCGCCGTCTTGCTGAGCAATCTGAAGATTAATTTTGAACGTTATCATAATGCTGGTCATATTTTGCTTATTCATTTATTAAGTGAAATGAAATTTCACTTAATAATAAAGCCTGTAAAACAAAAGTCAATTCCGCTCAGAAATTTGCGCAAAAGTGTAAATCAAAGCTGTATTATGTGAAAATGTTTAAAACTGTACCATCCTGGAAAAGCTGGTTTAATCATTTTTCCACTTAATTTCCCCGAATGAAAATAATAATATGTAATAATCTTCAAGTATAATTCTTTTTTTTTATAGATATATCAGATTAGCGCTCGGGTATGCCCAGTCGAGTAATTGTCATCTTCACTTTAGCATTTTTCCTCAATTTCTGTTCGCGCATCCTCGTGTTTGTACCACCTACCTTTTATAAGAAGGGATAGCAAAAAGTAATTACCATCACAAAGACATATCTTCCTTTGAAAGTGGCTGGTGATTATGCTATGAGACACGAGTCAGTTGTCTTCGTATCGGCGCGGCAGATCCTGTTTAGCACATGCTTCAAATAATTTTGAGCGGCGGCTTCGAACATAGATCAAAGGAAATAACTCTGTTGTTACTCCATCTCTTCAACCTCCATGATTATACCAAGGAGGTTCGAGAGATGAGCCATGTTCAGACGTTTTTCTAGTCGGAGTAAAATTGTATGGCGCAGCAATTAAAATTCAAATTTATACTTATCTTATACCACGACCCTGTGTCCACACGACGGTCGTTGGAAGAAACTCCGACCAATTTACCACGGCCTTCGCGGGGATCACCGTGGAGGGTCGGTGTAACTTCCGGAAGTGGTAACGCCGTGCACGTCAACCATATAATTGTTTTTACTACCGATATTTGTCATCTCTTTTCTTGTTGATGGAAATTTCTGAGCAATAGCTTCTTTGTCGCGATCGACTAGGTTAGAATTGCACTACATGCGCACGTGTAATCGCAAAATGTCAACATTTCGATTTAACCCAGAAGTTTAAATCTTTATGTGCCACGTTCGCACGTCCGACTCAGTCGACGGCGTGTCAACTTCGCCTATTCTGCTCAACAAACAAAGCCGCCAAAACCGATCGATAAATCGCTAATCCCGCGGTACAATCAAAGCGATTCTCGCGCTTTTGTTCCTCTCACATACGGCTTGCATTCTATGTGGTGAATGACTATCAAGCGGTGTTCCCAAGTAGATTTTGCATGTGCACTTAAGTTTCTGTCACTATTTTATGTGCAAAAGTCATTCCCTTACAGCAATGTAGCAACTGTTAATTCAAAAGAAAAAATGAAAATGGAATTGTTATACATTGTATATGGAAGCAAAGTTTGGCATTCCTCTTTAACTTTGCTCACTTTTATGTCCAGCTTAACAGAAATTTGTAGAAGTTATACAGATTGGAAAAACAGAATTCTTTCTCTAAGCATGACTATCTTCGTGTCTCAGAATAACGTGGCACACAGGGGGTTTCCACCATGGCACATAAAGAGTTAACCTAGGTCGTAGGGTATGTAAGTCCAGAGATACTCCGAGGGCTTGTCCGCACGGGCAATTTACTCCGACCGGCTAGTCGTGGTAGCGAGATACTCCTGAGAAAACTCGGGAGTATCTTGGTCGGAGGAAGAGGTCGTGGTAAGTTCCTCCGATCGGTGGAAGTTACCACGACCTTGTTCAGACGGGCACTACTCCAACCTTTCCTCCGAAGTTACTCCGACCAAGCTTCCTCCGACCCTCCTCCGAAGTTACTCCGACCAAAACTGCCTTGTCTGAACATAGCTCATATGGAGTTACATCTGACTATGGCTGTGTTTATCAAATCCTTTTCTCGGCAGAAACAGGTAATCCAAACAGCTTTCAAGGAATTTTTACGAGTTGATAAACGCAAAGCTGTTTTGAAAGCCCTTTAGGAAAGCCTTTTACGAAAGGGTGCGTTTATCAACTCTCCTTTCTCGGCAGAAACAGGTTATCCAAACAGCTTTCAAGGAATTTTCACGAGTTGATAAACGCAAAGCTGTTTTGAAAGCCCTTTAGGAAACTCTTTTCGAAAGCCCGAAATTTGTGACGATCCAAACAGGTTTCCTAAACATGTTATAAGAAACCTGTTTGTAAAAGCCTTTTGAAGTTGATAAACGCAAAGCTGTTTTGAAAGCCCTTTAGGTCGCCCTACTGCGGTTACGCAACCATACGTTTCCAGTTTCTGAAAAGACGCGCGCCACGTAAAGTGCACACGAGTACGTGTACACAGGTGTATACATACAGCTGTGTGTAATGCACGCATATGCTTGGAACAAGGAGGTGTTTCTCTCACCAACAAGTTTTGAGAAATAGAGTAACAACATCTGTATCTGTATCTGTATAGTTTAGTCAGCAAAATGTCCAGGAAGACACATCCACGCTAACTTGTAGAGGAGCACTACGTGTGGATAGAGCGCGACTATTGAAATTGCATCAAATTTTGCTCGAACAGGGACAATGATGGACATTGAACCACTGCGTTGGGGAGTTGGTTCCAGTCTTTAACAGTCGTTATGAAGAAGGAATCCCGGAAAACTGTAGCTCTGTGTCGTTGTTGAATAATTTTTTGATTATTGCCTCTGGTGTCTCGTGCGTTGGGTTGAACGTAATTATACAGGGGGACGTTGACTAAACCGTTTTTCATTTTGTACAACATGCAAAGCCTCTGATTCTTTCTCCTTGTCTGGAGCGATTCCCAGCCCAACTCGGATAATGCCCTTGTAACAGATCCCTCTTCCCTGGTATAGGTGTTCGTGCAGAATCTGGCTGCCTGCCGTTGGATTCTCTCGAGAGAATTAATGGAGTGTTTAGTGGTAGGGTCCCAGAAGGATGATGCGTATTCGAGTATGGGGTCTCACTAGGGCCAGATATGTAGCAGATTTCACTTTCATATCACAGTTCCATAAGTTTCTGCGGATGACATTCTGCGCATTTTGGGCTTTCTTAAGAACTTGCTGAACATGGGGGTTCCAGTTTAAGGTGTTGGATAAGGTGATGCCCAGATAGGGGTGGGATGAAACACTCTTCAATTCGGAATTACAAAATTGATATATGTTGTGGGGAGGATTTCTCTTGCCAAAAGTAATAGTACAACATTTGGATGGGTTGAAGTTCATTAGCCAAGTGTCCTGCCAGTTTTCCAGTGATTTTAGGTCATCCTGAAGAATACCGACATCTTGGGAAGGTGAGATGGGTGAATAAAGTAGACAATCGTCAGCAGAGCGTTAGAAGAGACAACATTTGGTAAGTCGTTTATAAACAGGAACCATAGAGGACCAGTGACTGTGCCTTGAGGTACACCTGAAGTGACGCTCGCAGATGAAGAGGAATGACCGTTCAGGACAACTCGTTGGGTGCGATTGGTGAGAAATTCCGGACCCACGTGGATATCTCACCGTCAAGTCCATAATATTTCAATTTAGAGATGAGTCGACGGTGTGGAACCTTATCAAAGGCTTTGGTGAAGTCTAACAGTGCCGCATCAACCAAGTTGTTTTTATTCAATTCATGACTGATATCATGTATGGCTAAAATGAGTTGGGTTTCAGTTGATCTCTTAGCCCTGAAGCCATGTTGGTCATCCGATAGGATATTATGGGATTCAAGGTGTTTCATCACGTGGCTATGGATAATGTGTTCCGTAACTTTGCACACTACCGATGTAAGTGAGATGGGACGATAATTAACGGGACATCTTCTGTTGCCATTTTTAAAGACAGCAGCGATATTGGCCTCCTTCCATCCCTGGATGACAATGCCGGAGTTGATCGATGACTGGAAGACGTCTTGTAGTGGCATAGCTAACTGTTGGGCGCCAATTTTCAGGAACCATGAAGGTATGCCGTCCGGGCCAGGAGATTTGTTAGAGTTCAAACCTTTGAGTAATTTAACTCTTTATATGTGCCATGGTGGAAACCCCCTGTGTGCCACCTTATTCTGAGACACGAAGGTAGTCATGCTTTGAGAAAGAATCCTGTTTTTCCAATTTGTATAACTTCTACACATTTCTGTTAAGATGGGCATAATAGTAGGCAAAGTTAAAGAGGAATGCCAAGCTTTGTTTCGATATAAATTGTATGACGAATCTATCTTTTGAATGACCAGTTGCTACATTACTCTAAAGGCATGACTTTTGCACATAAAACCTTGACAGACATTCAGAATGTACGAACAAATCTAGTTGGGAACACCACTTGATAGGCAATTACAACATAGAATGCAAGCCGTGTAAGACAGGAACAAAAACACGAGAAACGCTTTCATTGTGCCGCGGGATTAGCAGTGATTAGCGATTTATCAATCGGTTTTGGCGGCTCTGTTTGTTGAGCAGAATATGCGAAGTTGGCACGCCGTCCACTGAGTCGGACGTGCGAACGTGGCACATAAAGATTTAAGTACTCCATCTTCAGTGATAGTAAGATGATCAATCTGTTTGTGTGGACTGTCGCCAAGCAAGGGGACGTTACGTTGGTATGGTATGGTATGGTTTATTAAATGAAATGTTCTCGCAGCCAAAAGGCTGAATTGCAACATTTGTTCACACAATACATAGTTGATTAAAAAAAGAAAGTACTTACAATTTTCAAATCATTCATCACTATTTAAAAGATAACAATTAACATCATTTACAACATTCTTCATTATGAAATATATTACACTCACTACATTCAATACACTGTACGTGACGAATAAACATAAACTGATTAAAAGGGACCCATGCGGTTACTTCCTTTTCTTACATTGTATTCACATCTTTCCCCTCCCTCTCTCTCACAAACACACACGCACGCGCAAACACAGGTACACTCATAAACACATACACACAATCATCTCTTCATCACATCCAATAAGTGACTCTCACACACATAAACACATACAGACACTACAAATTCTCATTCTCCCACCACACGGCATTACTGATTATAAGTGTACATTCGTCACACTTAAACTGCGTTTTGATCATATAATATTTACAAACAGTCAAATGTACAATGTAATGAATGTTTACAAATATTGATGAGAGTACAACAAAATTATAGATTCTGCGTCATAAAATAATCTGATGTGGTGTGATATCATAAAATATGCCTAATATACTCGCATAATATATCTCCGAGAATTAAAAACAGTATCAAATGAACAAATTCAAATCATCAACAGTTACCACTGTCACCGTCAGGTTCGACTGTAAAAACACTTTGAAATTGATCACTAAGTATATTGGCTTTTAGGTGATCTTCGCTGACTATCTTTCCCTCAAAATCAAGATCAGCGACCCCCAAACTTTCTTGATTAAGGCGTTTGATAAAAGACCAAAAACGTTTGGGTTTTTCAAGCAGGGCAGACCCTAAGTTGTTCCTGATGTAGGAAGACCGCGATTTCCTAATGAGTTTGTGGGTGGATTTCCTAAAAGATCTGAAAATTTCCCAATCGGCTGATTTATCCGATTTTCTAGCTTTATTGTACAAACGTTGTTTTTTTCTTAACCATACGACGCAGGGTTCTGTCGAACCAAGGTAGGTTGAAGCGGGATGAAGACAATTTATGTGGCACATGGCGTTCCATTGTTGAGAGAATGTTTGATGTAATCTCTTCCCATTTTCTGTTCACATCATAATCAAGACAGTTGTTACGATAAACCTCAGCAAATTCATGGAGTGATTGCTTAATACTCTCTACATCAGCCTTGTTTCGTAGAAATATTTTCCTTTTGGTTGGGCGTTTTCTGAAGGGAGTGATTCTGACATCGATTACAACAGCATCGTGGTCGGAAATTCCTTCTCTACATGTGACCTTCTGTACAATTTCAGGATTATTTGTGAAGACCAAATCAAGTATACTCTCAGTTTTTCCATATCTTCTCGTGGCTGAACTAACATGTTGATACAATCCAAATTCCTCAGCTAGGGAGATCAGTTTACCGGCAACTCCAGTGTTACTGCCACTCTTAACACTGTGATCAGACCATGAGATATTTGGCAAGTTAAAATCCCCAGTGAGTATAACATTATGTGAGTTTATTTTATGCCCTATTCTGGTGAGTGATTCCACAAGGTGCTCAATTGCTTCACCTTTATCGTTGGGTGGACGGTAGAAAACTCCAACGAGCAGTGGCCTACAGCCTTTAGTTTTGGTTTCAGTCCACAGAATCTCACAATCTGAGTTATATTCATTGCAATGAGAAGTAGCCAGGTCCAGTTTGACAGCCTGGAAACCCCCCCCCCCCCCTCCAATTTTCGGTGGGGTCCTGTCTTTCCTGTGTACATCGAAATGATCAGGAAAAATCTCACTACTGTTGATGCTGGGGTTTAATCATGACTCGGTTCCACACAGGATATCAGGTTTGATAGAGTCTACGAGCACCTCAATGTCTCCGGCTTTAGATCTGACACTTTGGCAATTTGTAAGAAGTATCTTAAAGTCGTCCTTCTTTTTTATTGGGCGCTTCGTCTTAATAGAATTGGTGAAATTTCGATTTGGAAGTTTAGATGAGACATCTTTTGGCGAAGTCGGCTGAGAAGTGTCTATGGAGTTCAAAACAAAGGGATTTTCAGACGAGATGTTTAGATCTACGCTGAAAAAATGAGCCAGAAAAGGACAGATTTTCACATTGAGGACAAATCCAGTTGCAAGAGCTATTCATAAGTGAAAAATACGTATCGGAGTCAATGTTACAGCATGCTGTGTGTAGCCATTTATCACAGCTATCGCACTGAACTGCATGATGATCTCTCAAGACGTCACCATCACACTCACTGCAAGGTGCACAGCAGCTAGAACAATACCATGTTGTAGAATTTGCAGCTAAGGTTTGGACCTGTTTGAGGGTTTTTCCGGCACAGCTGAGGTGAAAAGATCCTTGACAATCTTCACATTTGAGTTTATTTTTGCTGAACACTAATTTGCTACAAAGGGGACATGGTTCAGTGCGCCTGGGTTTGTGAACAGGGCCAGGATTCATTTGAACATCACCTGAACACATGATCAGGCCCATTACAACAGTTCGATTTGGTTGGAGGTGATGTAGGATATGTCCTTTCTCTCTTGCGGGTGAATGATGTAGTGTTACAGTGTTGTCCAGGAATTTGTTTCTGTTGGACAACCTCGAATTCCAGATTGGGTCATACATGTACCTTGCAAACAAAGAGTTTGTATCGACTCTGGGTATATACAGGGCATAATTTACAAAAACAGAACCGGTACCGGGAAATTGATCAATAGGATCGCAGTATGCTCCAACAACAACAGAGCCATTCAGGCACGATGATTTGTCTCTCAAAAAGGAAGTATGAGGAATGGATGTACTTACAGTTTGCAATCCCTCATTCCCAGGATGGGTATTCAGCAGTCCCCCTAGTATTCTGGCAAGTACAAAAAGTGTGACAGCTGCGTTGAAGTTGGTGCGCTGTTGGAACTCAGACTTGTGCATGTTTCCCATGTTAGAGATAAGGAAATCAGTGGCCAAAACACATCAAAGGTGGGTTCAAGGTGATAACCCGGAGTGTCGATATGAGCTTGAGGAGTACCGCAATGGAAACAGGAGGTAGTGTGACCCCAACGTTGACAAAATGGTGGTCAAAGATGGCGGAGAATACACGCTAACAAAATGGCGATCCAAAATGGCGGAGCACAAATCAAAACGATCCAAAATGGTGATGATGATGGGCCAGAACATTAAAATACATCAAAAGTAGAACGCAAAGGACACAGATATCTGGTGAATAGGCTGCAAATACACACAAAGTGGCGTGGAGTGAAGGCAAGAGCTATAATTCACGCTGAGAAGATCTTCTGGCTTCGTGGGCGAGATATGTACAGAGCATCAATCTGGACTAAATTCGATGGGCAAGTATCGGCGACTCAGCGGTGGTGCAACACACACGATGCACCGTATAGGATTTGTGTTACTGACCAGGCGGGCCAGAGCAAAAATTGAGGATAAAAATTCAGCCAGATCACACGTTGAACAACGATAATAAATACGCAGTAATGCTATAAAAGCTTTAAAAAGCAGACATCACTTGATGAAAATCTGCGATGACAATTCTAAAAACTAAATTTTAACATATTTGAAAGTTAAAATCCTGCGACAAGGCAGTAAAAGTCCATCCACACGAAGCGCCCTCTATATATGCTCAACAGTCTCATTCCCTTGGATCCCATGTCTCATGCCGCCACTCAGTTGAAGTATGTGCTAAACTGGAACTGCCTCACAGATAGGATGACAATTGATTCATGTGGCATTGTATCATGACTCGTCACTCTCAAAGGAAGATATGTCTTTATGATGGTAATTGCTTTTCGCCGTCCCTTCTTAGAAGACAAGCGGCACATTAATAGTACAGGCAGTCAAGGCTTTAGAAAGGGCTCTCGAAAGGGCTATGGAAGGGGCTATCGAAGGGGCTATCGAAAGTTGATAAACGCAGCAGACGAAAACAAGCGGCACATTAAAAGTACAGGAAGTGTACAGGGCTTTCGAAAGGGCTATGGAAAAAGCTTTCGAAAGGGCTTTCGAAAGGGCTATCGAAAGGGCTTTCGAAAGTCGTTTAAACTAGGGAAAGTTGATAAACACAGCTTATGATTATTCAATCAGCTGTCAGTTTTCTATGGATGGACAAAAGAATTCCACAGGTGCATTTGCGCCTTTGATGTTCGATGCTTGAAGCCGCCGTCATCTTTCTGAGCAATCTGAAGATTCATTTTTTTTTTTAGCGCTAACATGATATCAGGTATATGCTGCTCGTTTATATATCAAATGCAATGAAATTTTACTTAATGATCAAGGATATCAAACAAAAGTCAATTCCGTTCGAAAATATGTGCAAAAGTGTAAATTTGAGCTGTATTTAAAAAAATGAAACTAATAATTTATTTATGGTATCATCTTTAAGTTTCAAGTTTCAAGTTTATTTCATATTTCCACTTTCTCAGTGATGGGATTACAAAATGATTGACAATAAAACAAAAGTACAAAATATATACAACCATATCTTATGTTTGAAAAAAGACAAACAAACATTACACACAAATATAAATGGTCGTCATCATCTGAGGATATCACAAATAAATGTCAGAAATATGATTAGGCCTACATAAAAGCAATGATGCTTGTAAAAACTGTAGGTTCCCGAATTTATAGGCGTGAAATTATACGGAGAACGGACATGTTTATCTCGACCAACTTAAATTGTACCAGTGCAAAATCAGTATTAAAAACGAACTATCGAACCACATGAATACTTAAGTATCGCTTAAACGAAACTGTACATATTTCGCCGTGTTTACAAACACACACAAAAAAGTGCTATAGCAGTATCGGCAAATAACTTGGAGCTGCAGACAAAGACAAAAGACTGGGGGTATTAAAAAAAATGTTGCTAAGAGCCGGATAGTGTGTATCCACTAAGTAATAGCCGTTTTAGTTTGCGTTTGAAGGTGAATAAGGATAAGGAAGAAGTAATATCTTGAGGGAGGCCATTCCAGTATCTGGGTCCAGTAAACATAATTGTTTTCTTTGCAAAAAGAGTGCGAGTACGGGGAAGGTGATAAGCGTCACTCTGACGAGTGGGGTAGCAATGAATAGAGCGATTTCTTTTGAACATGTGAATAAAAACAGATGGTAATTCATTAGTTGTTAGTTTATACATGAAAATTCCAAGATTATAATAAAATAGGTCTGGAATTAAATTTCAGAATTCTGTTTTGATGAAAAAAAAAACAGTTGGTGTGAGCAAAATATCCGGCGTGGTTTATAATTCTCATTGCACGCTTTTGAATACGAAGAAGGGAATCTCATAGTAAATTGATTGCATTTCCCCACGCCAAAATTCCATAATTAAAGTGTGGAGTTATTAAAGAAGAATATATGCTCTGCAAAATATAAACAGGGAACAAATGTTTAAGCTTGTTCAAAATTCCAATATTTCTGGACAAAATTTTACTAAAGCCCTAAAAACTTTGCGTTATTGACCTGCGTTAAACATATGTCATTTATTTTGATCTCATGTGGGACAACATTCAAAGAATTACTGAATACCGTATAATAAGATTTTTCTATATTCAGGGATAATTTGTTGGCATAAATCCAGGATTGCACAGACCTAAGCTCAGTATTCATCATATCAATTAATGTATTAGGGTCTCGATGAGAACAAAAAAAAAAAAAAAAAAAAAAAACTTGTGTCATCAGCAAAACAAACAAATGATAAAATTTGCGATGATTTTTGAAGGTCATTTATGTATAAAATAAATAAAAGTGGGCCCAAGAGGGAGCCCTGTGGGACTCCACATGAAATAAGTTTTGACTGCGAATCATAGCCGTTAATGTTAACAAATTGCTTTCTATCAGATAAGTAAGTCCTAAACCATTCGAGAGGTGGCCCGCGAATTCCATAATGATACAGTTTCGAAAATAAAATTTCGTGATCTATCGTATCGAAAGCTTTAGAGAAATCAAGAAAAACTCCAATTGTATGCTCAAAATTATCTAGAGCATGAGCTACCTTGTCTATAAAAGTAAGTAAAGCATGGGTTGTGTTATAATGTTTTCTGAAACCAAACTGAGAATCTGATAAAATATTATGATTTGTGAGAAATTTCAATAATCGCGTGTAAACTAACCTTTCAAGGATTTTAGAGATTGAAGTCAATAAAGAAATTGGTCGGTAATGATTCACCAAATCTTTCTGACCCTTCTTAAAGATAGGGACAACTTTTGCAACTTTCATTTTATTGGGGACTTTACCATTAACTAAAGATTGATTAAAAATGTATGTTAAAGGAGAAATGATTTGATTCAAAACATTTTTTAAAAGAAAATTTGTAATTCCATCATATCCTGAACTTTTTTTATCGTTTAGATTCTTGACGATATCAACAATTTCTTCTTCAACAATAGGTTCAAAAAATATTGATTGAGGATTCCTATTAGCTAGATATCTATGATATTCAGTTGGGGATTTCGGGATTTTACTGGCAAGATGTGGACCAAGACTTGCGAAATAATTATTAAAAGATTCCGCCATGATAACCGGATCGTTAATCTGCCGGCCGTCCGCCGAAATATATTTGGGAAGATCAGTATTGGTTTTGTATTTGAGTGTCTCGTTCATCACCTTCCACGTACTCTTCACATCATGTTTATATTTAACAAACTGTCGCGAAAAATAATTCCGCTTAGCAACACGTATTAAGGATGTCAATATATTCCGATATCGAGTATATCTTGATTTATTTCAAGGGCATGGATCTTTGCGATATTTATGAAAAAGACTATTCTTGCGGTTAATGGACCTGAGAAGAGATTTTGTTACCCATAGTTGTCGAGGTACTTTTTTTGTAATTTGAATGATGAGGCCTTTGGAGAGGAACACTAGATTCATAGTTAGTGGTCAAAATATTCATACAATTTTCAAATGCTAAATCAGTATCGCTTTGAGAGTATACAGTGGACCAATCTTCTGAACTTAATTTCTCCCTAAGTTTATTGAGGTTGGATTCAGACATTACACGAATACCCGGATTGTGGGTGTGAGAAACATTAGCAGTCATAAAATTTGACACAAGGGCAATTGACTCGTGTCTCATTGCAAGTATAGTTCTTTATAGATTAATGTGTCAGATTAGCGTACAATCACGTACATTCGAGTAATATTTGAGCAATATTTGAGCAATTTCTATTCGCGCACCCCCGTGCCTTTACCGTTGTCTGCCGCCCATCGTTTGTAAGTAGGGATAGCGAAAAGCAATTACCATCACAAAGACATATCTTCCTTGGAAAGTGGCTGGTGATTATGTAATGAGACACGAGTCAATTGTCTTCGCATCTGAGTGGCAGATCCGGTTTGACACATACTTCAAATATTTATGAGCGGCGGCTTCGAGCATGGGATCAAAGCGAATAAGACTGTTGTGACTCCATTTCTCGAACCTCCTTGATTATACAAACGACCGCTCAGTCATCGATTTCCCGTATAACAAGTTCATGTTCAGTACCAGTGTGTTTGGAACATTAAATATTTCTTTGGACATCTTGGATTTTTCAAAAGCAAGTTTTGCATGTAGGTGACTGGTATTTACCCATAAAGGTGAATGAAAGAAAATGTTCATGGAAGCATTCATAAAACAAGTATAAAACACAAGTTTAATTTCGGGAAGTTAGTGGAGATGCAGCTCAGTCTTGGGCATTCACAATATTGTGCAGCATGCACTCGACCGCGCCTCGACGGTGCATGTTACACCATTTTAAGTACCATCGAGTGCATTATGCACATGGGCATACAGTACTGTCACTTACCAAGGAGAAGGAATATGAGAACAATCCCTGGCAACAAGAACATGACTTCTTCCTGCACGAGAAAACAATGCATGCAGAGTACTAGGTGTTGCCAAAAAAAATATATTTCCCACTTTTCAATTTCAATTTATTTTCATATTTCTCGATGAAAAATTACATCAAATATAACAAAATTAAATGAAATACATGACATACATAGAATATTGCAAATATGTAAACATAATAGTGGTCGATCTGTTCAGTTTGGAATCTGTGAATGAATGCTAAAGAAATATGAAGGAACCTACTTAAAAAGCGAGCTTGTTGAGCGTAGGTCCCGGTTAAAAACGAGTTTAAGATTGAGAAGGGGAGCACGGGTACAACAATGACCGGAACATAAGAGAAAACAAAAAAAAAAAGTACAAATATACAGTTATATAACAAATTCTTCTCTAGTGCAGGTTAGGGATCGGAAAAGCCACATGCTGTATATAGGCAGATGAACCATTGTCGTTCTGGCAATACAATATGACTTAATATAGTTATAATAACAATGATATCATTCAGACAGTATTAGAAATGTGTACATTGCGTGTATTAAGAAGGGAACACATGCACCTGCAAATCCATTAAAAAAGACATCGAACAACCAGTTGCAGTGCAGTGAGAATGTGAAATACCAGCTGTTTCCTCGTCCCAGCTATCTTTAAAGAAGGAAAAATATACATAAACACAGTGATAGAATTTAAGGGCGCAAACAGCTGGGCTCTTAAAGTCTGGTTTTACATGACAACAACCCATGACAACAACTTTTGATCCTTAAATAGTTCAAAAACTTTTCATTTAAGATAACACTGTCATTGCTATGAGTAATAGCTGAATATAGTGTACTGTTTAGTTGGATGTGATTTGAATATGAGAACATGAATCAGTTTCTTAAATTCATGATTAATTTTAACGTTGAGTTCCCTATGTAGGTCAAATTTGAACCCTCTGTACAAAATTGAACTTTATACAAGAACCAATGATGTGTATGTGAGTGTGTGCTTACAATGACCCTAAACAATAGACATAAATACCACTTTTTCAGAGCTCTGTTGACTAGACTTCTGGACTCTTGCTCCAAGGCACATTAATGCATTATAAATAATTCATGATGGATTGCCCTGGGCACTGCTAGTTTGAATTCATGGTAAAGGGTAAAATGCATGCACATGAAAACATTGGAAGTAATATGGGCCCTTCATTTCATTCCCTTCATTTTATTTCGTGTACACGCTTGCACGTAGGATTGATTTATTGATCTTTATTTTGCGTATAAAAAACAACAACAATATCAACGGCAGGATGGCTCATATTAAGAGATGCCCGTATTGCATCGCTGGTCTTCCATGCGATCCAAAACATGAACATTACAAATACGATATGAAATTATGAAATAAATAAGTTGTAAACATAAACATATGAAGTACATAGATTAAGAAAAAAAACAACATGAACTTGATACAAGCAAATAACAAAAAAGGGGGGAAATATGATAAATCGTAACTTATAATAACATGTACTAATTCAAATGATTCAGCTCTTTCTCATTAACGAACACAAATCAAATGGACCGGGTAAAGACCTTAAACCATACTTGTTTAAGATTTCAATAAATGAACACTGGGGGAAATCTTTATATCCATGGGTAGGTCATTATATTCCTTAGCATAACTTTACTTAAATGATTTCTTCAAAAATGTAGTCGTAGGTTTGGGAAGTCTTAATTTGTCCAAGACGAGAGGGATAGGAATGGGTTACACATTCAAATTCATTTTTTTTTTCAGATTAGAGGGGATTAAGTTATCCACTATCTCAAACATAAAAGTAAGAAAGTTATGATAACCAGCACGAAGTTATTCGAACTCATGAATACGTTTCGCACAGGATGCGTGTGTTGTCCTTGTAGAGCTTTGAAATAGAATAATTAGACCTACAATCTATTTTTCCACCGTTTATCGCAAATACATATCGCTATTCAAGTACTACTTCTACTACTACTACTGCCATCATTAATAATAACGTTAACGGTAATCATATTACATAATAATTATATTATTATTGTTGATTTTACCACATTACGTTATGAAGACCTCAAGTATTACAGCATTATTTTAGATTCGTTTCTTGGCCAATTTTCCTTCTTTTTTTTTCAACTTCACAATGTCAACGCTATCCGCCCAAAAAATGATGATCCAATTATGTCCGGAATCTTTTCTTTTTTATCTGAAACAAGTGCACAAAATGTAAAAACACAAAATAATACGTACGCTTTCCTATCCGGCTTCTCTAGAAAGTAGCTTCACGATACAGCTTTATTCACGTAAAATAATCACTGTTCACTGTTTTTCAATATTTAGCTCCCATTTGACTGGACATTGCCTGAGAGCGAGTTCAGTCTCCGAAAAATCGATGATTGTGTCGTAAGGAGCGATGACGTCGCTGGGTCGTGGCATCTTGCAAGAAGAGTATTCCTCACGAAACGTGACTGGCTGTCATTATTGTATCTTTCAGATGGGAAATCGTAAGCATATAATTCCTCTTCTGTTTACTAGTAGAAATATAGTTCCAGCAATGCACAAGGATGAATTAATGATATCGAACAAAGGTGACAAGAAAGAGACAGGTAGAGAGAGTTGTGAGAGGATGGACGGAGAGAAAGAAAGAGTGAGACTTAAAGGTGATGAACACTTTTCTCTTGGGGTGTCAAATTGAAAAGGCCAAGTAAAAAGCAGTCGTTTTGTCATAATGTAAGGAAATATGATACACAACACAAAAGCACATTTCTATTGACAAGATAATGTTATAAATTGCGTTTCAGTGTTGAAGTATTTCACTGCAATTGTGCAAAGCCGATATTTCACAAGAATTACAGCATTTTGATGATCGCTATGACATTACACTGTGGGGGGTTTGGATCTTCCCATGAGGCAGTAAACACGTCACGTGGATCTAAGAGATGTACATATTCAAGAGGTCTGGAAATCAGTTTAACGTCTTATTTGAATAACATACAACTGGAAAACTGTTCCACCAAGTATGAATTTAACATAATCTGTAGACTAAAAGCATGTAGAGTTCAAACTCTTTACGTGGGACTTTTGTTTACAGCTTCTGTTTGATGTGTGCCTCACAGAAAACTGCCACAATACACAGTACTACCCGTTCGACTGCGTTAGAAGAATTGAAAAAAAAAGAAAAGAAAAGAAAGAAAATTAGTTTACACTTCTTGCCCTAAACTGACCTCATTCCTATGTAAAATGTTGCTGCATGGAAAATGAAATTGACAGTTAAATAAAACCTGAAAGAGTCGATACAAAATATGACATAGATATTAAAATTGAGTATTTTAAGGGACAAAATCAGGAGAAACTCTGATGAAGTTAAGAATAACTGTATGAATTGTGAAGTACTTGTGTATACATTAGGATAAATATCTATATTCTGGGCGTATTGTACAATCTACCTTAGCAGATAGTTTAAAGTTAAAAAGAAAACAAGATTCTTTGAATACCGTAATGAAAGGAAAGAAAGCATCATAATGAAAAATTTAAATGTCGATCTAATGAAAAAAAAAAATAGTTGTCAAAAGATTATGTCAATGATCTTAGAGATAATTACTTCATGGTCACACTTTCCTCAAATTTTGAAACGAACCAGAATAATTTCTCACTCAGCTACTATGTAAGATAACATATTTCTGATTATTTTGCAGAAAAGAAGAGAAAAGAATGGTGAATGATCTGATGCTATTGATCATCTCGCAGCCTTTATTTTGATTAATTTCAAGGTAGCTAAGGACGATTTATATGCAGCATGTAAAAAGAAATGTAATGGGAAAAAAGTTATGCCTTTTTTTTTCAATATTACACTCAGGAACTGATTGGACATTTTTAAATGGTATAGGAAATGTAAATGTGAAAAAGAGTGGATATATAGATCTATTTTGAATTGTATGCTTACTTTTTTTCCCCTAGAATAAAGGTTAGAAAAAAGGAAAAACCGTTATGCACTGTTATCTGTTGGGGAATCGGCTTGTCTTGTTTTTATCTCTTTGCCGTCAGGGGAGTAGTTTTGATCGTAAGTATCTTTTTTTATCAATTATTTTCCGAGTATCTTTCTAGTCCTTAATTATGTTTTTTTCAATTTACTGACACCCACCAAATTTATCCTGCTAGCATCTTCTCTCTCTCTTCTCCTTTTACTTACCTCTGTTGCCAAGTTAAAATCATAAACCCGGTTACAAAAACTCCTTTCTTTTTATTGCTCGGCCTATTTCCAAACCTTGAGACGTTTATTGATATATAATATCGCTCCTGCTTTAATAGCTTGGTAGTCCGTGAGGAGAAGATGGAAGAAGCCATTAAGACTATAAATTATAAATTGCAGTTGGGGGAGTTTTTTTGGTAAAAGAAATAGCTTCTACACGAGAAGAGTGAAGGCATGAAGGAGCGCTCCTAAAACGCGTCGACTTTAATAACATGTCCCTCTGGCACGAAATCGTGAAGATGGTACAATTGAAACCATTGTTTTAGCCATGGATAATTATGTATGGAGTGCCAAGCGTTGCATGGCATACTTCGTTTCGAAATCGGCCATTTCGTTCGTTTGTTCGTTCGTATTTATTTGTTTCTCAAGTCAAATCAAATAAAAAAATAAATAACATCAACGTGACAAATTTCAACTAAACATAACCAAATGACGAAAATGAGCAATACAAAACAAAAGTGCAGTTTATCCTACATACATAACAAAAATCTTCGTAAACAGTGATAACTGAGTATCGGAATATAATAACGACCCAAGTCCATGGTAGGTCGTTTGGAGTAAACTTTAAAAAAAAATAACTTCATATCTTTTTTATTTGTCCAATAAAAAATAACTGCATATCTTTTTTATTTGTCCAATAATATTCTATTCAAGTGTGATGGGAAGGCAACATTGTATATACAAATTAGAACATATATTTTTATGGCAATTAACATATACATTAATTGTGGAGAGGCCATTTTGTGTGATGGACTTGAGTCGTTTTTTGAATCATAATGGACTTGGGTCGTTCTTTGAATCATATATAATACAGGTTGCTATGTGAGATGAGAGAAGTGATGAGAAAGGGTGCTATAATATAAATGCAAGAATGACCCAAGTCCTGGACTTGGGTCATTCTTAAGTTCATATAAGTTTTCACCCATTAATTTCGGGCACTTCCGGGGGTAATTAAGATTTATCATTATTATGTGACCGTGCACCTCAAAACGAACATAAAATCGCACACACTGATTTTGCGTGAGGACTGAAAATAAGTGAAATGAGGCAACCTAGCCGAACTTGACTTTTTCATATTTTCTGAAAGAGCGGGTCTTCTTTTACATTATGCTAGAATTTGGTATCATACAACGGGCAGGAAAGTGGTTTTTTTTTTTTTTTTTAGTAGTTTATCTCGAACATTTTTGGTAGAATTGTGTGATTAGGTGTGTCTTTAGAATCCTTTTTTTCATTTCTGAAAAACCTTGTCCACACTCTTTCACTTTCAACTCTAATAACTTTTGAAAGGATAGTGCTACTGCTTTGAAAGTTAACATTAATTATGGAAAGAATGTGTTAATGAGGTATGCTCAATTTCCGTTTAATCTAATAATCCCTTCATTGTTGTTACTCTGGTGGTTTACTTCCTGTTGTTTGTCCCATTCATCGCACAGCCAGCACGGTTTGGTGAAGATTAAGTGCTTGAATAGACGCTGTACTTCAGAGCCTCTTTTCTCAGTTCACATTTTTCCTGAGTTTGTGCTTTCTTTCCAATATTGAGATAGGTTAGGAGAGTCCACTTGATTTGAGTTAAACATCATTTTAAAGCTTAAAGTATGCTCTTTCAGAATATTGTCTTAACTAAAAATTCATGTCTGGCCACTTTTTGTTTGTTTTGAGGTGCAGATTCACATATACACAAGATGAGTCCATGCAAAAGCTACAATTTCCCATGTCAAACTGAATTTAGCCAAAAATTGGACTTTGGTCGTTCTTATATTCAGGTCTTCAATTACATAATTATGATACAAGTACGACAGCACATTTGATTGAATAATCATTTCGTAACGACATGATTACGTCGTTAACGAAATGATCATTTCGTCGATTTCGTAACGAAATAGGCCATGCCGAAATAGGCCATGCTCAACTTGGCGCTTCAAACAAATTGTCTATGATTTAAACCTTGGTTTCGTACCACCTTCGTGAATAAGCCACTTCGCAGTTCCGCTATGCGCATAAGCAGGAAAAAGTCATTCGTACCAATAGGCATGTTGGTTTTTAAATTCACCGGGATAAGCATCTGTGATGTAATGATTGGTCGTGTAATCCTTCTAAATGCCAGCACATCCACCTGGCAGCAAAAGTGGTATTTGGCAATAACAATAGAAAGACATTCCTAATACATTCAATGCAAAAAATAATGAAATGGATGCTTTCCCCAATGTTAATTGCCGGATCATTCTGGTCATCTCGTCTACGTAAGTTCCTTGTTCGAACAGGGTTGATGAATCCCTAAAACTTAAATGTTTTTTTTTTTTTTTTTTGGTAGTTGTGAAGCCAAGTGAAGTGCGGCCCCTAACCGACTGAGACAAAAAAAAAAAAGAAGGGCATTGGTATCAATGTGCCACTGAGCGAACTCCGAAGTTGCTTATTCGGGCTTCTGTGTTTATCCATACAGAGATTCATCTCTTGCTTAAACGATACGCGAAGTGGCTGACATCAGGCTTAAGAGAGACATAACTGCCATGGCAATCTTTCGAGCTCGCAGAGATTTTTAACATACATATTTCGCGCCGAATATTACCACTTGCGGACGAGTTAAAAGCGCTTCAAGAGCACGAAACAGCACCCCAGCACGCTGAGCTTAGGCTGGACTCTGGAGAGGTACATGAAACAAATGCCCTGTATAAATTGAGTATTAGCCGCCGGTCTCGTGTGCCAATGTTCACTGTTTCATTGCAAATCAATCTAATCTAATCTAATCTAATTCAATCTAGTGTGTGGCATGGGATGTAAGAACGCATTATTTCGCACAGTACTTTGACAAGTCGGTATGCTTTTACAGACGATGTCTTTTAAATTATGGTCTGAAAACTTAATCTATGATACACAATCAGGTTTCAGGTTTCAGGTTTCAGGTTCCAGGTTTATTTTACACTTCCATAAAAACAAATCAACATATAACAGAAAACATTCAGCATTACAATCAATTAGACTACACAAAAGCATTATCATTACAACAACATTCATGAGAAGTATAATAAAACAAAATGATTGGATAGTGTTAGGAGACAAGCAGAAAGGCACAGCCTTATATTTAAGCCTGTCTCCAGAAAAAAAAAATATACACATATATTATAACAAATCATATCATGGAAATATTTTTGATAAATATAAAACATCTCAATTTCAGCAAGTTGAAACATGGCTGTACACACCTATCAGATACACACACACACACACACACAGACGTCAGACGTCAGACGTCAGACGCCAGACGTGAATTTTAAGTTAAGACCATATTCTGAAAGAGCAGACTTTAAGCTTTAAAATGATGTATAACTCAAATCAAATGGACTCTCCTAACCTATCTAAATATTGGAAAGAAAGCACAAACTCAGGAAAAGTGTGAACCGAGAAAAGAGGCTCAGAAGTACAGTGTCTATTCAAGCGCTTAATCTTTACCTAACTGTGCTGGCTGTGCGATGAATGGGACAAAAAACAGGAAGTAAACCACCAGAGTAACAACAATGAAGGGACTATCAGATTAAACTGAAATTAAGCATGCCTCATTAACACATTCTGTCCATAATTAATGCCAACTTTCAAAGCAGTAGCACTATCCTTTCAAAAGTTATTAGAGTTGAAAGTGAAGAGTGTGGACAAGGCTTTTCAGAAATGAAAAAGGGATTCTAAAGACACACCTAATCACACTATTCTACAAAAAAATGTTCGAGATAAACTGATAAAAAACACACTTTCCTGCCCGGTTTATGATCCCAAATTTTAACATAATGTAAAAGAAGACCCGCTCTTTCAGAATATATGGAAAAGTCAAGTTCGGCTAGGTTTACCCATTTCACTTATTTTCAGTCCTCACGCAAAATCAGTGTGTGCGACTTTATGTTCGTTTTGAGGTGCACGGTCACATATATTATGTGTGTGTGTGTGGGGGGGGGGGGTTGTGTGTGTGTTTACGTGTGTGTGTTGTGAAAATATATGAAGTGTTTACCCACCGGAAAGCCGATTTTATCCCTTTTCAGATTATTTTGGACAAATGAAATTCATATGGTATAATCTTTAAGTATAAAGCTTCATAAACTGAAATATCACATATTAGGTGTGAAGACATAATTATTCTCAAAATCAAAATTTCAGTTTGATTTTTTTTTTGGGGGGGGGGGCGGGAGGGATGTGATCGTAGTCTCAGCACCATTCTAAACCCTTCGGATACACTCTTGGTATTTCATGCATATCTATTCTACAGTCATGATGTGTGGAAATTATTATCTCCCCCTTTAGTTACCAATAATTAAGAATATGAGTGCAATCCCTGGCAACAAGAACATGGCCTCTTCCTTTACGAGAAAAATAATTGATGGATAGACTGGAATATGTCAGCCATTAAAACAGTGTTGTTTTGATTAAGTATGGTTCAACATTTTTTTTTTTTGCATGTCGATATCAAAAGATTTACTTTTCTTACACCCGCAATCATGAAGGCAATTATGATAGATAAACAAACTATGCGACTCTTGGTGCTTCATGTCACTGGCAAACGGTTTACGATCTGATGGTCAGAAAACCGAAGGAAAAAATCAACATGATACTCTATTTACATCAGAAGAAAAAGAAATATCTAAAGATGCAAATTTAGTCTTCCCTCTCCATTTTCAAGACTTTTCCTTCCAAATTCGACATCCAGCCGATGTCATTTTCTTTTGCCGTTGTCATCAACTATTTTAGAACACAAATTAGCTAGAAATGAAACATTAACGGGAATTGGAATTATAAAGGAACAAGTTTAGCTTCCTGGTGAATATCCAAGTACATTGCATACAAAAAGCCTCCAAACAAAAACAAATGTCAAAAGAAAAAGAAAATAGAAATCCTTAATCATTACCATCACAAATTCAAACAACAATTTTTAGAGTTTCTTTTTTTTGGGGGGGGGGCATTGCAAATATCTAGTAGTAATAACTCAAGACTGCTGCTATACTACTTCGAGTGAATAATCTTCCCATTTAGTGATCATATACCAGTTTACGTTATTATCCTCTTTATAGCGTTTATACAAAGTAGAGAATGAAGGGTTTAATGTCAAAAAAGCAACGATCTAAGTGCCACTTTTACAAATTTGAAAATGAGTCCATCATCAGATAGAGAAAAATCAAACCTTTCCAGTAATTCCTCACTTGAAACACAAGGAATATTTTAGAGGTTTTGATTTAAAATATCCCAGTTTTCTTCTTTTTTTCTTTGCTATTTAGCAGCTTTGATAATAAATATCTCAACTTCAATAACAAGAACAGATTTAGCACATTTTGCTATCAAACTCCTAAAGTAGAGTATGAACTACTTTATCATTAGTTTCTTGTTTCTTCAAGCTCACACTGTTAATGTCACTTCGTGTTTCGAATCTGTATTACTCTAGAACTTGTGTACAAATTTGACTGATTCTACTACCTACCTGGCTTCTTTTCTTTTCTGTTAAAAAGTAGCGTCAGGGAACAGTTTGATTCAAATAATGATTACTCACTCTCCCTTTTTTAATTCATTAAGACCTTCTCTGTGAACGTATTTAGTCCCCGAAAACTCAATGATCATGTGTCAAGGAGGGATAGCGGCACTTGATCGTGGTATATTGAAGGAATAATACGTCCGAAACGTGCTTGGCTCTCTTTATATCTACAAGACGATGAATAATGGTACTTCTTCTGGTGTATAAAATGCCTTATTTCCAGCAATAAAAAAAAAATCTCATTTGGTGAGATCAGCTAAAAAAAGAGAGAAAATTTGACATCAAATTCAAGGGAGATGCAGAGAGAGTGAGAAAAAGCAACATATTGATGAACTCCCCCCCCCCCCTTTGTTTGGGAATGACCTAGAAGACACCAACCCCCATAACAGGAATTTCAGTGAACTTTATTTCGATACAATATCACACACACACACACACACACACACACACACACACGCTCACGCAAATTATATGTGTAATCATCATTTGTGACTGTGCACCTCAAAACGAACATAAAGTCGCACACACTGATTTTGCGTGAGGACTGAAAATAAGTGAAATGGGTCAACCTAGCTGAACTTGACTTTTTTATATTTTCTGAAAGAGCGGGCCTTCTTTTTTATTATGCTAAAATTTGGTATCATAAAACGGGCAGAAAAGTGTGTTTTTTTAGCAGTTTATCTCGAACATTTTTGGTAGAATAGTGTGATTAGGTGTGTCTTTAGAATCTCTTTTTCATTTCTGAAAAACCTTGTCCACACTCTTCACTTTCAACTCTAATAACTTTTGAAAGGATAGTGCTACTGCTTTGAAAGTTGGCATTGATTATGGACAGAATGTGTTAATGAGGCATGCTAAATTTCAGTTTAATCTAATAATCCCTTCATTGTTGTTACTCTGGTGGTTTACTTCCTGTTTTTTGTCCCATTCATCGCACAGCCAACACGGTTTGGTAAAGATTAAGCGCATGAATAGACACTGTACTTCAGAGCCTCTTTTCTCAGTTCACTCTTTTCCTGAGTTTGTGCTTTCTGTCCAATATTTAGATAGGTTAGGAGAGTCCATTTGATTTGAGTCATACATCATTTTAAAGCTTAAAGTCTGCTCTTTCAGAATATTGTCTTAACTAAAAATTCATGTCTGGCGACTTTTTGTTTGTTTTGAGGTGCAGGGTCACATTTTGACTGATTAATTTTCTTCTAATTATGGGAGAAAAAAGTGGTCCATAATAATTTCCATTAAAAAAAAAAGTGGCAAAAAAGAAATATGTTAGAAATTCCTAAGGCAACGAACTACACAGGAATTTAAGTGTCTTTTTAAAGTTTTTGTATGATGTACAACAGCTGTTAAAAATGTTGAAACTGATATGCAATCAAAAATAGACTCTCAATGCTTCTAATTACTCTTTAAAAGGCTAAACGATGTTGGCTTTAATTTGCATAATTAATTGATTAAAACTAGAAATGGATTATTCCAATAGAAAAAGTATTCAGACACAAACCTCACGTGGGTGTTTCGCGTGCCACGTTTCGTTGCCATCGCGCCAATGATGGCTTAGATTGGGGGGGGGGGGGGGAATCAGCCTCAAACCCTACCCCACCCCCCCCCCCCCCATTTAGCAAGGCAAAAAAAGCCCCGCCTGTTGAGGATTAAAGACATCATCAAATATTCCTTTTCGAGATGAAATACGAACCTAGTTTTAGTGCTTTAAGAGAGAAACAACCGAAGTAAATAATGAATGTTGAGTTCAGTTCAGCTCAGTTTGACTTTATTTGTCCACTATTCTTGTAAAAAAGATATAGAAATAAATACAAATTTTAAATGAAACTGAAAAATCAGGAACGTTTAATCTTACTCGTATGGTGATGAAGACATACAGGAACACAAAAGAAGCATACACAAAAGACATACGTGAGAACAATGATAATTTTTCGAAGTATAAGTGGGGGAGTCCTGCATCAATAACCAATGTACTTGAATGGGATAACCTCATCGGATAACGTGATACATGATTGAGACAAATCGCTAATCGGAATTGAAGGAGAGTGCAAAAGCAATAAGTATGATAAAAAACCTCCAGCAACAAATAATTTTCCATGTGCAGTGAATAGCACACATCGTGGTAAACAGAGGACCATAACAAGACGAAAAAGACAGGCAAAGAAGGGGATGGCTGAAGTAGAGGAAAGGAATAACAGAGATTAACAGTGTATGAGGGATTGGAACTATCTTCTATAATCATATTCATGACAAAGATTAATTACCTAAAAAATTATATGTATTGCACATTGCAGCTTATAACAGTAAAATGAGCAATAACAGTAGAGATGGGCTTACTTCGTTTCATCGGGTGATCGCGTTCGGGTCAGGTGGTCGCGATACACGACCTTTCGTAGATTATATGCCCTAATATACGAAGGATCGGGTGGAGCATTTGAGAATTAGACCCCTATCATTTACGAAGTATCGGGTACAGCTTACCCGAATCTTCGAGAAAAAGCCAGTGCAAATTTACGAACTTTCGCGTATTTTATCTCCGAATACCCGATTGTATTCCTATGTTTTGACTCTGAAAAAAAAAAATATCACAAGCGTTTGTATACAAGGCTAGCAGCACACAATGCTCGCCGTGCATAACTATGGCAAGGCGATACGCTGGCGTGCGATAAAGTGATAATGCAGGTTTCAATGGACGACCATCATTTATTGTACAGCATGTGCGGCGAAAACACGTTAAAAAACACGTTGAATTCTGTAGTAATTACAACTGTACATGCTTTTTCATATTTCATAGGAAGTTTGTCATTATCTCACAAAAAAAGATATGTTACAACCTGAATCTTTACCTCAACCGGGTACTGTACAGTCCCTTAACAATTATCATTATATCGCCTCTATTGGCTAATATGTGACTGTGCACCTCAAAACGAACATAAAGTCGCACACACTGATTTTACGTGAGGACTGAAAATAAGTGAAATGGGTCAACCTAGCCAAACTTGACTTTTTCATATTTTCTGAAAGAGCAGGTCTTCTTTTACATTATGCTAAAATTTGGTAATATAAAACGGGCAGGAAAGTGTGTTTTTTTTTAGCAGTTTATCTCGAACATTTTTGGTAGAATAGTGTGATTAGGTGTGTCTTTAGAATCCCTTCTTCATTTCTGAAAAACCTTGTCCACACTCTTCACTTTCAACTCTAATAACTTTTGAAAGGATAGTGCTACTGCTTTGAAAGTTGACATTAATTATGGACAGAATGTGTTAATGAGGCATGCCTTATTTCAGTTTAATCTGATAATCCCTTCATTGTTGTTACTCTGGTGGTTTACTTCCTGTCTTTTGTCCCATTCATCGCAAAGCGAGCACGGTTTGTTAAAGATTAAGCGCTTGAATAGACACTGTACTTCAGAGCCTCTTTTCTCAGTTCACACTTTTCCTGAGTTTGTGCTTTCTTTCCAATATTTAGATAGGTTAGGAGAGTCCATTTGATTTGAGTTATACATCATTTTAAAGCTTAAAGTCTGCTCTTTCAGAATATGGTCTTAACTAAAAATTCATGTCTGGCGACTTTTTGGTTGTTTTGAGGTGCAGGGTCACATATGCGCTGTTCTTAAGGTTGTGTAATAACGCATTTTGCTGACATACTGTCGTAAAAAATCAAAAACAAACAACTATCGACTTGAGTCTTGTTGTGTTTAGGTAATTATCTACAATTCCGTTGGCAGATAAAGCACAAATCCGGCTTAAGTGCTTAGGTATAGTTCTAAAAAAAGGGAGGTAAGGACAGAAGCAACAAAGGTAAATGTGTTGAGTTGAGTTGAGTTTTATTTTATTTGTCCACTTGTACAAAAATACAGAAAGCACAATAACATACAATGAAAATGACAAAATCAAGAATCTCTAATCTTAATCGTATGATGATATAGACATACACTTACACAAATGGAACTGACATATGAGTGAACAATTTCATATTTCGAAGTGCAAGTGGGGTTAGTCCGTCATCAATAAGCAATGTTCTTGACTGGGATGACGTCCTTGGATAGCGTAATACATGAAAGTTGCTAATCGGAATCTAAAGAAATACACACAATCACATACACATACACACACATACAATAAAAGTCACTCCAATAACATATGATTTCATTTGTGCAGTCAATAGAATACATAACGGTAAACATAATGATGGCTATAATGAGACGAATAATGACAAAGAAGGGGATACCTGAAGTACAGAGAAAAGGGAGAAAAGAGATTAACCGTGTAAGAATATTTGGAGCTAGGGTTAGGATTAACATTTGGTAAGGGGTACGTGAGAAAATGATTGATCATCTAAAACTCTCATGCATTGAACATTTCATCTTAAATAGATCAATTAGCAATAACGATGTAAATATTACTGAAATAAACAATAGATTAAGAAGTGGGACTTAAATTGGAATGATAATTGATAATGGGGGGGGGGGGGATGATTTATAATCGAGAGAGAGACGCCATAAGATCCTCAGACAATGAGTCCAAAACATCAGGCCCGTAGTACCTAATGGATTTTTGTGTTATGGGGAATGTTGAAATGGGAATCAGCTGCATGATATTGGTGAATGCCGGGGCTTGAGAATAATCTATCTTTAAACATTGCAGGGCGGTGGATAGGTGTATATAATATGATATACAAAATAATTATTCCAGTTTGGCAAGGATGAATATAACATATTGCAAATCCGTGATAATTGCGTATAGCGTGTTTTGTAAAAGCAAAATGTACAGTCAGACCATTATGTTATGTTACTCCCGCACGCAGTGCGCACGGGGCTGCTTCGTGCGGCTGCGTGCAGGTTCGTGCGATCTCGCACGGGAGCGTATGGCTCCGTGCGCCCCTGTACGCGCCCGTGCGTAGTCGTGCACCTCCGTGCGGATCTGCACGCCCCCGTGCAGATCCGCACGCCTGCGTGCGAATCTGTACGCCCGCGTGCGGATCCATACTCCCTCGCACGGGCCCGTGCGAGTGTGGCGCACGGACCCGTGCAGCTCTGCCGCACGGACCCGTGCGGCTTTGGGGTGCGATTTCGCACGGCCCCGTGCCGCCAGTGCTTGGTTCCCGCATGATCCCATCCCAACCTCCCTGGTTCCCGCGCAGTGCTTACATGGTACATGTACAGTACGTGTGTGTTATCAGGCGTGTACCGCGTGCGAGTCCATGCGCCATTCCCCTCGGTCGGCATAATTATGAAATGAGACGATTCCCGACAATATGTGCGTACAAGGGTTGTTATTTGCGCATTGCCAGTCAGTTGGCAAGCCGAAAACCCCGTCTAGAATATCCAAGTTCTCGCACGCGTGACCACGAGTTGACCCCGCAGAAGATGATCAGTGAATTACGTTTTCACATGATTTTTTTTTTTTTTTGATTTGACAGGTTACGGTTAGAACCTGAATGCAATACTGTTCAAATTTTCCACGAACGACATGAAAGACCATCAACTTCGAGCATGGCAATTACATTGTATTCATTACCGATGTACGGCACCGGAAATTATGGGTTCTCGTACTCGTCTAAAATTCTCCCACAAGTCTTTCTTTTTCATCGTAGGGCACCAACGAACGTATATAGTAACATGTAAACGGAAGATTATGTAAGATGATACCTACAAGGTGTGACGTGCGTGATGATTAGATGGGTCAACAGCCAGCTGAAATCATAGGGATATCGGGATATCATGCCTTTACTCTGCACGAAATCGCGAAAATATCGTACTGTCCCACATATAGAAATTGACGTTTTCTGGATGCCCTTGTTTGTGTGTTATGAGCGACCCCAGCGTAACTGACATGGTCAGTTATAAGCGTCTACTAGCTGTGATATACTGTACTTGTGTCTGTGGTTGGGCATTATGTACAAGTAGCCTACTGCCTCTTTCTTGGCCTCTCTCTCTCTCTTTCTCTCTCTCTCTCTTTCTTCGATTGTTTGTCTTCCCTTGATCTTGTAATTCATAATACATTGTATGTTTATTTGGTTTGTTTTTGTCAATCCTGATGATTTCTTCGACTGGAAGTGCTGTCTGATTCTCAGTTTCTTTCTCCACGGTGAAAATCCAATTGAATTCCCACTGAAAATAATGCCACCAATCATTCAGTCCACCCTCTCTCAATTCAAAGCATCCTAGGCATACACTCAATTACCAGTATACTATAACTACTAGTTATACCGTTCACTTCCGTGAACACAGTTACATTACCCGTATATCGAAATTCCGCTTACATTATCCACTCTGTTATTGTTTTTTTGTTTTGTTTGTTTTTTCTCGGTGAAAACAACATTTTGACGTAGCAAAGGAAAACTGCTGATCCCAAGGACTGGTACTATGGGAGGCCATTGTATCTATTCTCACTACATTAGTAGGCCTACATATGAAACTAGGCAAAGAACCTTTGATACATCATTACACATACCTTTATCATTATTTAGTAAAATACCAGTACATTCTTTTTCATTATTATTATTAATAACAGAGAAAGGAGCACAATCGACGAGTTGTTTTCCTTTATAAATGTATATACATACACGTGTATCCATATATTTATTACATGTAGGTGTTGAAAGAACTACATTGTAGTAAAGTTTCAAGGTATCCATCAATCTTCATGGCAATGTATCATACCAGTACACATAACAAAAATATGTATAGTATGTTACCAAAAGTAAGAGCTGTATAAGCAGTTTTTCTTACTCTTTAGCAGCATAGTCAAATGTGGTTTATACTATTTTATTCATTAATTGATTTACTCATCTATGTATTTATTCATTCATTTATTTTTGTTGATTAATTTTTTGGTGGTGGCCTTGGTCTCAGTCTCCAGCTAAGTCACATGTAAGACCCTTATGCAATTAAGGTACAACTGTCGGCGATCTTGTGAGTAGGAATGCGAGTAGGAACAGTCTGTCTCGACTACGACAGTGATGTACAGTGAACATAAAAAAAAAAAAAAAAATATATATATATATATATATATATATATATATATACACCGTGTATATATTCGTCTGGTGCAGCTCATGTAAAAGGCAAAGGCATGTACCAGCTAGTTTGAACAATTGCAGAGCTACACTGTGTCAAGCAGATCTATGCAAATAATTTGCCATCAAGTTTTCACACTGGCAATAAACTACACTATATCATGTTACACAAACAGGATTCTGAATATTGCTTGAATATTTGTAAGTGAAAAATAAAGCTAGAATATCACAAATGCTTTTGAGGCAATACCATGTAAATTACAACATTGTACATGCCATCTGCACTTTTGGCAAGGTTTTACTTAATTGAGACAGAGATAACTTCAATAACAGTCCAAACTGCATAAAGGTTTGAGGGGGTAAAAATGCCCTTGAGTACTCTGAAGGCAGGTATGTGTATCTACTAGTACAGTGTATTCACACCCCCAAGGTTACACATATACATCAAATAGAGGGTCACATAAACCAACAGCTGCAAAAGAAATTTGAAGATGTGCATGACTACATATGAAGTGTATTTACTGTAAAAAAAATAAAACATGTTCAAAAAATATGAACTTCATCAACAGTCCAAACAGCAAAGAATTTTTGAAGGTGTTGTCTGTAATATGAAGCATGCTTATTGGAAACAAAACGGATATAACTTTGAATACACTTCAAAACATCGATAATTACTAGAAATCAAAGGAGAAAAATTTCAGTACAAGTGACCCTTATACGTGTAGCACCTGGCAAAATATTTATGTGAAGAGATCTTTCATCCCAACTTTACCATTATACTGTACACAATCTTATCTGAAATGTCCATAGGCAATCTAATCGTCCAAACATCTGTATTAACTGAATACACATGTACTGTTAAAGTGAAAATTTTGTGGTTCGAAATGTACACGCTTTCCGCGCAACCAGAAACTAGCGCGAAAATAAAAGCATGCAAATATTTTTGCTTGCCATATGTTTCTGTGCCTGATGTCCTGATTCCACAGATTTAAAAACACGTGAAGCTCTTCTTATCCGGCCAAATGCGAACAATATGTCGCTAAAAAATATATATCCACTTTTACAGTATCAGTACATGTGGACAAGCAGTATCAGACACATTTAAAATACATGTATACATGTACACAATGAATGTGTGTCATTTTTTCATGGACCTTATGAATAAGTGAATGATATTTGACCCCGTTACCAGTAACAACACTCGACTTGTGGAGTATTAATTGGCCTACATAACTGATAAGAACAAGTTCGTTCATGCGAACATACAGGCAGATTTGGTGGAAACTTTTTGTACACATTTGCACATGTAATGTATTATCATCTGTCTAACTGCTGTGTCAGAATCTTCATTTTCCTTATCCCTTCTTGACCGTTCAATTCCTTTTGGTGACAGACCTTGTGTATTTACCTGTTAAAAAACAGAATTCTTACATCTTTGAAACCTCTTCTGAAATGGGTCAGAACCCAGATATCAACAATACAAGATGAATACTCACTAAACCTCTTATAGTGCTTCATTGGTGATGTACAAACATACCTTCAGCGGCAATTAAGACATGCCCCCTGTTGAGTATTGGCTGGAAGTGCAGCTACTACTTCATATACAGTAATGTACTCGCTTTCATAACGTTTATCAAGGATATCATAGTTCCATGCATTGAATATCTGTAATGGTCGAACTTCACATTTACTACAACACCCTTTTGCTTTTCAAAGGACATAAATGTACCATCGTCTTTACTAAAAATTTGAAAAAAAAGTAAAATAAATGTTCTTGTAAAGATGAATGAAGAATTAAGTTGATAGAACATATATGTTTTATCAATTTCATTCTTCTTGTTGTATCATACCACATATTTAGCACCTTTGTGAGGTAGATTATCGTGATCACATACTGTTCATGGCCGGTGCAGCCATGGGGGCCGTGGGGGCTCAGTTTTTGTGCACCATACAGAAGGTGTCAGCACTTTGGGCCCCACACTTTTTTCAACCCGGAAATAGGTACCGGTAAGTGGCACTAAGAAAAATATAGATACACCTTGAAGTATGGTGGTGGTAAGGTTATGTTCTTTCTCTGAATAGCTTTTTCTTGCTTGTCAGGCGAAAACACCTGGAAGTGGACTGGTAGAGGTGAGCCGAGGACCTTTTTTTTTTTTTCGCTTGTCAGCCGAAAAAACCGGAAGTGGATGGTAAGAAAAGATATTGTGTGTTTTTTTTGTCATCTTGTTGTTGGTTGTTTTTTTTTTTTCCTGCTTGCTAGCTCATGAAACCCGGAAGTGGGCCCCCACACTTTTTTGAAAATGCTGTGCCGGCCATGCTGTTCTAGGTTTTTCAATGAACTGACAAAGTCTCTTAATCAATGTTTCTGTTCTTGTTAGAAAGTCATTAAGCGCTTGCAACAACAGTGCTCTACGGTACTTGATAAAATCTGTCAGAGATTGAATGGTGTTCATCCAGGGAAACAAAATATAGCAGTGTGCAATATGATAAGTAGATCTTCTCGTTTATGTCCTGCAGGTTATCCTGGAGGCCATAAAGAGGAGAATCATCATAAATATGCACGGTCAGGTACCGGTACTGTACTGTGGTAACCGCAGCAGCGACCCCAACGCTACTGGTTACGACGCCCCGCGCCGGGGTTAGTACTGGGGATACCTACATGCAAGTGTACAATGCGACACAAATAGAGAAAGGATTAGAAAATGCATAACAATTTTTCCAACCATTACTCAAAATTAATCATAATTAGATGATATTCTAAACCATTATTCATAATAACATGTCCCTAACATTATGTTGGAGTAAACCCCAATTCAAGCAGAGGCAACTACAGACAGACATTGTACAATGTACATGTACTAAACATGTACACGTACTATACACACATTTACCTACAAGGAGTGTGATCTGAGAATTATCAATCATAACATATTTTTTTTTTTATCTCAGTGTCATTGACAGCAAAAAAACAATCAAACAAACAAAAGTAATAATTGATAACTCAGCTCACACGCCTTGTAATTGAAACCTCTACCAGAATAATTCAGACTACACTCTCTTAAACCTAATTGTCACAAGTGTGGAAGACTCTACATCTCTATGATTTACTGCAAATATACCGGGTACTTAAAAATTAAAATATGAAAAATTAAAAAAGCCCACCCAGTTCTCAGTCACTATACGTCCATTGCAACAGGGACAGCACTCGATGATTTCCTGAAAATTATCTATACCGTTAGTCAGGGCACCAGCTTGCCACATCTACAGGTAGGACCCAGGTTTCGACGCCCAGCAGATAATTCGTATTAAATTTTATACTCAATACAAACGTCTGACTTCAACAATCAACAAAGTTATCAATCACATTTCTAGTTTTTATAAACCCTGTTTGTCACTTGTCATCCTAATCTGATGGTGGAATATTTAGGGGAAAAGCAACACAGTGTCAGCAGAAATGCTGATATCAGCCATTTTTAGGGGTTCAAAACAATATGATGCATTTTGTATGACAACGCCGTAAAATGAAATTCACTCATGACCATTATTTTACTTTAGTATCAATTTGTTTGCCATATCCTGATGTTTGATTTCTGTAATCGCCTTAAGCAATTGCATGACTGAAATTCGTAATTAATGAGCAAACTTGTAGAAGGCGTTGGCTTTGAGAATGTGGCACCAGATTTCGACAATGAAACAACAAGTTCTTGCGCTGGTGTGATTGCTGGTTTGCGTTTACAATGTAGTGTATGCGTACTGTATGCACCATGTGTTTTATGTGTGATGCGTGCTGCATGATTGTGCGAAAAATCGCTTAAAATTGAACAGGAGCGCATTCAAATGGGAATTTGTTTAAGGCATATCATTATTGGCCTTTTAAATAGCTCAATTTCATATCGAAATTCTCAGGTAAAACGGTGCAGTTTTGATGGTAAACAAGGAAATGTGCTAAAGTGTCGAAAACTAACTACGACAAGCAGCCCCATACGCATCTACGCTGTGCATGATAGAATGGGCTGCCGGTTGCAGTTACGAAAACTGGCACCCTAGCTGTATACTAGTATACAGCGGCAGCGTAATTCTGATCATTCTTTCTTAGTATAGGTGATCCCGATGAGCCGTAAAATCCAATCCATAATCTCAGGGCCGCCAACATTGGAAACTAGTAGTAGATCTAGTTGTAGTTCAGTGTTAGACTCCCATGCTATAATTTGGGTGTCAAAATGAGTGAGATCAATAGAAATGCATGCAAATGAAATGAAGCTTTAGACGTGTAAACTGAGCAGTCAGTCTGAGGATGATGAGGTGAGTGAGCTGTGAGAAAGGACCAAAATGAGCAGAGTTGAGCGAGTCTCACTCTCAATGTGAGTGAGAGTTGCAGTTGGCATGAAATCTAACCTACTACTACTAGTACTAGATTCTAGTACATCTTTGCACACTGTACGGCTAATGAGCAGCGCTAAAGTAATTGTAAATTAGATGTTCGGTCATGCCATCGCCACATAGATTACACATGTATGCAAATATCACACATGATGTCCCCTGTCCCCCTATTCCCACATCCTCTCCCCCTATTCCCAATACTGGCAATAGTCAATTCTGATGTCTGGATGTGGGATGAGCAGTGTAGTAAGACAGGTTGAACTCCGTGCTCGGCGCTCGGTTTGGTTGTATGGATGGCGATTATATCTGCCACCGGAAGTATATAATATATAAGGTTGGCGATAATATATCTGCCACCAGGAATATATGTTGTATACGGTCGGCGATAATATATCTGCCACCGGGAATATACAAGCCAATACCGGTGCCGCGGTACATGTTTACTGGTGCGTAGCCCCGTCCGTCGCCGCGCATACACTGTAGTAATGCATGGCCATACTGCCGCGTACTCCGGTAATCGGCGTATGTGCCAACACAGGCTGACGGACAGCACAACCCCCAACAAACGTGCACGCACGCACCAGCCGCACGCACGGAAAGTTCACCTGGAGGGCAAAATAGAGACCAACAGACAGACGGACCCAGGACAGGACAGAAAACGGCTCAGGACCTCCCTTGACCTCAACTGTCCCTCGTCCCCGTCCACTGACATTACTGCAAGTATTGACTACCTTGTACCTGCGCTTGGCAATTGGAGCAGCTGCTCAGAAACGGTAAGTTATAGACGCTGAGCATATTTGCCATTATTGTAGCATTAATTAGGGCGTAATAGTAATTATTCTGATAGCGTTTGTTCCCTAACACCCTCGCCACCATCAAATAGGGAAAAACGCTACAATGGCGACGAGGATGTTCTTTTTTTGAACCCGGGACGGAATTAGTTGAGAAATTTTAAATTTGCCGCCATTTTACAATGGCGACGAGGATGTTCTTTTTTTTGAACCCGGGACGGAATTAGTTGAGAAATTTTAAATTTGCCGCCATTTTACAATGGCGACGAGGATGTCCTTTTCGGACCTTTAGGTATCTGTTTAAGAAATTTTAAATTTGCCGCCATTTTACAATGGCGACGAGGATGTTCTTTTTTTGAACCCGGGAGGGAATTATCGTAGACATTTTGAATTTGCCGCCAATTTACATGGGCGGCAAGGATATTTGTTCTTTTTCTTTTCTTCTCTGAAAACCCTAAGAAACTGTAAGGTAGCTTAAGGGATGTTAGTATTTTGGAGTATTTTTCAAGTAATTTATACCGACTCTTAACGAGTTTGTTTTTCAAACATTTGAGGCTTCTTTCTAAACAAATTAGTTGTATCATTTTTTCCGGTCGGGAACAAATACCGGCGCTTACTGCTGCCGGTTGTCTTTAATTCGTAACATTTTGTGGTAAATTCTTGTCTTGCCAACCCATTACGTACGGGTGTGGCAGACCAGAAAGTCACAACAGAAACAGGAAAAAATTCTCTTTTTGGTTTACGGAGAAAGGAAATTGTTAAATTTAGGTAAATTAAGTTTAGTTTTATGTTAGTTAAGTGGTAATTTTGGGATTTTTCGTAACATTTGAGTTCACGTGCGGATGCCGCTATTGTCTGGAAGCGCGCCGTTTAGACCAGGTGACCTAAGATTCGCGCCGTTTTCGTTCCCGCGGTCAAGTTTCTTTTGTTTAGCTCCCCTTGAGCATCCACCTGTTGGTTTGGGGAGCTAAACAAAACCCCAATTCCGCACAGCACCGGTGATCCAGACACGAATGTAAGTAGCAATTTGAGTTATTTTGTATTTTGTTTTCTTATACTTTCTCCGTATTACGTTTTGTGCATATTCGTCAATCTTGATAGTTGGTGCGTCGTCCTACTGCACTTAACGTGTTCCGAGATTTCTTATTTTTTCTAGTTTTTTCCTTTCTTTCTCTCGTGCAGGCTTATACACTAGACCGATTGATTTTAGCGTAGTCACGGTCGCACCGTTTAGTGTCGAGCGCTCGCTTTGTATTTCTTTGTTTTCTTTTTTCCGCTCAGTAACGCACTGGGGTAGGAAGTAATACGAACATTTCGACTACCCAATTCGTTGCTTATATGGTATACGCCGTACACCTTTGTTTTTTCTATTTCGCGGATAGTTGGATTTTCGCGGTTGCTTGCGCCGTTCGGAATGACCGCGGTAAATAGATCGCGTTGAAACCAGGCAATCGCGGCATCCTTATATGTTTAGTTTCTCGCATTTGTATTGCATCCTTATATACTTTATACGTTTGCATGTTTGCATTTGTACATTGTTGTATCTTTGTTTGGCGCGTTTGATGATTGATTTTTGATTGCTTTGAATCGCTGGTGACACATACGTTATATTCTTTCATGCTTTTCTTGACGCTTATACATGTATTTTCTTGATGCAATTCCTATTTCTCTAATGTTATATGCTTTTTGCATGCTTTGCTGAGAGTATGATTACATGTTGTACACGCAATTTCTGTTTGTTGTTGCGACTGTTTGTTGATTTCATAAAGTGATTTTTGCATGCGCATTTGTTAACGTTCCACCACATTTTGGACGTCCTAAAGTGATTATAATTTCACTATAAGGGATGATCCAAATATTGGAGGATATATATTGATTGCTTTATCGTATACCTGTATTTGTCTTGCTTTGCTTCTTTCTCCAGTTTCTCCTTTTCTTTTCCAAGTACTAGTATATCACCTTTGACTTTTCGTGGACTTGGAAAACATTTTTCTGCATCGTTCACGTAAATTCAGCCCCTTGCTGGTAACATCGCGCGTTCGTATTTGCGTGGTATTTTTTTTTCCCTTCGTTCTTTGTTTCTTTACCGCATAATTGCTTCCGCATTAAGAAACTGGAAAGCAAAGCGTTGAATTTGTATTTTATTTTTTTTTCTCTTAATTTCTTGCGACCAGTTTGGATTTAGCGTGCCTAACCTGCCTTTTCCGTATCACGTATTACATCCACGTGGTCAGTCCGGCGCCTTTCTAATAAGAGGCTGCCAGACATCGGGATAGCGGGTAAATGTGCTGCCGAACTGATGCATTTTTGTCAGTGTTTGTTCGCTATTAGGCGGGTGTGTATATTTGGTCACTGGATCAAAATACGTAATTGCGTTTCAAACATAATTATATAATACGTTTATTATTATTACTTTGTCGTAATATATTGTGATTTTCCGCGATTTGTGGTGCGTCTTCGCAGTTTTATAGGCGGCCAATTGGGCAAGCAGATAGGAACTGCAGCCCTAAGTGAACTGTTTGATTTTTTTTTGTTGTTGTTGTTTACTATTTGGCGCATAGGATCGGTATATACTAGGGTCACTTGACCTATATATATATTACCGGCCTCTTATTTTGGTGGCAAATAGATATATTTGTTGTCAGAATATTCGATACCGTGCATAGATTTTTTTTCCTTTTTCCTTATGTTAGTAATTGTTGGTAATTAAGGTGGTATACCGGGCGATTATTGCCGTTATTCTACCGCTCTGATCAAGAGTATACGGCATAGTTGCGCTTCATTTGACCGGTATTCACCGAGTATTATACTCAGTCGTTATTTATTGAGTACTGTCGACTGTTTGGATATCGGGATATTGCATTTTTTTTCTTTCTCTTTTTTTATTTTCTGCACTATAGTATAAGTACACAGGGTAATAATGTCGAAGATTCGCATTAATTTTTGCACGGAAGATGAATTGACGCTGGTGCCAGGGATTGGAAGTGCTTTGGCCCAGCGTATTTTGGACTTGAGAGAGGCGCAGGGGGATCTTTCCCCCACTTTGCTCTCCTCTATGTCCTATTTGAGGAACATTCCAAATTTGATGGATTATTTTGATTTCTCTCCATCTAGTCCCGGCAAGCGTGACCTTAGGTCACCAAAGCATGCTGCGGCCGATGGGAGCGATCAGAATAATCCAATGCCCTATCCTTTTGATTATTTTCCACCACGTACAACCCAAAGTGAGTCCCAACTCAGAGCCCCTGCAGAGAGGCGATCTCCCACTAGGGAGAACCCTGAGTCGGTAAGCCGGGGATGCGGCACCTCTCCGCCCAGATCGTTAGGGAGGGATGGGTGTGCGGCACCTCCCGGCGTGGCAGGGAAGCAAGGTGAGTACCATGCAGCTCAAATGTATGGGAAAGGAAGCCATGGCACTCAAACCATGGATTACAATTTTGATCATAGGGTGCAAGATGATCACAGACGTGACCGGTACCCGTCCCCTGGACTAACCCAGAGGACGCGTTACCGGGATTGGGAGGCTATGGAAAGGCGCGAGCCTCAGTCTGTGAACCCCAGGGAGGAATATGGGAGGACAGCTCCTCCTTATGAACCTCCCTCCTACAGAGATAGGTATGCCCCCAGACACTACTTCCATGAGCGAGAGGCGAGAAGTACCGAAGTTGTGGCACCTCCACCGGTTGCCAGGGTTCGGTCTTCTCCTGCCTTTCCATCCCGAGACTATCGGGAGTATGAGAGGTCACCAAGAGCAAGATATCCAGATGACTTTGGTAGGTCCACAGCTCCTACGCGGCCGTTGATTCCGAAGTCCATCACATTCGACGGCAAGGGAAGTTGGCAAGCTTTTATGGCAAAGTTCAATACCTTCGCCGATGACTGTGGATGGAATAGCCGGCAGAGGCAGCGTCAACTATGCTGGTCCTTGGAGGGAGGGGCTAGTGAATTCTATGCCCTCCTCATCGAAAGGGAACCGGACATAAGCTACTGGGACCTGACCAAACGTCTGGAAAAGAGGTTTGCCCGTAGAGATCTGCCAGAAGTGTCACAAATGCACTTCACTTACGCCAGACAAAACCCAGAGGAAACTTCTGTGGAATGGGCTGACCGCTTGATGACTCTCGCGACTTATGCCTTCCCAGACTTGCCTGAAAGCCACATTCAGAAGCAAGTAGTCCTCAGATTTTGTCAGGGCTCGCTGGACCGGGAGGCCGGCCAGTACGCAATGAACTCCAGGCCTAGGTCTTTGGATGAGGCACTTGACTTTGTGAGGTGGTACAAGCACACTCACTGTGCAATATATGGTAAGCCGTCTAAGGAAGTAAAGCAGCTTTCAATGACGGAAGGGCCTGGCCGGGACTTTGAAATCCGGCAGGTTTCACCAGCAACCACCAGTCAGCGTCCTCAACCTTCAGACCATGTGGAAAGGCTGGAGAAACGGGTAAGTACCCTGGAAGGGAAGGTAGACTCCATCTATGAGGCAGTCAACCTAATCCAAAGTGCCGTCCAGGGAATTCAATTATCCCTCAAAGATCTCACGAGGGCAACTTCAGCCTATCCTCGTCAGTCCCCTAACCGACTCGCTTCGCCCGGTAGGACCATTCAGTGCTACAACTGTGGCAAAACTGGGCACTTCAAGCGAGACTGTCTAGAAAAAAAGACAGAAAAGTCAGTTTCGTTTGTGGACGAGGATCAGGGAAACGGTCGCGGATCGGTGGATCAGACCCAGACCCGGTCCAAGTAAATCTGGGTCAAGGGTTGCCGGAAGTCGAATCCGGCACCAATGTCAAACCTCTGGAGAAACCTTCGAGTTTGCAGGCACAACTTGAAGAGTCCAGAGAAGAAGAGACAGCTTTCACTCCTTCATTTCTGGCGTCTGTGGTGAGTGAAAGATCAGCTGGGGAGAGTGGTGGTGCCACGAAGGACACGGTAGGCGAGGACACACCTCTGCCTCCGTCGAAAGCATGGCTGCTACCACCATGGCCATCAGCTGGGGAGAGTGGTGGCGCCACGAAGGACACGGTAGGCGAGGACACACCTCTGCCTCCGTCGAAACCATGGCTGCTACCACCATGGCCATCAGCTGGAGGGAGTGGTGGCGCCACGAAGGGCACGGTAGGCGAGGATGCACCTCCGCCTCCGTCAAAACCATGGCTGCAACCACCATGGCCATCAGCTGGAGGGAGTGGTGGCGCCACGAAGGACACGGTAGGCGAGGACGCACCTCTGCCTCCGTCAAAACCATGGCTGCAACCACCATGGCCATCAGCTGGAGGGAGTGGTGGCGCCACGAAGGACACGGTAGGCGAGGACGCACCTCTGCCTTCGTCGAAATCATGGCGGCTACCACCGTGGCCCCCTCCTACTGACAAGGTAGAGCTAGACCCGGACTGCCAGAAGAGGGACATGTCACCCGCTGACGAGGTAATTGTCTGCCGACTGAAATCCAACTCAATGCTGGGCGTGGATGTGAAGGTCGGTGACAGAGCACTGAGAGCAGTTGTGGACACAGCTGCAGAGGTAACTATCATGTCAGATAGGGTGTACGACACATTGTCCCCCAAACCAGCAGTGCTGAGGTATGTAACCCTCAACACTGCGGGAAGGAACATGAAAATGACGGGTATGATAGTCGGACCGGTAGAGTTGTCATTGGGCAATGCCAATTTCAGTGAAGTTGTATACATTGCACCAATTGACGACGATATGTTACTGGGGGTAGACATCCTCAGAAAACATAAAGCTAGCATCAACATACCGGAATCCATACTGTCTATCCAAGGCGAAGACATCCCTATAGACTCGGGGCAACCCACAGTATCAATGACCACGGTTCTTGTATCAGAAACTGTGGTAATCCCCCCAAGATCCGTTAAGAGGGTGAAGTGCCGAATGAGTCACCCCCTCAATCAGTTCCTGGTACAGCCAAGCAGGGACTTAGTTGGGTTCATCCCCCGATCACTCCACGAAACTGAGGCAGACATGGAAATCTTTGCCCTAAACCCGACAGGTAATAATATCCGCTGGAAACGGGACAAGAAAATAGGGGAGGCAATGGAAGTCTCCATTGTCCATCCTGTGGAAGCGGATACCTCTCGGGAGGGCAAGAAAGTACAATTAGTTGATTTCCCCACTAGTAATCAACTGCCTGCCCAGTTAATGGACCTATGGGCAGAGTCAAGCGAACATCTAAACCCAGAACAGCAAGAAATGCTGCGGGAGTTGCTCATAGAATTTGAGGGAGTCTTCGCAAAGGACGAATTCGATCTAGGCGATTTCAAAGAAATAACGCATCAGATCGATACTGGGGAGGCGAAGCCAATCAAACAAAAGATGAGGCGAACCCCCCAGAACTTTGTGCAGGAAGAAAAAGCACATTTGAACAAAATGCTCTCAGCCGGGGTGATTCAACCTTCGATGTCAGAGTGGGCTTCAGCTCCGGTGCTGGTGAGGAAGAGAGACGGGGGTGTTCGGTGGTGTATTGACTACCGTCGTCTTAACACTGTGACAAAGAAAGATGTCTACCCTCTGCCATGCATCGAAGAGTGCCTTGATACGCTTGCGGGCAACACATGGTTCTCGAAGCTGGATGCCAACTCGGCATACTACCAGGTCAAGATCAAGAAAGAAGACCGGGAAAAAACAGCTTTTACCACAAGGTATGGTCTGTTTGAGTTTGTTCGCATGGGCTTTGGTCTGTGCAACGCCCCGGCAACTTTCTCGAGGGTGATGAACCTCGTTCTCAGAGGACTAAATTGGGACATCGCCCTCGCCTTCCTTGATGACGTGGTAGTGCTGGGAACTTCGTTCAATGACCACATGAGCAACCTGAGGAAAGTGCTTGAACGCTTCCGGGATTACAAACTAAAGCTGAAACCCAAGAAGTGTGCACTATTCCAAAAACGAGTGGAATTCCTTGGCAGGGAAGTAGACAGCTCAGGTCTACACTTGAAAGAAGACCACACTCAAGCAGTGGTAAACTGGCCAGTACCGACCAACACAAAAGAAATTGAACAATTTCTCGGTCTGGTCAACTACCACAGAGTCTTCCTCAAGGACTATGCTAAGACGGTGGGTCCCCTGTATGAATTAACAGGTAAGCACGATTTCCACTGGGAGGCGAAGCACCAAGCAGCGTTTGACAATGTTAAACAGCTGATGACTTCTGCCCCAGTCTTAGCACTACCCAATGACAAGGACCACTTTGTGCTCGATACTGATGCGTCTGCCACAGCAATCGGTGCTGAACTACTGCAGCTCCAAGAGGGACAAGAGAGGGTTATCGCATATGCCAGCCTGTCTCTGTCACCAGAGCAGCGTAGATACTGCGTCACTCGACGCGAGCTTCTAGCAGTGGTCAGGTTTACACGCCAGTATCGACACTATCTTCTCGGCAAGCCATTCACGGTGAGAACCGACCATGGAAGCCTGATATGGTTGCTCAATTTCAAAGACCCACAAGGCCAGTTGGCAAGATGGCTGGAGGAGTTGGCCCAGTACGACATGAAAATCCAGCATCGGCCGGGGAAAAAACACCAGAATGCAGACGCACTCTCGCGAATCCCAACAAGTGAGAGTATGTGCGAAGAATACCACCTCGGTATGCATCCTGAGGACCTCCCGTGCCGAGGCTGCTCTTATTGTCGTAAGGCCCATCAAAACTGGTCAAGCTTCGCCAACGAAGTGGATGATGTAATTCCACTAGCCTACAAATCAAAACAGGTCTCAGATGTCACGGTCTCCAGTGTAGCACCTGCCATACTCCATATAACACACATGGATATCACTGCCAACAGTGGGGACATTGCTACCCCCATAAATGGCGTGACACAAGGATGCAAGCCTGTGAGTACCGAGCCTGCACCGGTTCCTGAAGACACTCTTGCCTTGAGTGGGGTAACCTCCTCCGGCAGGGTGATGAACAGGAGACCGATGCAGAACTAAAGAGAAATCCAAGTAACAGCCAGCCGGGAAGCGTAGCATGAGAGGGTTTCCCTGCCATTCTCTAGCTCGCCATGGCTGATATATCCCATTTCTGCAGATCCCGGCTGCAGATTCCGTATGAATGTCTGTCCTGGCTCTCTGTTTCCCTCCATTGGATTCCCGTCCGGCCGCAAAGTCTATGTGTCTGTTTAAAGAGTGATGTAGTTTTGCTGGAATGGCCGATAATCGGTATTCTGCCAGGATTGCCGCTAATCGGCATTCCGGCAAATTGCAGCTCCACAGGCAGACAATATTGAGGAAAATTGTTTTTCTATCAAGATTGTCACCATGCAGGTGACAATCTATAGGACCGGGGGGAGTGTAGTAAGACAGGTTGAACTCCGTGCTCGGCGCTCGGTTTGGTTGTATGGATGGCGATTATATCTGCCACCGGAAGTATATAATATATAAGGTTGGCGATAATATATCTGCCACCAGGAATATATGTTGTATACGGTCGGCGATAATATATCTGCCACCGGGAATATACAAGCCAATACCGGTGCCGCGGTACATGTTTACTGGTGCGTAGCCCCGTCCGTCGCCGCGCATACACTGTAGTAATGCATGGCCATACTGCCGCGTACTCCGGTAATCGGCGTATGTGCCAACACAGGCTGACGGACAGCACAACCCCCAACAAACGTGCACGCACGCACCAGCCGCACGCACGGAAAGTTCACCTGGAGGGCAAAATAGAGACCAACAGACAGACGGACCCAGGACAGGACAGAAAACGGCTCAGGACCTCCCTTGACCTCAACTGTCCCTCGTCCCCGTCCACTGACATTACTGCAAGTATTGACTACCTTGTACCTGCGCTTGGCAATTGGAGCAGCTGCTCAGAAACGGTAAGTTATAGACGCTGAGCATATTTGCCATTATTGTAGCATTAATTAGGGCGTAATAGTAATTATTCTGATAGCGTTTGTTCCCTAACACCCTCGCCACCATCAAATAGGGAAAAACGCTACAGCAGTAATTAGGCGTACCAGCCTGTCTGCCTTGCCTTTTTTTTTTTTTTTTTTGAACTGACGATACAGTGTAGATGAGGATAGACCTGGAAGCTCGACTGCTGCTATACAGCAATCTTCCAGTATCTTCGGTAAAGGTTTAGTAGGTAAATGATCACGGGCATGGCACCACGGGCCACGGCCATCGCCGGCCACGGAGTTTCATTTGACGAATTAGCAACGCTAATTTCAATGTATGGGACTACCTCCGCACAAATCGTCATCATCAGCAGCAGCACGGATAACTACAATACACAGCAACAGAACGAAAGTTCCATTACGCTGTGGTCAGGTGGAGATTTGACTTACAACTTATTTTAAGCGGCTTTGAATTTATCTGTGGATGGCATTGATGTATCATAGCAAAGGGCAGATCTGATCCAGAGTCCCGTATGGTTTGCTAACGGTGCATTTGCGGTCAGTCCTAAAGTCGACCCGCCTTTTGTTTTAGACGGTACAGATTGGGGACCCTAACTCTAAACCTAACCCTAACCATCAAACCCTAACCCTAACCCTTATCCTAACCCTGGCCATAACCCTAACCCTAACACTCAGACTCTTAGGCCCTAACCCTTAACCCTAAACGCTAACCATAACCCAACGTATTTCCCATAGGTCTAATATGCGCCATGCCCCAATCTGTGCCGTCTAGGGGAAAAAAAAAAAAAAAAAAAAAAAGCAGGCGGGACACAGAAAAAATGCCTTCGTTCGATCCAACCCGGTACCCGCAGAAATGGTTTGACTGCATGGGGTGGTCGGTTGGACCCTCTGGAACACCCGTAGGCAGTATGTGATTCCAAATTATGGTGTTCATGAAATTTTACAGTCCACTTAGAAGCGACAAGATCAAGATCTTATTGTTCGAAAAAAAGGTCTGCGCATTATAAGACTACTACTGTACACACAACAGTGGTACCCAGTGAACCGTTTTTTTCTTTTTTTTTTCTCTTTTTTTTTTTTGTCCTTGTCGCAATCACTGGCTAGCTATGCGCCCTCACTCGGCTTAGAGCAGTTGATGTAAGAACAGAAAACTGTTGATCCCAACATGGACCTACAGGTCCATGATCCGAAGGACTCCTTTACAAGGTTACAGCTTGTTATTCCAAAGGCTCTTTATTCCTAAAATTCGTTATTCCAAAGGTTCATTGTTCCGAATTTCATTTTCGGATTAACCAATCTTCAGAATAACGAACCTTCGGAATAACGAACAGCACCCCTTTACAATGGGAGGCCATTGTACACTTTCTCTTTTCTACTACAGGCAAGAACTCTAGATACATTACTACACATGCCATATTCTCATAAATTAGTAACTTCCATACCGTTACCTTCTTTTTTCATTAATAACAACAATTATCTAATACATGTAGGTGTTGACAGAAATACAGTGCAGTTTAGTTTCAAGGTACCCGGTACTAGAGTCTATCCATCAATCTTCATGGCAATGTATCACACACATAACAAGAATAATACGTACACTACTGAAAGTAAGAGCTGTATAAGCATTCCACAGTTTTATCTATTTTTTTTTTTAGCAGTATAACCAAGTGTGGTTTAAACTGTTTTTATTGATTGATTGATTGATTGATAGATGATTGATTGATTGGTGATTGATTCATTGATTCATTGATTGATTGATTGATTGATTCATTCATTCATTCATTCATTCTCATTTACTCATTTATGTTTGGTGGTGGTTTGGGGCTCAGTCTCTGGTCAAGGGACATGTAAAAGACCTATGAAAGGTACAACTGTCAGCGGTCTGGTGAATAGGACAGTGTGTCTCAACTACAATAGTACTGAGTAATGTATAGTAAACATTTCAAAAGATAGTTCTTCTAGTGCAGCCCAGTATCAAGACAAAAGTAAATGCTTGTACCAGGTAGTTTGAACAATACCATTGCAGATCTACAATATGTTGAGTAAATACATGTATGTACCAATAATTGATGGACTGCTGTTTATGTGGATCCCCGATCACATGTTTTAGGTCCACCACATACACACACACACACACACACACACACACACACACACACACACATACACACACAATCGTCAATACACACAATAACAGCGAAACCACTCGGGTATATATTTGCTACTGAATGTGCCAGAGTTTTCTGCGAGTTTTCGCTATTATTAACAGACAAGTCCACCTTCATATTCATAAGGATTGAGAGAATGCAGCAATATTAGTAGAACACATCAGTGGAAGTTTGAGGAAAATTGGACAATCTGTTCAAAAGTTATGAATGTTTTAAAGCATTTGCGCAGTCACTGCTGAAAGAGCTAGGAGACTACTACAGTGTATGATGTGACATGCGTATTAACTATCCATGAGGAAAATAAAAAGAAAATTTCACAAAACTTTTTGAGTAAAGTTCACATTTCTTCAACATGCTACTGACGTATGTTAAGGGTAATATTACAAGCTAGTTCGGAATTCCACTCTGCGCATGAGCAGAAAAAAAAGGTCATTCGGACCAACAGGCACGTTGGTTTTTAAAGTCACTGGGATAAGCGTCTGTGATGTATTATTATGTATAATGATTATTCATGTAATCCCCATAAATGCTGCTTGCCAGCACATCCACCTGACAGCAAAAGTGGTATTTGGCAATATCGATAGAAAGAGGTTGTTCTTACATTCAATGTAAGATAATGAAACGGATGCTTTCCCAAGTGTTAAATGACGGATCATTCTGGCCATCTGGTCTATGCGAGTTCATTCTCTGTTTAAACAGGATTGATGAATACCATAAATCGTTGCGTAAAGCTTATGCATTATGTCGCTCTGAAAACGAGTGAAGAGCCCCTTAACCGACTGAGAAAAAAGAAAGGTCATTCGGACCAATGTGCCCATAAGCTAACTCCGAAATGGCTTATTCCCCCTGCCTTCTGAAAGAGAGAAGTTGAGTGTTGTTTTGATATGCGAGAAAAATGGAAATATGTTGAATTTTCTTTATTCTTTCTTTATATTGTTGCACTCATGTGACATCGCAAGCTATAGTTGTCTTTTCATCCAGCCGTGACTGAGCAGAAACTTCAATTATCTGATTTTGCTCAAACTCTCACTGATGTGTTCTACTATTATTGCTGCATTGTTCACTCAATCCACATGCCTATGAAGGTGAACTTGTCCTTTAACTTTTGTACCTGCTATAATGGGAGCTGCTTTTGTTCCTCGAAGCGAGAGGGTCAGCTTTCTTCTGGTGGTCAAGTCTTTTATGCTTTTTCATCTTGATGAATTTCACTAATCGTCCCCGATGCTATAACACAAAAGAAGAAAACGTTTTGTTCTTGTCTATGCGTGCCACGCGTACATTGAACAGAGCAGAAAAGGACCCTTGAACTATGCCGCCAGTGAGGTGGTACCACACGCACAATGTATATTCCCCAGCTGTGTGTTCGTGTGTTGTTGTCGTCAGTGTTCGTCTCCTAAGTTCGAAGAATAACTGAAGTCATTTAGACATGTAATCGATCAGGGTAACATAATATTATGGCATTAGTATAGAGAGTTGAAGATTGTAGGCCTAGTTATTTCGCTAGAGGCTAAGTATCAGAATAAGGCCATAGGCAGTGTTCGCACCAGCAATAAGTGTATGCACTATTAAAAATCAACGCTGGTTTTCACCCAAAGCCGATTTGGCTCACACTTACTATAAAGCACTTGAAATAATGTATGTGTATGTACTCGTATATGCATATGTATTACTATACATGTATGTGTACATCGTCCATTGTGTTGGACTTGGAATAGCTTTATAAGAAGAGGAAATCTCGAGTAAGGCATTAATTTTGTAGTTCCAGAAAAGTTTCCAATAACAAAACTTTCTAGAAGGCTGGACGCGAATGACGGCTTTCAGAGGCGTAAACCCGCCTTCATACAATGTATCGCACAGGGCGTTCTTTTAGTGAGGGTTAGGTAATATCATTAAGATTGTGTCATTTATTTATTTATTTATTCATTTATTAAGTCTTCTTTAAAAGCAGGTCAAGTAGTCCCATTCAGTGCCACAAAGGCCTGCTTTACAAGGGAGTCCTGTGTCGCTGTACATCGCAACATTACATGTGCACACACGTGGGTAAATTTAACAAAACGAACACACTATAGTAAATGGGATACGGCTAAATAGCAATCGGTTTGTAAGAACATAAAACACATAGGAAAGAACATAAAACGAGCAGAGGAAAAAGATGTATTCAAAGTTCATACACTTTGCTAGTGCAAAGGGTTCATATCAAATGAGACTTGAGAGATTGATGTTGGCGTACACGATTCATAAATGTTTGCAATGAGGAGGCTTTTTGAATACAAATGGGTAACTCATTGAATAATTGTTACTTGCAGCACGTGATAGAACATTTCTTTATTCATATTCATGATTAAGTTTGGGTATATGTAATTGGCAAAAAAGGTATAAAAATATCAAGATTAGTGGCAGAGTCAAGTCAAGAGAATAAGATGAGATCCAGTCTCACGAAAAGCGAACAAAGTAAAGAAGGTTTCAAAGAAAAATAATTTGCGTATATAATGTATGCCCCCCTTTTTTTCATTTGTGCACACTGAACATTGTCATATCTGTCGAAATCATTGATGAATACTTGTGCTGGCTAGGCATATTGTATTTCAAGAAGGATTCATGTTCAAATGGAAGTATTGTCTTGGACAAAGCGCACGTATACATTGGACTGTACATGTAACTTCTCGACGGAACGGAGTGTATAAGAGAGATTCTTGTTTCCTCTCATTTTTTAGAGGGGCAATCCTGACAATTTTTTCAATTTCACATCATGTATGTACATAAATGAACAGATCAATGTGATCCTTGAGCAGATGAGCCTATACTTGGAAAAACAAAAACAAAACAAACCCTAACAAATTACAATGAACAATGTGGGTGACGTATAGACTATAGGCAGATAGGGATGTCTACGCGCAATTCCGAAATGAGAACGCTTGTTCTGTGTGTGATTATGATATGCATAAGAAACTGAAAAACTCGGTTCCTAGCTGAAGTGTCATGTATCCAAAACTAAAAACTAAAACTGCAGTTAATATTTGTATGCCATTACCTTATTGAATGAGCTTATGAAAGAGTGTGGAACACTGACAGACGTGAACAGCGTCATCTCCGCATATAATGGCAAATGCATGTGTTGCGTTGTTGTTGTGTTGGTGTTTTCTTATTCTTGTTTTACCAATTTTGACACTTTTGGGTTTGCCGTTCCGCGTTCCACTGTACAGGATTACATCGTTTTGTAGTGTGCCATAAAGCTTGCTCTTTCATTTTAAAATTTGTGAATGTGCTTGTGTGTGTGTGTGTGTGTATGTGTGTGTGTGTGTGTGTGTATGTGTATGTGTGTGTGTGTGTATGTGTGTTTTTTCGACTGGAAATACAGGTCCTACACAATTATTCGTCATACTTTTAAAGCTTGAAAATCATTCTCAATGATTTTAGAACGCTAAACAGTATCAACTGGTGCGCTATACCGCTAGCGGGAAAATTTCCCAAGTCAGAAAATAGCGCGCTATCTCGAAACATCGGGCTGATGTGAAAACGCCTAGTGTTATCTGATATATAGTTTATGAATTATTAAGAATCACGAGTGGAAGATGTTTTCTGAAACACCTAGTACAAGTTTCCAATGTATTACAGGCACGACAGGCGCACTAGGCAGAAACCCTTGTGTGTAGTAAAGTCTGTGTGCGCCAAGACTATTACACGCTCCACTGCACTGCAGCCGCTCCCAACAAGAAAGAGATAAGATACAATGCACGGTAAACATGATAATAGGCATGAATGTTTATTGATTCATTGAGCTATTAAACATTTTGAATAAAAGTGCACATTTTCCAGAACGACTGAAATCTAAATCTTGCGTAAGCTAATTTTTAATTGAATTCATCGACCCTTGCAGGTTATAGTTGATCATGTGTCTAAGCTCCTTGATGGGCCCATTTGCAAGTATTTTGCTGACATTTTAAAAACTTCAAGTTTGAATCAATCTGTATAATGATGAAAGTGCTAATAACCTACATACGTACGTCTGTAGGATAAGGATGTAGGCTTGTAAGGTGATCTTTGTTTGATTGTTTGATATAATACTATTTATTTTCTGCAAATCAGCATACCTAACTTACATAAGCAGTAACATATTGGAAATAAATGATTATACAAAGTAAATTTAATACAGAGTCGTTTGACTTGCATAAACAATGGTAATAAAAGAAAATTAATGATTTGATTTACTATACAGTATGCAATCCTATGTAGCGGTGATTACAATAACAATGTAGCTAGGAAGCGGTTATGCAGAGGGCCGTCATTCCTTCCGCAATTCTCTGGGTGCTTACATGAAACAGGGAGGCGATTTCCTCTCACCTCCCTGCATGAAACGAGACCTTTTTGCCCGTCGATAAGAGGCAGACAGGTTGGTAATCCAGCTGTGAAGGTAGTCAAGCGGTACATGGCATCCCCCTATCCACGGTCAACTATAACATGTGCCAATGAACGATGGAAATATCGACCGGGTGCGAGGTATGAATAGAGCGTGCGCTGATGAGCCCACAGAATCTTTTGTTCTACACAAAACCAGTACAATTGTACCTGAAAGAGGTGACTGGGGAACTAAAAGCGAACCCACATATCTAACTGATCTCAGCCTTGATCGCTATGTGCATGTTCGTACGAGTTCACATCAGAACAAGCAAAAAACTAAATCAGGAAAAGGCACATAATACTGTGAAACACGCAATTTTCAAACAGAAAGAGAACAAATGCTAATAGAATTAACTCTAATTTTTTTTATTAAACCCACTTTTCTGAGCATTAAAACACAAAGAAACATGACTTTAGGCCACTAAAGCAGGCACCCTTGTCTTCATTTTGGGAACCTGGTATCAGTTGCTCCCTCGGGAACCTGCCTTACCAGGTTCCAGTTATTCTTCCCTGAAAAGATGACCTGCCCGAGGAAAAAAAAAAAGTTACGTATACTAGATTCATTCAGCAGAAGGATGGATGAAAAGGACTGAATGAGTGCCTGAGAGCAGGGAGGTGAGAGTGAGTGTTGCGAGTTTGTTAAGGTTTATTTATGAGTAGATATGTCCAGCTTCCAATTCTTACTATGATAAAACTCAATATTCTACACATCAAAAAAAAAAAAAAAAAAAAAGGGGGGGGGGCAGGAATTTTAATGTTTTTCATTGTTTTTGGGGGGCTACCAAATTTTCTCTCTGTCCACCAAAAATTTGACATTGATGATTTTGGTGGCCCCATCGGGCCACCAAATAAAAAAAAAGTTAGTGTGGAGCCCTGTGTTAGGGCTCTGATCATGGAGTTACCACTGAATAAAAGATGGACGGTGGTTCGAACCCCAGTTTGGGTTTTGCACAACATCTTGTTTTCGTTTTTGCTAAGTTTGTAACGCTGTATTCCGTCAGGCTTAGAGAGAGTAATAAAGTCAAAGACTTGATAGTTATTCTCTATCCAAGTCACCAAGACTAATAAATTCTTTTCCCATACTGGGGAAAACAAAAATCGCGACCCGCACAGTAGCGTGCCAGCTAGAACCTCTTTGGCCAGCACCTAGCGTGTTGACAAGGTCTCGTGGCTGAAGATCGAGTCTAATTCGGCACACCGAGAACTGCGAGAAAACGGATGAACGCAAGAGAGAGTAGCGCTCGGTCTCACCAGGGAGGTGGGTTCCACCTCCCTGGTCTCACGTTCATCCGTTGTCTCGCTGTTATTCACAGCCACAAGGCCTTGCCAAAAAGTCTCGCATTCACCGGTTCTCTCGCAACTAGTCTCTTTCACAGCCACGAGGCCTTGCCAAAAGGCTAGCCAGCACCACGCACGGTAGCCTTTTGTCAAGGCCCTCTCGCTGTATGGTGTAGCGAGCCCAGCCGAGTGGGTTATAGTGGCTATTGATATCATTCAATCATGAAAGAATTTTATTTTTGCGGATAGCCTGTAGTCACCCTAATCATGACTGCAGTGCATACATCGCCGGCAGGTAAGTTGGATAAGTGGATAAGCAACCCACAAGAAGATTGGGAACATCAAGGAGAAAAAATGAAGAACAAAGAACAGGCATACACAAATATAAAAAAAGGACAAATGAGAAGAAAAAGACAGACGGGCTGAGTAGTCCAGTGTTATTGTTCCATTACTCATAGCAGTGGTGGATCTAGAGTAAGTGCGCACACAGAACTCAGTGCTGTGGGTGCACCGGGCGGACACTCCTCTTATTTTTGGTTTAAACAAAAGAAATAAACACGAAGGACCGATGCGACCGCGCCCCTTTAATTTTGCAAAGGCGTGATCCCCTGTATGAAATTCCTGGATCCGCCCCTGAATAGAATTAGTATTTCGAGTGGAAATTCTCATCACGTGTAACTTTAACACTTATCCATTCATGACTTTGATAAACGTTAACGAACATTTTGTTTCTCTTTATAATAGTATATCAAAAGTGTTCATTAGGCAGTATGAACGTACATTAGCGAACAAAATTTGTAGTTCGAATCATTCAATTATTAAATGGTACATGTTCCCAAGATTCAGTCCTCTATGTTTGTTTGTTTGTTTTGTTCTATTTTGTTTGTTCGTTTGTTTGTTTTTCTTTTGCTTTTGGCGTCCGGACATAAGTACCGATTATATAAATAAGCAGTTGAATTGCCGGACGCTGTAGATACACGTGTACGTTCACCTCCATTGTGAGGACGGTAAAGCGTGCTACCTTCTCGCGAGTACACGTAAGACGCGATAATTGATTTATTTTTGTTTTACTCGCTTAGGCTCTTATACTGATGTCGGACACCGAAGAACGTATTCCGAATCACTTACCATTTCAGTGTATTAAAGGGAGAAATAAAGGTGCAGCATCTTAAGTACAGCGCTAATTGACCAGCTTTGGGACCGACTTAAACTAAGACGCTTTTGACTTTTTTTTTTTTTGCTTTGTTTCACCAACCACTCACCAATGAACTTTTATAGTGATGTCGGACACCTAAGAGCGTATTCAAAATCAATGGCCCATTCAGTGTATTAGTATGACGGAGTATAAAAAGTGGAGCTTCAAAGCGCTCATTGTCCAGCTAATTGTTGGCCGTCTTACACGTAAGACGCTATTGATTCTTCATCTCTGCTTTATCCACCTTCTAACAATGGATTTTTCTCGTGATCTCGCACACCTTATAAACAGCGTTTTCAAAGTCAATTGCCCTTTTACTGTATTCGAGGGACAGCGCTAATTGGCCAGCTTGTAAAAGCCAGTGTGACTATAATATGTGTCATTTTCTCAGCTTGTTTAAGCCAGCGTGACAAGTGTATAATTACCGGGATTTTGCTCAGCTTGTAAAAGCCATCGTGACTCGTTGATTATTTACTCAGCTTGCTTAAGCCAGAGTGACTCGTGTATCATTTTCTCAGCTTGTCGCCCAAAGTGACTCGTGTATCATTTTCTCAGCTTGTCGCCCAAAGTGACTCGTGTATCTTGTTTAAGCCAGCGTAACACGTGTATCATTTGCTCAGCTTGTAAAAACCATCGTGACTCTTTTATTATTGGCTCAGCTTGTTTAAGCCAGCGTGACTCGTGTATTATTTTCTCAGCTTGTTTAAGCCAACGTGACTCGTGTATCATTTTCTCAGCTTGTTTCAGCCAGCGTGACACGTGTTTCATTTTCTCAGCTTGTAAAAGCTAACGCGACTCGTGTATAATTTTCTCAACTTGTAAAGAAAAAGCCGGCGTGACTCTTTTTTATTATCTGGAAGTCAGCGTGCCTCGTGGATTATTTTTCCTTGCTCATCGAAAAACGCAGGGCGAGTGACGTGTACTCTGTCGTTTCTATGTTATAAACATACTCTACTTTTATACGTGGCACCGCCATGCCACGTCTGAACAATGCCGACCGTGAGAAGGTCATACACTGGTGGCACGAAGGATTGACGGCCAAAGAGATTTTTCAAAAACTAAGAGAATCCCTGGTCGAAGTGAGCTCAATGACAGTGCGGAGAACCATCAAGAGGTACCTCGCGACCGGGTCAACTGGTGACCGTCCAAAATCCGGTGCACCCTCAAAGTTGACGGAGGTGCACAGGATGCTCATCGACGAAATGATGGGAAAAGATCACGAAACTTCCGCTAAGGAAATTCAGCGTAAGTTGGAAGTTGATTTCGGGGTTCGTGTCGCTGAACAGACAATTAACGAGGCCAGAAAGAAACTTGGCTGGAAGAGGACCCGCCCATGTTATGGTCAATTGATCCGCCAGAAGAACAAGGCTGCGAGATTGTCATACTGCCTGAGAATGGTGGAGACGCAGGAAACTTTCAGCAACGTTGTGTTTACAGACGAATGTACTGTGTACATTGAGAGGAATCGCCCCGGGTCGGGATTTTACTGGCGCAGGGGTACAGAGGCCCCAAGGAAATTTGATCGTCCAAAGCACATGGGCAAGGTGAACATATGGGCAGGAATATCGTACCATGGGGCGACGCGACTGGCAATCTTCACAGGGATAATGAGGAAGGAATTTCTCATCGAGAAGTTATATAGTGAGTACCTGCTGCCATTCACCGAGGCAACATTCCCTGACGGGAATTTCCGTCTCGTCCAGGACAACGATCCGAAACATCGGAGCAAAAAGTCCGTCGAATTTCTCCGCACAAACCACATTTCATGGTTCCCTACCCCACCCGAATCTCCTGACCTCAATCCAATTGAGCATGTTTGGGCCCACATGAAGTGGTTTGTGCGGAGACACGTCAAGGCGACAACAGAGGAGGAACTGAAAGTTGGCCTGGAGAGGTACTGGCAGCAGGTACTCACCCAAGAACTCATCGATCGGCAGATCGGGAATTTACGTCATGTAATTCCCGAGGTAATACGATGTGGTGGGGATTCCACCCACTACTAGGAGTGTTTTTTCCTTCATTGTTCCTTGAGAATATTGACGGGGGAGGGGGTGTCCTCATTTTCAATTCTAAGGGACAATTCGCGTAGTTAAACGCATCTACACAATTGTACTTTGCACACATTAACTGACGTGAATCATTTATACTTTTCGTGAATTTTTCTTGTGGAATGTATGATTTTTTGCATACACTTTGTCATGACGTGTTACCGCATTGTAACTTTGTACGCAGTCAAAAGGCTGATGTGAGAAAACTCCGTCGAGTTGCAAGGAATCTTCTAGTTTTTTTCTTTATTATAATTGTTATTGTTGAAATTGATGTCAGTAGTTATGACATTGTGATTTTATGCAATTTTTATCATCAAATTATTAGTATTCTTATCACGTTTATGGTAATTTTGATTCTAATCTTTATTATTCTTATTATTGCCATTGAAAGACGATGTGTATCTTACGAGTTTTCATTACTGTTCTCCTGTACTTTTAATGAACTGTAATATACTTTTATGACGTGATTCAAACTTCATTCGCAGTATGCATTACATGTACGATACCAGCAACGAAGGGTGCGTCCAACAGTGTTTGTAGACGTATATTGTTATACAGTGTAATGAAACATATTTGTTGTTGTAGGGAGGTGGCTCCATAGATGGATAGATAGAAAGACATAATGTATAGACAGATACACATGTAGCTGTATGTCTTGAACCTGATTAGGAAATTCATGTACACGTGTAGTGCAATATGAATTTCAAGTGTACTTTACAATGTACATGTAGGCCTACGATATACTTCTGCTTTCGAACCTGTTGACTGACCAGGAAAAGCGTTTTGTTGAGTTGTAAACTAAACTACGACGTATGACGTGCAGTGTAAGCCTGTACTATAGTGTACAATAAGATGTTCATTGTGGATTGTTGACTTTATACAGCTTACGATGAGTAAAATGTAGTATACTGTGTACATGAACGTGTTATCATTTATGTAGCATTCTTCCATCACTCCTCGAAAATTTGGCATAATTGTCTGTTGAATTTTACAATGCTGCTTTTGCACTTTCGAATCTGTTATGAACGTAATTTTCAGTGAAACATAATGAAACTTTGATACAATTTATTTCGCATGCGATTGATGAATGTGTGGATTGTTTACATTTCTGTACGTTCATGCCCGGGAAACTCAGTATCAGGCTGACCAGGGTAGCTGTGTTTGCATGAGTACCCAACGTTTAGTCCATCAAAATACAGAACATTTCTGTCGGCATGTTACAAGACTTTAGCCATTGACAGGCGGAAGTACTGTACATGTAGAAGTTTCACAACTGCAAACTGTTATGTTTACGTATACATGCAATGAATGACAAGAAATTGCTAAGGTAAACATCAATGCACAAACTACTGCAAAGACTCATCGCATTATACACAAGTACATTCACAATAGTAAAGGTGCACATGAGTTAAGAAGAAGTACCTTTGTGTACATGGAAAAGCCAACGAAATTGCTTTCACGAAATCAAGTTATTTAGCATTAGTCTTGTGTGTTTCTACATTGTACACTGTTCATCTGCGCACGAGCACTGAGGCTACACATGACATGTATATAACAAAACTACTGTACATTTATCGTGGATATCTGTTCGCTATGACACTGAAATTCACATGTATTATTAGATAAAGTAGCACGTGCGGGTTTGAGAGACGAGGTTGGGATGTTGCCCGTACTTGTATTTACTTGTGATAAGTATTGGAATTGCCTATGTCACTTAAATCATATCCTTCATTACGAAACTTTTTCTTACTTTGGATGAGAGACCTGTGCTGCATATTGTATATAATTATGTATCCTCACTTTGAAAATGAAGCAAACCTTTCTTTAACAATATCGATATAAATTTGAGATATAATTCGAAACCTCTTTCGTATAAAGTAACCTGTGAATCGCAATGGTTGTTCCTGAGTTAATGTTTGTGTACATGTAGATACTCACAATTCTTACTAGTGGGTGACTTAGACAGAAGTCCTTTGAAAACATGTTCTATATACTTTTCTTTATTACACTGTAGTTGTTTAATGGACGTTTTATGAAGAAAACATGAACAGAAAATTAACATGCAAGTACATACATGTATGTAGCCTACATGTACAAGTCGAAATGATAAATGTGCATTTGAGATTTCAGGCACATTTCGAATTCATTATGAAATGATATGAGAAAAATAAATACCAATCAACTAAATTGGTGGAGCCAAGAAGAAGGTTTAATAATTACGAGTATACATCTCTGAGTCTGTTGGGTGTAAGGTCGCATGCACTGAATGTCTGATGTGTTGTGTGTGTGTGTGTGTGTGTGTGTGTTGAGGCAAGATGGGGGAATGCTTCATCTATGGTTAACAATGAAGGTTAACATACCGCTGAACGTTATATATATATATATATATATATATATATATATATATATATATGAATATATATATATATATACATATATATATCGATACATATATATATAAAGCAGAGTATACGCATACACAGTCATATATGAATACACTATAGGTATTTACATACAAAATTCTCACCCAAATATATATATATATATATATATATATATATATATATATATAAAGATGAGTAACAAAATTGCAACAAAGTTCATGCTATATTCCCCTACGGTTTATTTCTTGACACAAATTTTCGAGCGTCTCGCCGCCGTTTCTCAAGTGTTGATACTTGAGTGCTAGAAAGGTCAAAATTTGTGTCAAAAAATAAACCATCGGTGAATACAGCATGAACTCTGTTGCAATTTTATTAATTATCTTTTCATCTTCATTTCATTTCATTTCATTTTTATTTCATTTCCGGCCAAAGCATATTATATGACAATTTCATATAAACAAATTTAAAAATTTTGCCAACACGTGGAGTATATATAGTATATATATATATATATATATATATATATATATATTGTATATATAGAATGTATACATATATATACATATATGCATACATGTACACATATTGTTGCATACGTATATATACAGTCAAACCTGCCTTAGCGGCCACCTCTCTATAGCGGCCACCTGTCTATAGCGGCTACTGAAAAATCCCCCCGAGAGAAAAGCCATGTTAAAGACCCTGTGTATAGCGGCCACCTGTCTAACGCGGCCAGCGGCCACAAATTTTGTTTCCCGCGGTAGATTTTAACCTGTCTATAGCGGCCAAAAACCCATAGAGCCGTAGCCGAGCTGATAATTCAGGGTGTTTTTCTGCTTTTTAGCCGTGCCAGTCATTTCTGGGCAACATTCAGTGATCGCCACCGTTGCATTCATCACTTATTCAGTCACAATAATGCACTAATTCATGACTGTGCACATGCTACATCTAGTGTACTGTGCAACAATTTCATAAACACCGGCATTGTTCTATGCATGATACACACGTGTGCATACGTACACACATAAATGTACATGTATATACAACGATGATACATGTACATGTAGGCAATGCACACAAAGTTGGATTACCTGCCTATAGCGGCCACCTGTCTATAACGGCCACTTTTTCCGTATCCCTTGGGTGGCCGCTATAGACAGGTTTGACTGTATATATATATATATATATATATATATACACACATCTATATATATATATATAGGCCTATATATATATATATATATATATTTGCAGTATCGTCTTCTCGCGATCGCTTGCAGGCAAACAGGCATGGGCACGGAGCCACACGCAGGCGCACACATACTAGTAATGCAGATGCAGATGCAGATGCATTCTTACTCCAAACACCCAGAGTAAAACATGGGTATGGTGATCGTGCTTTTTCCGTTATGGGACCAAAATTGTGGAATCAGTTACCTCTTCAGTTAAGGGAACTGTCATCGACAGAGTCATTCAAATCCAAACTTAAAACTTATCTGTTCCTTTCATACTGAGGACTGTAATTGCTGTATGTCATTAATATTGGATCAATATTGTATTTTTAATTGGTATATGTTGTATTCTTTATTTGGTATATATGGGATTGTTTTTGTTTACCATTTTCTTATTTGTTGAAATGTTTGAATATGTATATGCATGTAAATATATGATATCTTTTCATTTTTGAAGCGCCATGAGCACTGAAAAGTGGACCTGTGCGCTATACAAGTAGCCACTATTATTATTATTATTAGTAGTAGTAGTCATGATCATGAGCACACACTTACAAAGGGGATATTTATGTACAATGCATGCACGCACGGCCCCCAATGGATTCGCACGCAGGATGCTAGTCCACTACCAGTACCTGGACTGCCTTCGTATACGGTGTGTACTAGTATGGTGTGTATGGTATGAGCAATATCGCACACGGAAATACCGTCGTTGAGGGCGTGTAGTATAAGGAGAGACCCCGTGCAGATCTTTTTTTTTTTCGAGGGCAGCAATTAGGCCCCCCCCCCCCCAAAAAAAAAAAAAAAAAAAAAAAAAAAAAATTGTTGTATTGGCGTAACACACCCGACCCTACTTTCTTTATTATTATTTTTTTTTGCTATCGATATCAAGTATCTTGTTGATTGCGATCACGATCGCAAAAACCCGGAAGTGGAAAAGGCTCTGGGGACATCGGATGTACGAGGAAGAGATCTAGCTTGCGACTCGACTCGCATAGCCTCGCTTGATCAGTACTAAGTACTAGTATGTCATCTGTTTCCCACACGGACGCGTATCTATATATATAATACGCGAAGTTGTTGTTGTTGTCGCGACCTTATGTACATTGTATTTCCTGTTTTATTCCGGCGTTGCTGGTTTGTCTATCTCCTCCCGAGCCGTCGGCTCCGGGCAGCTGCGACCGGTGCCGTCGGCCGCAGGAGAGTATCCTGCATCGAATGGCGCGGGTTTCGTCCCCTCTCAGCCTCCGTGTCGACGTCGAGGATGAAAAAGAAAAATTAATCAGATAGATGCATAATGCATTTTTGTGCGTGACGAAAGAGCCGAATGTTTTAATATTCACCAATCCTGCGCTGGACTCCTACTTTCTCGATACACAGTAGTGCATCTTTTAGCTTGCAGAGACAGTGGGATACTAAAGATAATGGGTGCAGCGACATTTCTGACATCTTCCGGCGGACACGCAGGCATGCACACAATGTACTCTCGGGTGGGTACGGTATGCCAGTGTGTGGCCTGCGCCTGTGTATGTATTGACGATGGTCACACGAAACACTATCTGGGTGCGCGTGATATGTACACTCATTATGGTATAATACACGGCGCGGTCATACAAGTACAAGGGCATTTACGTACAGCGACGTTCGCCATTATTGGCGTGCCCAAATGAAAACAACGAACGCTGTTATTTTATTGTATTTTGCACAACTGCAGGATACTATGCAGCTCAGGTATGTCATTTTGTTCACTCTCAAGTCGGGTATCATTGTACTCAGACTGTTCAGGACGGCTAAATATCCACTTAAATTTTGTCCTTGCCGATCGTACCCTTCCATATCAGAGTACACGCGCCGCTGTTCTTTCGTTTACTGCATGCATGCTATGCATGGCTGCTGTAAACATGAATATTCATGAGACAAGCGGACGCGGGGGAAACCCTCGCTTTGCTGACCGCCAATTTTTGAAGTTACAAGTGGACATCAAATGTGTGGTTCTATGGTGCATCAAACCAAGTTTTGGTGACAAAAATAAAAAAGAGGGAGCAAATGACGACAAAAATATTCTTCTTTCTCCCATAACGTGGGAAAAGAAATATTAAAGAAAAAATATGAGGCCCTGAGACCCACGGATTCCAATGACAATGATCTCTCCCTCCTCAAATATAACAATGATGATTATAATGATGATAATTATCATAATAATAAAAAAAAAATGATAATAGTGATAGTTATAATACTAATAATAACAATAATGATGATAATAATGATGATAATGTACAGTCTGAAGCAGAAGAAGAAGGACATTCATGATTATGATAATAATGATAACAAAAATGTACAGTCTGAAGCAGATACGCGGGTGGTTCTATGATCCATCAAACAAAGGTTTGGTGATAAAAACAAAAAGAAGAGAGCAAACGAAGACGAAAATATTTCATTTCTCTCAGCACAATAGTAACAAAAACACTAGGGGTCTATATATGAAGTAGTCCTCAGCACAAGATTACGTATGTTAGTGCAGTGAGCAGTTTTGGACAGTTTGCGCAGGACTGTCTTCAGAAAAGCTTTTTATCAAGAGCAGAAAAATGGGGGATACAGATTTTTACAATTCTTAACAAATTAACATTTCCGCCTCCTTTGGTTGATCATTCCTATGTTATGACTCTACCATCTGTCTACTCTCTCCTCTCCCCTAAATAATATTAATAATTTTAGTAATAATAATGATAATAACAATGACAATAATACACTGAAATAATGATGATAAAACAATAGGCCAATGCAAATGAATGGGGAGGGGATGCTATGATCTATAACTTAAGAGTGGGCGGAAGAGACACAAACAGGTACAGGATTGTTTTGATGTTTAAAATGAATTTGCAATGATAATGAAGCTATTTGAAATGTATATCAGTCGTAGAGTAACCTTGACATGACGGAAAAAAAGATATTCACTATCCTTGACCGATAAACTTTTTTCCTTAATTCCCTTGATTCATCCCCATGTCAATGAATAATATAAAATGATAAAACCGAATGACTATGATCTCCCCTCCCACAAAATAACAATAGCAATAACAAGAACAATAATAATAATAATGATAACTATGATAATGATGGCGGGAACGATCCCAACCAATGGACTGGATCGCAGGGCACGTACTACAAATGTAATATTAAATTTTTGGGAAGGGTGGTCATTTAGAGGACAGCGCGTCACAATTAACGAAATGAGAAAACTTTCCTTTTTCAATTTCTTCAATAAAAATGTACAAAATCGTATCATGAGAAAAAAGAATAAAACCACTCAGACCCGAGGATTTCCACGGGTGCTGCTATAATAATAATAATAATAATAATAATAATAATAACAATAATAATAATAATAACAATAATGATAATAATAACAACAATAATAATAATATAAATCGTAACAATAATAATAATAATTACAGTAATGATAATGTACAGGGTGAAGGAGATAAACGGGTTAGAATATGTAGACATACATATTCATAAGACATGTGCGGACGTGGGGAAAAAAGGGGGGTGTTCTATGATCTATTAAACCAAGGTTTGGTGATAAAAACAAAAAGAAGAGAGCAAATGAAGACGAATATATTTTATTTCTCTCAGTACAATAGCAACAAAAACACTAGGGGTCTATATATGAGGTCCTGCTCAGCTCAGCTATACCGTTTTGCTTTTGTCGTTTTGGTTATTTTTCTCTGAATATTTGTTTTTGTATTTTGTTCGGGGGGGTGGAAATGTGTGTGTGGGGGTGGTGGTCATGGGTAGAAGAGAGCACACTTTACCAACGAAAGGATGAGAAAACTTTTCTTTTATTTCATCAATAGAAATGTCCAAAATCGTATATAATCCTTATTATGAGGGGAAAAAATAATAAAACCCCTAAGACCCGTGGTTTTCCACGGGTGCTGCTAGTTCTATCAAGATTTATACAGTGTATACTTTGCATTCAGACTGCAATGTACTAGTATTGTGCAGCGTTTCGCCATAGGTTCTTCTGTGGAGAACTTACGCGCATCTCTATATGTGGGACTGTATAGAGATCGCCGTGTGCGATGAAAAGATCGTACACATGAGGTCAATTTGCACCTATCTTATCTCATTCAAAATAGTAAAATATGAAGTGATAACATTCAGGATAGGGATTTCAACATCTTTTAATTCTGTGAAGGGGTATAATTCCAGTAAAATCGGCCCCATAAATGATTTGTAGAATAGAGGAACGCAGCACATTCGGTGCGGCAGTTGTGACTGTTTACTGAGCACGAGTTGTACACGTAAAATGCACGTTAAAAAAAAATCAGCCCGCCCGACCCTATTTGAAAATCTCATGTTACGCCAATACAACTTTTCTCTCTCTCTCTCTCTCTCTCTCTCTCTTTTTTTTTTGGGGGGGGGGGGGGGGGGGGCCTTAGTGGACTCGCGCGATGCGAGGACTGTCGCGATCGAGAAGACCTCGCGCTACCGCCAATGATGGCGTATGAGAGAATGAGAAAAAAGAAAAGAGTCCCGCATCGGGACTAGCAGGATGCTGGATTCGCACGGATTCGCACGGTAGCGTGCCAACACCACGCACGGTACCGTGCCAACACCTCGCACGGTACCGTGCCACGCACTCGACGGTGGCACGCAGCTGCACGGAGGCGCACTGACTGGCACGCAGCCGCACGGAGGCGCACGAGGGCGCACGAAGGCGCACGAGGTCGCACGGGGTCGCACGGGGGCGTACAGAAGCGCACGCACCCGCACGAGGCCGTACGAAATGGCACGGAGCCGCACGCACCCGTGCGAAACCGCACGAAGCAGCCCCGTGCGCACTGCGTGCGGGAGTAACATAACATAATGGTCTGACTGTATTGCCTATTTGGTGCAACCAAAGTTTCCCCAAGCAATATTTCAAGAAATTATATGAGGATATATCAAAGCGTTATGAAGAATAGTGTGTATTTTTTTTATTAAGACAATGTTATTCCTTGAGTTTCCAGAAAATACAAAGAAAAAAATTTCTTGATTTTGAGATTAATGAGTGGATGTTTTGTATGTGATTGGACGAGCATCAATTGTCATTCCCACACTTAATTCAATATATTTGTTTTATTTTCTTCCGTCTATATAAATGTTTATACTTGCCATTGAGGTAAATGATTATTACTGAATATAATATAATTCATTTTACTAATATCAAGAGATATTTTGAAGTCTTAAACCACATAGCTATACTTAAGTAATGTTCTAATTTGATTCATGTAGGTTAATATTTATGCGGGGAAAATAATGTGCGTATCATCTACAAAGAAAAAGGAATGGAACAATGACGAAGAGTTTATTAAAGATCATTAATAATTCTATCAAAAGCAATGGGGGTCTTAAAGGGGATGGCTAGTAACTGATCAGTGGGAATCAGTGGGAATGCTGGGGGATTCATTTAAGAGTACATATCTATTGTGTGAAAATATGTGCATTTCAATGTTTCCAGGTAAGCATGTCTGTACAGTGTCGGGGCAATCGTTAACAGCCCGACAGCCATGCTTACCTGGAAACATTGAACTGCAGATTACTTGAATATGATACCAATCTGAAGCAAATAATTTTCACTTCACTAGCCATTCCCCTTAAACTGACCCTTGACTCAGCGAATGACGTAATGTTTAGTGGATTAAGTTGATTGATAGAATATATACATATTAATCAGTATAATCAATGTTAAGTCTTGTTAAATATACAAAGCGTGAACAACGGTGATAATGCAATTGTTTCTAGAATAAATCGTCTACAGTTATGGTTATTGAGAAAAATAGTGATATCTCCTTATATTTTAGGCTTTATTGCAAAATTGTTATAAAGTAGGATTATTAATGATACAACTGGCCCACACATTGGCAACAAATATGATAACGTGAACATTTATACATCAATACTCTCATGGTAAACACTACATTAATGTTCAACAAACTTAAAACATTACCGGCATTTTATTAGCTATATACATTATATAAGTTTAAGTCAACAAAAGCATAATTTGTTTACATAAATACATTCCAACATAAAATATAGTCGTAAAGGTAAGTTCATAGAAAGTAAATTATTAAATTCTCCATGAAAGACAAACTTTGGCAGAAATACCAAATTTTGGTTAAACATTTTGGATATGCCTCTGGATGCACATAAAAACAATTACAAGTATACGAATGATATATTAAGTACTATTGGTGCAATCATCTTAGTGTCTGCTTTCAGTGCTTTTGCTCCAAACCGAGTCCCTTGTTGGTAAAGGTATATATACAATGCAACACTGTCGATTAATTTTAAATTATTCAAGTGATACTGCATCTTATTTGGCTAATCATTATCTTCTCATCTCCGGCGGTTTTCATTCCTTTTTTTTTTGGGGGGGGGGGGATAAAAAGAATCAGTGACCTTTACGATAAACGAACGATTACCACCAAAATTACAATTGCAAATACTTCAAAACCGATCATTACTCCTTGGAATTTCTGGAATTCCTCTGTCTTAAACCAATAACATTTAGACATCACTTACGTTTAAACTTAAACTTTAGCATTAGTGGCTACAGTGGGGGTGCAGTAGTCCCATAACATTGACACCTTGTAAACTGCAATTTCCATTAATTACCACATATACTACTTTACAATCTTTGTAATCATTGGTAACTTTACATAAGGCACAATAACTTATCATACCCCTGGGTGTCGGAGAGATTAAGATTTCTTTTCACTTGAAAAGTGAACTTGATTGGATACTTTCTGCGTGGGTGATAACACTGTTTGTGTAAGTCAACGAGATGTGTTTCATGCGGGAAACATTTGAAAACCAGGTGAACTGGGATATGTCAAAGGTTGACAACTATGAGACCGAAGTAGGAATACTGTCTAACAGAAGTGCAATAGATACGAAGAAAAAACAAACTCCAATGAAGAAATACTTAGATGGCATATGCAAGGCAATTAATTTTTTATCTTTATTATCTTTCTTGAAAAAAAAAATCGAAACGAAGATTCTGTATATGACATCGTCTGCCAATTTCGGCTCACGTACGATAATGACTACGAAAAGATATTGTGTTACAAAGTTTAGGTATAGACCTTAACAAATTATCTAATTTACTACGGCAATCAACATGGCGGATGCCTATACAATAATCTATTATTTTAAAATCAATCAGCTGGTGTAATTGTGTTCTAGCATGTCTTTTAGAAAGACAGCCTGCTGATTATCATAACGTCATGATCATTTCTCGCTAAACTAGAAGATAATTTCAAATTCAAGATTTTTACAATCTTGATTAGTAGTATGCACCAACATGCTAAAGTGATTTGCTAAGATACTGTTTCTTAACAAATAGATCAACTCCTGCATATTTCCCGGTGGCGCCTCGAGTACCCGTTTAGCAAACAAAATCAAGGGCAGAAAGAAACACCTGTTTTTTCATTATTTGCGTATGACACAGAATCTATCAAAAATATAACGTCTCTAAATAGTTTTTATAACACTTGAATCATGAGTGAGCGGTTATGCCTGCACTAAGTTAAATGCTTCTACTGTTCCGTAGATTATCCTCAGGACAACTCCCAAGCGACCTTATCAATTGCGTATTGTCTGTCAGAGTTGAAAGTGTCAGACGTCTACTTAACAGATTTAAGGAGAAATATATAATGGGGCGAGTAGAAGCTGTTAAAAAATCTTCCGTATAGAAATTTTGCGATTGCCATTTTTGCATTATTAACTATCCCCTATTAAGCTGTAATTGTCATCTTTTACACGTTTGACAGTTTTACATCTAAACTTTCATCTTTCAAATGTGATCTTTGACTCTTTCAAAACCTGGTCTCTTTGAAAATCTAAGTTTTCACATCCTGGCAATAAGTCGCTTTGACATATGAGTATCTGAATCTGAATATAAGAACGACCCAAGTCCACGGAAGACCATTTGTGACCCCGCACCTCAAAACAAACAAAAAGTCGCCAGACATGAATTTTTAGTTAAGACCATATTCTGAAAGAGCAGACTTTAAGCTTTAAAATGATATATAACTCAAATCAAATGGACTCTCCTAACCTATCTAAATATTAGAAAGAAAGCACAAACTCAGGAAAAGTGTGAATTGAGAAAAGAGGCTCTGAAGTACAGTGTCTATTCAAGCGCTTAATCTTTACCAAGCCGTGTTGGCTGTGCGATGAATGGGACAAAAAACAGAAAGTAAACCACCAGAGTAACAACAATGAAGAGATTATCAGATTAACCTGAAATAAGGCATGCCTCATTAGCTCATTCTGTCCATAATTAATGCCAACTTTTAAAGCAGTAGCACTATCCTTTCAAAAGTTATTAGAGTTGAAAGTGAAGAGTATGGACAAGGTTTTTCAGAAATGAAAAAGGGGTTCTAAAGACACACCTAATCACACTATTCTACCAAAAATGTTCGAGATAAACTGCTAAAAAACACACTTTCCTGCCCGTTTTATGATACAAAAATTTAGCATAATGTAAAAGAAGACCCGCTCTTTCAGAAAATATGAAAAAGTCAAGTTCGGCTAGGTTGACCCATTTCACTTATTTTCACTCCTCACGCAAAATCAGTGTGTGCGACTTTATGTTCGTTTTGAGGTGCACGGTCACATTTTGAGTACACTTAAAGAAACTTCATAATTATTGTTTTATTTGTCCAATGATATTCTGTTTAACTGTGATGGGAAGGCAACACTGTAAATACAAATTAGAACATACATTATTATGACATTTAACATGTACATTAATTGTGGAGAGGCCATTTTGTGCGATGGACTTGGGTCGCTCTTTGAATCATATGGACTTGGGTCGTTCTTTGAATCATATACATGATATTCTGCCAAAAGACATGAGAATGGATGGGAGAGGACGCTATAATATGAATGTAAGAATGACCCAAGTCCTTCATTCTTACATTCATATAAAATTTCACTCATTCATTTCAGGCACCTCCGGGGGTAATTATTTATCATTTATACACAAGATGAGTCCACGCATAAGCTGTACAATTTCCCATGTCAAACTGAATTTGGCCAAAAATTGGACTTGGGTCGTTCTTATAATTATTCAGGTCTTCATATATCCATTTCAATCAGTAGTAAAGAAAGAAATAGTTTCAGTAGTTAACTGCTTCCAAAAAATAAAAACACATCCACATTCACTGAAATCGCAATCGAGTCATGCGCAAACAAACAACCTTTTCAAGTTGAAACTTATTTTGGCAAAGTTGTGGGAGGCCCTTTGGTTCGGTATCACCATCGCTTTCTTAAAGGAAACCAAATCCCAAATGACAATGCAGATTCAGTGAAAAAATCAGTATTAGTTGATCTCATCAGTTAAAGTTTCAGGAAAATTGGACCTTCTGTTCGCAAGTTAAGAATTTTTAAAGTTTAGGCGCTATCATCGCTGGACAAGGAGACTACTACTTTTCATGACATCATTGTGGACAATATAACAGATTTGCGGGCCGACGTTTGAGACAACACTTGCGATGGACGTTTTGCCCTCTCCCTGCGTCGTGCTGAAAGGTAGCTTTCAACCTACGAAAAAATGAAATGGCGCCGCCATATGATCGGTGCATGAAGTAGCTCTCTACGTCGTGAATGGAGTAGACGTAAAATTAGCCCAGAAAACGAGTTATACATAGATCGACTTTGATACGCAATTTTTCGCATGAGCAGAACGTGTCTTTTTTTCCCTCTGAAATTCCCCTTCTCAAAAATCAAAACCTTCCTCATATAGGCTGGACAAGGAGACTACCACAGTTCATGACATCATTGTAGACAATATACACATGTAATATAGAAAACATAAAGAAAATTCAACGTATTTTTACTTTTGAGAATTATAAAAGAGCACTTGCCATACCTCTTTCAGAACAGAAGGAATAACATTACCCTTAACATATGTCGATGGTATTTTCCATGATCCATGTATTTTCTTTATATTGTTGTCCACGATGACGTCATGAACTGTAGTATAGTCTCCTCATTCAGCAATTACTACACTAAAATCCAAATTCATAACTTTTGAAATGACTGTCCGATTTCCATCAAACTTCAGGTCATGATCTACTAGTATTGATACTTTCACTCAATCCAAATTCAAATTGTGGTTTTGAAGTCCTTTAACAGCTTATGAAGCCTGTTACCTACCACGCTCTGAGATCCACAGCTTCCTTTGGTGTCGATTAGGAAACTAACGTGTCTTCTCAATAGAGGCGAGAAGAATGTTTCGTCACATCTTCCGATCGACCGAACCGAGATCCCAATCACTCGTAGTCGTTTGGGAAATTTAAGCTGAAGGTAAGTTAAGGCACACAGAAAGGTAATGAAGACCTCAAACAAACGAACGGGCAAAATATTCAAAAACAAACGAATGAACTGCATGAACTGGAATTGCGTATAGAACATATCGCAGTCGTATCTTCTATATTTCGTCAGAATCTCATGATAACCGCGACCACTATCCCAAAAGTTAACTCTTTCTTTCAAGTTCATAATATCAGCATATATGTAATGTAATGATTTTCCGACGTAAACTTGTAAGAAGCGCGGCTAAATAATTAAAAAAAAAATGTCAGTGAGACATATTCAAATTCCGAACAGCACCGCCTTGACCCGTGCATTATTTAACCTTTTATACTGCTTATAATCCTTTTCAATTGTTTTGCATAAATTGTGCAAACTTGTATCTAGAAATGCGACCGAGACATTTGCCTTATATCTTATTTAAAGTTTAAAGTTTTTCATCCCCCTAACAAACCATCAACGAAGAAGACGCTTTTACAACGCCACTTTTTATATCATACTCATACAATCATTACATGATATGAGTATCTATTGTCTGTTCATTCTTTGACACCGACATATGTATTAACTAAAACGCACTCGTATAAACATAAATACACTACATAGCATATACTTACAAATAATTTCATATACTCATATCCTTAAATAATATTCATACATTTAAGTACAACTATATCATCATTTCTATTAGTCGGGTTCCTTATGTAATTTCGCCGGATTTTTTTGGAGAGTATCAAAATTATACATTTTTGGAAAGGTTATTGCATAAGCAATCAGGAAAACAATGTTTCCATTTGCGCCGATACCTATTTGGCAGCCATCTTGGATTTTTCCAAAATGGCCGCCGTAAAACATGTTTTCTTCAATAAATCGGCTTCTAAATAACCCAGAAATTTGATTTTGACAGCAAAACTACCATTTTCAGGGCCGAGAAATCCAATGGTAGCAAAATGGATAAGCTAAATTTAACAATAACCTCACATAACTGACATTTTCAATTTTATCAATCGTTTTACAAGTGACCAGACATAAACATTGCAATAAGCTATATAGTGTCCATGGCTGTGCGACCAATGTGATCATCATAAGAGAAATGGATTTATAATGTCTTAGGCATCTAAGAAGAATTCGAATGGCAGAGGAAACCACATTGAAAATAAGAATCAGATTCAACTCTGAACTTGCCAGACTAACATTTACAAGTTCATTGTCTGTATTAAGTAATCAGATATAAATGTTCCACTACCCCAAATCGGTCCAGGCGTTTTAGGCTGTGCTACAACTGCCCCCCCCCCCCCCCAATTCTTGGCCATCAGTAGCATGATCGCGAAGAAATTTGGCATGCATGACACCAGTAACCTACACGAATGTGTCATAAAATTTTTTGAAACAATAAATTGTTAGTCTTCGATAATTAATTAATTATGCAAATTAAGCCCAAAATCATATTTAGGTCTGATTAGATAATTGAGAGTCTACTTTTTGGTTCGTATATCTGTTGTAGCATATTCAACAATTGTACATCATAACAAATTTCTAAAAGCCATTTAATTTCTAATATATTTCATTATTTTTTGGTTTTCTTATGTATTTATATTTGTTTTTGTCTTTTGTTTTTCTTTTTTATTGCAACTTGACACTGACCATTTTTCTAAAGTAATTAGCATAAAATTGATAATCAAGGTGATTAATTGTATAGGGTTTTATAAGTTGTGTCTAACCAAAGAACAAGCATGATCCTCCTGACAGAATTGGTTTAATCTCTGCGGCAGCCAACTTTCTTTCCATCTCATCTCAATCATTGTCATCGTCAGTTTCATTTTTGGTCTAAATACCCTCATTATTTTGACACTCGCTGCTGCCTCGGCACAGAAACAGAATGGTTTAAAAATCTTTGCTGTAGATTCAACCATAAACTGACATGTTCTATTTGTGACTGTGCACCTCAAAACGAACATGAAGTCGCACACACTGATTTTGCGTGAGGACTAAAAATAAGTGAAATGGGTCAACCTAGCCGAACTTGACTTTTTCATATTTTCTGAAAGAGCGGGTCTTCTTTTACATTATGCTAAAATTTGGTATCATAAAACGGGCAGGAAAGTGTGTTTTTTTTAGCAGTTTATCTCCAACATTTTTGGTAGAATAGTGTGATTAGGTGTGTCTTTAGAATCCCTTTTTCATTTCTAAAAAAAACCTTGTCCACACTCTTCACTTTCAACTCTAATTACTTTTGAAAGGATAGTGCTACTGCTTTGAAAGTTGACATCAATTATGGACAGAATGTGTTAATGAGGCATGCTTAATTTCACTTTAATCTGATAATCTCTTCATTGTTGTTACTCTGGTGGTTTACTTCCTGTTTTTTGTCCCATTCATCGCACAGCCAGCACGGTTTGGTAAAGATTAAGCGCATGAATAGACACTGTACTTCAGAGCCTCTGTTCTCAGTTCACACTTTTCCTGAGTTTCTGCTTTCTTTCCAATATTTAGATAGGTTAGGAGAGTCCTTTTGATTTGAGTTATACATCATTTTAAAGCTTAAAGTCTGCTCTTTCAGAATATGGTCTTAAGTAAAAATTCATGTCTGGCGACTTGTTGTTTGTTTTGAGGTGCAGAGTCACATTTTATTAACTGTTCTACAAGTAATCAGACTTACATGTCCATTTTGGTAGTTAGTGTCCATTACAAACCAATATACCCCTATAATGTCAAATATTGGTTTATTCTTTAAAGCAACAACTTTCTCCACATATCATAATCGCCATTATCGCCAGCCTTCAGTCCATACATAAATTGCGCTTGCTTGTTCTTATTATTGTGACACTCAATGTCGCACCAGCAAAGACATCCAGGGGAAACAAAAAGTAAGCTAGATTCAACCATAAACTCACTTGAATTATGTCTTCCGGTTCATTGATTATTGTACAAATCATACGAAAATGTTCCACCGAGGAGAAAACATGCTCTCCATGATAGAAATTGTTTAAATCTTAGAGGAAACCATTTTTTTTATATTAAAAAGAAATCCAGTGGTAAAAGCTGATGGCCATACTGCAGAGGACCAGCAATGCTGGTGGGTCCTCTCACTCTGGATTGGGTATGGACTCTTAGGATAATGATGTCTCACAGCTCCAAGGGTGGGAGGTTGCTTGTCAATTTCTCCCCTATTCTTGCAGAAGAGATGCCATCACAGTTCCGAGATACTCCTGATGTAGATGCATTTGACTTAGTAAGCTGCACAGACAAAGTTTGTAGCCAGCAACCCAATTTCAGTCCCGTCATTCCCTGTGAAAAGCTTCTACAGAGAACTGATTACATCTCTTCTGCCTTCATATAAACTTGCAGCCAGGTTGCTATTCTTAACATATTCCAGTGTTGTCAACACAAGTGAACGCATAGAAGATTGGCCCTATGGCTCTCCAAGGTTCTATATCCCTAACCCAGAGGACATGAATATGGACGTGTTCTTCAACATGAGCTCGAAGTTTGCTAGTCATAAACACCAGTGACTATATTTGCTATGACTTTCAGAACACTAACAGTGTGCAAGAATCTTCTGTTAATTGATTGAGGCACACTTAATCAGAAGACGAAGGAAAGAAGAAGAAGAAGAAGAAGGAGGAGAACGAGGATGAGGACATTCTGTGTCTGTAGAGAAGAAAACCTCTGCATTTAATGAGTTTCGCTGTGATGCTAGGACAGCATGGAAGTTCTTTCAGCTGGTAGCATTCTGATAAGCCTTTACAGGTAAGAATGGTGCTCTCCTCTCTTTGCAAGTTTTGGTCTTGACTTGACAAAGTGCAGCATATCTACATGGTGTGTAGTGGTAGATAGACTCTAGGCAATGCCAATCGGTAAGGATGGTGCAACCGGTTCTCAAGTAAACTCTGCCTTCAGCATGTTCAGGTTGTTATACCATTAATCGTGCCATAGGTGGTTCCTTTCTCATCAGCAGTGTCCTCTGACAAGTCTGTGATATCTATGTGGCGAAGAACGCAAGGCACCCTTGAAGAATGGTGGTACATACAGACCATGGAACATTCTGGTGATTTGTACGAAACCATTGGCAAACGCACTTTCCAATCAACAGAATACAGCGATAAGACACACAGTCTACGCAGGTGTATGTAAGCCCTATTTTCTGAGAAGATCCATCAGCATTGATCTTATTATCACTCTTGTCACACCACACCCCCTTTGGTCTGTCACATACACTGAAGAAAACTTGTAGGCAGTGATTCCTACATATCACTTATATCACAAGTTGCCCTAACATCACCATAAATTCAGCTCAGTGCTGCCTGCCTACAACATCTCATGGCATTCAAATCAAAGACAAACATAACCCTAACTAGGCCGCGACGTTTCATGACTTTTTTCTTTCAAGTCTCCCGCATCTTTTGACACCAAATTTGCGATGCCCGGGCGCGCGGTTCCGAAATTGCGCATAAATATGTTTGTGCATGTCAGACCAAAAATTGCTCAAAAACATGAATTTGTGTACAATTTTAATGCAAGCTGTGCTTTCAGGCAAATTTTATAAAAGCATGATTATTTTGGGATTTTAGTGATTAAAATCAATTAATTACATGTTTTCTTGTTCGGAACAATGTCGCGGACAAGTTTCATCGAAAAAACAATGAAAACTTAAAGTTGAAAAAACAAGGAAATACATAAGAAAATCAAAAAAACAATGAAATAGTTATGAAATTTCTCCTGATGGCACAATTTTTTTGTTTTATATTTGCTCAAGACACTAAAAAGAATATTTACACAAAAACATCTGCCCACTTTGAGCTTTATTTAGTGATTTATACGAAATTATCTTATTTCATGCATTGATATTACGTAATCTCTACAAAATTAGTAAGCATTTGCAAGAAATGCTATAGGAAATGTCACAACACACATGAAACTGGGATCATTGAATTCTCTGACCCTGAAAATGGTAGTTTAGCTGTCGAAATAAAAGCTCTATGTCACTTAGAAGTCGAGATATATTAACAAAATCATTGTTTATGGCGGCCATTTTGTAAAATCCAAGATGGCGGCCATGAAAGATTCGGTGCAAATGGAAACATTGTTTTTCTGATTGCTTATACTGTAACGTTTCCAAAAATGTATAATTTTCATACTCTCCACAAAAATCCGACGAAAGTTAAAATTGTAACATAAGGAACCCGACTATATTATCAAATTTTAAAAACATACTTTTGGAACCTGTACTTCAACACATTTACTTAAATTTACGTGTTACTGGTGCCTATGACATAAATATCCAAAACATAGTTCAGATTCATCATACCCTCACATATTGTAAAAGTACCTATACCTTTTTTTTTCTATCTCTACATTTCAACGCCCTAATTTCCCGACATAAAAAGCAATTTCAAAACCCATGAAATACTCTTCACCAAATGCTGTCTCCTACAGCAGCTGAATCTGAAAATCTAATAGACATGTGTACAATATCAGAAGAGAAAAAAAACCACCAGAAACTCAAACACAATCATACAAATTTACAGTGTAAATACAGAATAATTATGCATAATTATACATACTTACATTTCATTTATACACAAAATTACAGCTATCAGTAGTAAAACCAAAATTCCTACCTCACACACACAGACACAGACACACATAATAATCAGTAAAATAAAGAAACACAGAAATACTACCGGATATTCATATTCATTCATATATGATTATATTAGCAGTGGCTCGAGGAGAGCGCGTGGGTATCTCTAATATGGGCTGCCTGAACCATTAGACAACTATCAAGAATGAAGCATAGGATTACAGAAAGTAGTTAGGTAAATGGTATTTAGAAATCCATAAGACGTCAATGGGATGCGTGCTCGTCACGTTCGTGTCGTTTGATTGAACGTATTTCATTCAAAATCGAATAAACTTAAGTTTATTATACGCAACTGATATGAAACGAAATTGAATGCTGAACAACTGAAAATGAGCCACGAAACTAAGGTTTGAGCTTGAAATTCTATTCATAAATGCAAATGCAAATCTGATGAAATTGCGCCGGAAATCCATATCATTAATTTTCTTGGAATACTGTCTTCATGCAAGAGCAGTTTTATGGAGGCTGTAAAAGTAAGTGGTTGCCAACTCATACGGCAAAACGACTTCAGCTGGCGGCCTACATTTGTGTATAATTCAAGGGAATGTGTGCTCGGAGAAAAATTATATATTCACAGAGAAATACTAAACAGGTTGATAGAAATCTCATAATCGTTTATGCCGCTATTTCATTTCCTTACGAAGCTTGCAAAAGAAAAAAACAAAGAACAAGGAACAAACAATCTCGAGATGTGAACCGCGATTATTATTTCTTCTACGTGCACTCGCGGACAATGAAGTTATACACATTTGGTGCTTGTGCGATCATACTTTCAAACATTTCGTACTTATTTGGTTTACTTGGGTGTAGAGACTGGGAAAAAACCCATTTGTCCGTCCTTTTTTTTGTCAAGCGTGTAAAATTGTCTTGCATTTAAAAAAAATGCACTATATGTCGCCCAATCATAAGCAGAATCTACACCGAATCACTGTTCCCCTTTAAATCCAAAAGAAAGCGTGTGACGCCTCCCTATGAAGTGTGTTTTGTAAAGAAATTAACCCTCAATAATTTACATCATGATTGTGTGACGTATTTAGTTTCAGTTTCCAGAAAGTACATTTGGTACAAAAATGTGATGGGCTTGGAAAGGTTTGATTTTTATTTACAAGCACTACCATACATAGGAATACATAGGATGCCAACACTTTGCCCCCCCCCCCCCTCCCCATTTTTTTTGTTTTTGTTTTTGTTTTTGTTTTGACACTGGAAGTGGCACCAGAGATAGAAATAAGATAGAAAGAAGTGCGAACGCGTTAAGGCTGAAGACCGCTTGTCAGCTTGAGAAACCCGGAATTGGCACTAAGTTGCGCTGAAGGCCTTTGTTTTTAATGCTGGCTGAGGAAACCACGAAGTACCCCCCCCCCCCCCCCCCCCCCACACACACACACACACTTTTGAAAACGTGGAGCCGGCGGTGTACAATGCCGGCGGGCGATATGATACTTACAACAATCCCCAGTTTGTTTTCACCAATCATCTTCCTCAGATCTACAGTCCCTCGTCCAGTCATCTCCTGACTGTATATCCAACGTGTCCCAACGATCTTGAATTCTGTGACTAAAAATATATCTATTTTCCTCGTGAAGATGCCCAGACCCAATATTTCCAAGTCTCCTGCTTCGAACCACTCATCTTCGTCTGCAAATGAGGTATAGTATTTGTATTTGTGTGCAGGGGGAAAAAAAAAACAAAAACAAATAAGCCAACAAACACAGACTTATTATTACAAGACCACCATCAGAACCTATTCAGCATTGTTATTGGTGAAGTCGCGTCGTATCACATTACAATACAGTGTCACATGTAACGAAGTCTTGATTGTTGTTCGTGCTAAGCCCATTCATGCATTTGTGAACCCAATAAAATAATCGAGCCTCAAAGCGAAAGTGTCGAACGTTTGGAAATTTGAAGCAATTCCATTCATACTTAGCATGCTCAGAATAGAAAGAGGAGGAAGATATGAACGTCGTCAATAATATAAAACGCTATTGGTGTATTCGCAATCACCCTTTTCTGCATTACTATCAAACTGTGTATTTTGTTGAGATACTATTTAACTTAGACCGTAATGTTGAAACCATCAAAGTTGTTTTATTATTGTAAAGATAAAGAGCATACACAATACTGTAAACATAAAAAAAATGTATGACATGTATCACAGCATAATGGAGGTAAAGATGATGACGACATGTGGTTCAAGGCATAATTACTATTTCAGAGAAAAGACAATACTTTTACCGGTACACATTTGAAGCGATACATGTACATCCCACCCCCCCCCCCCCAAAAAAAAAAAAAAAATGTAAGCCATATGTGACCCTGCATTGCTAAGCAAAAAAAAAGTCGCCAGACATGCATTTTTTTTTTTTTTTTTAGTTAAGGGCAGATTCTGACAGAGCAGACTCTAAGCTTTAAAATAATGTATAACTCTATTCAAATGTCTTAAATATCTTAAACATCTTCAACTATCTAAATATTGCAAAGGAAGCATGCACTCTGGAAAGTGTGAACTGAGAAAAGAGGCTCTGTAGGTAGAGGGTCTATATGCCAGCGCTTAATCTTTGCGATGAATTGGACAAAAGAAAAAACAAAACAAAACAGGATGTTAACCACCGGAGCAATAACAATGAAGGGATTACAAGGTTAAGTTGAAATTAAGAATGCTTCATTGGCGCATTCTGTCCATGATCAATGCCAACTTTCAAAGCCGTAGCATCGTTTATAAAGTTATTAGAGGTGAAAGCGAAGAGTGCGTACAAGGTTTTTAAGAAGTGAAATGGGGATTATAATGACACATCTAATCACACTATTCTAAAAAAAGTGTTTGAGATAAACTGCTAAAAACACAGTTCCTATTATGTCTGTCTTATGATCTCCAAAATTTAACATAATATAGAAAGAGACTTGCTCTTTCAGAAAATAAAAAACTCAAGATTGGCAAGTTTGACCCATTTCACTTGTTTTCAGTCCTCACACAAAATCACTGTGTGCGACTTTTTGTTCGTTTTATGATGCACGGTCACATTTACAGATCCCGAGTATAACACAGACAAAATAAAAATGGCTGAAACTGCAAATTAAATGAATTACAGAGAAGACAAATGAGACCCACAACTATACTTGTGAATAAATTATTCCTGACATTATTGAGGAGTTACTGTTGTGGAGTATTTGATTTCATTTTTCACTCACTTATATTGACAATTTGAATTGGAATTCATGATATGCGATGTCAAATTAAATCATTGATTACGATGACATATATATCGAATGCATCTGCACGCAGGAAAATGACATCTTCCTTTTTAAACTCCCATGTTGGTTTTCATTCACTTGTAGGATTCATGGTGGCTCCCCCCCCCCCCAAAAAAAAAAGAAGAAAAGTATGAGGGATCTTTTCATTAGACGTCACTTCAACTAAAAATTAGTTGAAGTGACATTACAACTACACGATGTAATTAGTGCATTACAACTACACAATGAAGTCATCATTTTAACCATCGTGTAGCAAATGATGCATCATACTACATTAAAGAAAATAGTACAAAATACCGTTAAGTCTTCATTTACAAGTATTCCACAAATCATGAGCTGCTAAAGAGTTGTTTGTTTTTTTCTGTATCACACTTCGTATTACTTTTGAATTTAAATGTAATTCCAAAACAAAAGCGATTGTTAAAGGCATCAGATTAGACATCCATCCTGTCATGTTAGCTGCATGATGATCAAATTGTGACCGACACAACGTTTAGTAAAAGTACGCTGGTACTGAAAATTGTCATAGTTTTGGAAGTGAATTATTTCTTTCACTTTAGTTTCATCAGCAAGCATGCAACTTTCACTATTTTCTTACATTAACTTGCAAAGAGTACATAAAAAAATATATAATCTAGACATATTCAAAGTCAAGGAATTATAATTCAGATTTTTGTTTAGGTCCCCGAAAAAGAGAAAAATATGGAATCGCATCAAAATGAGACACAATTAACAATATACAGCGGAATAGTTTAACGAACAACGACAATAACTATAACTAAAACTCTGCATTTTGAGAGAGAAAGAGATAAGAGAAGATGCAGAACAGAGGGAATAGATGGAATGAGTTGATATAAGAGGGAAGAGAGAGATGGAGAAAGGATAGAATATCGAGAAGGAGTGATAATTTCTTTGTAATTATTTATTCCTTGATTGCCTCTTAAAATCATTCAACATTAGTATGGACATCCATGTTAGTCGTATGTCCAATGATTTCACGAGTTTAAGCGTGGTGAATGTAAATATTTGGTGAACAGATGACGTAATCATGGTAACTTTAGCCTGAACTGTTCTCAGGGAACCTTTCAGAAAATATTGTCGGAGGTTCGTTATAATTGAATTTATGCATGAGCTGTCCTACATGAGAATCATAATGTTTACAAAATAAAAGGATTAGAGTGTAAAGAAAAATTGGTGTTACAAATGACACGGAAAACCTTCTTTCTTCAGCCAGGAGTTTACCTGTGTAACCCAAAACCCAAAGTCCATGATGTAAAATTAGGAAGAATTAAAGTGGAATTATTAAAGTTTAAAAAGAAAAGAACGAAGAAAAAATCAGTTTAATCTAATAGCAACTCAAAAATGTCTTAATATAACTTTTCTGACTTTATCAATATATTTCTTTCCATGAAAGCTTATCCTCAATAATGAAATCTAAAAATTTTGTGGAGTTTATTAGATCAAGTAAATGATTATCAAAAAAAAAATCCAACAACCCAGAAATACCACATTAACCACTTCTTTTAGTTTAATATCTCATGGTCATCATGTAATTATAAAGTCGGGTTTTTTTTCTCTGTAACGACTTACCGTTACAGCACACGAGACCCGCTGAATCAGACGGCGCACATGCAGACTTCTTCTTGCTGTCGCACACAGTGGTACCATCTGTTTGATTTCTGGAGCATCTGAATATCACGCCCTCTTCGGTCGTCCTTGCCGGCGAAAATGGACATGATGTAAAGGCCTCAGCCGCTTTTGCATATCCCAGTTTCCCGCAGATCGCCCGACCAACACTTATATCCCAGTCACCATGGCTGCACACACGGTGCCACGTATTTTGGTCGTGACCTTTGACCTCCACGTTTCCCTCATGCGGACCATTTCCGGTGATCAAGCGGACATTACCTTCAAGAAATATCGGTTTCGTGCGGACTGTTGGCGTAATGAGGGGTTACAAATTGTGTACCTTTAAAAGTCTGCCTAGGCTTTGCAATGCTTCAGGCGAGCTGTATATTATCATAAAATCAAATAAATAGGTAATACATTTATAGGAAATAAATGAATACATACATACATACATACATACACATAAATAGATGTAAATCTATACGTATTATTTCAATTTCAATTTCAATTATATTTTAATATTTCCCAATGAAAAATTCATCAAATGTAGGAAAATTAAATGATACATGATACCCAGCTAGTAGGCATAATGTTACAAAATGAAATAGGACCTACACGATATCTAGCTAGGAGACAAACATAGAATATTGCGAACATTTAAAACATAATAATCGATTCATGAAAGTTGGAATCTGAGAGTGAATGCTAAGGAAACATGAAGGAACCTAATCAAAGTTCCTGTTTACCTTTGGGAGCAGTGATTGAACATTTTTTTTTTTCAAAATATGACATTTAATGCATTTGTGTAGGTCTATTCAGTACCACTAAACATCTTACCATATGTGACAGTGCACCTCAAAACAAACAAAAAGTCGCCAGACATGAATTTTTAGTTAAGTCCATATTCTGAAAGTGCAGACTTTAAGCTTTAAAATGATGTATAACTCAAATCAAATGGACTCTCCTAACCTATCTAAATATTGGAAAGAAAGCACAAACTCAGGAAAAGTGTGAACTGAGAAAAGAGGCTCTGAAGTACAGTGTCTATTCAAGCGCTTAATCTTTACTAAACCGTGCTGGCTGTGCGATGAATGGGACAAAAAAACAGGAAGTAAACCACCAGAGTAACAACAATGAAGGGATTATTAGATTGAACTGAAATTGAGCATGCCTCATTAACACATTCTGTCCATAATCAATGTCAACTTTCAAAGCAGTAGCACTATCCTTTCAAAAGTTACTAGAGTTGAAAGTGAAGAGTGTGGACAAGGTTTTTCAGAAATGAAAAAGGGATTCTAAAGACACACATAACCACACTATTCTAGCAAAAATGTTCGAGATAAACTGCTAAAAAAACACACTTTCCTGCCCGTTTTATGATACCAAATTTTAGCATAATGTAAAAGAAGACCCGCTCTTTCAGAAAATATGAAAAAGTAAAGTTCGGCTAGGTTGATCCATTTCACTTATTTTCAGTCCTCACGCAAAATCAGTGTGTGCGACTTTATGTTCGTTTTGAGGTGCACGGTCACATATACGATTTTTTTAGATTAAGCCTAAAATATAAGAAGGTATCTGTATTCTTCTAAATAACCGTAACTGTGGACGGTTTATTCTGGAAACATTGCTATTTTGAACTTTTGTTCATATTTTTTTATATTTAACAATACCTAACATCGATTATACCATTTCAAATTTTTACCGTGGTTTTTTATCTCCCTAACTCACATTTCAGAGCTATTTTAAAGCGCTAATACTGGGCTTATGATTCATCTGCAAATGGTTAATTATACCTTTAAAAGCAAGCTTGTCGAGCGTAGGTCCCCAGTTTGTGTCACCTATTATGTACATTATGATTTGAATGTTATTTCAAGCCTTACAATGCAGGAATGATCTAAAAACAATACGAACGTATTTGTGCCATTTCGAAATTGACACAATTTTAGTAGTGTAATGTACAATAATATCCAATCGCCGTAAAAGCTTGAAATAAGGCACATTATTTTTAAAAAGTCTGAAAACACTGTTATCTTTGTATATAATATTTAAAAACAGCATTCGTTTACAGAAACTAAAAGATATGATTACGCATCGAGCCTCAAAATGCTCCGATGGACCTCAAAAACACATGGAAATGAGAAGGTATAAGTGAGATGACCCTTACGCATCGATCCGATGGTGTTTCTGGTTTCAATCACGTGTTCTTGATTTGATTGATTTGATTAGTATGCATGGTCCTGTTATCAATGATTTTTTGTGAGGCATGCAATTCTATTTGTTTATCATTCGCAATTTAAAATCATATATTATGTACATGTTATAGCCAAGGCATGTTATGTTAGGTATGTTATGTATTATGTTATGTATAACCTTGTTGGTGTTTGCAAAATGCAGAAAGTAATAGTGGATCTTTCAATCTTTCAATCTTTCAATCATCCAGCTGGATGGAAGTCACATTTGCCGCTTTGCATCATGATTCTTTTTTTTAATGAATAAACCAATGAATTGAATTGAATTGAATTTAAATGAAATTAAATCGCCGGTGAAATCATCATTTTTGTTTATATTACTGATAGAGTGTCTGTATGCAAAAATGACATGGTATGAGACGGTACCCTAATAGTGCGTATTCATGGAAGTTTGTTGCTACCGACAACATTACATATTAGGTGGCATACAAAACATTTTCCACTTGTGATCTTTAATGATTCAAGAACAATAACTTTGACAATAACACCCGCAATATCTGAGAAGTGTGCAATTTTGTTGGAGATAATTGGAGTGTGAAAGCATGAATCGGTTCCATTAAAGATGATATAAAGTTTTGTTACCTCAAAAGTTTCCCTGAGTTTCCTTGTCTTAGTTTGTGTTTCAGGTTAAAGTACCTTTCATATAACTAATACTGTGAGACTACTCGCCCCAAAGTGCCCTCATGTCTAAGTAATCATGTAATAATGGTTTCATACAATACGTGTATATTGATTGTCGCGGTACCACGTCGAGTCAAACTAACGGCTCGTTCGAATTTTTCAGAGCCCGCTCTTCTCTGGTACGAAACCATTATTGCATGATTAGTAAGACAGGAGAGCACTTTGGGGCGAGTAAGTCTCACAGTCTTAGTTATATGAAAGGTACTGTAACCTGAAACACAAACTAAGACAAGCAAACTCAGGGAAACTTTTGAGGTACCAAAACTTTATATTATCTTTCATTTTCAGATAATTTTTTAAGATAGTGTTCAGATTTTTCTCTATTTTCAACCCTCTCTACAAAACTGTAACTTTGCATAGGAGTCAACTGGTTTGTATCGGAGTGTGTTGTTAACACCCAGAAAAAAAAAGAATGAATACTTTGAATGCTTTATTATCACAGCCAGTCATTACTTATCCTGAAATGTAGCATATGCAAGCACATCAAAACATGTGATTACTTTTTTTTTTACGAGTAGGCCCTACATGCATTTTACCCTTGGCCATGAATTCAGACTGGTAGTGATAAAGGGCAATCTGATTCATTTCAGAATAAAAAAGCAATCATTGGTGTGACCCGCTACAACAAAAGGATCCTAAAGTCGCGGACGGGTGAGCCGAGAAAATCGAGTTTGAAGTCAGATCAGTAAAATCTGTCAAAACGTTTGGATTTCTGTTTTTAACATAATTTTGTAGTCTAATGTATCTTCTATCATCTGCCGAAATTTCGAAGCTAAATGATCAAAGAAAAGGCCTGAAAATAGCATTTTTCTGGGCCATGATTGGCTCGTCCATCAGCGACTGTAGGATCCTTTTGTTGTAGCGGGTCACATATGCCTTCGAACAGGAGACCAGAAACCGAAGCCCAGTCTTAACAGTCATCAAAACTCAGGGTTGCCTCGGGGTAGCCTCGGGGTAGCCTCGGGGTAGCCTCCGGCGAAGATTGTTCCCGGAAGAAGATTCTGTCTGTTAAGACACAACACAGTGGGCCGCCTCAGGGTGGCATCGTGATAGACTCCGGCGAAATATCCTGCGATCGACCAGGGTAGACTCGCGGTATCCTCCAAAGAATTGCTGGAGGCTGCCCGTGAAAGTGTCTGTTAAAACGCTCGCAGAGTGAATCTTTCCCGGAGGCGTAATTTTGACGAGTGTGACAGTCGGGTGCAGCGCTGGGCTGTAGTGTTATGTGGTCACGTAGACCGTATGGTTGCGCAATACTAATACTCAAGCAACCAGCTGGCGACAAGAACGACTGATGGTTACTATGGTAACGTCCTTGAGAAAGTTTTTAAACAAAGCCTGTTAACTCGGGACACTCGGCGTTCGGGCGTTTAACCCGTGTATGATGGAATATGTGGAATGTAAACTCGGGCGAATCTTCGCCGACGAACACCCGGGAACGGTCTGTTAAGACGGGGCTTTGGTTTGGTTTGGTTAGGTCACCAGATAATGGTGTATTTCTTCATTTTCTTTCTCCAAAACCCGTGACAATGGATTGTGCATGATAGATTTAATTTCTTGACAAAAACAAATAGCCATTGTCTGTAATAGTGTATTTGATGGTCAAATAGATTTGAGATTACTGCATACTCATTAGATTAGATTGTATTGATTTGCTTTAAGGAAACACTGAATGCTTGGGAGCAAACAAACACGGGACCATTGGTTCACACCCCAATTAATACGTGGCATTTATTTTATGCACCTCCCGAGCATAAGTTCAAGAGCGCTTTTGAAGCGCCATAAATTCTGTTGAAAAGGTCACCAACGTTAGAGCGCCCCGGAAGTAGTATGTGCATTATGATGTACAATGAACCGTGCATACAGTTTGTGGACCTTTGCGCCCTCGAAGGTAACCGTGACAGTTCTGACCCTCTCTCAGTCGCTTGACGTATTGTCTGTAATAGCGAGCGATTATTCTCTGAATGAACAGACGTAGAGGGGCATATTATTGCAGTCGAAGCACTTTAGGAAGGATTCTTCATATCTTCATATCTTCCTATGCAGTATCAAATTTTCTTTATAAAAAAAACCGCAACAACAACAACTACAACAACAACAGCAACAACAACAACAACAGCAACAACAACAACAACAACTCCAGCAGCGATTTATTATTGAAAGTCTTGATGGCTTCTTCCTGCCTCTTGTCACGGACTAGCAAGCGATGAAAGCACGGAAAAGGGCGATATGAAATATCAATAAACTTCTCAAGCTTTTGAAAGAATAATGCTACTGCTATGAAAGTTAGAATTAATTAAGGACAAAATGTGTTAATAAAACATGATCAATTTCAATTTAATCGAATAATCCCTTCATTGTTGTTACTCAAGTGGTTTACTTCCTGTTTTTTGTCCCATTCATCGCACAGCCAGCACGGCTTGGTAAAGATGAAGCGCTTGAATAGACACTGTACTTCAGAGCCTCTTTTCTCACTTTTCCCACTTTTCCTGAGTTTGTGCATTCTTTCCAATATTTAGATAGGTTAGGAGAGTCTATTTGATTTGAGTTATACATCATTTTAAAGCTTAAAGTCTGCTCTTTAAGAATATGTTCTTAACTAAAACTTCATGTCTTGGCGACTTTTTGTTTGTTTTGTGATGCAGGGTCACATTAAATCAGATATAGGCCTATATTACCTTGACTTACCAACAAGGAGGAATATGAAAATAATTTCTGGCAGCAAGTACATGACCTCGTCCTGTATGAATACAAACAAAAATAATTTCATCAGACTGCAATCCTGCTGGCAATCGGTATTGTGTCAAGCAAGCAAACAATTTTGTCAGAACTTTGTCACAATATTCAACCCTCTACTTATTTGTTACCTGCAATAACAAAAGAATAATATATGGGTGTCCTAAATGAAATTACAGTGTACAAAGTTAATCATTAAACTGTTCTTTGTCACTGACAGACCGTTTACAATTGATGGTTCAAAATGTCCAAAATACACAATTTTAAAGAATCAAACGAAGAAATGTATTCGACACGGAAAAATGATTCTTTCCTCTCTTAAGCATGACATTTCTCCCACAGATCGCACCAATGACAGGTTTGTTGCCGTATTCATTTACCATGTCAACATTGTTTTAGTGTCTTTTCTTGTTTGTTTGTTTTTTCAATGGAAACTCTTAAACTGACATGCTATTTTCACACCAGTTCGCAGAGAATCATAGTTAACAAGTAATCAGAAGTCGAACATTTAAATATACTAACACTTTGTAAAAATTGATGAACCTTCCAAGCTTCCTAATGTCTCTCTAAACGCGCGAAAATGCATTCAAACGCATTGCAGGTACAAACTATAAATGCCGCTCTAGGACCTATATGCCTGTGCCGTCTCCCATTGCTTTCCCAATAGGCATAGGCTTATACATGTAGTATTATTGGATGTTATTAGTTATTACCCGTTATGATGTAGAGAAGGCCATGGAATCGAACAGCAAAGATTAAAGAAATAGTTTAGTATTGGTTGAGGTGAGGATTCGGCTTCTCATTTTTTTAAGATACTGAGAAACCACTCGGACTATGAAATGTCCAAGAGCATATAATTCTAAGAGGAACTGAAAATTGACTTGATGAAAATTGGTTTTGAAATAGCTTAGATATCCAAAAACGAAGTAAAACAAAGCGATCTTGATAAAAATTGGGTCCCACCTTTTATTAGGATAGCTTGGTTTTGGGAATATCTCAGCAATTTCAAAACCGATTGTCATCAAGTAAACTTTGAATTCCTCTTTAGAATTATACATAAAAATTATTATGGGGTTTTTCATAGGCTATTTCTCAATTTCTCAAAACATCATCATATTATAAACTGTTCCATCCCTTTAAGAGGTCCAATGAAAAATAGCTGAAATTCTAAGATAATTACACTCTGAAACAATTAAGCCATCCAAAATGAAGCCCGGTCCAAGGAAGACGTAGGTCCTGTGAATAACATTTGGGGTTGTATCATCACACTCTCAAACATGCCATTTCATTTTCTTGCCAATCACATGAAAATGTTGCATCATATCGTGAAGATTTCCTTGCGGTCTAATACTACTTCTGCCGATGATGAAAATGATAACACTGAGAATTAGTACGCTAGCGATCTATCGCAGAGTTTTACCACTCTAAGTTTTTATATTCCTCACATCATACATCTGCAACAGTAAGTCACTTCTTGTTCCTGTAGTTTGACTTAATGATCTTTTTTGAATTCGTTGTTGATAACAATGTCCCTTACCTGGCTTCTCAGAAGAAGTAGATGGAAGGTACAGCTTGATCAGGTCAATGATGTTCGTCAATCATTTCCTTCCAGTTGACGAGTACTTGCCTGGAAGCTTTGTCAGAGTTGGTCGTAGGTTGAGAGCGTCAAGGGTTGTGTCGGCACCAGGAGATGAGACACATCCCTGATCTGAAGGAGCGATTACAGTGTGCCGGGCGTTGCAAAACATGGTGCGTCATGAAACGTGCTTTAGTGACGTAGCTCAGGGGTAATGGAGGCGGTCTTCCCCTCCCTTTGGATTTGGAAGGCAAAAAACAAACAAACAAACAAACAAAACAAAAGGAAGAAAGAAAATGGGAAATAAGCTTGCGTATATCAAGCCACCGCTTTCCAACTTTTTTCCAAAGAAACGTGAAAGAAAGTAAACTGGATATCGATAAGCACTCGACACTTCCTATCGACTTCCATTTGTCCATTTTAACTCTTTCAGTAACTTTCTGCTTTTTTCATTTCAGGAGAGACAAAAAGACGAGTGATGTGTGCTGAAACTGAGGCTAAAAGTTTTAGTATGTGGTCTCTGCGTCTGCAGAATATTCATTACTAGATAAAATGAAATTTACAAATGATCGATTTAACCTATCACGATTGTAGTGATTAAGCTCGTATGATTATGATCTTATATAAACATGCATGGTGTGTTCTTTATATACAAGTATCAAAAATACACACTGGAGGAAATATCGTGCATTGACACATATATTATGTTCTTGCATGAATCTTGTCTTTTTCTCTGTAATTCACACTTTTATTTTTTTTTCTCTCTCTCTGCATTAAAATTGGTTAAGAAATCTGTTGATAACGAGGGATGCACGTAAAGTCATACAGCCCATGATTTCGATATCAAGTGATAGGGCCACGAGTTATACAGCCCATAAGTTTGACACTATGCGTACAAGGCTCACGGTACCGTGTGGAGCCGGGAAATGTTCAAACGCCTGGAAATCTGCAAACGTCTTGCCGGGAAATGTGCAGATCTCTCAATTTCGTCAACGGGAAATGTGCAAACGTGACGCCGGGAAATGTGCAAACCATTCATTTCACCTATATTATGTAGAGATGGAAGAGAAACTCTCAATCAAAGCTGCGCACGAACCATTACCATCTTTACCACCTGTCTTAGCGACCATCTGTCTTTTTATGCCTCCGCCACGAAGTGGTGCCGGAGGCATTATGTTTTTGGGTTGTCCGTCCGTCCGTACGTACGTCCGTCCGCTTTCGTTTACGCGATAACTTGAGTAATATTGACTGGAATTTTACTAAACCTAGTTCAAGTATAAAGTATGATGGGGTAATTACTTGATAAGTATTCTAGTAAAATCGGACAGAGGTCAAAGGTCAAAGATCAAGGTCAAATCCTAAAATTTATCTGCTTACGTGATAACTGGATGAAGCAGCTTTCACCAAACTTGGTCCAAGGATGACTGACGTATGATGGGACAATTAGTTGAGTAGATTTTAGTGACATTGGCAAGAGGTCAAAGGTCAAAAGTTCAAGGTCAAATGCTAAAAATGTTGATGTTTACCCCATATCTATGCAATGCCCAAAGGTATTTTCTTGAAACTTAGTGTAGACATGTACTACTTAATATGTGACCGTGCACCTCAAAACGAACATAAAGTCGCACACACTGATTTTGCGTGAGGACTGAAAATAAGTGAAATGGGTCAACCTAGCCGAACTTGACTTTTTCATATTTTCTGAAAGAACGGGTCTTCTTTTACATTATGCTAAAATTTGGTATCATAAAACGGGCAGAAAGTGTGTTTTTTTAGCAGTTTATCTCGAACATTTTTGGTAGAATAGTGTGATTAGGTGTGTCTTTAGAATCCCTTTTTCATTTCTGAAAAACCTTGTTCACACTCTTCACTTTCAACTCTAATAACTTTTGAAAGGATAATGCTACTGCTTTGAAAGTTGACATTAATTATGGACAGAATGTGTTAATGAGGCATGCTTAATTTAAGTTTAATTTGATAATTCCTTCATTGTTATTACTCTGGTGGTTTACTTCCTGTCTTTTGTCCCATTCATCGCACAGCCAGCACCGTTTGGTAAAGATGAAGCGCTTGAATAGACACTGTACTTCAGAGCCTCTTTTCTCAATTCACACTTTTCCCGAGTTTGTGCTTTCTTTCCAATATTTAGATAGGTAAGGAGAGTCCATTTGATTTGAGTTATATATCATTTTACAGCTTAAAGTCTGCTCTTTCAGAATAAGGTCTTAACTAAAAATTCATGTCTGGCGACTTTTTGTTTGTTTTGAGGTGCAGGGTCACATATATAAGTGCATTACCTAATAGAGATTCTCCGGGAAATTTCCAGCCAGAAGGTCAAAGGTCAAAGGTTAAGGGTCAAGGGCCAGGTTTCAATGCCCCCCCCCCCCCCCAAAAAAAAATGCTATTTTGTACTGTAATTACATTCTTTTTTCATACCTTGGAAATTACTCAATGCATAAACTTATAAAAGGGTCCGTCAGAGGTCAATTAAAAATTCTCAGTTCCCTAAATATGTGTACCTGCACTCTTAGACAATTATGGCAAACCCAGTTCAAGGAACGTGAACATTCAAGATATTTCTGACAAACCTGCCATTTCAATATTTTGCCAGTTATGTGAAAATGTCATCACACATTGTGAAGACATTGTACTATACACCTACTGGGAGAATCATGCATTATGGCGGATGCATCAGTCGCCATAGCGATATTTCAATTTTTTATTACATTCTCAGCATTTTCTTGCAAACCCTACAACGATTTTTCACCAGATTTGGCAGAAAACATCTTAATGGTGATATGATCGTAATTTGTCAAAATGAGCCCCCCCCCCCCCCCCACACACACACACACACCAGTCATAAGGAGGGGGGGGGGGGGAGGAGTTGAAGCCTCAGAGTCCCTATACCATGTATAAACGATTGATTTTTTTTTCTTCATCTGTCGAACCGAAAAAGAAAGAGCTAAGTTAGTGCTATGAAGACATTAATGACTAAAATTTCATGTTTGATTATGGCGGACCCAGGGGTACCCTGATCGGGGGTGAGGGGGAGGAGGGGGATTTTCGACACTTTCCAGCACATTCTCGAAAAATCTAGGACTGATTTTCACCCAACTTGTGAAATACAGTCATATTTGTGGTAATATAATCTTGATTTGTTAAAATGCGCCTTCGAAGGGGGGGGGGGGGTGGTGGGGGATTAAAGTTTCACTTTTAACATCCCAAAAAGCTGGATTTTTTTTTTTAATCTCCTTCTGTCAAACCGAAAAAGATAGGGCTAAGTTAGTGCTATGAAGACATTAACGTGATTAATAATTGAAATTTCATTTTTGATTATGGCGGATCAAGGGGTGCCAGATCGTGGGGGGGGGGGGGGGGTGATGGGTGGCGGGGGATATTCCACGTTTTTAGCATCTTCTTGAAATATCTATGAGAGGGGGGGGGGACTGCGGGGGGTTGAAGCTTCAACGTCCCTAAACTCTGGAATTTGATCTTCTTCTGTCAAACCGATAAAGATAGAGCTAAGTTAGTGCTATGAAGACACAGCGTTAATGAATGAAATTTCATGTTTGGTTATGGCGCCGATCAAGGGGTCTCCAGATCGAGGGGGTGAGGGCAAAGAGAGGAATTTTCCACATTTTCAGCATCTTCTTGAAAAATCTACTACAGATCTTCACCAAAATTGGCAGATTGCCTCTTTACGGTGATATGCACTTAATTTGTTAAAATGAGCCCCCCTCCCATACACACACACACACACACACACACACACACACACACTGCTTAAGGGGGGGGGGGTTGAAGCCTCGGCGTCCCTAAACTCAATTTTTATCTTCTTGTCAAACCGGAAAAGAGAGCTTAGTTAGTGCTATGAAGACATTAATGGCTGAAATTTTATTTCACGTTTGATTGTGGCAGATCGAGGGGTGTCTTTATCGGGGGGGGGGGGTTGAGGGGGAAGAGGGGGATTTTCACATATTCTGCATCCTCTTGAGAAATCTTTGACGGATTTCCACCGAACGTGGGAGGTAGCATCTTTAGGGTAATAGAATCCCACTTTGTTCGAAGGGGCAACAAGTCCAAGTTGTTCCCCTTCCCCAAAGCTAGGGATAAGACCAGAGTAGCCCCCACGTCATTTAGTAAGGAGAAGTGAAATTTCATCAAGTATAGATCTACCTTCTAAAAATGTGATAAGAATGTATTCTATTACTCTTGGTTGTATAGAACATTTCTTTAAAAAGTATGTATTTTGTTTTTTGTTTTCATATGTATAGGGTTTTCAATAAAATTCTGAATTCCACCCGAACGACCCCAACCCCCTCGTGTTGGTCCCTTTCAAGTTCAAGGGGCGGAGATGGGGGGGGGGGGGGCTCCATCTCCTCCCACTTTAGAGTTAGGGCAGTGCTCATTTAGACAAATTGAGGTCATATCACCAGATAAATACGCTACGCTACGTTTCAAGCTTGGCAAATATCTATTTGTGTATAAGGGTTTCAAGAAGAAGCTGAATATGTGACAAATCCGCCTCCGCCGCACTTAACATTAATATTCATGAATTAACTTACCATAACAGGCACCAGCACTCTATTAACTCCATCATTTTTATATAGAAGGTTTTTTTTTTTTTTTTAAAGCTGATATATAATCTAATTCTCCGAGGGATGAGTCTTGAGTTTTCAGGAAAAAGACAAGAAATGTGAAAATTAAGCCCCCTTCCTACCCACTCACCTTTTTGGGCATCCCTTCATCTGTCATTATAAATTTGAGCCTATACATCATGCATTAACTGTATTTACAGTACTATCACCATAAAGATGCTATGGCCAAGTTTGGTGAAAATTCGTCATAGATTTTTCAAGAAGATGGAGAAAATTTTGAAAACCCCCCTCCTCCCTCTGGTTACAGCTCGTTATTCTGAAGGTTCGTTATTCCGAAGGCTTTTTATTCCTAAGATTCGTTATTCCGAAGGTGCATTGTTCCGAATCTCATTTACGGATTAACCAGTCTTCGGAATAACGAACCTTCGGAATAACGCCACAAATTTTCGGATTAACGAACCCTTTATCTTTTTCGGATTAACGAACCTCTAGGTATAGGGACTTTGCGTATTTCGGTTTAACGACCCTTTGGAATAACGTACCTTCGGAACAGCGAACCTTTGGAATAACGAACAGCACCCCCTCCTCCTCACCCTCACCTACCCCCGATCAGAGCACGCCTAGACCCGCCATAATCAAACATGAGATTTAGGTCGTTAATGTCTTTACAGCACTAACTTTTTCGGTTCGACAGAAGTAAACAAAAATTAGAGAATAGGGACTCTGAGGGTTCAACCCCCCACCCCTCATCGGCGGGGGGGGGGGGGGAATTCAATTTAAAAAAATTAAGATCGAATCACCATAAATAAACTATCTGCCAAGTTTGGTAAAAATCCGTCATATATTTTACAAGACTATGCAGAAGATGTGGAAAATCCCCCTCACACCCCTTATCAGCGCACTCCTGGACCCGTCATAGTCAAACCTGAAATTTTAGTAACTGTAGTGTCCTCATATAACGTAGTTCTATATTCTTCGGTTCGACAGAATAAGATTACAGATTCCAGAGTTTAGGGACCTGAAACTTCAACTCCTCCTCCCCCCCCCCCCCCCTCCCCCTTGGCGGTGGGAGGGGATGGAGCTCATTTAACCAAAAAGACCATATCACCGTAAAGATGGTATCTGCCAAGTTTGGTGAAAAATCCTTCTTGGGATTTATTGATCAAGAAGATGCAGTAAATGTGGACAATCCCCCTCCTCTCCATCACTCCCCCCCCCCACCCCCAATCAGGGCACCCCTGGATCTGCCATAATCAAACATGAAATTTCAGTCATACAAGGCACTAACTTACCTCTATCTTTTTTTTTTTGTTCGACAGAAAAAGATTTTTAAAAATTCAGAGTTTAGGGACTCTGAGGCTTCAACTCCCCCCCCCCCTTTTCGGCCGGGGGGGGGGGGGGGAGGATTGGGAGCTAATTTCAATTCATAAAGATCATATCACCGTAATGAGGCTATCTGACAAGTTTCGTGAAAATCTGTCCTAGACTTTTCAAGAAGATAGGCCTACTGACAATGTAGAAAATCCCTCTCCTCCCCTCACCCCCTCCCCGCGATCCGGACACCCCTGGATCCGTCATAATCAAATATGCAATTTCAGTCATTAATGTCTTCATAGCACTAGTTTAGGGACTCTGAGGCTTCAATTTGAAGACTCCTCCCCATGGCCCCGTGCCCTGCATCCCTGGATCTGCCATTAAACGTGAACTCCTTTCATCAATATCTTTAACCCTAAAAGGGCCGGGGGGGGGGGGAGGGCGGAATCCCCCCCCCCCCCTCCACGTTTCGCGCTATAAATCTGTAACGCGAGAAGGCCTCGTCGCGAGGCTTCTTGACTTTCTTCGTTCAAGTACCGCGCAACTTTTGAGACCAAATTTGCAACGTCCGCGCATACTTTTGCGAAGCCACGCCCATTTTTGTAACGGAATGTCGCCCCAAAACGGGCACAATTTTGTGATTTTGTGTACATTTCCTACGGAAAACAATGTTCTGTCATGAAAGTCATAAAAACCTGATTATTTTTACAATTAATCTCTTTCATTTATTGATTTTGTGCTAATTATGGTAGAAGAGTGGTCAGTGACAATTTCGAATGAAAAAATAAAGAAAAAGCAAAAGTTTAAAAACAATGAAATACATAAGGAATTCTGAAAACAATGAAGTACATAGGAATTGAAATGGGTTTTGGAAGTGTTTGTGATGTACAATTGTTGAATATGCAAAAACAGATTTACAGATTAAAAATTAGACTCTCAATGCTTTTAATTAGGCTAAAATATCATCTTGAGCTTAATTTGCATAATTAATGAATTAAAATTAGAAATTGATTGTTTCATAAAATCTTATGACACAATCTTGTAGATTATGACGTGGGTCTCACGGATGCGAAAATTTCATCGCTATCGCACCATCAATGGCCGAGATCTCATTTTTTTTTTTTTTTTTTGGGGGGGGGGGCGGAATCCATCCCCCCCCCCCCCCCCCCCCCCCCCCCCCCCGTCTGAGCATAGCCAAAAATCCCGGCCCCTTTAGGGTTAAAGAACCATCCTAGCTCATTCTCATTTTGTTATATAATACAAGAAGAATTTCGATAATACCGTAGTTCTGGGACTTAATTGAGCCCCCCTCCCCTTTTTCCGGGGGGGGGGGGGGGCTGCTATATAAACAAATTTAGATCCCATTGCCATAATCGTGCTACCTGCCAATTTTGTTGAAAATCTGTCGAGGATTTCATTAAGAATATCTAAATGGTGGAAGTTCATGGGCAGTTTTGATATGGAGTTTATCTACTATCTTTATACACAATATCGCTAAAGTAAATGATTTGCACATTTCCCGGCGACGTTTTGCACATTTCCCGGCAAAATTGAACTTTTGCACAATTCCCCGCGTCATGTTTGCACATTTTCCGTTGATGAAATTTGCACATTTCCCGGCCCGACGTTTGCACATTTCCTGGCAAGACGTTTGCACATTTCCCGGCGTTTGCACATTTCCCGGCGAGACGTTTGGACAATATTCCCGGCGTTTGCACATTTCCCGGCTCCACATACGGACACCATGCAAAGAAGGCTCACAGGAGCGATATTATGCAAACAAAGCTCACGCGACCGTCACTACGCAATGAGGCTCATGAGATCGACGATAGGCCAAGAAGACACAGTACGAGATCGACAGGATGAACAGCGCCATCTATAAACCAGTGAAGAGTGCGTAATTGTATAGGGTGTCACGATAGCGAGATAAGGAAAAAAGTGAGTACTGACAAGGGGGGGTTTCAAGAGTATTACCGAGTCATTTGGCCTCCATCGTTTGTAAGACATTTGTAAGACCTTTATGCGTATGTGCGTGTGTGAGTGATTGTCCTAAAATTAATCAGATCCGATAAAAGTGTGCACTACATTTTTCAACTTCTTTACTCCAAATATGCAAAAGCATCGCCGGTTGCGTGGTAACTCCTCGATATTTTTAAGTATTGTTGCTCCCCTCCCCTCTACAAAAAAATAGCAATATGACCTATGCAGACGATACTCAAATTTACCTTGTCTTCAAGAAGCAGCATCAGTCTACTGCTATACAAAGACTCAGTGCATGTGTCTCGGACATTAAGAGTTGGTCAATACAGAATGGTTTGAAGCTAAATGAAAGCAAAACAGAATGTATACATTTCACAAGCAGGCACAGGATTTCAAGCCCAATTAGTACGATTTCTTTAGATGATACTACTATACAATGCAAGGAACTTGGGTGTCTTATTTGATCACAATCTGTCTTTGAAGACTCACGTGAACAATGTGTGCAGATCAGCCTCATTTGCCATCACAAAATTGGCAACATCCGCCAATTTTTGACGAAAAAGACAACCCAGAGACTCGCTCAGGCACTGGTTATGTCTCGCATTGACTTTTGCAACAGTCTCTTGTATGGTCTGCCTGATGCGCAAATCAACAAACTGCAGAGAGTTCAAAATTCAGTTGCCAGGCTTATTGCTAAACGTCGTTTACGTGAGTCGGTTACCCCACTACTGAGAGAACTGCATATTAATTATATTAAGAATCCGCAAACGAATTAACTTCAAGATTCTTTTGTTAACTTTTAAATGTTTGCGAAATATTGCACCGGTTTATCTTCAACAGTTGATAACTAAATACCTACCCTCCCGGAACTTGCGGTCTCACAACAAATCACTCCTCCTGTCAATACACAATCTTATGGTTCTAGAGCTTTTCAGTCAGCATCACCTCAACTCTGGAACAGTTTACCTGAATGCTTGAAACAAACAGACTCAGTAGACAAATTTAAATCCATGTTAAAAACGTATTTGTTTATTGAGTAGTATTATGACTGTGTCTCATGTCTTATACCCTTACTGAAACTGTGCCTTCTTCTTCTTTCTCTCTTTCCTTTCCTCTTCTTCCCTTTCTATTGTTTTCTTTTTCCCATAGCGCTTAGAGACATTTTATGTAATAACGCGCTATATAAATGTTGTGAATTATTATTATTATTATAGTTATTACAGTCTAGTGGGATCTTTGAAGAAAATGTGTTTGATATGAGTATCAAATTCCTGTTACATAGTCTCGTTACTACAATTTTGGTGTGCTAGTTTATATAGGTCCTTTGTGAAATACGAAACTGTTCGTCGCAGTTCATGCTTGTTCTTTTCTGTCTTTTTAGGAGGTAGAGTACTTGAAGAGTTTGTTCGCAAAAACCGATAAGTCCATATTTGCCAAATGGAGATATTTGCGATTAAAGGTCAAGAAAAATAAAGAATATAATAAGAAAATGTTTCCTTCTTTTGACCATAACGTAAAAAATGTACCTTTATAGTAGTGAACAATATATCATTTAAAAGGTATTATTTTGTACTTCATGACAGAGATTGTACTTCAAATCTTCAAAAATGGACTTATCGGTTTTTGCGAACAAACTCTTCACTTTATCCCTCGAAACCGTCCTGTCCCTTCCTGCAGGATATACACTCACTCAGCAAAACAAAATAAATAAATTAATTAATTAATTAATTGATAAATAAATAGATAAAATAATGAATACATAAATAAAAATGAAAATAACTAAATAAAAAAATGAAATAAAACAAATGATACACATATCTAGGTCAGCCTATTGGAAAACGTCCAGTTGTAAAATGACGTAACCTTCAAGCCATACATCGTTCTTGTTATATTCCCCCTTCCCCCTTTATGACATGCAACACACTGTACAGATACGTGACACAGTGTAGTTGACATATAGATGGCGCTGTTGATCCTGTCGGTCTCGTGACTTTTCTTTCCCAGCTAGTGTCGGTCTATTGAGGTTTTTCTTTTTTTTTTTCTTTTTTTTTTGGGGGGGGGGGGGGCCTGGTGTCGAACTCCTGGACTTATTTGGCTAGTGTTGACTATATGGGCTGTATGACTCTTGGGCTGTATTATTCGTGGGCTGTATTACTCATGGACCACCTATTTTCAATGTCGGTCTCCTGAGTCGTATGAATCGTGGGTGTCGGTCTCGCAGACTCGTGGATGACCCCGCATAGACATCATTCAGGTTATCTATCTGCAAATGCTCCTGACCTCTTGATTGGTATTTAATGTACCCCTTTGAATCATCTTGTTCGTGAGTTAGACCATGAATAGTGAACAGAAATATTGTAGCAAAGTATTGCATTTACAGTATTTGAGTACACATGTTATATAAATAAAGCGTATGTGTGTGTGTGTGTGTGTGTGTTTCCGTAATGGTATTGAAATAATTATAGTTAACTGAGATGCCAGCTTTGGGAGTTGGCGTCTTGAAGGTTATTTGCAAAAGAAATACAAAGGTGTAGCATTTATTCCTTTTTTTCTTTCTTTCTTTTCTTTTTCCTTTTTTTTTTCTTTTTTCTATTTTCTTCTTTCTTTACTTTTTCCTTTTCTGCTGTTACAACTATTTCCTGCTGTTGTTGCTTCAGTCATTCTTGTTCTGTTCTGATGCCGATTGCTACCAATATCATCCACTGAATCTTTCTCTCCCGAGGGGCCCACACTCTACAAGCTCCGTCTTTTTAGTGGGTCCCTCCGTTTTTCGCCTTGTGTACGTTGATATTCCACTTTATTTCAATTTACTTCAGGCATTGCAATGTATCTATACTGTAAGTATGATAAGGACTGCTTTACTTTATTAAACTCACTTTGTTTGTTCTTTTATATGATTCCTGTCACTGAAGAAAGAGTGATGTATGCCATGTTATTTTTTATTGTCGAAAAACGGAATAAATTTGAATTGAATTCCCCTCTTCTCTCTACCTGCATCTCCCTAGAGTTCGATGTCACTCTTTCTTTATTTTTTTAAGCTGATCTCATAAATTGAGGTCCTTTTTGTATTGCTGCAAATAAGGCATTTTAGAGCCTAGAAGAAGTACCATTAATCATCATCTTGTAGATAATTATAAAGAGAGTGAAGCACGTTTCGTGACGTACCATGCTCGCAATATAGCGCGATCAGGCGCAGATATCCTACCTTGCCACACGACGATTGAGTTTTCGGGGACTAAACACGTTCTCTGAGAAGTTCTTCACGTATTGGAAAGACTCGACTAAACAGTGAGTAATCAATACCTGAGTCAAGCTGGGCACTAGAAACGAATCGATATTACACTGTACTTCTTGCTACGCTATAACGAGTATCCATCACACATAAAGTGTCATTAATGATCACACATGTGGTGTAACAACTGAAATAATACTATATATATAGCCTTTCAAGCTTTTACCGATACACATTGACAATGCAAGAAGAAAGATACCTTACTGTCACTTGAAGGAATAAGTGACCGTGCACCACAAAACAAACAAAAGTCGCACCCCTTGATTTTACGTGAGGACTCAAAACAGGTAAAATTGGTCAATCACGTCAATCTTAAGAATTTCATACTTCCTGAAAGAGTTATCTTTCTTCTACAATATTCTTTAGTTTGGGATCATTACACGAATGGGAAAATGTGTTTTCAGCAGTTTTTCTACAACCTTTTAGGGGTAGAGTAAAGAATGATCAGGTAGAGGCCCCTTTCATTTCTTGAAATCGTCTGTACACTAGTCTAATAACTCTTGAAAGGATAATGCTACTGTGTTGTAAGTTCCCATTAATCATAGACGGAATATGCTAATGAACATGCTCAATTTCTGCTTAATCTGACAATTCCTTCATTGTTGTTGCTCCGGTTGTTCACATCCAGTGTTTTGTCCCTTTCATAGCACAGCTAGCGCGGCTTGGTGAAAAATTAAGAGCTTGAATAGACCCTGTACTTCAGAGCCTCTTTTCCCAGTTCATTTTTCCATAGTGTGTGCTTTCTTTCCAGTATGTGGTAGGTTAAAGGAGTCCATTTGAATTGAGTCATACATCATTATAAAGCTTAGAGTCTGCCCTTTCAGAATCTGCCCCAAACTAAATCCATGTCTCGCGACTTTTTGTTGGTTTTTTTTTTCCTCTACTTCTTCTTCTTCTTTTGTGTATGCAATGCGGTTGAATACTCACTAACTATATATGAAGCTGGGGTCCGTTTCATAAAGTCATGACGTAAAGGTCTTTGCATGAACCTTAGAATGGCCGAAGTCGCTCATATATAGCTATGAAATACTTTTTTTAAGAAGAGTAAAATCCATTTTATGAAGTCTGACATAGATACGTGGGTTTGATGAGCAAACGTCTCTCATAAGTCTTTCACGAAACTGACCCCTGGGGTGATTCCTACAAAGTGTCAGCTCTCATTCATTTTTAGTTTTTGGCTTGTTTGTTCTCTGACATGGTTGCTGAAAGCTGAAAAGAAGATTAGATGGGCTTGATATCAAAATGTGGAATGAAGAGTCCTGCCAACGGAGAGAAAACTTGCATCTTAATGTAATATTCCCTGCTGGTTTGCATGAAATGAACAAAAAATTTTCTTCGATTTTCTGACAATCAGATTGTAAAAAAGCTAGTAAGTTAAAACACCAAGAGTCATGAAATTTGTAGATCTATCATCATTGTGTTCATGATGGTGGGTTAAGTGAAAGTAAATCTTTCGATTTTGGTATTACAAAAACATTGTAAGGACATGCCTCGTTGGAAGAAAAAAAAAACATATTCTGGTATATACCGGCATTATTTTCTCACATATAGGAGGAGGTCATGTTCTTATTGCCGGGGATTGTTCTCATGTACATCATTGTGGGTAAGTGAATAGTCATAATAAATAAGTAAATGATAATCTACACACATGATGATTGTAGAATATGATATGCATGAATTATCCAGAGTGTATCCTGAGGGTTTGAAATGCTGTTGAGGCAACGGTCACATATATGACGTGCATTTAAGTTTCATTTGATATGTAAAAGTAACATCGTACTTTACTTTGTTTAAATGCGATTGTCATAATGTATTGTATACTTTCATCGAAAACGAAATGGAAAACGTTAGGTGAAATAAAAGTCAAATTTACCCTACAGTGCTGCATGTCTGGACACTTGTAAGATTAAAAAGATAATACCAAATGAGTTCCAATTGCCGGCCGGAAGTAATCTTAAGAAGATGTAATCGGCATTCGATGAGGGTACAAATTCAGATACTTTCACAACATACTACTCAGATTCCCACTTTTGTACATACATTACTTTCCAAGAATTGACATTGTTTCATAATCATGATTATCAGAAAGATGAAAATTCTTTGTAGTCGATAGGTAACACTCACATTATAGCTGATATTATGTTAGCGTTTAAAAAATCCAGAACGCTCAGCATCGAACATTCAATTAAATTCATTTGCACCTGTTTAAACTTACAGCAGTTTTCATAATCATTGCCACTTGGAAATCCATCTCGTGAACCTCCTTGCTCACACCTATGATAAAATTTTGGTTAAGGACTAACTCAGTAGATCATGATGGGGGGGGGGGGGGGCGGGGGGGGGGGGGGTCAGGGGGTCGTTGTTTCCTGTGACAGGGGAGCATGTCATCTCCCCTCCCCCCATCACCACCAACACCACAAAGAAAAACCACAGATGGGGGTAGTGCTAAAATGTACCACTATCAAAGTGTTAGATATCGTTGTGACTGAAACTTATCAAATCCTCAATGATTTTTTCTCAATGAAACTTTCCATCAAAAATGCACTATACGTTGTTATATCAACTTTAATAATGTAAACACTTAAGTTTGTGGGAAGGGAATTTTTCAGAGAGTATGTAAAGTGTTGGCGCACACTTACAACAAGAGGCAACAGACACCACAATTTAGTCATCACATTTACTCTGAATCCCTTTTTTCCTCTTTCTCAAAATGAGTGTAGCATGTGTGTAACATTGATTATTGCAGTGGTTTCTAAGTATCTTGCCGAATGTTAAAAGCTGAATTCTCACCTCAACCAACACTTTAGCATCACTTTAAGTCCGCCGCACACTACACGATTTCGCCCCGATTCACCGGTCTTAAGACCTTAAGACTAGAAGTGTGACGTCACAGTCTTGCCATTTTCTAGTCGTACGACTGGGTCTTAGCGCCAGTCGTAGAGATTTGACATGTTGAATTTCTACGACCAGTCGTGAGCTTTCAGCCATTCACAATGCAGTAAAATGCAAGCGCACTGCGCGCGCTTTACAGTCGGGTCGTATAGTGTGCGGTGTCCGGTCGTACGACTGGTCTTAAGGCCCAGCTTGGCTTAAGACTTTAAGACCAGTCTGATCGTGTAGTGTGCGGTGGCCTTTATGCTCCCAGTCTTTTGTCCTTGTCCGCAGCACCAAGTTATTCAAGTTATTTCATGGTACCGATACATCTTTTAATAATATAGCATTTTTGTTTTTCAAACATTGCGAGATTTGTATGCAGTCTGGTTTGTGCGATATCTATGTGGTTCATTAGTTTATTACTCATCGATTTTTTGTACTGGTGTAATTTTAGTTGGTCAAGACAAACACATCCGTTCTCCGTGTAAAATTATATGCCTATGAACTCGGGAACCTACAGTTTTACAAGCTTTAAAGCTTTTATGTAGGCCCCATCATATTTCTTATACTTACTAGTGACATTTTCACACGATATGACCATGTACATTTTGTGTCAAGTATATATTTTTTTCTTTTTCTTCTACAATCAAAAGACATGATTGTATATATTTTGTATTTTTGTTTTGTTGTCAACAATTTTGTAATCTCATCATTGAGAAAATGGAAATATGAAATAAAATTTGAACTGAACTGAACTTTACGACACAAAGCTCCCGAATAGTGTAGGAGGAGGGATACGCACCACACCCCACTTCTTAGTCCACCTTCATAAAAATAGACGTATAGTTCACTTCGGGGATTGAAGGATATTAAAACATTCAACCTAGAATGCGCACCAGATGGTTCAATTTCGATCATAAATATAAACAATTTTTACGGAAGGAGTTCTTACGGAAGGAGATACCGTAGTCCACACTCCACCTCTGTAGATTATTAAAGGAGCTTGTTTGACTGGGTTTTCTTTTCGATATTTCACCAGGAGTTTGCACCAGCTTGTTCATTTTTAAATCTAAAAATTCAAAAGTCCCCTTGCGTATTGGAGGGTTGATACCCCCTTCAACACTCTCTCCCCGCTTTGTTAAAGGCTCGGTCACAAATGCCTTTACGAACTGCTACGAACGCCGTACGAACGATTTTAGACAATTTCGTAACATCTTCTTAAGAAGGCCGTATGAAACCAGCGTTCATAGACCGTTCGTAGACCGTTCGTAAGTTCGTAGCCTGGTCGATGGTCTTGTCCAAGATTTTATTTTAACTTCGTACGAAACCCTCTCTTCGTAAGGCGGGAGTAGGAACGTCGTACGAACATTGTAAGAACTACGCAAGATTTTGTAGGATCGAGAGACACGTCTAGAAGCCTTAAATTCTTACGATGATTGTAAGAACGTCTTAAGTTGTTCATAGAGGGCTCTTACGTCTTTCGTAAGATGGCCGTAACTCTAACGAAAGAATAAAGCTACGGCCACAAAGCTTTGAACGAACGATGCGAATGTTACTGTTCTTAAGAATTCTGGAATTCGTAGATATTCGTAGATCGGACACAGACTCTTACGGCCTTCTCACGAATTTCGTACGAACGCTTTTTAATGCGCAAGAACAACTTAAGACCTTTTAGAGAAACGAAATGATTTTCAGTTATACAATGGCCGTAGAATTCGTAAGTTATTTGTAAGAATGCCTTAAGTTATTCTTTCGTCAGACCTACGGGCATCTTACGATTTCTTTTTGTCGTGAATTGGTCGTACCTGCAACTCACGGCACTCTTAAGTCATTCGTAAGAAGATTTCACGATTTTTTTTTGTATATTTTAAGGCTTCTAGAATTGTCTCTCGATCCTAAAAAAATCTTGCGCAGTTCTTACAATGTTCATACGACGTTCATACGGCCGTCTTACGAAGAGAGGGTTTCGTACGAAGTTAAAAAAATCTGGGACAAGACCATCGATCAGGCTACGAACTTACGAACGGTCTACGAATGGTCTACGAACGCTGGTTTCGTACGGCCTTCTTAAGAAGATCTTACGAAATCGTTTAAAAATCGTTCGTACGGCATTCGTAGCAGTTCGTAAAGGCACTTTTGACCGAGCCTTAACTCAAGGCATTCTGACGAAAAACGTACGAATTCTACGGCCATTGTATAACTGAAAACCAATTTGTTTCTCTAAGAGGTCTTTAGTTGTTCTTGCGAATTAAACAGCGTTCGTACGAAATTTGTAAGAAGGACGTAAGAATCTGTGCCCCATCTCTACGAATCTCTACGAACTCCAGAATTCGTACGAACAGTTACATTCGTACGAACGCATCGTTCGTACGAAGCTTTGTGACTGTAGATTAACCTGCATTATCTTAATAGTGCGCAAAGCTTAATGGGGATTGATCAACCAAATATTCGACTAACAGTGTACACCAATTCGTTCAATTTGAACTCTAAATATGAAAACGTTCTCTAATATGGGAAGGGATACCTCCTCCCACCCCCTCGTTCACCTCCGTACAATAAATACAGTCCAGGTACACATAATAGATGTGACAGATACCGTAGTTCAGCCATTTCCAGTGTTCCCATATATGCCTAAATTGTTTTTCTTCTTTGTTTAAAATTTCCTTAAATTTCATTAAAAGCATGGTCAACATCGATGAATTACAATTCTAAAGGTGATACCCTTTCCACTTCCCCCCTTCTTTGTTCCCTCGCACATACAATCTAGTTTTGCTCTCCTCCCCCCTCTTGAAAGGAGGCCCATGCATTGCCTCTGAACTAATTCAGGTGCCATGGAAGCAGCAACTTAAACATCTTTGACAAGCTAAAAAGTAGCACGAAGACATTACGCAGGTTTACGTGTAATACATTGACATGTTCATGTAGCCTTCTTGGCACCGTTTCATGAAAGTTGTCAGCGCTGACAAGTTGTAAGTCACTGACAATTACCATAGTAACAGTCAGTGACCAGAGCATCTCGACCAATCAAAACTAACGATTCTACTGAAATTGTCAGAGACTGACAACTTGTCAGCGCTGACTAAATTGACGAAACATCCCCCTGGTGTGGATTTGGTGTCATCGCCCGACCTTGTGCAGGCATCGTACGTGCCTCCGTTGTAAATTGGCTTTCAACCAATTCAGTTCGAGGTTAACTTCGTGCGAAATTGAAAATTCCATATTCTTATGGCCATCTTGTGTCCATTCTGAGACGATGCGACACGAGCTGAAACTTCTCCTCCGAGGAGGACCCCATTATGTTTCTTCCTGTTTTTTTTTCTTCTCGTGCATGTCACGAAGAATATACTTTTCTTTTACGGCTCTTCCAGGCGCCAGGTGAGATTCATTATTAATAATCTTCCCTACTGCTATTACGAGACCTTTCGCTATGAAACATTTAAAAAGAATGAAAAAATACCCGACTGGTTGATTGCCCATCACGTGACATTCGGTTATAAGTTCCATCGCACTCTGCATTGGGCTGTCAATCGTGCAATTTTCTTCGAGCAAAAATGAAAAGCGCATGGCTGACATCACCAATTTCCTTTGTTCCTTTATTATCACGATTTTCCTCATTTTTTTTTTTCTATTACACGGTTCTGATGTCACAATTTGCGTCCGATTAATTCAAGACGCAGAGTGTTGGGTGCATGGTATCTTTCGTGACGAAATTAATGTTTCTTGGAAATATGGCTATATTTCGTTTCAAAATATTGTCATTTTCTCCTCTGAAATGTCATTTCGTTTCATTTTTTATTACGAAAAGATCATTTCGCCGAAGTTATGATCATTTCGTTAGGGAATATACAATCTGTTGTAATTTTGTTCCGAAAGGGCAGTGTCGTCGACGAAATGTTTACTTCAATACGAAACAGACTAATGTCACTTCTTGACAGTATGATTCGCCTACGAAATAAAGTCATTTCATTAAAGAGAGGAACATTATCGTCGACGAAATGACCAATTTCGTAACGAATAAGACCATGCGACACTCAGCGCCCCATAGCAGAGAGCTACTTGATGTACTGATCATATTTCTGGTGAGCCATTCGATTTTATATCGGTTGCGTCCTCACGTAATCTATAATTTGCAGCACGAATTAAGGAAAAAGGAGAATGGTTCACGCATCTTAAGCGTCCTCCCTATTATCAACTTGAAAAACAAAAGATAATGACCGAGTAGATGGCAATAATGGTTGGAAAAAAGAGCCATTAGTGCCATGAGAGAAATGAAGGGATATCAACAAGAAACTAAATATCCCTATTCATTAAAGGAGATGGCTAGAAACTGATTAGAGGGAATCAGCAGGAATGCTGGGGGATGATTGTTCTAATCCTTGTGGGGTTTATTTAAGAGTACATGACATACCTATTATTGTTCTGCGCAGTTTAATGTTTCTAGGTTAGCATGCCTATACAGGGACAGGACGATCGTTAATGGGCCGTTAACATTTATCTGCACATTACTTGAATATGAGATCATTCTGAAGCAAATGCTTTTCACTCAACAATAGCTACAATAATGTACTCTTAAATGAATCACAAAAGGATTAAAACAATTATCCCCCCAGCATTCCCACTGATTCCCACTGATCAGTTACTATCCCCTTTACCATCCCCTTTAAGAATGCATAATGCGGCATGATCTCGCGACCTTTCGTTGACATTTCAATTAGGTAATACAGTGTACAAGGATCAGGATAGGAGCATATCGCACATAATCAGGGAACAAAATTTGCCGTGGAAATTATGGAACTCCCTAAGACCATTTTCCAAATCAAAATCACATAAATATGTACTGTTTCTTATGTTACTTTTACCACGTTTGAATTTTTCTGTAAGTTTTCTTGGTTTTTTTTTTTCTTCGAGGAGATTGATTTAGGCTACTTGACTGTATTCTAAACGACAGTTTGGACATTAAAAAAAAGATAATAATTATCTACTTTCTCGTTTACATTACCTGAAAGAGAAATTGTTGGCTGTACTATTTGATTCAAGATATCATTGCTTGGTCTCTATTCTCTTTGAAACTTATTTATTAATTCATATTAGATATTTCATCACGTACAAACTAATGAATTTCTTATTGGCATGTCTGTTTGTTTGTTTGTTTGTTTGTTTGTTTGTTTTGGGTTTTTTGTGTAAATTGTTTCAGTGTACATCGGCTTTCTCATTTTGGCCTCTTTAAATTCAATTCATTTTCTACGCTTTCCAGTGAAAATTGTACATTTTTCCACTTATTTTTCTGAAAAACTTCGTACATCTCAGCGATATCGCCAAGCAAGGAGTATATTATACACCCTTTTTTATTACGACGGATAAAGTCCCAGCACTAAGTTATGCTTAGTACCTCCATGGTACAATATCTGTTCATCTTATCACTATAAATGGTGCATAATTTCAAAATCTCATTACCCTTTTCTCTTCACTGTTATGTTCCACTCTCCTGAATTTCTCATACCTGTCTATTTTACTTTCCATATAAACTTTCTATAACGAAAATGAATACAAAAATAAAATTCAAGTAGCCATGTGGCCAGGATAATTTAAGCCAATTTCTATTTTTCCATCATAATTTCTTAAGACATAATTTAACAGGTCGTTTTGAAATGACAGTGCCATAGGGAAGGTTAATATGTTATAGTCTAAATGAAAGTAGGGCCTGTATCAATTATTCTGTAGACTAAATCTCTAGCTTTTGTTTTGACTTACCTTTTGTTTTCTTTCTATTTCCTACTTTTCTTACAACCCGATGGTCTTTCTTATTCAAATCTTATAACCGTTTGCTAACATACTTGTTTTGATTCTACTTTGGGTGTTTTATTTTCTTGTTGCCTAAGTTAGTTACTCTGTCATCGTATGCAAATTTATGTTGTGATTTATGTTTGTTTACAGATTTGCAGAATAATAGCTTTGCTGAAGCAAAATTCTATGGTTAAATGAAATGAACTGAACTGAACTTAACTAAAGTCTTCGGGACCTCTTTGCTAGTATTTATTTATTGTTAACAAAGACTACGAATATCTCAGTTCTTTCATCCCCTTTTAGGACGACATTTTTCCTTGTCTTCTTCCCAAATTCTTAGTCCCATAGGAATCCTTGTCAGGATTACACGTTTATTATCGTTTTCTAGTACAGTTATTTCAAAGACGAGTCCCTCCTAGAACTCACCCCATTCATCAATCTGAGAAATCAACTTGAAGCTGTAACTCATCCCTGTCTCTTTCGTTTCAGACACAATGTTACCTAGATTACCAAGCTTACCTAAACCAAAAGCGAAATAAAGATTTTATTATAATTTTTATCATGTTTATATTCTGATATGGCAAGAAATATGTATTACCTCAAATAAGTATGCTGTACGGTTGTCACCCTGTTATTTCAATTTTATTTGTCAATGAGAAATGATCGTTACCTTAATAAGCACGGGTGATTATAAGGTATGATTTGTTACATTCTCCCCTTTTCCTTGAGTCCTTTTCTTTTGTTAATTACATTTACCAATTGCAATGTGCGCTTGTTTCTGTCCTTTTTTCTCTATCTAGATACCGGAATTTCGTATTCTGATTTGGATGGATTTCTGTAGGGGTCTCACTTTCATTTTCTTTTTCTTTTTCTTTTTAAATATTGTGGTATTTTACTTTTGATGTCTAGACTGAATGAAAGGACAGTCACGTCACGCTGAAATCGCTGAATATGCGTTTTCTAGCCGCTGTCTTTCTTTACGGAAAATAGTTTTAATGAATGAATGAAAGAACTAATCAATCAATCTTTTTTGCAGTTTCACTGTGCGTATTGTAAATAAACTTGTAAGCTGTAGATTCCAGAACGCATGAATCTTTACGTCTCTTTCAGATCCCCATGGCGTATCTACCGCCTCATGGGAAGGTCCTAATCCATCACATTGTAATGTGATGAGGCAAGAGGATAAGTCGCTGATTCGGGAGTTTGGGGTTGGGGTTGGGGTGTACACTGACGGTGTGTACACCACCGACAAGTTCCGCTTCTACGGTGAACCAAATGGCCACGCGGTTAAGAAGAAATCGTGCAACATACATTCAACAAGTATGTGGTCATTTAAACTGACCCTCTCAAGCCACCAGCCTATTCATATATATATATATATATATATATATATATATATATATATATATATATGACCGTGCATCTAAAAACGAACATAAAGTCGCACACACTGATTTTGCGTGAGGACTGAAAATAAGTGAAATGGGTCAACATAGCCAACTTGACTTTTTCATATTTTCTGAAAGAGCGGGTCTTCTTTTACATGATGCAAAAAATTGGTATCATAAAACGGGCAGGGAAGTGTGTTTTTTCGAAGTTTATCTTGAACGTTTTTGGTAGAAGAGTGTGATTAGGTGTGTCTTTAGAATCCCTTTTCATTTCTGAAAAACCTTGTCCACAACTCTTCACTTTCAACTCTAATAACTTTTGACATGATAATGCTACTGCTTTGAAGGTTGGCATTAATTGTGGACAGAATGTATTAATGAGGTATATTTAATTTTAGTTTAATTTGATAATCCCTTCGTTGTTGTTACTCTGGTGGTTTACTTCCTGTTTTTTGTCTCATTCGTCGCACAGCCAGCACAGTTTGGTAAAGATTAAGCGCTTGAATAGACACTGTACTTCAGAGCCTCTTTTCTCAGTTCACGCTTTTCCTGAGTTTGTGCTTTCTTTCCAATATTTAAATAGGTTAGGAGAGTCCATTTGATTTGAGTTATACTTCATTTTAAAGCTTAAAGTCTGCTCTTTCATAACATGGTCTTAACTAAAAAATTCATGTCTGGCGACTTTTTGTTTGTTTTGAGGTGCAGGGTCATATATATATATATATATATATATATATATATATATGGACTATTGTACGTATATATAGGGACTATTGTACACACACACACACACACACACACACACACACACATATATATATATATATATATATATATAATATTGCTTGCAGCCAGTTGATACGCAGCACTACGCACCCCCAGTCTGGTGTGAAAGTCACAAAGAGATGAGTAGGTGGTGAGAAAAATCTGTTTGGAAAGACCCTACTGGGCTTTTTGCTTTTACTATGCACTTTTTTTTTTTGGGGGGGGGGGGGGGGAGGTGATCCCGCCCCGCACAGATCTCGGTAATTAGTCAGGTGGGGAGAACATTACGATTCTTTTTATTATCATCATTATGAGCTCCCTGGTGAAGACATTGCTTCATCATAACTTTGAATGATAATCATAATAACCGCAATATGGATAATGTTTGATTTGATATAATTGCTTCATCTGCTCTCAGTATAATATTGCCTTTGGCAAATCATTTCTTTTTTTCAGTAGAGCACCAAGTATTTGAGGAGTTTGTTTGCAAAAACCGATAAGTCCATATTTGCCAAATGGAGATATTTGCGATTAAAGGTCAAGAAAAATAAGAAGAATAATAAGAAAATGTTTGCTTCTTTTGACCATAACTTCAAAAATGTAGGCCTACCCTTACAGGTAGTGACCGATTTATCATTTAAAAGGTATTATTTTGTACTTTACGACAGAGACCGTACTTCAAAATCTTTAAAAATGGACTTATCGGTTGTTGAAAACAAACTCTTCATTTATTTACCCCCCATCCCCCCTCCAAATACCAACTACAACTTGAGGTATACCAAGGCAGACTTCTAGCTGCAGTTAAGTCATACAATTTAGCAACCCTTATTACTTCAACAGCCTCCATAAAACCGCAATTTCTTGAAGACGATGTTCGCCTGATCGCCGGAAATGGTCCGCATGAGGGGAACGTAGAGGTCAGAGGTCACGACCAAGATACATGGCATCGTGTGTGCAGTCACGGTGACTGGGATATAAACGTTGGTCGGGCGATCTGCGAGAAATTGGGATATGCAAAAGCGGCCGAGGCCTTTACATCAAGTCCATTTTCGCGGGGAAGTACCACCGAAGAGGGCGTGATATTCAGATGTTCCAGAAATCAAACAAATGGTACCACTGTGTGCGACAGCATGAAGAAGTCTGACTGTGCGCCGTCTGATTCAGCGGGTCTCGTGTGCTGTAACGGTAGGCTATTCGTTATAGTAAAAAGCTACTTCCATTGTGGGTACATTTTACATTGGTGAAAGAAATTCAAACATATCGAGTCGTTAATGTGCATAGTAGATCAAACATTTTTTTTTTTTTTTTTTTGTAATTTGGAAGTTTGATTTGTGTTCATGAAACAGTGACCTGTGTTGCAATTTGCTCGATATGATGCGAACAATACGTGATGGATGTATTTATTGGCTGACATTTCTCCAATTAACTTCCATTACACTTTTACCACATTGCCTTTCTTGTGGGTTTGGTAATGAATATAAATGAAAAACTAATGGAAAGTGCTCAGTAATAATCTAACTCCTGATATGCCTAATTATTATCATTCTGAAGCCAAGACCAAGAGGAGAGCTGTTGAGAAGAGGTCGCCTAGATTAGAGTGTCCATGGGATTGTTTTTCATAACATTTAAAATCTATTCCTTTTTACCTCATTGCCGGGCTTCGATCAGTTGAAATCATTAACTTTGGATAAGGGAGGATTTAGATAGATAAATGAATATGTAATAATAAATATAAAGAAATATGCATTACCAGACACAGCACCACAATATTGAAGATTTCTGTAGATTTATCGATAATGTTTACCATCGCTACTACGTGATGGTATCTCATTGTGTAGGTCTTCATTGTTATTATTATTATTATCATTATCATTATTAGTAGTAGTAGTAGCATTATGATAATCATAATAATAATTATCATTTTAATTGTTATTATTAATTTAGCCAAATAAGATAACAATAACAGTAACATAACACACAATCAAAGGGAAATAACACAATAGATGTATAACAAATAAACAGTTGACATAACGTATAAACAGGGAAGCAATGTATGGGCCAGAGCTCACAAAAGTGATCGTTTTATTGTTGCCCTAAGGCATCATCATACAAGTTCTTTTTTCTTTTGTTTCTATCCTTTGCCCTACCCCTCCCCCTTCCGCTCCCCTCCACCCTCCCATCCTATCCACCTCCACCTGGTCTGTATAGACCAAGATCAGTGGTTCAGAGTAGAAGACTTAGATGTATTACGCCGCGGTAACTCCACGAGGAGACTGACCAAGTTTTATGTACTAACTTACGACAAGAAAGGGTTTTGGACATACAGCTTTTGGGCTTTGGAACACGTTACTTTCAATCCAGGCATGAACACCGCAGACAGACCTTTTATCATCGTAAGTATAAGTTGACTGCCGGAAAGCAAGATGGTACATATACGTTGTATGACCACTAAAAATTCGTGTCGGTCCATCAGTTTTCTTAATGGCAATATTTTGTGGCCATATCCGGCAATTTAATTGTATAATTGATCCCTATATTTTCTTTTATTTCTGACCGCTGTAATTCTTTTTCCCCCCGGCCACCATTTTTAAAATTCGAACATTTTAGTGGCACGAAGAATTCACGAGAGAGAGAGAGAGAGAGAGAGAGAGAAACAAAAAGAAAAGCTTTTGTCGAGTCTTCAAATGATAACTACGTTAATAAGATAGAAAGACACAATATAGATAACTTTGGAGCAGCGCGTGTATGCTATAATCACGTCTAAGTTTCCCTTTATAACATGGCGAAGACATTGTGAATTCACAAGAGAAATGCATTTTCAGAGCTTACAGGTGATTTTTCTTTTCCCAACACGAGACAGTTTCTAGGGAAATCTACAAGCCCATAGTGGTATCGAGATAAAGATTGTGATTCGTGTTTTTCGAGCTCGATCAAGACAGTACAGTAATCAGGGGCTCGTTTCATCAAACTTGTCATCAGTGACAACTGCCACATTTTAATGACAAATTTGCCCTCAGCCAATCAGATGCAAGGATTTCAGTAGCTTGTCACATTTATTACAACTTGTCACTGATGACAAGTTTTATGAAACGGGCCACAGATGGGTAAAATTCCAGATCATGCACTCGAGTCGTTTGTTTTGGTTGTTTCGTTCATTCTTTAATTTGTTATTGATTAGAAACCGTTATCATTCTCTGTGGACAGCTTCAGTTTGGCTATGAATTAAGAGTAACTGGGATCGCGGTTCGGGCAATCGGAAGATGCGAGAAGACATATTTCACGCCTCTGTTGAACGAAATCGGTATCGCGAAGAAGGCAAGCTGTGGATCTCGGGATATGGTAGGTATCTAACATATATATATAATCTATCTATGCGCCAACTTGGCAGCGGCAGAGCCTCCAATATTTCTTTTTAAAATTCAATTCCATTCAAATCCTTTTTCATTTTTCGACGAGAACACAGACATTTCACTTTCTAGGGAAACAGAAAATAAGGTTGCACGTTACAGCAAAACAAATCAAACTGTGATGAGTACACTGCAAAAAGTCCGATGTTAAATAGTGAACACCGAGCTGGTGTAAAATTTTTGGTGCTCATTTTTATGGTGTTAAATTAACACCCCCTGGTGTCATTTCCAAATTTTAAACTGTTTTTTTTTTTAAAGAGTATCTTAGTAACTGCACTTCTTGTTGATTTTTAATTTAAACAAGACGATCAAGAATTTTACACTTAAATACTAGATTTTTGAAAAAATGTGAAAATAAATTTACACCAAAGTAACACCAGCTGGTGTGGTCTCTTATTGAAGCTGGACGGGTGTTAAACCATTGATATTTACTCAAACAAATATCAAATCAACACCATGTGGTGTCATTTTTTAATTAACACCAGTACAGTGTCAAAATAACACCAGGTACAGTGTCAAATTAACACCACGAAGTGTCAGGTGAACACTTTTCAACACCATCACAGTGCATTTTTAACACCTGTGGGTGTGGTCCTTTATTGAAGTTTGATCGATGTTTTTACAGTGTATACAATGATGGTAGAACATTAAAGTATCATAAAAAAAAATGATTGTCAAGAAAACTGTACTGGCAAAATGAAATAATAACCAAACTACGAAAAACGGTGGTCGAAACCACTAAAAAGATAATGTTTGTAGAATGCTGAAAAATATTCCAACGTGTCACAAAAAAACTTACATTCAAAGGAGATAATTTATGCTCAATTAGAGTTTCCAATTTAATCTCAATTAGACAAAAATAGAAAGCCGTCATTGTGTGAGAGTCTTGGCTTTCTTAGTAACTGCACTTCTTGTTGATTTTGAACTTCAACAGGACGACAAAGAATTTTCCGATAAAGTACTTGATTTTTGAAGAAAAAAAATGTGTAAACACATTTACACCACATTAACACCAGTTGGTGTGGTCTCCTATTGAAGCTGGACGGGTGTTATACCACTGGCATTAACACCAGCAGTATCAAATCAACACCATGCGGTGTCATTAGTGAATTAACACCAGCACAGTGTCAAAACATCACCAGATAATATAGTGTCAAATTGACACCACGAAGTGCCAGGTCAACACTTTTCAACACCATCACAATATGTTTTCTACACCTGTGGGTGTGGTCCTCTATTAACACTTGATCGGTGTTAGATTTAACACCCATGCTGTTAAATCTAACACCGATGTTTTTACAGTGCAGGTATGCATGTGATATATGTTTGACTCATTGGCACAAAAAGTGTTAAACATCAAAGATAACATATCAGGTGTTAATGTCTAAAATAAAAACAGTGGACGTCAGAAATACATTTAACTCTTTATGTGCCATGGTGTAAACCCCCTGTGTTCCATATCATTCTGAGACATCAGTGTAGCCATGCTTTCGAGAAACAATCCGCTTTTCAAATCTATTTAAGTTGAAGTAGATTTTTGTTACCCTGGAAATGAAATGAGCAAAGTTATCGAGAAAATGCCAAACTTTGCTTTGATGTAAATTGTATGACAAATCAACGATCGTTTTTCTTTCAAATGACCAGGAGCCATATTATTGTAGAGGCATTACTTTTGCACGCAAAACAGTGTCGGAAACTTAGAAATCTGGTAGCGAACACCACTTGATAGCCAATCACCACATAAAATCAAGCTAGCTGTGGCAGGAATAGAATCACGAGAAACTCTTTCATCGTACTGTGGCCATTTGGCGATTTGGCGAGTCGTGCGAACGTGGCACATGAAGAGTTAAGAGCTAGTGAGACGATTATAAAGATAAAAAACATGACTCTAAACTTACGATTGCACCATTAGCTTAGGATATATCTGCCTACAACATGTGCATATACCTGATAATGTTCTTTTGACTCAGTAATCATTGAGATTTGAACACGTTGGTCCACTTCTGTCATTGTTGTTGTTGTGTTTTTTCACGTAGATCCTTGAGGCGCCATCGGAAGATACGGGGGATGTGATATATTTATTAAGAGACAGTGTCTTATCGTCTGAGTTTACCATATCGTGTTATACTGAGTTTGGAAAATGCGAAGGTCTTCAATTCGACATTATCTATTTTCCCAGGAACGATGGTGATGTTTTGTATTAAATTGAGCAGTTCTCCTCCCTGGAGACATGTGTGGACAAAATTGCACTGATTTAAGGTATTGTTTACCAATGGAAGCCGAGATTAAAAAAATGTCAGAGTTATTACGTCTAATGCATATTTGTAGGTCAGTTGTGTCATAATACATGCTGCTACGTATAACAATTTCCCAAATAAACCCTGACCTATAAGAAACTGTCAATATTTCGCTCTAGAAACGATAGTTGTAGACAGTTTATTCTAGAAAGACTTTTGTTATAACTATTGTTCTGGTATGTTCGTCAACAATGACCTCGTGACCTCGAAACAACATGGACGTACTGTGATTTGAGCTCCGTAACTACGAGGTAAAATCCACCTGCATCGTTGTTTTATGGCGTTGAATATTCGACCAAATTATGGACAATTGTAACAATTCTGACACTTCTTCAAGCTCGAGGTCATATTTTCTGAGAAACCGTTCGTTTAGCCAGCAAAATCGCAACGCTGTTTCTACCATGTCCACAAAATCACGCAGCTACGCTACGGAAGAGTCTCTGACTCAACTCCGTACCACGTTTGACGGTTTCGCGCAACAAGTCTTGGATAAGTTGGACAAAATGAATGATGGAATGGCAGAGGTACGTCGAGAGATCAAAACCATCAACGATACCCTTGCCGAACTCCAAAAGTCAGCGCAGGATTCAGCAGATAGGTTGACAGACATCGAGAACAAGAAGTTACCTCAGCTAGAGAAAGACAGGAAGAAAACGGAAAAGGATCTGTTTGATGCAATGACAGCAATGGAAATACACGACAGGAAACAAAATTTGCTGTTTTATGGGATTAAGGCCGAAACCCAGAATCCCACATCCAACCAGGCACTGCTGGATATTCGTGGCGCCATCAAGCAGCTTGGCTTCTCTGACGAAGAAACCTCCGCGATGCTTTTCGCGAACGTACATCGCCTGCCTCGCAAACCCCGACCAAATCTCACAGGACCCAGTGGAGATACCCTGAAGACCCCCGACCCGATTATCGCGCGATTCGTCTCGATGTTTGATAGGAACGCCGTTCTTCACGCTTTTGAGACCAGACATCGTTCGCCTGAGACCCGGCCATGCTTTAACGTGAAAACAGACCTCCCCCCAAAGCTGAAAGCCCGTCGCTACGAACTTGAATCCGCCGCGTACAAGCTGAGAAAGGACCACGGAAAGTCTACACGAATCCGCTTGGTAGGAACCCAACTTATCCTGGAGTCACGCGATAAGGGCCAGAAAACAGCGCCATGGGACCATTACATTGAATAAGTGGTGAGAGATTTTCATTTCTGATTACCAGGTAGTTGTCAAATTCACATCTAGTCTGAGTCTATTATGTGATATCATAGCTATTTTTCTCAGCACTCTGCTTGTTACATCAATCCGACGCCTTTTTTTTTTTTTTTGCTTTTGTGTGTAATTCAGACTAGATTTTAGATTCAAATTATACAAGCTATAAATGTCACACTTCAAGTGAATTGAACAACAGGATAACTGCATCCGTATGATACTATATGTAAATTTAATTTACATTGAAAGTTGCTGATATTCATGTAAAGTAGGCACATTTATTTTATTCTCTTAAAATAGCAGCATATAACACATGATATTTGTCGTAGTTGTTGCTTATAAATAAATGTAACAGCACAATATTCATATTCTGATACAGGTGGATTGAACCTCCTTTGTTGTTGTTGTTTTTTTTTTAGCTCAATCAGTACCCGTTAAGGCCATGGACATGGTTTTGTGCGTTCGTATCGTGTCGGTAGCATTCTTTATTTCATTTTGTGAATCCCTGTGCTGTACAAATTTTGAGTTTGTACCTGGAGTTTTACCTCGTACACAGGGTGACGATATGACAATGTTCCACTCCCTCTATTCTTTAGTGATAGCAATTTACTTTGTAATGTATGAATCCTTCTCACTGGTAAATGACCGGGTACCATTTCTCGCACCTGTTATACGATATGTAAATGTCATGCGCCGTAACCAAATTTCATGTATTCACATTAAGCCCGAGTCACCCGAGCAACCTACCTTCCTTTTCATCAGCATTCGATTACGTAACACTGATTGTAAGCAAGCATTGATACTACTCATGCACACTGAGTACTTGTTGATAGTGTTCTTTGCTATTCATGAATTGCGTGGTAGTCATGGAGATGGAATTCTCTACACTTTTGCAATCCGTTGTGTTGATTCCCCGATAGTTCATCATAATGGATAGTCTTCCAATGCAGTCACTGTCAAACGATGATTTTGTAGAAGCAGTTCTTGCCAGTAATTGTACCACGTCTCACAAAACAAATGAGGTGTATTTTCAGTCTGATGTTATTCATCGTTTACATGAGCAAATGCCTGACTTACATTTAATATATGACGAAAATGGTGCAGCTGTACCTCATATAACCACTGAATATGTTTTACCACAACAACTGGTACACCGCGAAACTTTTTCTTCACGTAATAGTTTTTCTGTAATGCATCATAATGTGAGAAGTTTAAGTAAAAATTTTGATCAATTAAAATTACTTTTAAATCTTTCATCAGTTACTTTTTCAGTTATTGGTCTTTGCGAAACTTGGTTGCATGATCCGCTTCATTCGCTGGTATGTATTGACGGTTACACTTTAGTTTCAAAGGATAGAACACGTAAGCATGGTGGTGGTGTGGCCTTGTTTGTTAAAGATGATGTCAAGTTTAATGTTATGGAAACATTTTGCCAAGTTTCTGATATGATTGAATGTGTCTTTATAGAAATTGTTATACCGAATGCGAAAAACCTTATAGTTGGAGAAATTTACAGGCCACCAAATAGTAATTTTAACGATTTTGTCGGTGTACTGCAAACTATACTTGACTCTCCCTCTCTTATGAACAAGCATTGTATATTGATGGGAGACTTTAATGTTAATTTATTTTGTTATAATGAAAAGCCCCAGTGTCAGGAATTCTTAGATACAATGATGTACAATTCATTTATACCTTGTATCACGAAACCAACAAGGGTTTCTGATACAACTTCGTCACTAATTGACAACATATTTACAAATTTATCTCACGTTGCTGATCAAGGAATCATTGTTTCTGATATATCGGATCACTTCCCTATATTTGTGACGTTACACAATATTTTTGAAAAAGGTAAAACAAATTATAATAAAAAGGGATTTCGAGTAATGTCACAACAACGTATAGAAAGTTTTAAAATGAGTCTTGATCATACCGACTGGTCTGCTGTTTATAATATGAATGACGCTGATATAGCGTTTGATATATTCAATGAAATTGTTTTGCGTTTATATGATGCTCATTTCCCAGTTTCATCGATCAAATTGAATTATAAAAAAATCCCAAGAAGTCCTTGGATCACCAAATCAATTTTGAGATCTATAAATCGTAAAAACAATTTATTTTATAGATATAAGTCTAGTGGTACAGAAGAAGCAAAACGTAAATACTCAGCTTACCGAAATACTTTGACTTCTGTGCTACGTAAAGCAAAAAAAGATTATTTTTCTGCACAATTTCAAATCCATAAAAATGATATTAAGTCTACTTGGAAAGTTATAAATGATGTATTAAAAAAGAATGATGGAAAGAAACTGGGAATTGATAAAATAATACAAAATGGAACGATAATTGATGACTCCCGTGGTATTGCTGAAGCATTCAACACGTATTTTGTAAATATTGGGTCAAATTTGGCCAGAAATATTCCTTTAACGGAAAAAACATTTCATTCATTTCTTGTGAATCCCAATCCTAGTTCTATATTTTTCACGCCCGTAGATGCATTGGATGTCATTGATATTGTAAATAATTTTAAAGCTAAACAAAGCTCAGGCTATGATGGTATTTCAATGTTTCTTCTTAAACAAATTATTTATGAAGTAGCCGCACCTTTGACCCATGTATTCAATTTGTCTTTAATGACTGGTGTTTTTCCTAGTAAAATGAAAGTTGCCAAGATTATTCCTGTTTTTAAGAAAGGCAGACAGGACGACCTGGGCAATTATAGACCTATATCTCTTTTATCATCATTCTCCAAAGTACTTGAAAAAGTTGTCTACTCCCGAACTATCAAGTTTTTAAATGACCATGATATCTTAGTAGACACTCAATTTGGTTTTCGCAAAAAACATTCGACTACTCACGCTGTTTTGTTGTTAATAGATAAAGTTGTTCAAGCTATCGAAGCTAAATCTCACACTGTTGGAGTTTTTCTGGACCACTCCAAGGCGTTCGACACAATTGATCATGAAATATTACTGTACAAACTGTCTCATTACGGGATTCGTGGCAGCGCCTTGGAGTGGTTCAGAGATTACCTCACAAATCGATCACAATTTGTACACATTAATGATTCTGATTCAAGCACAGCAAATATAACGTGTGGTGTTCCACAAGGCTCCCTTTTGGGACCACTTCTTTTTATTGTGTACATAAATGATTTGCCCAGGTCGTCAGCACTCCTTTCTTTCCTCTTGTTTGCGGACGATTCAAGTCTTTTTTTGACGCACAAAAATCCTACTGAGTTACTTGATATGCTTAACTCTGAGTTGAATCACGTCAATGATTGGATTCAAAGTAACAAACTATCTCTAAATCTAAACAAAACTAATTTTATGGTGTTTAGTAATACAATCACTTGTTTACCTGGCTCAATTTCAATCACAGGAGTAAACTTACAACAGACAAATTCAGTTAAATTTCTTGGTCTTTTAATTGATTGTAAATTATCTTGGCAGGAACAAACAAATCATTTATGTAAGTTATTATCAAGAAATTTGGGTGTTATACAGAAGCTTAAGCATGTTTTCCCCACATATATATTACGTACCTTATATTCGACTTTGTTATTGCCGTATCTTCATTATAGCATACTGGCCTGGGGGAATTGTTCCAAAATACGCCTGGAGTCTATCTTTAGAATACAAAAGCGAGCTGTAAGGATTATCAATTGTACCAATTATTTAGCACCGACAAGCCCTCTGTTCAAAAGTAATAACCTCTTAAAGATTTTTGATATATATTCTTACTCCCTTGGGATATTTATGTACCTGTTAACTAAAGACGAATTACCTTATGCTTTCACTCCCATGTTTGTAAAAAATAAAGTTATACATTCCTACCCTACAAGACAGGAAAATTCATTTCACTTTTCTCCCGTGAGAACTGCATTTGCTCTTAAAACAATAGTACATACAGGTCCAACATTCTGGAATGGCCTTGACTCCGACATTATTGAATCGTTGTCATTGAACTGTTTTAAACGTAAACTAAAAAAATCCCTTGTGCAGGCTTATATCTAATAATACAACATGCAATTTTATTTGAACTCCCTCTTCTTTATCAGATTCGTTGTTTATCATATGTATTCCATGGTTGCCTTTTGTTTGTTTTTTACTGAGTCATTTATGTCAAGGCTATTCCTGAATTAATGAATCATTATGTATCATGTGCGTTTTTGCGCATTCTTACAGTTACGTAACTGTGTTGCTCGGGTGACAAGGAGTCTTGTTAACGCGTTACAGGTGGCTACTTTGTATTTCGCTATGCTTTCGTATATTTTATTCCTTTCCTTTGCTCTTTTTGCTCTCTTTTCTTTTACGTCCCTTTCCTTCCTTTCATAGTTTTCGTTTCTAGGTTGTTTAAGAAGACCAACACTTTCATATATACAGGGACCTACACATTACAAGCTTTGCTTTTTAGTAGGTCCCCACATTTCATGTTTGTTAAAGTGTCTTCTCTTGTATTTTTTTTTGTAATTTACGACGCTATGTTCAATCTTATGTTCAATCGATCGTATCATGTTTGATGTTTTGAAATGTGGAACAATAAAATCAAATCAAATCAAATCAAACAATACTCAACATTAATTATAGTTATAAATATTTTGAAATTGGTTGTTTAATTCCTAACTGACATTTTAGAACTATTTTGAAGCACTAATGCTGAGTTTTTATTTCATCTCCAAGTGGTAAATAGTGCCTTTATCAATCACTATACAGTTTTGTGACGGTCTTAGTAGTCATCCGAACACGTATTATTCAATACATACAGTCATGTAATCTTGATTTTATGCTTGATTAGGGAAATTGAAACCCATTTACAAATAAACATTCAAATATCCTACATCACGGTACGGCAGTTTATAAATACATCTTATATTGTACAGTGTATATCGTAAGCCTTATTAGTGCTTTGTCCTTTACCATAATATTATTACTGTATTAAACAAGGAAGAAAAAAGTTCTGTCCGACACTCTGAGACACGATGATTTCGGTGTTCCAAATAAAGAGATGAATGATGAGAAAAAAGTGAGTGTGCTTAAGAATCATGGGACTGACAATTGATAAGATATCAAGGACGTGCTGTCACTAATCATTCAGTTATATTCTATAATCAGGTTTTGGAATATTGGTAAAACAGCAGAATCTTTCACTATCTAATGGGTGACACATATTCGTCTTTTGTACCTGCGATATTATATATCACAACTACATTTGCAATATATATTTCATAAGCTTGAAAACTCGAGGGGCTGGCAACGTTTTCATTATTTCTCACCTGCTGTCGGCTATATTTGTATTACATTTTCCCCTTAAGTTGTTAAAGGAGAAATCCAGTCCAAAAGGATAGTCTGATAAAAAAAGAGTAAAATCTTACGAGTTTAAAGGGAACGCAAACCCAAAGACCAATGCGAATTGAGTGAAAGCAGTAACATTAGTAGAACACATCAGTGAAAATTTTAGGAAAATCGGGCAGTTGATGCAAAAGTTATGAATTTGTAAAGTTTTGGTGTTGGAACTGCTGGGTAAGGAGACTACTGGAGGTTATGAGGTTATGAATTTCTGTGCAATTCCTTTTATATTTTCTTTATATTGTTGTCCACTCATACGTCATAACCTCTAGTAGTCTCCTCATCCAGCGATTCCAACACCAAACCTTTAAAAATTCACAACTTTTGCATCGATTGTCCGATTTTTCTCAAACTTTCACTGATGTGTTCTACTAATGTTAATGCTTTTAGTCAATCCACATTGCTCTTTGGGTTTGCGTTCCCTTTAATGGTAAAAATTTGACTGAAATCGGACGATTGTTTTTCTTTATTTTGGTCCTACGTTGCATCCGTGGTCCTCATCTGTATCTTACACTCTGTTCAGAATGTTGGACCTATGCTTAACAAGCTCGTTTTTAAGTAGGTTCCATCATATTTCTGTAGCGTTATATATAAAGCCAAACGTACGATGGTTTACCGCTGTATTTTATAAATATGTTTACATTAAATTACTGTGCATCCAACCCTGATATTATGATTCACTATGTTCCTATCACATTTGATAAACATCCCTTCATTGAGAAATATGAAAATAATTTCAATTGAATTGAACTGACGTCATTGAAAAATAAGGAAGTTATGAAATTTTGAGGTTTTGCTAATTTCTGCAAAACAATTCTTGTACAGTGGATATGAATATGCCAATGAGTGAGCTGACTATGTCATAACCTCACAATTTTCCATTGATCGTGTTAAACAAATAATGGTGAAAATTCAATGTTTCTGGCGGTGAAGTCTGAAACATGATGTTATTCCTGGTTGAATAGCGTCAGAATAGTGATTAATTAGATATATCAGGATTTGAGCCTCGGGCATAATGAATAATTTGAATAAAATACTGGAAATTTCATAATATAATGTACAAATTATATCGGCAAGTTGTGAGGGGATGGCATGCTCACTTTGTCATTTGCAGGTTCATATTGACCGTTCAAGAACTGTTTCCTAAAAAAATTAGCGAAACTTCAAAATGTCATATGGCCCTTATTTTTCACCCGATTCTGATCAAACTCTTACTCTTGAACTCGTGGTATTTTACTCTTCTTATCAGACTAACTGATATTTGGACTGGATTTCCCCTTAAAGGATTTTTTTTTTCGTTTTAAATCTCCAACGCCTAAAGAAACTCCTAAATTCCTTCATCTAAAGGATTGTAGAAGGAGGGCGCCCTTCTAGCGTTTGTATTATTTTATACAGACAGAAACGAGTGCAGGTCTTCGATATCTTAATAAGACATTCCCTCCCCTTCTTCATTTTGATTGTTTTTATGCAGCCTGTAGCGTGCCTTTTTTTTTTTCAATTAGCTTCAACAGCTTTTCCAAATCTGTCTCTTGAAAAAGTGGGGCCCTAAAGGAAATGAGAAATCATTGCAGTCTATTTGAACTTATAACATAATACTACTTCTATATGTGTTTGTTGCTTCATTATTCAAATTTCTTATTAGTGTTCTTAATAATATGCATTTTCTTAGGGTCCCATAATGTACATGCTTTCGTTTTTAGTGGGACCCTCCATTTTCATTGCCATCCTTGTCTACTTTGTACTACGTATATGCATTTGTTAAAAAAAGATACAATTGTGACCGTGCACCTCAAAACGAACATAAAGTCGCACACACTGATTTTGCGTGAGGACTGAAAATAAGTGAAATGGGTCAACTTAGCCGAACTTGACTTTTTCATATTCTCTGAAAGAGCGGGTCTTCTTTTACATTATGCTAAAATTTGGTATCATAAAACGGGCAGGAAAGTGTATTTTTTAGCAGTTTATCTCGACCATTTTTGGTAGAATAGTGTAATTAGGTGTGTCTTTAGAATCCCTTTTTCATTTCTGAAAAACCTTGTCCACACTCTTCACTCTCGACTCTGAAAACTTTTGAAAAGATAATGCTACTGCTTTGAAAGTTGGCATTAATTATGGACAGAATGTGTTAATGAGGCATGCTAAATCTCAGATTAATCTGATAATCCCTTCATTCTTGTTACTCTGGTGGTTTACTTCCTGTTTTTTGTCCCATTCATCGCACAGCCAGCACGGTTTGGTAAAGATTAAGCGCTTGAATAGACAGTGTACTTCAGAGCCTCTTTTCTCAGTTCACACTTTTCCTGAGTTTGTGCTTTCTTTCCAATATTTAGATAGGTTAGGAGAGTCTATTTGATTTGAGTTATACATCATTTTAAAGCTTAAAGTCTGCTCTTTCAGTATGGTCTTTACTAAAAATTCATGTCTGACGACTTTTTGTTTGTTTTGAGGTGCACTGTCACATTTTATCGCTTATAACTCACTACAAATATGTTCAGTTTATACATTGTAAATAGTTTTCTCTGTTTATTTGATAGAAATTAAAAGATAAATATGAATTGAATTGATTTGATTTGAATTAAGGGCCCATCCAAATATGGGTCAAGCCTTAAGCACTCAAACAGAATGTGTAGTCCGAGGTCTTCTCGGCAGGACAATACATGCAGGTGCTGAGGGCGAAAACGGTGAATCTTGGTGCCGATATACACGGCAACTTCAGTGTTGGAGTTGAAGGTAGAGTTTTCGAGGAATACTACATACGAAATTGCGCTTGAAAGGCCATTGAGAGCGCACAAGGTGTTGGCGGCCGAGCTTTTAACTCTTCATGTGCCACTGTGTAAACCTCCTTTGTGCCACATTATTCTGTGACAGCAACAAGTCATGCTTCAGGAAAAGATTCTTTTTTTTTTTTAAGCTATCTACATTTTATAGATTTTGGTTAACCTTGACATGTGTGAGAAATGTTACAAAAGAATGCACATCTTTGCTTTGATGTTAATTTTATGACAAATTTGTGACTTTTTTCTGTCAAATGTCCAGTATCCGTATACGTGATTGTAGAGACATGACGTTTGCACACAAAACAGTGACACCTAAGAATTTACCTGCAAAATCCTGTCGGGAGCACAAAGTGATAGCCAATCACCACACAGAAAGCAAAGAACCTGTGACAAGAATAAGAATTGCAAGTAACGCTTTCATTGTACTATGGCAATTTGTCGATTTATCGATCGGACTGGTATATTTGAAAAGAATATGCAAACTTGCACGCCACGACGCCGTCGACTATTACAGGTGTGCGAACATGACACATAGTGTTGTTGAGGGCATAACATCCATATCTTTTTTTTTTTCAACATGGTTGATCCTCCACCATGCTGGCACACATTCCGGGTCACTATAGAAGTGTAGTACTTGTGCGAGATCTCAATTTGTAAAGAACTACGAAGATGGTATTTAAAACTCTTCATAATCTCAGCGCTCCTTATTTATTGGAACTGTTTGACTTTGTATCTCATCAATATTCTTTACGCTCTTATCAAAGGCTATCGCTGTCAAAGCCTAGAACAGAATATTGTAAATAGACATGTTCGCCTTTCGTGGGGCATCTATGTACAACACTGTTCCCTTTGATAAAATATCCTCACCATCAGGTAATTCCTTTAAGAAAGTGATAAATGTGTTTTACACTGGATGTTATAATATGTGATCAGGTATCTCTGTATTATGTTAATGATTATGTTATATGGGGAGGGCTGGATGAGTGGGAAAGGGTATATTGGCAGTCGGGATGGCAAGGGTAACATTTTCACAGGTTTTTTTGTAATGTTGTTTTAGTAACTGTGCTGTTTGTTTGTATGATATGTTTATAATATGTAGGTAAGTGTGTGTGTAATTAGTTTCTTTGTATCAAGTTTTAATAGATTGTTCATGTGAAGTTGGACTCCTCGGAAGACAAGCACGACTATGAAGGCCGAGCTGAGCAGGGCAATCCATCAGTTTATCCCCAGTTATATATTCCAGCTTTAATGTATCATTGTTGCTTTGCCATTTTACGGTGAATAAATAGACAAACAAACAAGATGACCTATAAAAGATTTTATATCACGTCATGACTTGAAATGATGATTTATCATTAGAATATTCCCTACTCAAACAAAATGTTATTTGCAATATGACATTTGTGCAGTCGATGCAAGTTCGCAGAAAACAAAACGTACAATTGTAAGGCCCACTACGACATTATAAAAATGATGAGTGTGCATTTGGTTGAGATGGGGTTTAGATCTTAAGTTTTAAGGGGTCAGAAGAGACCCGTTTTATGAAATGTTAAAGAGCATTCAACACTAAGAGCTATTAAAAATCTATCTGATGAAAATCTGTTTTGAAATGCTTGAGACGTCTAAAAACAGAGTAAAACATAATGTTCCCAAAGGTGTGGCAAGACTTTTTTTTTATTTCTATTCAACTGAATTTCGTATTATATCCAAGCTATCATTATTATTATTATCATTAGCTATAACAATAATGATAGTAGTAGTAGTAATAATGATAATGCGTTATAATTTCATTGTTATCATTGTTTATTCGACCAGGTAAAGAAAAATAGGATACGTATCGTAAGCATTACAAACATGAAACAAAAAACCATCATGAACATTACAAAGGGATACACTGCACTGTACATGAAACACAAAATGAAAGAGGAATAAATGGTGACAACATGTGGGTCAAGGTGCAAAAAAAATAAAGAAATTTTCTATTGCTCGAAGGCATGCGAGCCCACACATGTTGGCCCAGTTTTTTCGTGATATATATTTTTATTTAAAATTCATTCTTTTATGATAATCACGGATGCAGTCTGATTCTTTCTGCGCCTTTGAAGAAAGAAACACTTACACAATTACACAAGGACAAGTATACATAATATACATCAACCATGCATGATTCTTGAATCTTTAGTGATCATCTCAAGTATGCTTCTCTACTTCGTGTGCGATATCCATTGAATTAGAATTGTAGTTATATTTTAACATACTATCACGGAGATATGAAAACAATAAGCGAGCAAACCAAGATTTTAAAAACCTCTTTATCTTCTTTTACTCGAAATTATCTTATCGCATTATCGGTGCTGTTTCTTGGAGAATGGCGAAAACTAGTAATGATCTTTCGCCTCTTTTCTTTTTTTTTTCTCAACCAATCTTGGATTAAGCTGCTCCAAGCGATCATTCAATACGTATATGTTTCAAAAGGATACAATAATTTTTCGCTGATTTGTACATGTACTTTGAATTAATATACTAAATTTTTTATTTGTTTTATGGACCAGGCCTTACCTTGAAAGGACCTGTATACGGGTTGAAGTGGAAAAAAAGTGTATACTAGTATATATTTTGTATATTCATAATGATATCTGCTTTTGTATTCAAAGTAATGTTCAATATCCGAGTGTGTTCTTCCCTTTTGACTGCCACCAATCATGTTTACCTGACACCTTACTCATGCTAGACGCAATCACACAATTATGTTTTGCACCTGAGACAAACGTTGGTCACGGTTGCTTAGAAAACTGCTAACAGAGAACGTAAAATATTTACAGTACGTTGGTGAACTGTGCACATGTCCATGTCACATAAATTCCCATTTTTGTTTCACTTTTGTGCAAGTGCTACAGCTGTATGCTATAAAACAGTTAATTTCTAATATTTGAAGTTTTTTACTTTAAATATTTTGACTACACTAAATCTCCACCATTTGCTCTCTGCATGATCAGACCTCGCTCTCCTATTAATGTATACATGTATTTTTGTTAATATATGGACTGAAAACGGTTTTTCGCATAACTGAAGTTACTATCGTATGCCTACAAGAATATTTCATGAATGAATATGCGAACGCATGGAAACGTTTTAATTTTCGATTTTTTTTATATGAATGCTTGAATAATGGGTATATATTTGATAAAAGTGTGGTTTAACTTATTCCCTGTTCGGTTAGATTCCTAAACAAATTTTGGTCAACTTATTGCCGTTCTCACTTTCTTAATTTCCATTCTATTTCCTTATCTCCTCCTTGAAAAGTATTTCCTTCTGTAAAACCCATTTAAGAAAGGGAGCTCACCATCGTCAGATGCTGAATAAGCATTTGCTTGGTAATAACATGAAGCTATTCTCTGGCCGACGTGCTTCACTCCTTTTGTTCTTGTGCATTCTATCGGGGAGAAGGCCTACTGAGACATTAGCCACGTTCTACATGTTTTATATTCATTGTTTCTTATATCTTTTCATTTTTGACACTCTCTGCACCTCACTTCTCGTTAACAGCCAACCAGCCTTGTTCAACAATTCGTATGTATACAAAGAACGCGTACCTTTCACAGTCACGCATGGTCGCTACCCACTATCCTCTACATTCGCTTTTATCCCGCAGTATCGCGTTAAGTTCCTGTCGTGTCAGTTTCTCTGTTGTGCCAACGTTAGCCATGGTTGCCCTCTAGCAGCAATGGCTCGGATAACACCTAGTCAGAATTGCCCCTATTCAGAATGAATGACAGGATAGAAGATGTACCTTTTCACTCTATGTTAGATGATGATTTTTTTTTTTGATTTATTTAGACCTGTTACGCCGGAATTTGATTTTCTAGATAAAGAAGAAGCTTTTAATACACGCTCATATTTTTTGATGAACTAGTTGCGGACAATCTTAATTCTGCAGCGGAAGAAATGCAGTATGATTTTAACGATCTGACTCAAGCTCCATTGTGTAATTATGTCACCTTGAATCAATTCAATGACATTAGAAAGGGTTTTGTGAAAGATACATTTTCATTGGTACATTTAAATATAAGAAGTATGAATAAGCATTTTGAAGAATTGCAGTTATTGTTGGATAACCCAGATAAATTTTTATTTTCAGTGATAGGGTGGTTGTCTTCATGTCCAAAACAATCTTTTACACTTGAAGGGTATAATATTTTTGCGAATAATAGATCTGATCGCTCTGGTGGTGGAGTCGCTTTATATGTGACACTGCACCTCAAAACAAACAAAAAGTCGCCAGACATGAATTCTTAGTTAAGACCATATTCTGAAAGAGCAGACTTTAAGCTTTAAAATGATGTATAACTCAAATCAAATGGACTCTCCTAACCTATCTCAATATTGGAAAGAAAGCACAAACTCAGGACAAGTGTGAACTGAGAAAAGAGGCTCTGAAGTACAGTGTCTATTCAAGCGCTTAATCTTTACCAAACCGTGCTGGCTGTGCGATGAATGGGACAAAAAACAGGAAATAAACCACCAGAGTAACAACAATAAAGGGATTATCAGATTAAATTGAAATTAAGCATGCCTCATGAACACATTCTGTCCATAATTAATGTCAACTATTAAAGAAGTAGCACTATCCTTTCAAAAGTTATAAGAGTTGAAAGTGAAGAGTGTGGACCAGGTTTTTCAGAAATGAAAAAGGGATTCTAAAGACACACCTAATCACACTATTCTACCAAAAATGTTCGAGATAAACTGCTAAAAAAAACACACTTTCCTGCCCGTTCTGTGATACCAAATTTTAGCATAATGTAAAAGAAGACCCGCTCTTTCAGAAAATATGAAAAAGTCAAGTTCGGCTAGGTTGACCACTTTCACTTATTTTCAGTCCTCACGCAAAATCAGTGTGTGCGACTTTATGTTCGTTTTGAGGTGCACGGTCACATATGTTCTACGCTGCTTTGAATGCACTGTCCTTGATGAGCTTAGCACAGTGAATGACATTGTTGAGTCCCTTTTCATTGAGATTACTGTTCCCGGTAATAAAAACATTGTAATAGGTATTATTTACAGACCTCCAAATTCCAACAACAGAGACTTTTTATCATATCTCACCGAGGTGCTTACAAACCCTTTATTTATAAACTCAAACTCTTTTATATTCGGTGATTTCAATATTGACTTGTTAAAGCATACAACGGACAACATCTCGGGAGAATTTCTTGAGACATTCCTGTCCTTTTCTTTCTTACCTCTTATTTCGAAACCGACACGCGTTTCACGTCAGTCAGCCACTTTAATTGACAATATTTTTAGTAATGTTTTAACCCTTTCAAATTCGACGATAATTTTATCAGATATTACTGATCATTTTCCAATAATGACGCACTTTAAATTTAGCCATATTAGTAATACTTCACCCCAGCGATATTTGAGGCGTAAAGTAACCCAAGAAAATTTGTCTTCTTTTTGCGCTTCCTTGGATAATGTTAACTGGGATTGTGTGTTTGATACAGATGACATTAATTTGGCTTTGAATAATTTTATGGAAATTTTTGATAATCATATGGATATTCACATTCCTAAAAGAAAGGATAAGCGGGGAAATTATAAAACAACTCCAAAGCTTCCATGGATTTCCAAGTCTATTTTACGTTCCATAAATAGGAAAAATAAACTGTTTTATGTATTTAAAATGAAAAAAACTGAACAAGCACGAATTAAATATACTTTGTATAAGAATACTCTCACCAAGATAATACGTATTGAAAAGAAAAAATATTATTATAAACAATTAGAGAGATATAGGTGTGATATGAAAAGTACATGGAATGTATTGAAACAAGCAATGAATATTTCAAATGAAAAGTTAAGTATTTCCAAAATAAGATTTAATGATGAAATTATTGATAATCCTGTTGATATAGCAAATGTTTTTAACACACATTTCACAACAATCGGAGAAAACCTTGCTCAAGAAATTCCCGATACTAATAAACATTTCTCTCATTTTTTAAATCGATATAATATGAATTCAATATTTTTTACCCCTACCACGAGGTACGAGATTACTGATATTGTATCTGGTTTGAAAAACAAAAAAAAAAAGCTCCGGTTATGATGACATAAGCAATCTGATTTTGAAAAGTGTTATATCTTCTGTTGCGGATCCTTTGGCACATATTTTTAATTTGTCAATGTTAACGGGTGTGTTTCCGGACCAAATGAAAATAGCTAAAGTTATTCCCGTATATAAGAATGGAGATAAGTTAGATGTTAGTAATTACAGGCCTATTTCTTTACTATCTTGTTTGTCCAAGATTTTAGAGAAAATTATATATAAAAGAACGATGAATTTTTTAAAGATGTGTAATGTTTTTACAAATTCGCAGTTTGGATTCCGAGAAAAGCATAGCTCCTGTCATGCTTTGCTTAATTTTGTTGACAAAGTAGCACATGCTTTAGACAATCGGTCACATTTAATTGGTATCTTCCTGGACTTCTCCAAGGCCTTCGACACTATAAACCATGATATCTTATCTACAAGTTGTCTCATTATGGTATACGTGGGAAGGCCTTGGAGTGGTTCAGGAGTTATCTAACTGATCGCAAACAATATGTATTTTTGAACAATCATAATTCTGATATGAGAGAACTGAAGTGTGGCGTGCCACAAGGTAGTTTATTGGGCCCACTATTGTTTATTGTTTACATTAATGATTTTTGTGCTTCGTCAGATGTGTTATCGTTCATACTTTTTGCCGACGATTCAAATGTTTTTTACTCACATGAAGACCCAAATATTCTTGTGCAGACAGTTAATTCCGAACTACAACATTTATGTGAGTGGATACGAGCAAATAAGTTGTCTTTGAATATCCAAAAAACAAAATATATGCTTTTTAGTAACACTTTAGATAATTTAGATATGGACATTTGTTTTGGTGACGCTGTCTTAGAAAGTGTTCCCCATATAAAGTTTCTCGGTGTTACAGTTGATAACAAACTTTCTTGGAAATTTCATATCGATAATTTTTGCAAGAAAATTTCACGTAACATAGGTGTTATTAATAGATTAAAACTGTCTATTCCTCAGCATTCGCTGTTAACATTGTATTCATCTTTGATATTGCCTTATTTAAATTATGGAATTTTGGTATGGGGAAACACGCATCAATTATCATTGGATAGGATTCTACTGTTACAAAAGAAGGCTCTTCGCATTATTTACAATACTGTCCCATATTCTCATACAGATCCTTTGTTTTTTGATAACAAGATTCTGAAAATTAAGGATTTGTTTTTATTACAATTAGGGCAGTTTATGTATACTTATAATAATAATTGCCTCCCGTTTGTATTTAACTCCATGTTTATGCGCAACCGGACATACCATAGATACCCAACTAGACAATCAAATGAATTTCATTTACCTCTGTTAAGAACCTTGTTAGTTCAACAGACTTTTATTTATGTAGGTCCAAGATTCTGGAACTCCCTTCCTATGGATATAAAAAGTGCCCCTTCATTGAATTCTTTTAAAACGAGATTGAAAATGCTTCTTTTGAAGTCTTATAATGTAACTGAATGTTTTTAATTTTGTAATATATTTTGTGAGCACGATATCATCTTCTCTTCTTTGACTGAAAGGCTGCGTTCTCTTGAGGTATCACTTATTTTTACTACCTGGTAGTATTCTATACGTGCTCTCGTTCATTCGTCCTCACAGTTGAATCTCTTCCGCTGGAAAGCTGCTCGACAATTTGTCACTTTAGAAAACACCTGGCTAATTGTCTCTGTGGGCTTTCGCCCTTGGTGTATGCATCAACAAATTTTTGGTTTCTCTCTCTCTTCTCTCTCTCTTCCACTTTTCCCTGTTTGTTGTTTCTTTTTTTTCACACTTTTGCTTTTTTTTTTCTCTATTCCCCGCTTCCCCAGTTTCCCGCACTCTTTGTAGTTGTAAGTTTTCACCCCATTTTCCCCCTTTCCCTCAGAGGTATCCACATGTTACAAGCTTAGTCTTTTGAGTGGGTACCTCCACTTTTTTTCTCCTCAGTGTGTATATATAGAGTGTATGTATCTTTATTTTACTGATCATGTAGACAAGAATATGTTGTTAATCCTGTCTGGTTATATATATTTTCAATGAGTCGCATGTCAAGTTCATGATATTGTTTCTTATACATTCTGTTGAAGAAAGAAAGTGAAAATAAAGTTTGAATTTGAAATTTGAATTTATACACATATAATTTATGTATGCCTCTCTTTCTCTCTCTATTCATATGTTATATATATATTTATATATACATACATATATAAATATATATAATTTGATATATATATATATGCATTTATATGTATATAATATATATACATATATATATATATATGGATACACACATGCCCTGTAGGGTTTGATATCAATGAATTTTCCATGTATATAATTATATGTGTTTCTATTCGATATAATAGTCCAATAACTCTTTCTACATTATGTCAGAGAATTTCTTTTGTATTATTTTGTGTTTCATGTATTTATGTAGCGTTATTAATGTCTTCCGATAAAGAATGGAATGTCATGAATAACTGTGTGCAGTGAAAAGCTCTCAAACAGGTTTTAAGAAATGCAAAAATTAATACGAATACCTCACTGCCAGACTTTGCAGGGTATTTGCACGAAACTTATACATTCTAGATGCGGGAATCGTAAACAGGTACTTTCTCTTCTCCAATGAAAATGTCGTAGGTTCAGCAATAAAGACGTATGATATAGTAAAAAAAAAAAAGTGAGACACTAAGATGGGGGGGGGGGGGTGAGTAACTGTTCAACATAAAGAGTTCCCTTCTTAAAATCTTCCAGCGGAAAAAAGTTTGAAATTTCTACAAATTGCGATACGCTTACAACCTATTCATTATAAAATTATGAACTCGGCGCTTCATGAGAAGGAACACACATGCGCATTATGTATTGTATAGGCTTACAGACGAGCAAAACGGGGAAGGTTGATCGACACCTTCGAAAGAAAAAAAAAGTCTACTTCATGGAAGCTGATAACGTGAACATTTTATACGTCTTTTTTTATTTGTTGCTATCTTCTTTGGTTTTAATACTTTTGCGGGACTATGTGAGTTCATTGTGTGTTAGTTTGTCTTTAGATTCATGCATTGTCATTGTGTGGTTAGTGTTGGGACATTGTCATCATGCAGTATCATATGACTATTGCTTGAATTTGAATGCGCGAGTAAGAGTGGCGCAAGGAGCGATAATTATGGAGCTCTATGGTTGTATCTTGTAAGGATGATTAGCCACAAAACGTGCTTGTCTTTCGTGACACTTATGTATTTTAGATGCGGGAATCGTAAACAGGTACTTTCTCTTCTCCAATGAAAATGTCGTAGGTTCAGCAATAAAGAAGGATAATTAAGAGAAGAAAGAAAGTGAGACAACGAGTTCTAAGGAGATGGAGATGGGGGGGGGGGGGGGCGAGAGCAATTAAAAAGAGTGCCCTACTTAAAATTTTCCAGCGGAAAAAGTTTCTATAAATAACTTTGCGTTATATGATATTACGCTTAACACAGACAAGAAAAGACAAGAGATGGTTTCAAACCCACCGAGTATCCAAAGCTGATCAATTTCTTTGCGTGTTTATTTCTTATGCAAAGTCAATATTGCAATACATTTGGAATAAACACAACTCAAGATATAGGCCTACGGATTGATTGCTCTGCTCAGCTCAGCCTTCACGGTCGTGTTGATCTTCCGAGTTTCGAGCTTCACATGAATACTTCACGTGAATAATTTCACTTGAAACGCAACATGATGAAAACAAAACTAATATCATAACACTCATACACATGTAGGCATCCTATATTCACATAATGATTAATATAATGACTTTTATCTTAAACAATATGTGGGATTCCACGGTCAATTTCATACTTTGGTTGTGAAAGTTCCTATTCCGAGCACTCAGTTCAACGCATCCCATGCTCGCAGCACTGACTCAGCAATAAAATTCAAATCCGGTCATTCGAATTCAATATCGGGGGGGGGGGGGGGCACGCATTCAGCAATGAGCATTCAAATTCATCTAAAGCTTACGACGGAATTTCGTCGGTCATGCAAATTCATGAATAGGCAAACATCTTCAAAATTAGTGCATTCAGTTTAACAGAAATCCTGAATTTATATAGGCCTAGTTTGAGGTCGTGTTGTGTGTCTTTTTCATTAAGCTTTGAATACAATATTAGGATTTACATGTCTGATGAAAATAACTTGTTTTGCAATAATTATTATAGGTCCACCTGTTCATTTTAAGATTTGAACTCGGGCTTCATGACAATGAATACACAAGGCCGGCACATTATGAATTGTAAAGGCCTACAGACGAGCATAACGGGGAAGGTTGATCGACACCTTCGAAAGAAAAAAAAAAAACTATTTCGACTACATTGAAACTGATAACATGAACATTGTATACGTCTTATTTATTGCGATCTTTTGGTTTATTTTTGCGGAACTATGCGAGTTCATTGTGTGTTAAATTGTCTTTATATTGATGAATTGTCATTGTGTGGTTAGTGTTGGGGTGTTGTCAGCATGCAGTATCATATGACTATCGCCTGAATTTGAATGCACGAGTAGGAAATGTAATGCTCGCATTTTGAAATTGAACGCAAAAGCGTAAATTTGATTTGACGAAAACAAAATAGAGTACCCATAACTGAAATTCATCGCTCGGATTCTGAATATAAATGCCCGAATATTTTTCTCGTGCGTGCCAGCGCTGTGTGAATTTGAATGCACATTAATGAATTTGAATGACAAAAGCATGAAATTGATCGGGAAAACCGATATTAAAAAAATCAGTACAACAACTAAAGCAGCATCGCAAAAAGCCCATCAAAGATCTATTCCTCCCATCCTCCCTTCCGATAGAGGATAATCACGAAGAGTGGAATATCACAACATATCGCATATCACAGCAAGTCTTTATGACTATTCATCGCGTTGATAAATGAATGACATGATGGTGTACGTATATGTAAGAAAACGGAATTAAGATTTAAAGGAATTCAGAGGGAAAAAAAAACTCAACAAAATACAACCCATGTACTTTTTATCAATATAGATGTAGCTTTGTTTTCTCTAAACGTGCAATATGGAAGGTGCATATGTGGATTTGATGCAAAAAGTTCTCACGGACACTGTGAGTGGCGTAGATTTGAGGACCCGACATCAAGTTACTGGCGAATATCGTTTTTGTAAGGAAAGTGCATATCAATAGTATGCACACCTTTACGTTAAACACAAACAAACAAACAAACAAACAAACATATTTATCATTGTAATGTACTAGTAAGTGTATAGTATATGCACACCTTTACGTAAAACAAACCCATATCTATTAGTGTAATGTACTAGTAAGTGTATGCAAAACTTAAGATCGCTACAGAATTGGTACCTGTAATTTCCCTATTTAAAGGTTTTAGCACCCCTCTCTATTCTACGTCGTTTCGGAGTCGTAGTAAAAAGACTGATTGAATCTGCAATCCTCAGTTTGCAAGTAGTACTGTATGTGTAGGATAGAGCAATCAATGATTATTCAGCATAATTTAATTAAAACATATATATATATATATATATATATATGACCGTGCACCTCAAAACGAACATAAGTCGCACACACTGATTTTGCGTGAGGACTGAAAATAAGTGAAAAGGGTCAACCTAGCCGAACTTGACTTTTTTTCATATTTTCTGAAAGAGTGGGTCTTCTTTTACATTTTGCTAAAATTTGGTATCATAAAACAGGCAGGAAAGTGTGGTTTTTTTAGCAGTTTATCTCGAAAATTTTTGGTAGAATGGTGTGATTAGGTGTGTCTTTAGAATCCCTTTGTCATTTCTGAAAAAAATCTTGTCCACACTCTTCACTTTCAACTCTAATAACTTTTGAAAAGATAATGCTACTGCTTTGAACGTTGACATTGATTATGGACAGAATGTGTTAATAAGGCATGCTTAATTTCAGTTTAATCTAATGATCCCTTCATTGTTGTTACTCTGGTGGTTCACTTCCTGTTTTTTGTCCCATTCATCGCACAGCCAGCACAGTGTGGTAAAGATTAAGCGCTTGAATAGACAGAGCCTCTTTTCTCAGTTCACACTTTTCCTGAGTTTGTGCTTTCTTTCCAATATTTAGATAGGTTAGGAGAGTCCATTTGCTTTGAGTTATACATCATTTTAAAGTTTAAAGTCTGCTTTTTCAAAATATGGTCTTAACTAAAAATTAATGCCTGGCGACTTTTTGTTTGTTTTGAGGTGCAGGGTCACATATATATATATATATGTGTATTATTTTCGTAAATTAAAATAAGGTCAAGACGACAATGTGAAATGAACAGAGTATCAGCTATGGTGGAACCTTATACTAATATATACGTATACTACGATGGTTAAAAAATGGAGTGACGCACTGAAAAGACAACGACTGTAGAGTGTGGGCCCCTCCGGAGAACGAGATCGAAAGAAATACACCGTATAGGTTGAAACAAACTAATAAGCGAGGTCTGGTGTCCTTTAATAGCGTCTTTCTCGTTAATATCCATGCTAAATCTTTTCATCTTTCTTCGAAACTAAGAATAAAAAAGTTTCTCTTTTCTACATTACATGACATATACTATTCATTTCCTCAAAGGTGGTAACCTGATATTTGTCAACTTCCTATCATTATTCGGAATGTACATACAAATGAAGACTTTGGAAAGTAATACAAAAAGGACGGGGGTACTTAATGAGAAGTGGAACCCAAAATATATAAATGCGGATTGCGTGCATGTAGCAATACTTTTACACTACATCCATGAAATTCAATTCAATTTTATCCAATAATTTTATGTGTTGGCTCAGTGAGTGTTGGCTCAATGAGTAGAGCGGCTGTCCTCACAATCGGGAAGTCGTGGGTTCAAACCCCGGCCGCGTCATACCAAAAGACGTTAAAAGATGGGAGTTGCTGCTACCTTGTTTGCCGTTCAACAGTTGAAAAGGTTAGAGCAACGTCGATCTGGCGCTGCTCAGTGGCTGCCGGGCCCACGATCAATTGGGCAAAATGAATTTCCATTCTTGGACAATAAAATTTGGAGTTTATATCCAAAACAATTACTATTATTATTAATTTACATTCTCAATTTTCTTCCAATCAACCATAATACACAATAAATCAGGAATTATATCATAAGCATATTATAGACATTATTAAGAATGAAAAGTAAACGATAGTCAACAAATGAAGATAAGCATACATACCTGAACAAAATACTGGGTAGTTAAGTTGTGTTTAGAAGGGAAAGAGAGAACTGAATGGTCCACTAAAAACATTGCTTTTTAGTGGACCTAAATGATGTAATGAAGACGATGAATATAAATCAATGAGATGATTCATAATCTGATCGGATGAGTAATGAATTTACAATCAGCCATGGAGTGAGTTACGACACATAAATGAATCTAAATGTATTTAATCTACATGTAGCCCTCTACATAAATGTAGTGTATGTATAATAGTGTACATTATTACAACTGGAACTAGCACACATTTATAATGCCTACGATAAACTGTCAATCAAAACATTAATCAGCTGGTGTTATTTTGTCAATGTATGTCTCCCGAAAAACGAATATTATTACTCGGTAATGTGGATAATCTCAAATTGAAGATATTCACAGTCTCTGATCGTAGTATACACCGATAAGCTCAATGTACGTGCATTGAGGAACTTTTTTCTCAAATATATCAACTCCTGCATATTTTCCGATGGGGCCTCCAGGATCTATGTGACAAAAAAAAAAAAAACAACATACACACACACACACACACACACACGCAAAACACAAACATATAAATAAAAATTAGCAAGAGAGAACAGATTTTACTATTTACATGTATCATGGGAGCTACTAAAATTATGATGGTGGTAAAAATAATTCTCCATGGCACTTGGAATCATGGGTGCACTTTATTAAAACGGAATAAACCCCAAAATAACTGAAACAGATCGATTAAATGCAGAATCATAGACGAACATATGTTGAGGGTTGATTACAAGGTTAGCTTTTTCTTGCACGACAAAGATATCTAAGGAAAATGTCATGGTAGTTCAATACATTTCATTTTCTAGTATGATGAATGGGCAATTGGCTCATCATGAGAGCAGGGGAAATGGGGTAGGTTCTTTTCGGCTAAGGTCGCAATAATTTTAAATTTTTATACCTTTTCATTGCTTTTTCGTTCGATTTTCAAATTTATTTGAATAGCTTTAAAATTCAGGTATATTTTATTCGAAATCAACGATTAATAACTTTAATCCTACAAAAGGCACCACTTTTTGGGAAGTCTTTTTCTTTTAAATTTAGTCCTTTTCTTTTAAATTTATTTCATATTTCCATTTCTCAATGACGACATTACAAAATTTTTGACAACAAAACAAAAATACAAAATATATACAATCATGTCTTTTGATTGTAGAAGAAAAAGAAAAAGAAAACATACTTGACACAAATGTACAAGGTCATATCGTGTGAAAATGTCACTAGTAAGTATAAGAAATATGATGGGGCCTACATAAAAGCTTTAAAGCTTGTAAAACTGTAGGTTCCCGAGTTCATAGGCATATAATTTTACACGGAGAACGGATATGTTTGTCTTGACCAACTAAAATTACACAAGCACAAAAAATCGATGAGTAATAAACTAATGAACCACATAGATATCGCACAAACCAGACTGCATACAAATCTCGCAGTATTTGAATAACAAAAATGCTTTATTATTAAAAGATGTATCGGTACCATGAAATAACTTGAATGACTTGGTGCTGCGGACAAGGACAAAAGACTGGGAGCATAAAAGGGTTGCTAAAAACTTGGTAGTGTGTATCCTCAAATCTGACACTGAAATCTGACACTCAATTTTGACTAGATAACTGTTGATATGGCTAGGTAGGGGAATCACAAATAAACTGCGTATGTACCACGTATATAGAGTGTCCACTGTGGTTTCACGGGTTAAAGAACATCTCTATTTATATGATTGTCAATGATTCTTCCGATATTTTTGTTTTTATGATTTGAGAATATTAGATACAATGTCAATAATTTTAGATGACAATAATGTTAATCATTTGGAGCACTGAATTTAAGAACAAAACAATTATTCAAGATTCAATTCAATTTAATTCAGTTCGAATTCAGTTTAGATTTAATTGTCCATCCAACAGGAAAAATATTATTGAAGATGTCCCTTCTAGGAGTATATTTTTGTTTGCCCTTTAATAAACATGGCTCTTAAAAGGCAAACATAAACTATCATTTGCTATTTCAGTCGTTTGGTCAATTCAGTTTCAATGGCATATCATTATCAAGTCGAAATGTGGGAAACCCAGTCTTGTGTTGACGAGTGTAATCGCCGCTCTCTTTACGAAGAATTCATGATACGTACCACATTCTGAGAACCACAGCGTGTCTTCGGTGTGAAACGCAATTCGTTGAACATAGGCGTGAAGAATGTCTCATCACATCTTCCGATCGACCGAACCACGATTCCAACCACATTTAGTTCAGAGCCAAAATGAAGCTGCACCACAGAGACAGAAAAAGAAAGCGAGAGGCTAATGAGCAAATAAAAACAAACAAAACAAACAAAACAAAAACCCGATCAAACAAACCACCGCAGACGAATGAATGAATCTCATCATCGGAAGGGACATATCGGCTAAGTATGCCTGAAGCTTGTGTTTTCTGGAGTCCGTATGTCGATGAACATAATGCGTGAAGAATGTCTTTTGCACATCTCTTTATCGACAGAACTGCGATCCCAATCACTTCTAGATTAAAGTCAAAGTAAAGTTACACCATCGAGACAGAAAAGAAATTGAAAGACTAACAGGCTACAACAACAACAAACCTGAACAAACAAAAGAACCACAGCGGGCGAATGAACTTCATCTTCTGAAGTGACAAATCGGCTAAGCGGTCCTTTGTCTTGCGTTTTCGGGAGTCCGTTAAAGTAATTATCTCCCCTCCCCACTCTTCCCAGCCAATACTCACAACAAGAAAGGGAAATATAAGTAGACTAAATAGTCCGGAGCATGACATTGATATCACAGGACGTTGTGCTATGAGCAACGTTGCAGATCTTCTTCAATGTTCTCTCTCTAATCGAGCATGGTTGTCCTGCATTTCGACTTTCCAGCTATATGATGGTGTAATTGCCATTGGCTCCCTATATTTAATTATGTTTATCGGACACGTCATGGGTTGTGAAGAATACTTTGCGCGAAACCTTTACAAAATCCAGGACCCGATCTTAACGGTGTGCCTATACGAGGTCTGGAAGTGGAAGGAAAGTTCCAAAATGGCTTTAGTCTTAATCTTTACCAAACCGTCCTGGCTGTGCGATGAATGGGACAAAAAATAGGAAGTAAACCACCAGAGTAAGAACAATGAAGGGATTATCAGATTAAACTGAAATTAAGCATGCCTTATTAACAAACAAGGTTTTTCAGAAATGAAAAAGGGATTCTGAAGACACACCTAATCATGCTATTCTACTAAAAATGTTCGAGATAAACTGCTAAAAAAACACACTTTCCTGCCCGTTTTATGACATCAAATTTTAGCATAAAGTAAAAGAAGACCCGCTCTTTCAGAAAATATGAAAAAAAGTCCAGTTCGGCTAGGTTGACCCATTTCACTTATTTTCAGTCCTCGCGCGAAATCAGTGTGTGCGACTTTATGTTTGTTTTGAGGTGCACGGTCACAAATACTATAATGATACAAATAGTAAAGGATCTCGTCACATGTTCGTAGAATCAAACCTTATTTAGTTCAAGTAGAGGACCAGTAGCATGTGGGTATACACAGTAAACCAGTAATAAGTTTATACAGGAGACAAAATCTACACCCACCTGGCACCAGGTACTTCGAACCCGATATTTCCTTGGTAACACGTGACAAAAACGCTTCAGAATAAACATCACGAGCAAACCCTTCTGCTCCTATAACAGCACAAATACTGACAAAAGTAACGGTTATTCCGGGATTTCGGAGGCGAGGTATCTTCGAGTCACATGGCCCTTTTTTTCTGTGCTGTCAGGTGACATACTTACGACTGTATACCCTGCGTATAAACTCGTCATGGTGGTGGGATTGAACATCCCTCGTCCAAAACTCCGTGTGACGGACTTCCACACCCCGTTCCAGTAATGAGTATTGATATTAAAGTATTTCTTTCTCCTTGTAGCTTTGCCGAGACGTGATATCTCCACGTTTCCTGCCTTGAGCCACTCAGTTTTGTCTTCACGGGGGTCTACAAACCAGATGCGAGGCGGAGAGCAAACAAACAAACAAACAAACAAATTCGTTGGCATAGCAATATTGGTTGACGGTCCGATAAACATTATCTGTAGAAATCTTGTTGAAAATAAACAAATACAGGTACGCAGTAATTCCTGCTGCTCTAGGCATTACTCCACTGATTACTCTAAGTTCAAAACAAGTATTTATGCTTCTAAAACACTGAATAATCAGTGCGCTTATTCACGTCGATTAAGGTGCAAGTCATACTCAGAAAGAGAGAGAAAGGTAATAAAGTCAACAATTATGTAAAGCGAAGTGAGGTATTCTCATCCTATTTAACTACTCTCCCATTTAATGTCTTGCCAAAAGAAAAAGAAAACTTCTCGAAATTTGTTGTGCCAGTTCAGTAGGAGAAATTGCATTCGTTTTACTGATCACATCTTAATCGAGTTTTCGTTTGAAATGGCAGTCTCCTGCATTTAGCTTGTCACAATCAGATCGAATAATCGAAGATTTGCAATTGTGCAATTATCACTACAATCTACGCATACTGTATGACTTGTACACTGCCCCGTATTATGTACTTGGCAAAGCCAGGGAAATGATCATGGAAGAGTCCTCAAGCAGTACGTAGCAGTTGATAAAGAAGAAGTTATCATCATTATCATTTGTGACCCTGCACCTCAAAACAAACAAAAAGTCGCCAGACATGAATTTTTAGTTAAGACCATATTCTAAACGAGCAGACTTTAAGCTTTGAAATGATGTATAACTCAAATCAAATGGACTCTCCTAACCTATCTAAATATTGGAAAGAAAGCACAAACTCAGGAAATGTATGAACTGAGAAAAGAGGCTCTGAAGTACAGTGTTTATTCAAGCGCTTAATCTTTACCAAACTGTGCTGGCTGTGCAATGAATGGGACAAAAGACAGGATGTAAACCACCAGAGTAAAAACAATGAAGGGATTATCAAATTAAACTGAAAGTAAGCGTGCCTCATTAACACATTCTGTCCATAATTAATGCCAACTTTCAAAGCAGTAGCACTATCCTTTCAAAAGTTATTAGAGTTGAAAGTGAAGAGTGTGGACAAGGTTTTTCAGAAATGAAAAAGGGATTCTATAGACACACCTAATCACACTATTCTACCAAAAATGTTCGAGATAAACTGCTAAAAAAACACACTTTCCTGACCGTTTTATGATACCAAATTTTAGCATAATGTAAAAGAAGACCCGCTCTTTCAGAAAATATGAAAAAGTCAAGTTCGGCTAGGTTGACCCATTTCACTTATTTTCAGTCCTCACGCAAAATCAGAGTGTGCGACTTTATGTTCGTTTTGAGGTGCACGGTCACATTTAATACTTTGCGAAAAAAAACGCAGAAATAAAATAAAATCAATATTATCTTATTGTATATGGGCAATTTTAGACCAACATCACTGATACGTGTCAACACGTTAACATGTAACGCTCCGTAAATCGGATCTGCCTCCTATTTCGACTTAATCCACAGAAGACGTTTGATTTCATTCTATATAGTTAAAATAAAGTGAACCATAGCCTGTGGCTTTTCACTTCAATTGATTACCGTTACAGCAGACGACACCTGCTGAATCAGACGGCGCACACGCAGACTTCTTCCTGCTGTCGCACACAGTGGTACCGTCTGTTTGATTTCTGGAGCATCTAAATATCACAGCCTCTTTACTGATGTTTCGCGGCAAAAATGGACTTGCTGTGAAGGCTGAGGCCGCTGCTGCGTACCCAATCTTCTGGCAAATCGCCCGAGCAACACTAATATCCCAATCTCCATGACTGCACACACGATGCCATGTATCCTGGTCGTGACCTCTGACCTCCACGTTTCCCTCATGCGGACCATTTCCTCTGATCAAGCGTACATCGTCTCCAAGATATGGCGGTTTTATGGACTCTGTGAAAATTAAGAACGGTTTGTTATTGTGGAACTCAACGATTACAGCCAGAAGTCTGTGTCTTGGTGTTTACTTACGTTTAAGCCCCTGTTCCACTATGCCGTTCGGGTTAAACTCTAAGAACGCTGTATTTACGACTAACATGTGCTTGCTGTATGCGACATATGCTATATGAGACATTACAATCTCTGCCGCTGCAGTTACGCTTTGGAACGATGTATCTAGGCTCTCAATGCGATTTTGCCGATGTTATCCGATCTATGCACGCTGCATTTACGCTCTGAACGATGTATACGATCTTATCATGCTGGTTCCAGAGAGCGGAGAAGTGTCCAATGTGCCCCGATGTACCCGATTCGATTGTCGATCCTCAGTCAGTCAACTTATTAACATGCAAAACCAAAGAGTAACTGTGGACCTTGGAGAGGCTCCTTAACTCACGGTTCTTTTGCAGCAATCCTTTATGTCTATGTTTCTATAGTGCGTCTTCTTTCTGTTGTAGATGATTTCATATCCTTCAAATCATACCATGGTCTCTTCTTCCTCCTCTGTTACCATCACGTGCAGTCTCTCTTTCTTCGCCTTGTGGGTAGCTGCTTTACTGCCTACTTCGGTTCTTTGTCTTCAGCTCTTCTTTTCTTCTTCATATTCTGCCTCGACAGGTGCAGCTACAACGTCCTCTTCCTCCTCCTCAACAGTTTTGTCTCTCGATCTCTTTCGTCTTCTTCTGGCAGACATTTTGGCTGCGATTTCTCCAGCGTATCGGCTGCGTCCCTTTTAGAACCGCAAGAGCGGAAGACGTGCGTAATTATACCTGGGAAAGAGTAGGAACAGCGCAGCTAAAGCGATATCAGCGCAACTAAAACGGGAATGAAAGCGTACTAAGAGTATCGTAGGAACAGGCTTTAATTTTGTACGAGAGTAGAGAACGTAGTGAGAGCGGCGTTAATGCGGGAAGGTCGATCTTTGATCAGGGAGAGCAGCGCAGCAGCGGGACCACGTCAGTGTCTAGTTTTCTTGTGCCAATGATACTACGCTCAGAAAGACCCTGTTACGCTCATCCCGCAGTGTTTGCACTGTCACTACGCTCTCCCCGCCTTCCTTACGATTCAGAATAGGTCATTTTTTTATTTTTTTTTTATCGGGGAGATCGGAAAGAAATTTTGAACAGGTTCAAAATTTCTTCCCGATCTGAAAATATGCCCGCTCCATTCGGTCCCCGTCCTCCAACCGCTGCTGCTACACTGTTTCTGATCCCTGTACACTTTTGCCGCTCTCTCCCGATCTGCTAGATCGGAATAGATCGATGTTCAGATCGTGATAGTGGAACGGGGGCTTTAGATGACAAAGAACAGTGACAGTTGCATTATTGTTCAGTCGCAAGGTACTTATTGTTAGAAGTGAGGTTGCTTGCTTTATGAAATGATCTTTGGATATAACATGTAAAAGCATACAAGCCGATAGTTTCGTAAGACAGCAAATGTCGTCATGATACAAAGTTGCCTTGTTTTATAACCTCTGAGTTGTGTAGGACTATCATAGAATATTCAAAAAAAGAGTTCAGGTTTGGTGCTATATTGAATGGCAGACACATGTAATTAAATGTATTTTCAATACAGGATGAGCGAATCTTATACGTATACACATCGACTATCAATCGTGCATCACTTCATCAGTAAACGTAGGATGGAAGGTTATTTCCTGTTTGTTTTCTTGTTGCTTGTCTTTCTTTTTGTCTTTGCTTGAATACCGATAAACCAGCAGCATTTAACATCGAGTGCCAAATTGTTCCGATGCTTTTAACCAGAATTGATGGTGCTGTGTTTACTTAAAACTTATAACTCTGACCTAAAAACAGAATATTTGTTGTATGTCGCTACTTTGTACCATTCATAGTATTCAGTAGTACAGTACAATTCTGCCGGAAATGGAATATATTTGTGCCATCAGGCAAAGCGTGGAGTGAGAATGATTTAAGCCTACTTAATGATTTGGTAGGTCATTTACAAACAGGAGAAAAAGAGGACAGGAAAGACTCCTGTGGTACACCATGTGCCTATGTGACAGGCATTTGCACCATTAACAGCATTTTTCTTCAAATTACAAGGGGAAAAAGGAGGAAAGCAGGATTGCTTGATTAAGTATTCCTTGCGGTCGCATAACAGGGTATTGTCTTTTAATTACTACGTGTTGCTTGTGCAAAAAAAAAAAGTTGATTAGAAGAAAATAATGGCATAAACACAACACTAAACAACACTATGCAACACACACATACCTTAACGGGATGCCAAAACTTTCACATGTACATCCATTATAATGGTCATAGTCATAAATTTAGAAGTTAGGTGAGGTCTCGTATTGACGTCATAACGCAAACAATGCTCGAATCCACCTGAACACGAACATGCTAAAGTCAGTATAGGTCCTATATGTTTTAAAGTTTCAATTATCATTTCCGAGAGATAAGCATTAAAACATATATAATCTTAGACTTCATGGCATATCAAAATTATCATCATATCGGTCTCTGTTTTTTTTAATTAAATCATATCGAAGGAAGCCTTGTATTTGACTGTATATTGAATGTATATATTAATATGTCTGTTTTTTAAGTATCCCGTTATTTAGGCTCTACAACGCTTTGAAAAATACATAAATTATAGATTAGTTAATCAATTTTAAGTGCCATTAACATTTCATAATTCATTCTATAAACATTACCATGGCTGTTGGATTATCAATAACTCAAAATCGGTGGCAACTTATGTTTATATAAGACGCTGGCCACGGACTAACGGAAAGTAGATTTTAGCGACTACATACCTGTTGAGTGTATGGAACAGGTTTTTTTCTTTACCGCGTGCCCTTTAGGTTCACCATAGAAGCGAAACTTATCGTCGGTGTACACCCCGTCAGAGTACACCCCAATTCCAACCCCAACCCCTCTCTCTCGGAACTTGGCCTCCTCGTGGTGCTTCATCAAGTTACACTGTGAAGGATTTTGACCTTCCCATGAGGCAGTAAAGACGCCATGGGGATCTGAAAGAGACGTACAGATTCATGAGATCTTGAGCTTACCGAATAAAAAAAAAATGCGAATGAACTCCAAATGTAAAACAATTCTCTACACACTAATCGAACTTTATCCTGTAACTTTAATAGCATTATTCAAAGTTTATTCCGGATACAAAAGAATTTTCGTTCCTGTTGTTGGATTTGTAGATGTATATTTTGAATAATGTAGTTCGTGAAAAAAAAAAAACCTTGATAAACTAAATTAAAATAAAGAACTTTTGGTAGGTTTTTTTCCATTTCCTAAATTGTCAAATTGTCAAAGTCTCACTTCTCGACGAAATGAGAAACTGAAATTTATGTTGATGTTTTTTTTTATTGAAAGAAGAATTGACAGGTGATATAAACTTTAACAGACTGGAAACGGTATGAAGTTATTCAATCATGAAATGATGCATCACTTCAAGTAATAAGATGAGGATAAATTTAAGCTATAATTACTGATAAGCATGTTATCATTGTTTAAACTGCTGGAGAATGGAGTTTTATACGCTGTGTTTTAAGATTTAATAATCTAATATCATTATAATAACGCCTCCCTTAGTCTGTGTACATTTACATCTATTTTGTATCATGCAATATCATCTAAAGTTCATTATATGTGACCCTGCACCTCAAAACAAACAAAAAGTCGCCAGACATGAATTTTTAGTTAAGACCATATTCTGAAAGAGCAGACTTTAAGTTTTAAAATGATGTATAACTTAAATCAAATGGACTCTCCTAACCTATCTAAATATTGGAAAGAAAGCACAAACTCAAGAAAAGTGTGAACTGAGAAAAGAGGCTCTGAAGTACAATGTCTATTCAAGCGCTTAATCTTTACCAAACCGTGCTGGTTGTGCGATGAATGGGACAAAAAACAGGAAGTAAACCACCAGAGTAACAACAATGAAGGGATTATCAGATGAAACTGAAATTAAAAATGCCTCATTAACACATTCTGTCCATAATTAATGCTAAATTTCAAAGCAGTAGCATTATTTTTTCAAAAGTTATTAGAGTTGAAAGTGAAAAGTGTGGATAAGGTTTTTCAGAAATGAAAAAGGGATTCTAAAGACACACATAATCAAACTATTCTACCAAAGATGTTCGAGATAAACTGCTAAAAAACACACTTTCCTGCCCGTTTAATGATACCAAATTTTAGCATAATGTAAAAGAAGACCCTCTCTTTCAGAAAATATGAAAAAGTCAAGTTCGGCAAGGTAGACCCATTTCACTTATTTTCAGTCCTCACGCAAAATCAGTATGTGCGACTTTATGTTCGTTTTGAGGTGCACGGTCACATTTATAAAGTCAAGTTAAAATGCTAAAGTTTCATTTTTTTTTCTCCATGTCTCAGAAACAGCGTTAAGTAACTTCGTGAAAGCTATTACATATGTGACCCTGCACCTCAAAAGAAACAAAAAGTCCACATTCTGTCCATAATTAATGCCAACTTTCAAAGCAGTAGCACTATCCTTTCAAAAGTTATTAGAGTTGAAAGTGAAGAGTGTGGACAAGGTTTTTCAGAAATGCAAAAGGGATTCTAAAGACACACCAAATCACACTATTCTACCAAAAATGTTCGAGATAAACTGTTAAAAAAAAACACTTTCCTGTCCGTTTTATGATACCAAATTTTAGCATAATGTAAAAGAAGACCCGCTCTTTCAGAAAATATGAAAAAGTCAAGTTCGGCTAGGTTGACCCATTTCACATATTTTCAGTCCTCACGCAAAATCAGGGTGTGCGACTTTATGTTCGTTTTGAGGTGCACGGTCACATATGCATGTCCTGCTTGACAGTGATTATCTAGGGAAGTTTTGAGTCATCTGTGGAGTCAAGCTTTAAAAGACAGATTGAAAGGATAAAATTTTACTATTCAACGCTGAAATCTTCAACGCTGAAATCACATCTCCTTTTATCCCATACCATGGAGAAAACTTAGTGCATAAACATATTGAAAAACAGAAACTAGATATAAACACAAATTATTGCACAATGATTCTTAACGAGAAACACTTCTTTTTGTCCCCGCCGAACGAGTTGGAGCAGGGGACTATGAAACGGGCTCCGTACGTGTGTGTGTCCGTGTGTCCGTCCGTCTGTGCGTCCGTGCGTGATCAAAATCTTCAATTTCCTACTTCTCTGTCATTTATAAACCAATTTTGATTCTGTTTGCTTTATATGATAGCACTACATGGGAGCTTTGAAACTTCTACACAGAATTTCAGTTGTGACCTTTGACCTTGACCTTTGACCTATATTGTACATTTTGCTTCAAAATGCTACTCCTTCGCCATTTCTAACCCGATTTCGATTCCGTTTGCTTTATGTGATGGCACTAAGTGAGGGCTTCAAAACTTCTACACAGAAATTTGACCTTTGACTTCTTTGATCTTTGACATTGATTTTTTTATATACCTATATTGTACATTTTGCTTCAAAATGCTACTCCTTCGCAATTTCTAACCCGATTTCGATTCCGTTTGTTTTATGTGATGGCACTGAGGGTACACAGATTTTGACCTTTGGACCTTTCTTGATTTTTGACCTAATTGTACATTTTGCTACATGCTAGCCATTTCTAACCCGATTTTGATTCCCTGGCACTTGACTTCTACACAGAATTTTGACCTTTGACCTTTGACCTTTTTGACCTATATTGTACATTTTGCCACTAAATGCTACTTCCGGCGGGGACATATGTTACGCATCGCGTAATTTCTACTTTTCCTTGTTTTTTTTTTGGGGGGGGGGCGGGGCAATTTGGTCAAAACTTTAGGTACAGTGTTAAAATGTCGCAATCTTCCCAGATTTTGAAACTATAGTGCAAGTTATTTTAATGAAAAGGGATGTTACCAGTTATTGCTTATTTGAAGAATTGTGGGACCATGTGAGTTGAAAGGGCAACAGTCAAAGGTCTAGCAAAAATGCACAATTCAGCAATACCTCCTCTTTTTAACAATTTAGCCATTCATCCAAACTACACCTTACATAGTTAAAGGAAAGTAAACACTAAACACACTTTTTGTAAATTATACGTGACTTTCGACTCAGATTGTCAAGACTTACTCTATACAGCAGCACTGCTTTCATGGCTATTGGAAAAACCATGGATTATGGTTTTATATAGGCATATACCAGTCACATAGCACCACATCTATGTTCGTTTGTTTGTCGTTGTTGTTGTTTTTATCTACCCCTCAAGAATTTCTCTCCTGCGTTCTTCTATTTATCCCTGTCTCTTTTATTTCTTCTTGATATTGCTACTTGCTATTACCAGACGTCGTTATACAACTCCTTCTGGCCATAACTCGACTCGTGACACGTTCAGTGTTATATATCATATTTCCCTCATCGTGCTGACATAGTTGGGTAATTCGTGATGAGGGACCGGAAAGAAGAAGCCATCAATACTATGAATAATAAATCGCAGATATAAAGGAGTCATTAAAGAAATTGAATTTTGTTAACGCGCGACAAGCACGCGAATAAGCTTACGGCAACTACTTACGAGATATTGCAACCCCATTGTTAAAATATTGTAACTGCTTCCGATAGTGCTTTAACTCGAACATGTAGTGTATGTTCCAACTTTCGACAGTCAGACGCCATCAGTCGTTACGTTTTTAATGTCTCTTATTTTGCACTTACCAACAAGAAGGAATATGACAACAATCCCTGGCAACAAGAGCATGGCCTCCTCCTGTTAGAGAAAACAATAAATGTATCAGAAGTACGTATGTGGCATCCATTTTTGACGAAATTCATCATAGCTCTCTTTAAAAACACTGTATACCATTGGGAGCAGTGACTGTTTTAATGTTCGAGTTATCACATTTGATGCATATGTGTAGGTCAGTTGTATCACAAAACACCCTATCATATTAAAAAAAATTGCAATAAAGCCTGAAATACAAGGAAATAAAACTACTTTTTTTTTCTCACTAAAGAAGGTTAGAAGGTTAAGTATAGAAACAATTTTATTATAACTATTGTTCACATTTTGTATATTTAGCAATTGATTAGCAACATTGATTACACTGATTGAATTTTTTACATTAGTTGTTTTTATCCCTGACTCACATTTAAGAACTATTCTACACTTGGGTTTTTGTTTCATCTTCAAATGGTAAATAATATCTTTAACATCAATATCAAAACATCTACTTACTTTTTCCCCGCAATCATCATCATAAACAACAAAAGCGATAGAACAAAAATAGCAATAACATACAAACACCGCTTTCATGAACAATTTTGTTGGCTAATCATTCAATCATACAACGTAATGCTTGTAATACAATTGATGGAATCAGCATAAACACATATCCCCCCCCTCTCCTTTGTCAGTAGTCTTCCATTCACATTCGGTGACAGACGCCATGTTCTTTTTCATCAATCATATCAGAATTATTCAAGAGTCTTTCTGATTAAACAACCTCTGGGAACTGTTTCATCAGCAGGGATCTAATTTGTCACACGGGTTGGTAAATCATTACTGTTGTTGGGTTGTTGTTTTTTTTTTCAGCACAACACAACAGAATGAAATACTTTGACACGTTTGTTGACACTTTGTAGACCAAAGTAAAATTGAACAACGCATGATGGGGAAGACAAACAAACAAACAAAATCTTCCTTGTGCTTGAATAATACGAATGTGATTGCCACTCAAATACTATTATTACGCGAAGTAGAATTTATGTTGTGACCCTATACTCTTCGAAGAAAAAGGAATAAAAATCGATCTTTGCATTTTCACTGTTTATTATTAGATTTATAGTTCTATCATTTGACACTACGCTGACTACTACTACTATTTTATACCGCTAAGATTAAAAAGTCAACATTAAATCTTGAGTGATGTTATTACATAGTCTTAACAATTGAAGTTGTAATACTCTTTACATATCGATTTATTTCTTGTTTGTGGTATCCTATTCTTCAATGTTTTCACTAAGAATGTTATCTTATGTTCAGAAACTTGATTACTCTTGAGTAGGTGCACAAAAATATCCGTCTCACCGTCCTATGGTACCTGGCGTCCAAGAAAAGTAGCTAAGGATACAAGAACCTTCACTCAGGTAATGGCTGTGCGCTCTTTCGTCAGTCCTTTGCTCCCATCCGTCAAAACCTTCTCTGAGAGCCTGTCTAGTCCCCGAAAATGTAATGTTTTTGTCACGAGGAGCGGCGGTGGAGATGACATCTTGAAGGAATTTGCGTCACAAAACGTGCTTCTGACTCTTTATTTTATACTGTTGATAAGATGATGGGTCGTAAACCAGAATACTTGTTCTATTTTTGCGTCAAGTGCTATATTCTTTTTCAATAAAAAGTCTGAATTGCTGTGATCATGAAGAAGAGACCACAAAACGTATATCTTAAGAGATGCAGAGAAAGATAGACTAGGAGAGAGAGACAGACAGATTAAGCAAAGTAACTTTCAACCTTTTATAGTCAACGCCAACCAAAAAAGACCACCCCTCAAAAAACAACAAACAAACAAACAAACATGCGTAGCAATGTACTTTATTCAATATTATTTACAAACACATAGGCCTATTATATGCATGTGTGTGTGTGCGTGTGTGCGTGCGTGTGCGTGGGTGTGTGTGTGGGTGTGTGTGTGTGTATGCATGTATGTATAATATGTATAAATACATATATCCCATGTGAGATGCAACACTTCACGGAATATTATTGTTCTCCATCCTCATCTCTGCAGGCATATGAACTTTTATTCTTCCCATGTGATAACTTCAAGGGGGTATGTTGCGACACGGATTGTCGCCCCTACACGGATTGTCGCCTCCTGCTCGGGGCGACAATTCGTGACGGGCGCTGGCGGCACGGATTGTCGCCCCCGTCACGGATTGTCGCCTGGCGACAATCCGTGACGCTTGTGCAGTTCCCAGTTTTTGACCTCGAAGGCGACAATCCGTGTTGGCAAAAAATTTGTTGCGACACGGATTGTCGCCCAGTCACGGATTGTCGCCCCGGGCTCGGGGTGGTTCCTCCGGTGTTAAGCTTTGGTGGGATGGGTATGACTGGTAAGTTATGCGTATGTGTGTGTGTGTGTGTGTGTGTGCGTGTGCGTGCGTGTGTGTGTGTGTGTGTGTGTGTGTGTATTGTGAGCTGCATGATATGTGATGTGTATGATTTGTAGTGCGGTGTGTGTGTGTGTATGTGTGTGTGTTTGGAGTATAACAATACAATATGTAGGAACTGTGCATGTGTGGTGGTTGTATAGTGGTAGTGGTTTGTTTGTCTGTGTGTATACGTGTGCCTGTATACTTGCGTGTGTATGTGGAATATAGTGGCGCTACAAACGCCTTCAGAGTGTATGAGCACGTGTTTAAAGAATTCACACCAGCGTTGATCTAAAAATAGTATGGGTGTGTCAACCAATATCAGCGGTGAGGCGGGCTAGGCAAGAGAGAGACCGAGAGAAAATCCATACGAGGGAGGTACCCTCCCCAAATGTTATTTGTCTTTGTTCATTTTTCACTGCAGTCATTTTCTTCCATCAGTCTTATAAACTAGAACGTCCATACCACTATTCTTTGTCCCAGAATAGGTTTGGCATGCTCTATGCATGAGCGAATAATTTCCACACGCCGTAAAAAATTTGTCAATCGTTAGTTGATTTTAGCACAAACGAACTGCCATTGCACACCGCTAATACATACGTAATACAAACAAACACCAACAAACACTCAAACAAATCCTCATGATGCAAATAAACCAACTCAACACTTTTTTCCCTTGATATTTATTGATTTCATTCAAATCATTCATAAATCGATCCATTCTGGGTGTAACATGAACAAAAAAAGTTACAAATAGCAATTCGAAACACAAACAAATTCATTTGTCAATTTATACCACAAATAATCTCACTTCAACATAGATAACTCGATTTTAGACCAACCCTACTAATAATTTCTTCACGAGAAAGTTTTGACATGTATGTCCCTACCAAACCTATATTCCTTGAATATATTGGTTTGGATCATGTAACACCTTCTTACTTACAAGGGCATATACATAAAAAAACACAAATACATTACACAAATCTAGAATGAAATCAGTCATAAAAAAACCCCGACCACCCCCTCCTGAGCGTTCGGACGAATGAGCCTTCAGAATAAAAAACTTTTGCAATAACGAAATGTAACCCCCTTCCCACATACCAACGCACACCCGAACCGATACCACATTCCTTCCTGATGAAACGATTTCCCAATGTTGATAAATAAGACATAATGGACCGTATGTAGAAAAGCAGCATCCGCCCGCACGCAAGCTCCACTCCGAATTCATACAAATCTACCAAACAAACTCATCAAATTCAAAGCTGCTGATAATATCAATATCAACGTTTATGCCAGCAACAGCTTACTAGGTATCCCTCCCCACGCGCAGCTAAAAAACACATACGCAAAAAACTGACATAATAAACACATTCTTCCATCACACACACACACACACACACACACACACACACACACACACATACACACACACGCACAAACGGACACTAAATTATCATGTGCACACGCACATACACACTTCCTTGAAACCTCACCATGACTTTTTACATGGCATGTTTGCATGGATGTAGCCATGTAAGTTATGTGTTAGTATTTCAATGATTATGTCCAGAACGATATTACCCAGCAAAATGTGCTTCGAGGGCGGGCGACAATCCGTGCCGCCAGCCCTCGTCACGGATTGTCGCCAGGCGACAATCGGTGACGGGGGCGACAATCCGTGCCGCCAACGCCCGTCACGGATTGTCGCCCCGAGCAGGAGGCGACAATCCGTGTAGGGGCGACAATCCGTGTCGCAACAGGGTACATTCAATCAAGAGAATCTGCACCTAGATGGTGCGAGCCTTTTGTCAAGGCTCTCACGCTGTATGGTGAAGAGAGCCCAGACGTATGGGCCTCGCGCTGTCACGCTCGGGTGGGCTCGCTTTGCTCGCCCGTTATAGCCATAGCGAGAAGGCCTTGACAGAAGGCTAAGATGGCGCTTGCACCGCATAATCATCACGTTGAACGTGTAGCCTGTCTTTCTTAAGTGTTCTTTAAGTTCTGACTGGTGACTCATTCTAAAATGTTGTACCTTGGTAAGAAACATTTTCCCCCAAAACTCGTCTTAAATTTTGGTTAATAAAGATTATCATCTTCTTTTTGTCTTGTTCTATAACCATGTCGAATTATTGAACAATATTGTGGCAGGGCTATGAGGAAACTTGCCATTAATTAAATCATATGTTAAACTACAAATAGATAATTCATGTAGTTGATACACATCACGTATCTTGATATCCTAGAATGATGTTGATGACCTTTTCATGTACTCACTGAATGAATTATCGAACGTATTGCCATTTTTCATTTATGATAGTAAGAGAATTAAGATCAACTTTCTACGACACCCTAAACTTCAATACCATGAACAATGAAGCTACTATGTCTATGTATATGTTTCCAGTAGCAAAATCAAAAATCTTTTCTGGTAAAAAGTTAATAATGATAATAGTACATTGCATTTATAAGGCGCTTAATACAGATGTTTCTAAGCGCACAGTTTACCGGAAAATTGATATTTAGACCAAAATAATAGAAAACTACCAAAATACAAATACAAACATACAAGAAATAGATACAGTCTATAAATGCGATAAGTACTGAAAATCAAAATCAGTGTGCACCTCCATAGACCGACCCAAATCTGGACCATTGCAAAGGACTATCTATACTTTAAAAAAAAAAAAAAAAAGTTGTGCAGTCTATATAAGAGAAAAGCCTTTTTCGTAGGCACAATTTGATTTTGAAAATAATTATGATTTCAATGTCAAATATCAATATCTATCAATCACCAATGTCAATCATCAATATCTGCTTAAAAAATGGAACATCTACTTCATGGAGATCTGTACCAATAATTTGAATTTTTACTCGTGCATGGATTGTCTAATTAGCATATATCATAGTTTGTCCTGACAAATTTATAGTAAATTTTTGAGCATTACACAGTCAAATGGGTTCTTTAGTTCTAAGACTATTTCTCCCGAATCTGTCTCAGCATATGTCCTTGTGATTGGAAATGTATTCAATAGACTAAATCATCAGCAAACAATCTAAAGTGAAATAATCACTTCAAATTGGTAAATCATTAATATACAATAGAAAGAGAGTTGGTCCCAAAACGGACCCCTGAGGTACGCTGCAAGTTATATACTTGTATACTCAGAGTACCTCGTTACAACTAACGAAATGGAGTCTGTCAGCTAAATAATCTTTAAGCCATCGGAGGGGCACACAACAAAATGTGACTGTGCACCTCAAAACGAACATAAAGTCGCACACACTGGTTTTGCGTGAGGACTGAAAATAAGTGAAATGGGTCAACCTAGCCGAACTTGACTTTTTCAAATTTTCTGAAAGAGCGGGTCTTCTTTTACATTATGCTAAAATTTGGTATCATAAAACGGGCAGGAAAATGTGTTTTTTTTAGCAGTTTATCTCGGACATTTTTGGTAGAATAGTGTGATTAGGTGTGTCTTTAGAATCCCTGTTTCATTTCTGAAAAACCTTGTCCACACTCTTCACTTTCAACTCTAATATCTTTTGAAAGGATAGTGCTACTGCTTTGAAAGTTAGCATTAATTATGGACAGAATGTGAATAATAGAAAATGCTTAATTTCAGTTTAATCTGGTAATCCCTTCATCGTTGTTACTCTGGTGGTTTACTTCCTGTTTTTTGTCCCATTCATCGCACAGCCAGCACGTTTTGGTGAAGATTAAGCGCTTGAATAGACACTGTACTTCAGAGCCTCTTTTCTCAGTTCAAACTTTTCCTGAGTTTGCGCTTTTTTTTCCAATATTTAGAAGAGTCCATTTGATTTGAGTTATACATCATTTTAAAGCTTAAAGTCTGCTCTTTCAGAATATGGTTTTAACTAAAAATTCATGTCTGGCGACTTTTTGTTTGTTTTGAGGTGCAGGGTCACAAATGGTATCACTTATTATGTCAAATGTGTGTGTGTATGTCTATGCGTGCGCGTGCTTCCTCTTGTCAAGCATATCTACTGATATATTCAAGCACAGAAATTAAGCCTTCTAATGTCTCCGACAAACTCTTAGTTACATTATCAACTGGTGTAAATCTTGTCTTCAGAAAGACGAACTGCTAGTTCAAAGAACATCATCATTATCCCATGGTAAATAGGTAATCTCGAATTGAAGGCTCTCACAAGCTCCGACGGTAGTGTACACTGATGCGGTAAAGCAATTTGGCAAGATACTATTTCTTCTCATATATATTCAGCTCCTGCATATTTTCCGATGGCGCCATAAGGATCTGTGTGACAGTCAAATCCAAAGGCAAGAGCGAATATATTTGAAATATAAATTTTGCTCATCACATAGCGGCTATTAAACTGATAGTACCCAAATTATTTCCATGACACTTGGAATCCACGGGGATCAGTTATGTGTGCACTACCTTTAAGAATTTGAGAATATCGTTGCAAATGTGTGTAATTCCAATATCCTTTTATCATAGATGGAATAGATTCTTCGTAACTTTGCATGTATAAAAAAACCCAGCCATATACCATGCAGCTTCATGATATCGTTTAAAATCTTCATTATATACAATGGTTCGAAGGGGCTACAAGAACGGCTATGTTTTTAGTCGCTTATAGAACAATTCCGTTCCAGTACTTGGAAATCATAGTTGTATTAAAACGAATGCCTTGAACGTTGTAGTGTCTTTCAGCAGTCAGAAACGCCTTGCCCGTAGAGTGGGGGAGGTCATTTTTTTCTTTGCGAAGATCATCATATACGTACCGCATTCTGAGAGCCACAGCTTGCTTTTGGTATTATATCCATATCGTATGCAAAAGGCCTAATACCCGCACTGCTAAACAATGGTGTGATGAATGTCTTTTCACATTTTCCGAGCGACTGAACAGCGATCCCAATCACTTTTACTCGTATTTTAAAGTAAAACTGCATCACAGAGAGGAAAAGAAATGGAAAGATAATAAGCAACAAACAAACGAACAAACGAATAGACAAAATAATCACAAGAATCATGTATTCGGCGAATATGTCGCAGGAGGGTGCTCTTAATAGTCCATTGAACGCCAGCCCGCCCCCCCCCCATAATAATGTATTATTTATATGCACTAGGGAAGGGAAAAAAGAGACAGGGGAAAGGGAGAAATCGTGCGGCAGTGCTGATCAAGGGCATGGTGCTATAAATCAATGTAGTCTTACCTTCACATCTGTCGTTTCATTTGTGATATATCATGGTTATAGGCCTTAGTGGATCATAACACCAACCTCATAAAAGGTCAATTGTCAATTGTCAATAGACGTGCATCCTGTCCCATTGAAAGGAGACGACACGGGTGGGGGGGGGGAACAAAGGCTCAACTTCGAGTACGCCGATTCTGGACCAAGACCAACCAGTTTAGAGTTAGACACTTGCCTATAGAACGTGACAACTACTTTTTAGAACAAGTAACTTGAATTTTGAAATTCCTTCTACTGCAATTAATGTTCAATCAATCCGCTACTGGGAGGCGAATGATATGCCTTGTATATAAAAAATACAAAAACTTGATGCTCGGAGTCACTGTACTAGTGTAATATACTTTTTTTTTTTGCCCTGTAAGACGATATACTTATACGACAGTCAGCGCTGCGATGCTTGTCATCCTCAGATTGAAAGTTGCTCGTCCATGATATAGCCTGTTGGACCACCAAAATATGTGCTCGTAATACTTTGCGGCATGAAAGTATCTCATTATCCTCATATCGGTGCCGAGACCTGATATTCCCGAGTCTACTTTGAACCACTCACCATGTGTGTCTACGGCACCAGATTCGGGGGGAGGGGGCAGGGAGAAAAACACAACAACATGACTTCTATTAGCCCGTCAGGATGACTGCTGTGGTTAATGGTGATAAACATTTTAAATAAACATGCATAAAATCTTTACCTATACAGTGTAAATTGCCTTCAGAATATTTCCTTGTACAAATAAAATTTGTAAAATTGCAGCTGCTGATCTGTTATCTAACAATCATGTCGAAAAAAAAAAATGTTTTGCTTTCATTCATGCCATGTCCGCCTTATGGGTATATACCTTGCATAAAAATGGAGGAATTTCGGAGCTTCGGCATTTGTTCCAAGTTCATCGTATTGCTGCCCGCAACCAGGGATAGCCTGGTGGTAGACAGTGTTGCTCCTTGAAAAGAGGTAGATGACAGCTTCGAGTCCCGTGGGCTTTTTAATTTCGAAATGTTTAATGAATTACAGATCAGACAAATTTCATTTGCAGATGGAGATTGACGAAAATCCAACTCTCACTCCCTGATTAATATTCTTTTGCTTTCATCTTCACTGTATCCAGGTTGTACGGCGCTACTTCATACTTTTTTGCTTTATCACATACTCCATGACATGTAAACCACTCTAATCAAAGTCAACATGTAATAAAATAGATTTTCTAGTTAATGAATTACCGTTACAGCACACGAGACCCGCTGAATCAGACGGCGCACACGCAGATTTTTTCTTGCTGTCGCAGACAATGGTACCATCTGTCTGATTTCTGGAGCATCTGAATATCACGCCCTCTTCGGTGGTACTTCCCCGCGAAAATGGACTTGATGTGAAGGCCTCGGCCGCTTTTGCATATCACAGTTTCCCGCAGATCACTCTTCCAACACTTATATCCCAGTCACTATGACTGCACACACGATGCCATGTATCTTGGTCGTGATCTCTGACCTCCACGTTTCCCTCATGGGGACCATTTCCGCCGATCAAGCGAACATCGTCTTCGAGAAATGGCGGTTTTGTGGAGGCTGTAGACGTAACGATTTTACAGCTCTTAGTGTAATTGGCGTACTTTAAGTGAGTCGTATGCTCCCAAGCAACAACAACACAACAACTATAAGAATAATAATAACGATAATGATAATGAATAATTGAGTATATGAATACAAATAAGTTGATATTGGGGTATAAATAATCTATGGTAAAATCAGGAAACGACGAATTGAATGAATATATGCACGAAAATTAAAGGGAAAAACGATATCATTAAAATGCACTTCGCCAACATGGTGATCTCGCAGAGAAAGTGCAGGAATATTAATTTTACAGTTTTGTTGACTATTTCTGTAATTTTTGTACATGAAATTTCACCTAAAAAATGAAATTGAAGGTACATAATTTTACAGACTCCTCTAAGTCAATGAAAAATTATGCTTTCTCTTTGATAAATGCGTAGAATGACATGTTTGATTGAGTTGCAGGGTTAACAAAAAGAAAGGCAAGCGTGACAACGACTTCATACACGAGGTACGGGTGTTAGGCAAATTTTGGTAACTGCACATTTTGGTAAAAGAATTTTTTTACCAAAATGTGCCGATAGTGCACCTATGCCTGACGGGATCAACTGTTACCAATATGTGCAGTTAAAAGTGAATGTGCCAGCACATTTTGCACAATCTGCACATTTTGGTAAGGGTGTGATTTCACGGAGCACGCGAACGATTTGCGAAGGATGCGAATGACAAAATCCAACATTCGGAAAAGTTTTTCTCCGAATGTGTTCCGACAATGAAGCCAAAACTACTCTTGCGCAATTTGTGCGAAGTTTCCACGGCGTATGTGCGAATGTCGTGTGTATCATTGCTTAAGTACGGCATGCACACGTACACGAAGAACACGCGATGAAAATGCGAACAACGAAACATTTTCAATAATCATGGGAGAAAATGTACCCAAGGAGAGGCGGAAGCTGTCTTGAGCTGATTTTTTTTCTTTCCTCTATTTCTCCTTTCTTTTTCTCTCATTTCTCTATCGTGTGCTTTCCTACATTTTTCTTCCTAAGACCTATCTCCACTAGTAAAGCATTTCATTTCTGTTCTTTTTTTGCAGTTCCTCTAACATATAATCTCTATTGTTCAAATAAAATTTTACATACTTTAGATTGATTTTAAGTGTATTCTGCGATCTTTTTTTATATCAAACACTTATTTCTCTTTGCTAGTCTTTAATTTTGTTTTGTTACTATAGTTGTTAATATTTGTTTGATGTTTAGATGTATGCTACGATTTTTATTTGTAGAAAACGTATAGGTCATACATCCCCCAAACGTGCGCTAAACGTTAGCGAGATTGTCTCAAAAGGTACGCGAACAGTTTGCGATTACGTCGTAAAATGATCGGAAAAACTTCTCAGATTTCGCGTAACATACGCGAGACATTCTCCAAAGATTCGGAGTCTGTTTGGGGTTTCACGAACATTTTGCGAACATCGCGCGTGTCTTGCGAAGGTATTGCGCATATGACGAGGCTTTAAAGACACTTTCGAGAACAATTCAAGAGCAAATCACGACCAAGTGTGCGGAAAAGGTTCGCAAAAAATTTCAAACTTTTTTGAAATTCTCGCCGAAGTGAAAACGACATTCGCGACGCTTCCGAACCCTCACGTTCGTTTAGCGATCTTTTGCAGACTAGAATACGAATGCTGGATTTTGCCATTCGCGTCCTTCGCAAATCGTTCGCGTGCTCCGTGAAATCACACCTTCACTTCGGCGAGAATTTCAAAATCACACCTTAAGGGTGTAATTTCACGGAGCACGCGAACGATTTGCGAAGGACGCGAATGGCAAAAATCACACCTTAAGGGTGTAATTTCACGGAGCACGCGAACGATTTGCGAAGGACGCGAATGGCAAAATCCAGCGTTCGTATTTTAGTCTGCAAAAGATCACCAAACGAACGTCAGTTGTTCGCGAATGTCGCTTTTACTTCGGCGAGAATTTCAAAAACTTTGAATTTTTTGCGAACCTTTTCCGCACACTTGGTCGTGATTCCCTCTCGAAAGTTTTAAAGCTTCGTCATATGCGCAAGACCTTCGCAAGACACGCGCGATGTTCGCAAAATGTTCGTGAAACCCCAAACAGACTCCGAAACTGTGGAGAAAGTCTCGCGTATGTTACGCGAAATCTGCAAAGTTTTTCCGGTCATTTTACGACGTAATCGCAAACTGTTCGCGTACCTTTTGAGACATTCTCGCGAACGTTTAGCGCACGTTTTGGGGTGTATGACCTATACGTTTTCTATAAATCTAAACATCAAACAATTATTAACAACTATGGTAAAAAAAAGTAATTAAAGACTAGCTAAGAGAAAGAAATGTTTGGTATACAAAAAAAAAATCGCACAATACACTTAAAATCAAAGTAAATAAAAAAAAAATATGTGACCGTGCACCTCAAAACGAACATAAAGTCGCGCACACTGATTTTGCGTGAGGACTGAAAATAAGTGAAATGGGTCAACCTTGCCGAACTTGACTTTTTCATATTTTCTGAAAGAGCGGATCTTCTTGTACATCATGCCAAAATTTGGTATCATAAAACGGGCAGAAAAGTGTGTTTGTTTTGAGGTGCACTGTCACATATGTGACCCTGCACCTCAAAACAAACAAAAAGTCGCCAGACATGAATTTTTAGTTAAGACCATATTCTGAAAGAGCTGACTTTAAGCTTTAAAATGATGTATAACTCAAATCAAATGGACTCTCCTAGCCTATCTAAATATTGGAAAGAAAGCACAAACTCAGGAAAAGTGTGAAGTGAGAAAAGAGGCTCTGAAGTACAGTGTCTATTCAAGCGCTTAATCTTTACCAAACCGTGCTGGCTGTGCGATGAATGGGACAAAAAACAGGAAGTAAACCACCAGAGTAACAACAATGAAGGGATTACCAGATTAAACTGAAATTAAACATGACTCATTAACACATTCTGTTCATAATTAACGCCAACTTTCAAAGCAGTAGCACTATCCTTTCAAAAGTTATTAGAGTTGAAAGTGAAGAGTGTGGACAAGGTTTTTCAGAAATGAAAAAGGGATTCTAAAGACACACCTAATCACACTATTCTACCAAAAATGTTCAAGATAAAATGCTAAAAAACACACTTTCCTGCCCGTTTTATGATACCAAATTTTAGCATAATGTAGAGGAAGACCCGCTCTTTCAGAAAATATGAAAAAGTCAAGTTCGGCTAGGTTGACCCATTTTACTTGTTTTCAGTCCTCACGCAAAATCAGCGTGTGCGACTTTATGTTCGTTTTGAGGTGCACTGTCACATATGTAAAATTTCATTTGAACTATAGAGATTATGTGCTGGAGGAACTGCAAAAAAAAAATCAAATGCTTTAGTAGTGGAGATAGGTCATAGAAAAAAGAATGTAGGCAAGCACACGATAGAGAAATGAGAGAAATAGAAGGGAGAAATAGAGGTTCAATGATTATTGGGAAAAAACCATACTGTACTTTAATAGCAATGACACACACGACATTCGCACATACATCTTGGAAACTTCGCACAAATTCCGCAAGAATAGTTTTCGGCTTCATTGGCGGAACACATTCGGAGAAAAAAAAATTTCCGAATGTTGAATTTTGTCATTCGCGGCCTTCGCCAAATCGTTCGCGTGCTCCGTGAAATCACACCCTAACTGAATTAAAAACCCATGGATTGGTTGAGAGTTAATTGTACGGTCAAGGAGGTAAGGCGATATATGGTCCCGAAGGCTCGAGTGAGCTATTGCGATCGCTTTTCGTCCGCATAAACTGTTTATATTTCCATCTTCTCTTCCAGAACCGGCGAACACATTTCAACCAAACTTGGTGGGAATCCTTCTAAGGAGGTAAGAACCCAAAGTTTCCCATGTGGAGTGTGCGTCCCCAAGGGGGCCGGGGGGGGGGGGATCCCCAAGGGAAAAGGGGTACATTTTTAAATTCTTCTTCTCCAAACCCAAAAGCAGTAAGTCTACATATGTTGTATGTAGATACCGCACCTGTATATATGAAGAATGTAGTTTGTTTATGACAAGACCCAAGATTCAATGGTCCCCTTGGGCCCTATAGGTGAAAGTTTGAGGGGTGGGGGCCAAGGGGGAAACATACATTTTCATCTTTTCCTTCAAAACCAGTGGGCGAATTTCTATTAAACTTGGTAGAGATGACCTTAGGGGGTTGGGTCCTAAGGTTATTCATGTTGGGCATGTGGCCCCCATTGGGAGCCCCCCTTCCCCCTCCCCTGAGGGGATGAACAGTATGTACGTAAAATCAATGCCATTTTCGTTTTAATAAATTGTGGCTTGAAATTATCAATTTCAGTGACATTATGGGCCTACCTGCTGAGTGAATCTTACACGTTTTCTTCTTAGCCACGTGCCCATTGGGTTCACCGTAGAAGCGGAACTTGTCGTCGGTGTACTCTCCGTCAGAGTACACCCCAAGCCCATTCCAAACCCCCCTCTCTAGAAACTTCACCTCCTCCTGATGATTCATAGAGTCACACTGTGGGGGATTTTGACCTTCCCATGTTGCAGTAAACACGTCATGCCGATCTGAAAGAGACGTACAGATTTACGAGATCCGGAGCTGAGCGATAAAAAAACAAACAAAAACATCCGAAATGATAAACTATAAATTTTTAATAAGCCATACTCTGCAGACTGATCTAACTTTATCCGGTAACGGTAATAGCATTATTCAAAGGTCATTCTCGATATAAAAGACTGATAATTTCCTGTTATTGTTCGATTTTTAGATGTATATCAAGAAAATGATTATTCTACATTGTAAAAAGCAAACGAGTTGGTATCTTCAATTGATTTAATCATTCATCGTATATTCCAGTTCAATCAAATTTATTTTATGTTGTTCTGCCATGGAACATGGAAAAGAAATCCACATGATATTAAGTTTGTATTAATAAAAGATGATTGTACGATGAAAACCAAACGTTATTATGAACTATCATCACAATAATGATATACATGTAAAAAGTAACGAATCCACCTTCTTGTATGGTACACTATCTATACTTTGAAGAAAGAATAACGGATTAAGGAGTCCATTAGAAACAAAAGTTTGTGCATTGCGGACAACTCATGCGATCTACTAAAACGCTTACAAGATAAATACATTTCATAATGTATTTTCTTGAAACTTTCTATGTGCACGTGTTACCAAATAGAAATTTTCTATGTAGATGTATCACCAGATAAGTATTCTATCGGAAAGTTTTGGGTTAGGGTTAGGGTTATTATTGAATTGAATTGAATTATCCATGACACTTCTTTAGCTTTCTTCATGAAACTTTTTGCACATGCATGTACTGAATGACAGTGATTATCTGGTGTTGGTTTGAGTCATTTATAGAGTCAAGCGTTAAATAGCAAGTTGAAATGCTAAAATTGTATCAATTACTCTATCAAATTCATCCGTTACGCTTCGAAAAACTGTTATTTATGGTGAATGTTGACTCCGCTTAAAGTTGCCCTTAAAACTCATACAATGTTCGAAACTGTTTTCCAGTAGTATTGTATGATGATTATGGTGTTTTTTCGTCATCATTATTGTGTCATTCATTTTCATGTGCATGTTTGTGTAAGGATTTTTGTATTTCATAACTCACTTCTTCTACTGCGCCTTGGGCACGTTAGTTATGTGGAATCGGCGCATTATAAGTGCCCTGTATTATTATTATTAACACTGACATCAAACCTTCTTTTCACCATACCAAGGAAAAAAACGTTTTCGAAAAATATATTGACAAAATGAAATCTGGTATCTAGCAATAAACAACCCATTGTTGCACAATGATCCTGAACGAGAAGATTTTTGTCCATTTGGTCAAAAGTCTCGGTAATAATATGTTCAAATGTCACGATTTTAACAGACATTGAAATTGTAACTCGACGCATCTTGATGAAAATGGATATTACGAGTTATTGTTAATTAGAACTGAGGGGCCCTGTGAGTTCAAAGAGTAAAAGTCAAAGGTGAAGTGAAAATGCACAAATTCCCAAAGGCCTGCTCTTTTACCAGTTTAGCCATCCATCCAAATTAAACCTTTGATAGTTCAAGGACAGTGTACACTGATCACACTTGTTACAAACATTTTAGCTCATCCTGTTTGTAAGTTATATGTAACTTTCGTCTCACATTGTCAAGACATACTCTATAAAGCAGTGTTGCCAATCTTTGCCAATGGCTACTATCATGGCTATTGGGAGAACAATGGATCATCTATATATATATATATATATATATATATATATGTTGATAAGGTAGTCCACGTGTTGGCAAGATAAAAAGATAAGTAACAAAGCTGCAACAAAGTTCATGCTGTATTCACCAACGGTTTATTTCTTCACACAAATTTTCGGGCGTCTCGCCGCCCTTTCTCAAGTGTTGATACTGAGAGAACAATAACAAAATTAAGCCATAACAATATATTGCAACCGTGTTACCAAGGATGCGCGCTTTAACGCATCCATGCTAGGCATCCTAACACCCAGCGCGCATCCTGGCAGCAGTACAATGTTACGTCATAATGAAATTACAATGAGTATAAAGCATACATGAAAAAACTTGGCACGACTGATACAGAAGTAATTCCTCTGAATACGCAGCTGCGGTGGTAATGTAAAAGCAGTGCATTATTTCTTTCAAAATTCAACATACACATAAATTAACTTTAATTCTAGTGTATAGATAATCTTTACATAATCTGAAATTATCATGATCAATATAAACATTCGATTTTTTAAAATCAAACTGAATCGTCACACTGATGGTTATGCAAAATATGTGCAAGCAGTTTACCATTCCTTTCAAACTTCAGCATACACATACATTAACTTCCAAATTCTGGTGAGTAGATAGTCTTTAAATAATCTGAGACTATAGCATGAATATGAAATACGTGAAAAATCATATTTTTCTTCTTTTGATTAAATAGATACGTCACAATACGTCTCGGAGTGGAAAAAAGACTGGTTCCAAGAAATGGTTAAAAGGAGCGTCAGCATTATATCACTCAAGCAATATAATGATAAGATCTATTGCAGCGGGGTAAACGGGAGAACATACAACAATAAGCGGCGCACCTACTTGTAAAAAGTGTAGTTCGTGAGCCATGATAGATCTATGTTCATGCCCTGTCCCTGGAAGCTTCGTGTGCGGATGATTGTTTTTAGTTCTTTCACGTGTCTTTCTTCAAATGCTTCCATGTCCTTGTATAAAATGCAACATTGCAGATCTGTTAGTGTGTGATTTGTTTTGTTGAAGTGTTGTGCGACTGGATGTTGTGTTTGACTTCTAATGATTGTGCTTTTGTGATTGTTGAAACGTTGTCTAAAATTTGTTGTTTCTCCGATGTAGACAGCCAGGGGACATTGCTTGCATGTAAGGCTGTATACTACATTCTTGCTGTTGCAGTCCCCTGACGTCGGGTGGAGGGTGTGGCCGGAGCCAAGTGTGATATCTGTATCTGTGATTAGGTGAGCGCATATTTGACATCGTTTGTTTCCACATTTATGATTTCCAGTAGGATTGATTGTTCTGTTGACTCGAGATCGTGTAAGCAAACTCTTCAGGTTGCGTGGCTGTCGTTGTGCATGTAAGGGACGTGCTGTTAACTCGGGAGCTACCGATTGGACTTGTTTGAGAGTAGGCCATTCTTTCCTCACTTCCTTCATGAACTGTTGTGATGTGGGATGATATGTTGTTACAAAGACTTTGCGTGTGTGTGAGTCTTTGGGTTTCAGATTATCATGATGTAGTAAGGATGAGCGTCTTTTTGCTATCGCGCGGTCTCTACCTGCTTGCACAATGTCTAACGGGTACCCCGCTGCAACGAATTTTTGCCCCAGCTTCAAAGACGCATCCAGAAATTCCTTGTGATCAGAAATGATTCGTCTGTAGCGGAGCATTTGACTGTACACAATTGACCTCTTAATATGATTAGGATGGAAGCTGTTGTACTTAAGATACGTCTGTCTGTCTGTAGGTTTGTGGTAAACAGACGTGTTCAGCTTCCCTCCTTCTTTGCGGATAGTCACATCAAGAAAGTGTACTTCTGACCTAGAGCTGTCCATAGTAAATTTGATGTCGGGATGAACCATGTTGAGCTTGGAGTGGAACTCCGACAGCTGTTCGTCAGAATGGGGCCAAATGAGAAAAATGTCGTCAATGTAGCGGACGAACATGCTAGGTTTTAGAGTTTCTTTCGAGAGGAATTCTTCCTCGAGTACGGCCATAAAAATACTGGCATACGCTGGCGCAAATTTAGTACCCATGGCAGTACCCTGAGTTTGTAGAAAGCATTCATCATCAAATGTGAAGTAATTATGTTTCAAGATGAACTGGGCAAGACGACAAATGTCTTCTATGGGCATGTCAGAAGAAGGGTCGTGTTTGGTCAAAAATCTACGCAATGCATTAACCCCATCGGAGTGAGGAATGTTCGTGTACAGACTGACGACATCCAAAGTGACTAGAGTGCAATTTGGAGGAAGCTGAATGTTGTCGAGTCTATTAAGAAAATCATTGGTATCTTTTACATAGCTCTCGACGTTATGTAAGACCCCTTGTAGATACTTGTCAATGAAAGCTGACATCGGTTCAGTAAGTGAACCTACACTGGAAACAATTGGCCGTCCAGGCGGAATGATCTTATGTTCTCTCGATAACTCAGTAATTTCGGAAGTTTCCAAATCTTCAGCATTTTTGTCAGTGGCATTTGCTACCATCGTCGGAAGTTTATGGATCTTAGGTAATGTGTAAAATCTACTAGTTACCGGCTTACTTGGTACAAGTTGTTTCGCTTCTCTCTTATCGATGTGTTTCAGGTTATTACAAAGAGTCTCAGCTTCCTTCGTGAACAAGCTCGTAGGGTCACTGTCAAGCTTCTTGTAGAATCTAGTGTCGGACAGTTGTCTTTCCGCCTCGGTGATGTAGTCCGCTGTATCCTGGATGGTGACGGCTCCCCCTTTGTCAGCAGGCTTAATCGTGATGTCAGCGTTGTCACGCAGGGATCGGATGGCGTCTTGCTGCTTCCGTGATATGTTCGATGAGGGTTCCCGTTCAGTCTCCTTCAGCAGCTTGTCGAGGTGTCTCTCCACATTGCTCACAAACGAGTCGATGAAGGGGTTTCTTCCGCTGGGGACAGCAGGGCGTCGCTTTTGATAGACTAGTTTCCTCGTCGGCCTAGGTTGCGACGCTTCTTCTTCCTCTGCCACTGCCTCTGATTCTGGGCACCTGTTTGCCGCGCGGAGTTCGGTTCGGCGGATTTTTGCGTGAACTGGAAAGTGTCGGCACACAGTTGCACTTTATCGAGTTGCCTGTTAGGGCAGAAAGACATACCGAGACCAAGTACGCTCTCCTCCCCTTCAGACAAAGTGTAACTCGATAAGTTAACAATAGGCCTATTATTCCTCTCACTGTCACTAGCAGGAGATCTAGTACCTGTACCAGCAAGGAATGTTGACTCACCGCGTAGTTTCTCCAGCTTTTTTCTTTTGCGGGCCATGCATATTCTCAGGTGGTTATTGTAATGCGAGTCTATTTGTGTAATGACTCTTGTCGCGTCAGAGTTCTCGCTACGGAGGATGTTGATGAGTAGTTCTTTCTGCTTTCGTGATGTCTCCGTCAAACGCTTTTTCCTCTCGTAGGAATCTTTGAGAGCGGCGTTTCTCAGAAGAGCTGAGGCCTTGTTGACGATGTTGGTAGCGCGCTGGCTGTTGTACGTTGATCGCATTGGGTTCTTCAGACGAAATCCTTTCGGTATCAGGCCAAGTTTCTTCGTTGTAGAAAGGAAAAATATATCCGAATGTGTCTGGGCTAGTTTTGTCACAGTTCTCTCGGTTTTCCTTCGAGCGTGGAGGCAATTCGCATGTAGAATATCCATGTTGATAAGGGTTCCTCTCGAAAGAAACTCTAAAACCTAGCATGTTCGTCCGCTACATTGACGACATTTTTCTCATTTGGCCCCATTCTGACGAACAGCTGTCGGAGTTCCACTCCAAGCTCAACATGGTTCATCCCGACATCAAATTTACTATGGACAGCTCTAGGTCAGAAGTACACTTTCTTGATGTGACTATCCGCAAAGAAGGAGGGAAGCTGAACACGTCTGTTTACCACAAACCTACAGACAGACAGACGTATCTTAAGTACAACAGCTTCCATCCTAATCATATTAAGAGGTCAATTGTGTACAGTCAAATGCTCCGCTACAGACGAATCATTTCTGATCACAAGGAATTTCTGGATGCGTCTTTGAAGCTGGGGCAAAAATTCGTTGCAGCGGGGTACCCGTTAGACATTGTGCAAGCAGGTAGGGACCGCGCGATAGCAAAAAGACGCTCATCCTTACTACATCATGATAATCTGAAACCCAAAGACTCACACACACGCAAAGTCTTTGTAACAACATATCATCCCACATCACAACAGTTCATGAAGGAAGTGAGGAAAGAATGGCCTACTCTCAAACAAGTCCAATCGGTAGCTCCCGAGTTAACAGCACGTCCCTTACATGCACAACGACAGCCACGCAACGTGAAGAGTTTGCTTACACGATCTCGAGTCAACAGAACAATCAATCCTACTGGAAATCATAAATGTGGAAACAAACGATGTCAAATATGCGCTCACCTAATCACAGATACAGATATCACACTTGGCTCCGGCCACACCCTCCATCCGACGTCAGGGGACTGCAACAGCAAGAATGTAGTATACAGCCTTACATGCAAGCAATGTCCCCTGGCTGTCTACATCGGAGAAACAACAAATTTTAGACAACGTTTCAACAATCACAAAAGCACAATCATTAGAAGTCAAACACAACATCCAGTCGCACAACACTTCAACAAAACAAATCACACACTAACAGATCTGCAATGTTGCATTTTATACAAGGACATGGAAGCATTTGAAGAAAGACACGTGAAAGAACTAAAAACAATCATCCGCACACGAAGCTTCCAGGGACAGGGCATGAACATAGATCTATCATGGCTCACGAACTACTCTTTTTACAAGTAGGTGCGCCGCTTATTGTTGTATGTTCTCCCGTTTACCCCGCTGCAATAGATCTTATCATTATATTGCTTGAGTGATATAATGCTGACGCTCCTTTTAACCATTTCTTGGAACCAGTCTTTTTTCCACTCCGAGACGTATTGTGACGTATCTATTTAATCAAAAGAAGAAAAATATGATTTTTCACGTATTTCATATTCATGCTATAGTCTCAGATTATTTAAAGACTATCTACTCACCAGAATTTGGAAGTTAATGTATGTGTATGCTGAAGTTTGAAAGGAATGGTAAACTGCTTGCACATATTTTGCATAACCATCAGTGTGACGATTCAGTTTGATTTTAAAAAATCGAATGTTTATATTTATAATGATAATTTCAGATTATGTAAAGATTATCTATACACTAGAATTAAAGTTAATTTATGTGTATGTTGAATTTTGAAAGAAATAATGCACTGCTTTTACATTACCACCGCAGCTGCGTATTCAGAGGAATTACTTCTGTATCAGTCGTGCCAAGTTTTTTCATGTATGCTTTATACTCATTGTAATTTCATTATGACGTAACATTGTACTGCTGCCAGGATGCGCGCTGGGTGTTAGGATGCCTAGCATGGATGCGTTAAAGCGCGCATCCTTGGTAACACGGTTGCAATATATTGTTATGGCTTAATTTTGTTATTGTTCTCTCAGTATCAACACTTGAGAAAGGGCGGCGAGACGCCCGAAAATTTGTGTGAAGAAATAAACCGTTGGTGAATACAGCATGAACTTTGTTGCAGCTTTGTTACTTATCTTTTTATCTTGCCAACACGTGGACTACCTTATCAACATGGATATTCTACATGCGAATTGCCTCCACGCTCGAAGGAAAACCGAGAGAACTGTGACAAAACTACCCCAGACACATTCGGATATATTTTTCCTTTCTACAACGAAGAAACTTGGCCTGATACCGAAAGGATCTCGTCTGAAGAACCCAATGCGATCAACGTACAACAGCCAGCGCGCTACCAACATCGTCAGCAAGGCCTCAGCTCTTCTGAGAAACGCCGCTCTCAAAGATTCCTACGAGAGGAAAAAGCGTTTGACGGAGACATCACGAAAGCAGAAAGAACTACTCATCAACATCCTCCGTAGCGAGAACTCTGACGCGACAAGAGTCATTACACAAATAGACTCGCATTACAATAACCACCTGAGAATATGCATGGCCCGCAAAAGAAAAAAGCTGGAGAAACTACGCGGTGAGTCAACATTCCTTGCTGGTACAGGTACTAGATCTCCTGCTAGTGACAGTGAGAGGAATAATAGGCCTATTGTTAACTTATCGAGTTACACTTTGTCTGAAGGGGAGGAGAGCGTACTTGGTCTCGGTATGTCTTTCTGCCCTAACAGGCAACTCGATAAAGTGCAACTGTGTGCCGACACTTTCCAGTTCACGCAAAAAATCCGCCGAACCGAACTCCGCGCGGCAAACAGGTGCCCAGAATCAGAGGCAGTGGCAGAGGAAGAAGAAGCGTCGCAACCTAGGCCGACGAGGAAACTAGTCTATCAAAAGCGACGCCCTGCTGTCCCCAGCGGAAGAAACCCCTTCATCGACTCGTTTGTGAGCAATGTGGAGAGACACCTCGACAAGCTGCTGAAGGAGACTGAACGGGAACCCTCATCGAACATATCACGGAAGCAGCAAGACGCCATCCGATCCCTGCGTGACAACGCTGACATCACGATTAAGCCTGCTGACAAAGGGGGAGCCGTCACCATCCAGGATACAGCGGACTACATCACCGAGGCGGAAAGACAACTGTCCGACACTAGATTCTACAAGAAGCTTGACAGTGACCCTACGAGCTTGTTCACGAAGGAAGCTGAGACTCTTTGTAATAACCTGAAACACATCGATAAGAGAGAAGCGAAACAACTTGTACCAAGTAAGCCGGTAACTAGTAGATTTTACACATTACCTAAGATCCATAAACTTCCGACGATGGTAGCAAATGCCACTGACAAAAATGCTGAAGATTTGGAAACTTCCGAAATTACTGAGTTATCGAGAGAACATAAGATCATTCCGCCTGGACGGCCAATTGTTTCCAGTGTAGGTTCACTTACTGAACCGATGTCAGCTTTCATTGACAAGTATCTACAAGGGGTCTTACATAACGTCGAGAGCTATGTAAAAGATACCAATGATTTTCTTAATAGACTCGACAACATTCAGCTTCCTCCAAATTGCACTCTAGTCACTTTGGATGTCGTCAGTCTGTACACGAACATTCCTCACTCCGATGGGGTTAATGCATTGCGTAGATTTTTGACCAAACACGACCCTTCTTCTGACATGCCCATAGAAGACATTTGTCGTCTTGCCCAGTTCATCTTGAAACATAATTACTTCACATTTGATGATGAATGCTTTCTACAAACTCAGGGTACTGCCATGGGTACTAAATTTGCGCCAGCGTATGCCAGTATTTTTATGGCCGTACTCGAGGAAGAATTCCTCTCGAAAGAAACTCTAAAACCTAGCATGTTCGTCCGCTACATTGACGACATTTTTCTCATTTGGCCCCATTCTGACGAACAGCTGTCGGAGTTCCACTCCAAGCTCAACATGGTTCATCCCGACATCAAATTTACTATGGACAGCTCTAGGTCAGAAGTACACTTTCTTGATGTGACTATCCGCAAAGAAGGAGGGAAGCTGAACACGTCTGTTTACCACAAACCTACAGACAGACAGACGTATCTTAAGTACAACAGCTTCCATCCTAATCATATTAAGAGGTCAATTGTGTACAGTCAAATGCTCCGCTACAGACGAATCATTTCTGATCACAAGGAATTTCTGGATGCGTCTTTGAAGCTGGGGCAAAAATTCGTTGCAGCGGGGTACCCGTTAGACATTGTGCAAGCAGGTAGAGACCGCGCGATAGCAAAAAGACGCTCATCCTTACTACATCATGATAATCTGAAACCCAAAGACTCACACACACGCAAAGTCTTTGTAACAACATATCATCCCACATCACAACAGTTCATGAAGGAAGTGAGGAAAGAATGGCCTACTCTCAAACAAGTCCAATCGGTAGCTCCCGAGTTAACAGCACGTCCCTTACATGCACAACGACAGCCACGCAACGTGAAGAGTTTGCTTACACGATCTCGAGTCAACAGAACAATCAATCCTACTGGAAATCATAAATGTGGAAACAAACGATGTCAAATATGCGCTCACCTAATCACAGATACAGATATCACACTTGGCTCCGGCCACACCCTCCACCCGACGTCAGGGGACTGCAACAGCAAGAATGTAGTATACAGCCTTACATGCAAGCAATGTCCCCTGGCTGTCTACATCGGAGAAACAACAAATTTTAGACAACGTTTCAACAATCACAAAAGCACAATCATTAGAAGTCAAACACAACATCCAGTCGCACAACACTTCAACAAAACAAATCACACACTAACAGATCTGCAATGTTGCATTTTATACAAGGACATGGAAGCATTTGAAGAAAGACACGTGAAAGAACTAAAAACAATCATCCGCACACGAAGCTTCCAGGGACAGGGCATGAACATAGATCTATCATGGCTCACGAACTACACTTTTTACAAGTAGGTGCGCCGCTTATTGTTGTATGTTCTCCCGTTTACCCCGCTGCAATAGATCTTATCATTATATTGCTTGAGTGATATAATGCTGACGCTCCTTTTAACCATTTCTTGGAACCAGTCTTTTTTCCACTCCGAGACGTATTGTGACGTATCTATTTAATCAAAAGAAGAAAAATATGATTTTTCACGTATTTCATATTCATGCTATAGTCTCAGATTATTTAAAGACTATCTACTCACCAGAATTTGGAAGTTAATGTATGTGTATGCTGAAGTTTGAAAGGAATGGTAAACTGCTTGCACATATTTTGCATAACCATCAGTGTGACGATTCAGTTTGATTTTAAAAAATCGAATGTTTATATTGATCATGATAATTTCAGATTATGTAAAGATTATCTATACACTAGAATTAAAGTTAATTTATGTGTATGTTGAATTTTGAAAGAAATAATGCACTGCTTTTACATTACCACCGCAGCTGCGTATTCAGAGGAATTACTTCTGTATCAGTCGTGCCAAGTTTTTTCATGTATGCTTTATACTCATTGTAATTTCATTATGACGTAATATTGTACTGCTGCCAGGATGCGCGCTGGGTGTTAGGATGCCTAGCATGGATGCGTTAAAGCGCGCATCCTTGGTAACACGGTTGCAATATATTGTTATGGCTTAATTTTGTTATTGTTCTCTCAGTATCAACACTTGAGAAAGGGCGGCGAGACGCCCGAAAATTTGTGTGAAGAAATAAACCGTTGGTGAATACAGCATGAACTTTGTTGCAGCTTTGTTACTTATCTTTTATATATATATATATATATATATATATATATATATATATATATATATATAAAGCCATAATCCATTGTTCGCGATCGGTTCACCTGTACCGTTGAGAATGTGGTCTACGCGATCACTTGTACAGCCTGCCACAAGATCTACATAGGTGAGACGAAACGGAGACTAGCAGATCGCGCAACCGAACACCTCCGATCAGTAAGGCTCAATACACCGGGACTTCCAGTGGCCCAGCACTTCAACCGGCCCGGGCACACCATTAACCACCTGAAGATCGGTGTAATGACGACCTGTCATAATGGCCCAGACGAAATCCGCAAACTACGAGAAGAGCAACTAATCTATCGCCTCGGCTGCCTTCACCCCAATGGACTGAATGTTTCTTTCCGTTCTTTCTCCGTTAGGGAATAATCCTTCTTTTTTATCTTCGTTTCCTTCTCCCTCTCTCTCTTTCTCTCTCTCTCATCTGCAATTTTCTACCTCCTTGCTTTGTGACGTGCTTTCTCTTTGTTCTTTGTGACGTCCTATTTTGTACGCTTCTTCTATTTTCCTTACCTTCCTAGTTTTCTTTGTGACGTCCTACCTTGTGCGCTATTTGTCTATGTGCGCCCTTGTGCGCTTTTTGTGTTTGTGCGCATCTTGTTATGGACGCGCTACCATCACAGTGACGACGCATCTTTTATTTTGATCTGCTTCAAAATATAGTGTCAAATGTAATTGACTTGACAAAGCCCTATGGGCGAAAATTCGTCAAATTTACGTCTCCAACGGAGTTTATATTGACCTACTGTTGTGAATATATATATATATATATATATATATATATATATGTATATATATATATATATATATATATCAGTCGCATAGCAGCATATGTATGTTTCTTTGCTTTGTTATCTTTTTGTCATTAATTTACCCAAGGATGTCTCTCCTGCGTTCTTCTATTCATTTTGTTTCTTCTATTTCTTTCTGACATTGCTACTTGCTGCTATTACCAGACGTCGTTTTACAACTCCTTCTCGCCATAATTCGACTCGTGACACGTTTAGGGATATATACCATACCGCCCTTTATCATGCTGCTATAGTGATGAGGGGCCAAAAAGAAGAAGCAATCTAGACTATGAATAATAAATTGCAGATATACCGGAGCCATTAGAGAAATTAAATTCTGTTAATACGCAACAGACGCGCGAATAAGCTTACGGCAACTATTTACGAGATATTGCAACCTCATGGTTGAAATTTTGTAACTGCTCCCGGTAGTGCTTATAATGGAACATGTTGGCCCGAATTCACGAATGTGGTATAAATCTTAGTGTCTATGGTTTAACCCCTGGACAAAGACCAATGGGCGCAAAGTGTCGCACGGAATAGTTCGTTACGAATTCAGTTATTTCGTCGACGAAATTATCATTTTGTAAAGGAATGGCATAAAAACGTCGAGGAAATGACTGATTTTGTGACGAAATATTCCGTGTGACAAGAATGTCATGGCGCCACAAGGTCATTTTCCATGGTTTAAACCATGGATAAGATTGTGCCGTCTTTGGGAATTCGGGTCTTTAGCGTTTGTTCCAACTTTCGGCAGTGAGACGCCATCAGTTGTTGCGTTTTATAGTCTTTTATTTTGCACATACCAACAAGAAGGAATATGGCCACAATCCCTGGCAACAAATGAATGGCCTCTTCCTGGTACAGAAAATAATGAATATATCACGAATACGTGTGTGTCATCTATTTGAAAAAAGGGTTTGATGAAATTCATCATAACTCTCTGTTAAAGGGACAGTTTAACATTGGGAGCAACGATTTTAAATAATGTTCGAGTTACCACATTTGATGCATATGTGTAAGTCAGTTGTATCACAAAAATACTCTACCATATAAAAGTTTTGTAATAAAGTCTTTAATATGAGGAAATATTGCTGTTTTTTCTTACTTCTTAAACCATAAGTGTAGCCGGTTTAGTATACATGTTGGTATAGAAGCAATATCATCATAACTCTTGTTCACATGTTGTGTATTTAGCAATACTTAACACGCTTAAGATTGATAATGCTGATTGAAGCAAACATACCTCTCCCATCCTTTCTTCTATCCTATCGCTTTGCAAGTCACCCCTGCCTCCTATTTCTGAATATGTTATGTATCATAATTATACCAGCGCTGCACGCAAATCAGGCAATACTTAAGCTGTAGCCCTTTTGTAGATTATTCATTGCATCGCTGATATGTTTTGGTGGGCATTGTAAGGGCAATGAAGACACTATATTGCTTTATGTTGTCAAGGCAATGAAGAATAAATGATATACATTGGTTGTTCCTATCCTTGTATCAAATTTTAGACCTATTATAAAACTGTTTTTGTCTCATCTTGAAATGGTAAATATTATTAACATCGATATCAAAACATCTAATTATTTTTCTCCTGAAATCATGAACAAGGAAAACGGTGGAAATAATAAACAAACACCGCCTTCATTAACAATATTGTTGGCAAATCATTCAGATCATCGAAATGTACATGTATCAGTCATATCTAAAGCATATCAGAAAACAATTGATGGAATCAACATAAACACATATCCCCCTCTCCTCTCCTTTGTCAGGGTCTTTCATTCACATTCGGTGGCCGACGGTATATGTGACCCTGCACCACAAAACCAACAAAAAGTCGCCAGACATGGATTTTTAGTTAAGGGTAGATCCTGAAAGAGCAGACTCTAAGCTTTAAAATGATGTATAACTCAATTTAAATGGATTCTCCCAATCTTTATAAATACTGGAAAGAAAGCACACACTCTGAAAAATGTGAACTGAGAAAAGAGGCTCTGAAGTACAGGGTCTATTCAACATGTTCAAGCGTTTAATCTTTACTTAGCCGTGCTACCTGTGCCATGAATGGGACAAAAAACATGATGTTAATCACTGTAGCCCCGACAATTAAGGGATTATTAGCTTAAACTGAAATTGAGAATGGTTTATAGCCATATTTGGACCTTGCTAAATGTCAACTTTCAAAGCAGTAACATCATCCATTCAAAAGTTATGCAAGTTGAAAGTGAAGGGGGTAAAAATGATTTTCAGGAAATGAATGGCGCCTCTAAGAAAAACCTGATCACAATACTCTACCAAAAGTGGGTTGTACAAAAACTGCTGAAAACCCACTTTCCCATTCAAATTATGATCCCAAAATCAAGAATAATGTAGAAGAAGAATAGCTCTCTCAGAAAACATGGAAAACTCAAAATTTGCTCGCTTCACCCATTTCTCCTTTGTTGAGTCCTCACGGAAAATCAAGGGGTGCGACTTTTTGTTTGTTTTGTGATGCACGGTCACATAATACTTTTGTAGTTTTCACCAATAAGGTCAGACTTATTCAAGCGTCATTCTGCTTAAACAAACACTGGGAGCTATTTTATCATTAGGCATATTATTTTCAACACGGGCTGGCAAATTATTTTTAAGCCCAACACAACAGAATTAAATATTTTTGCACGTGTACTATCACTTTGTTATATTATATGTCAAGCACAGAAATTCAATTACTCTTAATTATGGGCACAGAAATACTCGTTTCACTTTCATGTGATACCTGGCATCCTAGAAAAGTACGTAATTATACAAGTATCTTGACTCAGGTAATGGCTGTACGCCTTTTCGTCAGTCCTTTGCTCCAATTTGTCAAAAACCTTCTCTGAAAAGCTTTTCGTTCCCCTAAAATCGAGTGTTTGTGTCGCAAGAAGCGATGGCGTCGATGGGGCGTGATATCTTGAAGGAATTTGCCTCACAAACGCTTGCTTCTGGTACTTCAAACTGCTATCGATAAGATGATGAATCGTAAAACAGTACTCGGTCTATTTGTTTGTCAAGTGCTATAATTTATTTTTGCAATAAAAAGCATGAATTAAGTAGAGAAAACGACAAAAGGCAGATCTTGAGAGGTGCAGAGAAAGAGATGTGTTTGTAAATTAATTTTCTGTTAAAGGGATTGTTTAGTTTTGCTTGAGAACTAATTTCAAGTTTCTAACAATTTTTTTTTTTGGGTGAAATAATATGAAAGAGCATGTAATTCTATGAGGAAATCAATGTTTATTTGATGAAAATTGTTTTTGAAATGGCCGAGATATCCAAAACAGAGCGATTCTAATAGTGTGGGACCCACACTTTATTACGATCCCTTTTTGTTTACTTTGTTTTTTTGATGTTTCAGTCATTCCGAACTCGCTTTTCATCGAATAAACTTTAAATTCCTCTTAAAATGGTATGCTCTGTACTATATCAGTACCATGTTTTCTTGGTATCTCGCAAAAAGTTAAAAGCCCAATTCTCATCTCCACCAATACACTGTACCACTCCTTTAAAAGTCAACACCAACTAAAGAAAAAAAAAGACCAAACTAAACAAAAATGCCTTTTAGTGTACTTTATTCGATAATGATTATTTATAATCGTTCACACAAAGCCACATATGTATCATGTGACAATTTCGAGGGGATGCATTTATCAATCAAGGGAAGTGTAGATACCTAGATGCTTCTTGCATCGCTTTATCATAATATTGAACGTGTAGCCTGTTTTTCTTACGTTTTGCTGAATTCTTTTCCAAACCTTTCCGTAAAGCCCGACGTTGCGAGGTGATGCATAAACACTGATGAGGCGCTTTACTCACGTTGCCTTAGTATTGAGAAAGACAAAAAGGTAACAAAAAAGAAACACACTATTTACTACACTCTTAAAATAGTTGGGCAAAAAAATGCCAAACTTTTAACCAACACTTGGCAACATACTGTCCACACAACTATTGGTTAGAATCTGCCCAACTGATGTTGGGGAACGAGTTTGGTATGTGGGTGGGCAAATTAAATTGGCCATCTGCTGTTGACCAATCAGACTTTACCCATCTTTACAATTTCCCAGTCGTTGGTTATATTTTGAGTTGGGTAACCATTTGCCCAACCAATGTTACCCAATTAGATATTGCCCAACTTCCATTTGTCAACTGGGATCCAGTTGACAAAATTTTGTGTTGAATTATTTGATGTGTGGGTGTTTACCAGAACATGTGTACGTCAAGACATTATTCATATCTAACCTATCATAATCCTAAAGCTATTCGTAAAGCCTATACCTACAAGTACATCTAGGCTTAGGCTACATCCTAGACCTATATATTTCATTCATAATAGTTATAGGGCCATTTAATGCTTTAAGACATGGTTGCCACGTACATTGCACTTTCATTATAAAAATATGAAAATACCTCATCAAAGGTACATGTTTAAATTGTGGATATCATATCAATAATATTCCTTCTAATACATTTCAGTCATTTAAGAGTTTATTGAATCAGAAAAAAAAAACAACATTAGATTTAACAATAGTTTAGCTTTTTTACGAAGAGACCTGAATAGTTTATGAGTATTCATGAGCAAAAAAAAGAAAAGAAATAGTAGAAACCAATAGAAACCAACTGGTACCAACTGGTATCAACATTTCTATGTTTTATTAGTGGGTTTTAATCTGGAATGAAGTGGTAAGCAAGTCCAGTCAGGTATATGGGTTTCAAATTGTGTCATCTAACGTTTTGCACACAAACCGACACACACACGCATGTACACACACACAAAAACACAAACACACACAAAACACAAAAAAAGCAATTATTGTAGGAGTATCCTACAATATTTTTGCTCCCACATAGAAATACTCCACAATGTTGATTTTTTAACCCCTCTGGTGTTAATCGAATAAAGGGAAACGTAAGAAAATTATGCCAAAGTACGTCCATATATACCTATATATACATAAATACTGTATAGCCAATACCGTGTGTGTGTGTGTGGTTGTCCCCCCCCCCCCCATTCCTAAAACGGAGAACACCCTATAGTAATTCTTGGTACCCCCTACAAAATCGTACCGTTTCGCCATTCTTCAATACGTAGGCCTATACTACACACACACACACACACACACACACACACACACACACACACACACACATACACTGTCACATACATAGACACATACACGCGTACACGCACAGACCTTTTTAATTGTCCATGAAAATTTACCTACATAGAAAGGAAGGTCACAAAATTACCCAAGTACTGGTAAGAAATACCCAGGCTTAATGTGCAAAATAATCTTAAGGCGAATTTCGACCCAAGTATCAGTTGCCCAACAAAAATTACCCAACACGCAAAGAGAATGCGTCACTTACACAACAGCGGGGCAAAAAGTACCCAACTCTCCATTACCAATTCTGTTGGTAAATATTTGCCCAATATCTAAGTAAGGATAATTGCCCAATATTGGTTTAATTACCTAAAAGATTAATTGGATGATAATTGCCCAGAATGACGATTTTTTTTTCCCAACCAACAATTACCCAAGTAACAGTGACTAAATTTACCCAATATCTTAAGACTGTATATAGACAAAGTGTTTGGTTTTCGGTCAAACACCATCCCCCTTCTCCCATTTTAAAGTCCTTGCTTTACAAAAACTATTGTGGCTAGCACACGATGTCATGCATATAAATGCTGTTAATTCAGTAGTGTTTGCTGTATAGAGAGGGGATCACAACGTATGTTCAAACAACCACACACCGACCGATCGAGGGAGATGTGGGAAGGGAGATTTTGCAATTTCAAAAATGAAAATAACTGATCTTGTCCAAATTTCTGATATACTATTTGGATTTTTAAGTGCATAATACAAATGGATATTCGAGTGAAAGTAAAAAGCATTATCTCCCACCTCTTTCATGTCTAATGGAGGTGGACCTATGGAAGTAGAAATACTCTGGAAGGGAGTTATCCTCACATCTTTACTATACATATTATTCATAATTGATGCAGTTTTTATACAAGATATTCAGAAATTTGTCAACCTCAAAAGTGTAATAAATTGAAGGGGTCGGCCCCTTGGAAATTCAACGATATGCTCTGACTATTTGTGGAATATTGGGGAAATTATTAATCCCCTATTAACAAGCTGTAGAAAATTTTGGTACTATAGAACCCATTATACTACAAGGCCTATTCTACCAAGAATTAACAATCACCTTCAGAGACATTTCAATGCGGATGCTTACCACTTCATGCTGAATGTTCCTTACACAGCGTATCACAGCTTAATTTCGAATAGTTTGTAATTGTTTTTGGTTTCTTCGAAGTAGTGTTCTAAATATCTTCCCCACAAAAAAATGTTGCGTCATGCTTAGAATCGTTATTGCTCTTACCAGGTGCACTGTACACATACGTAACCGATTTGCCTTCCTACCGGCTTCTCTCGTAGAAAAGTTGCAGCAGGTAACAGTTGCGCGCTCTTTCGTGAGTACTTTGCTGTCATCAGACGAGAAGCTTTTTGTTATCAATTATCCGAGAGTGTTTCATTCCTAAACCTCTATCGTGATATCGCAAGGGGCAAAACAGCAATAACAACGGCCGTGGGTTGTGGTATATCAAAGCAACGTGCGTCACGAAACGTGGTTGACTCTCTATGTCATATTGATAAGATGACAAATCGTAAAACGGAACTTCTTCAATTTTCAGCAGTAAAGATGTCTAAATTGATGAGATGAGACCCCACAAAAAAAAAGCGAAAGAAGAGGAAACGTGTCGTCGAGATCTTATGAGATGCAGAGGGAGAAAGAGATGGATATACAAATGTTATGCAGTGCGTATAAAAAAAAAAAAAGTAGCCCAGCTTGGAGGCTACTGTTTTGTAATTGTCCGCTATAGAGAGCGTAATGTTGGTTGTGATGAAAGGGGAACTGTTCCTCTTTCCATTGATACAGAAATAAATATTCTTTCCTAACAACTAACCTTGTGCTCTCCTAAGCTGACAATTATGAAATAGTAGCCCTCCACAATTCGATTACTTTTTTTTATAAGCACTCTATAATAAACACATAAAGAAAGACAAATTATCTAAAATCAAAATTACCGAGAACACGCCGACCAAATCGAAAAAAAAAGACACACACAAACACACACAGACACACAAAAGCAAGCCTGTTAGTGTTTTTTATTTAACATAATCATTGATTTACTAACACAATTTTATGTATTTACGTATACAATTTTCTGTTCCTTCCACAATCAGCTGACAAGGATGGTTTCTTCAAAAATTAAAGGGGTATGCCCGTTCCTCCGTTTTTTTTTTTATTTCATTCGTTTTAACAAAATACAAATAAAATAGGGGCGCTTTCGGCCTGGATCCGCTTATGATTATTGTTCAGGTCCAGGTCTTTCTACTGATTTAAGGCTTAGTCCATAATTAGGCTCTCATGGCATGACTCTGCGTTTTAATGCATCTATATCTGGTTTCACCTTATCTGCAGTTTGTTCATACTGGGTGGAATGGGGCAGAATGAGTGGCCTTTTGATATGAAGCTATGTGCAGGATGATATCAATCTATTTACGGTATTTCGGGGCATAACGAATGAACTTTTAATACACAGAGATTCATTCGATACATAGTTCTGTGAAAATGTTCGTAGATGCGGTCTCATAAACACTGATAAAAGGAAGAGAGGATTTCACGAGTGATATGTTAAAGAGCGCGTGTAAATACCTCGGCTCGTAACAGGAATATCTCAAGACTATGCTTTACGTACACTATACTCGTTCAACACACGGTTACAGCTCGTTATTTCAAAGGTTCGTAATTCTGAAAATGAAACGCGGCTCATTATTCCTAAGGTTTACGAAAATTCTTTAATCTGAAAGTGAAATAAGGTTGGGAAATACAAAAGTGAAAATAAAGATATCGATTTTTTTTTGCGACAACATATGATGCTTTAATAAAAAAAAAACCCAAAGAATAAAGAGCAGTAGCATTTTACGCAATGAATTAAAGCATTCACACATAACTTACACACACACGCACTGCGATGTGTACAAACACACATGATACACATACTTATTGATAAAATTCGTGGATGCATAATGTGTACTTGTGTATGTCTGCCTGTGTGTGTGTGAGAGAGAGAGAGAGAGAGAGAGAGAGAGAGAGTGTGTGTGTGTGTGTGTGTGTGTGCACGTTAGTGAATTTACTTCTGTAATAACTCTGTTGGGTTGTTGTACATAAACACAAATGAATATGATGCGCATTTTCTTTAACAACATTATGTTTACTCGATCTTTGCAATACAATCTTAGGTTTACAATCTTAGGTTTACTTTACATAAATACCAAATAGATAATATAATAAAATAGATAATAAATAGCAAAACATGCATTGTAGGTAGCCCAAATTTGTGCAACACATTTTCTTTTCTTTTTTTTTTAACACGTACAGCTAAATTTTCCACGAAAGTAACCGATTTAATCGATTGAAGAATGCAGCTTTTTAATATAGGCCTATAGGGTTTCCCGGCAAATATCGCACTTTTTTCAGTCCAATTCCTAATTGCTGCATTCAATTTAGCACAATTTAGCCTAGATGGCATGTTTGGTACTTCAGTTTTATTATCTTTTCATTCAAATTCATTTGGGGGCATTCAAATTACCTTTAACATCATTCGAATCAGCACTTCGTTCATTCAATTTAGCATGATATAGTCACGTGATCACGTATAGGCCTACGCTGCGCTTGTTCATTCGAGTTCATTCTTGGGCATCCAATGTCGCATTTAGCGCAGTCAATTTAGCAGGCACGTTTGTGTTTTTACTCAGTATTCCTTTTTTTTTTCATTTTTATTGTTTGCATGCATCATAACATTTTACATGTTCGTATTCATTCTTTATTCTGATATCACCTTTGCAACAGCACTTTCAAATTATGTGTTAAATTATGTGTATGGGCTTATAATGTACGATAACATTATTTCATTCACAGATACACTGTACATTAATCTTAAGAATGTTATGACATTAAATGGGAGATGGAGGTTTCAATTAACATCGTGACCATTTCTTTCATCTGCATGTTTCATTATTTTCATTTGGTGGGTGTTATATTGCGTTAGTCATCATTAGGAATAAAGCTCTTGGATCAGCTCTAGCCATCAACTTGTCAAGGTTATTACCTTCAAATGCTTCTATGATTCTTTCCCTCTCTTCTTGAGAGATACGCCTGTATCTAACTCCTGCTGCCATAACTGTACATAATCGTAAGTGAAGTGAATCTATGGTACTGGTGCATGTATAGTATATGAAAGAAGAGGGGCGTTACAGAGCAATAAACCTGAGTTATTTATTGCCAAAGATACCTTTACTATATACTTAACAGTGTGTGGATTAAACAAAAATTCACATTTAAAAACGTATAAATCACGGTACTCATCTTTTCAAAATACAAATAACATTACAGCAATTTGAATCAACATGTTTGGAATTTGACTGCCCATACGTGAAATTGAATGAATGAAATACCATTTTCCGCCAATGCTAGTGAATTTGAATGACTGAAGAGCACGTGCCAATTTGAATGCCCGTTTTACGAATTCGAAAGGCACATGTGCGAATTTCATTGATCGAAATGCTAAATTGAACGAATAAGTTGCAATTTTGAATGACAGAATGTGCAGTGACGAGGATTTTCGCTGAATTGAATGAACCTTTTATCAAAATATGGACTGACAAAAGTGCAAAATTGTCGGGGAAAACTTGTATTTTAATTAATAAGATGTAAGCTCATAAGCTTTTTTTTTATTCAGTGCAGTTCATTTTATTTTTATACTTTTTTCCGACAAAGCATAGCAGAAAGTTTAAAAAAAGCAAATGACTCACTCACTTGACCGCGTGAAGATGAATGAAAGTTAACAACATTAATAGAGGAACGTAACGTAAGGTAATAACCTTGACAAGTTGATGGCTAGAGCTGATCCAAGAGCTTTATTCCTAATGATGACTAACGCAATATAACACCCGCCAAATGAAAATAATGAAACATGCAGATGAAAGAAATGGTCACGATATTAATTGAAACCGATAAGTCCATTTTTACAGATTTTGAAGTACGGTCTCTGTCATGAAGTACATAATAGTACCTTTTAAATGGTATATTGGTCACTACATATAAAGGTACATTTTTGAAGTTATGGTCAAAAGAAGCAAATATTTTCTTATTATTCTTGACTTATATTTTCTTGACTTTTAATCGCAAATATTTCCATTTTACAAATATGGGCTTATCGGTTTTTGCAAACAAACTCTTCATTTGTTTGTGATTTTTTTATAAAGTTTATTGTAATCCAGTGTTTTATCATGTATATGTACACATGGCTCCCCCGGAAAGCTGTTGAGAAACTAAGGGGACAACCCTGTTTTGATAAGACGGAATGCATAATGAATGAATAAATGAATAAATGTGACCCTGCATCTCAAAACAAACAAAAAGTCGCCAGACATGAATTTTTAGTTAAGACCATATTCTAAAAGAGCAGACCTTAAGCTTTAAAATGATGTATAACTCAAATTAAATGGACTCTCCTAACCTATCTAGATATTGGAAAGAAAGCACAAACGCAGGAAAAGTGTGAACTGAGAAAAGAGGCTCTGAAGTACAGTGTCTATTCAAGCACTTAATCTTTACCAAACCGTGCTGGCTGTGCGATGAATCGGACAAAAAACAGGAAGTAAGCTACCAGAGTAACAACAATGAAGGGATTATGAGATTAGCCAGAAATTGAGCATGCCTCATTAACACATTCTGTTCATAATTAATGCCAACTTGCAGTAGCACTATCCTTTCAAAAGTTGTAAGTTGAAAAGTGAAGAGTTGAAAGTGAAGAGTGTGGACAAGGCTTTTCCGAAATGAAAAAGGGATTCTAAAGACAAACCTAATCACACTATTCTGCCAAAAATGTTCGAGATAAACTGCTTTCAGAAAATATGAAAAAGTCAAATTCGGCTAGGTTGACCCATTTCACTTATTTTCAGTCCTCACGCAAAATCAGTGTGTGCGACTTTATGTTCGTTTTGAGGCGCACGGTCACACAAAAAAAAATGAATAAGGAAAAATAAATAAATGAATAAGGAGAAATAAATAAATAAATAAATAAATAGATACACACACATATATATATATATATATATATATGTATATATATATAAATAAATAAATGAACAAAAAAATAAATAAATGAATAAAGGGAAGGACGGATAGTACGTGATGATTTCTAGGCTTAATTTCATCGCCTTAAAAAGTGTTCCTTTACCTTCTTTCAATGATTTTGAAACTTTTATTGTTTGAAGTGAGATATTTCCAATATGAGACAACAGTCTCGCAATTACTTCTGTGGCATCTCTTATCAGTCTAGCAGGGATAGTGTCATAACGACATGCTTTATTTACTTTCAGAGACAACAATTGACGTCAGACCTCATATCATCTATTCTGCGATTGGTTCAAAATTGAGTGTGCTTTCACTCTGACCGCAAGGATAATTAATATCGCTACTACCATTAGGAGCTTGTTATCATTTTAACACGCTAGATATGGACTCACACCTACCAAAAGTCATTACAAACTTGTCTGATCCCCTGTGTAGAAGAAATGCATTTCCTGCCACATTCTAAACTTGCATCTGCCGACTTAGTATATTATGAGGTCTGGGTCATATCTAAAATGTCTCATTTAAACGACATGCGAATATAAATGTGTTCGGTTGTATGTGCGTGTGTGTGTATGTGTATGTATGTGTGTGTGCGCGCGCGCTTCCTCTTGCCAAGTATATCTCCGAGTACTAAAGGTATTAAGCCTTTTAATGGTTATAACAAACTCGGTAGTTACATTATCAATAAGTGTAAATCTTGTCTTCAGAAAGACGAAGTGCTAGTTCAAATAACATCATCATTATCCCATGGTAAATAGATAATCTCGAATTGAAGGCTCTCACAAGCTCCGACGGTAGTGTACACTGATGCGGTAAAGCAACTTGGCAAGATACTGTTTCTTCTCAAGTATATCACCTCCTGCATATTTTCCGATGGTGCCTCAAGGATCTGTGTGACAATCAAAACCAAAAGTAAGATCGGACACTTGTGAAAAAATTTCTTATCACATAGCGGGCTATGAAACTGATAATGCCTAGATTATTTCCATGACACTTGGAGTCCACGGGATCAGTCATGGTTGCACTACTTTTGAGAATTCGAGAGCACCGTAGGTTGCCAATGTGTGTCATTCCAATATCATAGATGGAACAGATTCTTCGTAACTTTGCATATGTGACCCTGCACCTCAAAACAAACAAAAAGTCGCCAGACATGAATTTTTAGTTAAGACCATATTCTGAAAGAGCAGACTTCAAGCTTTTAAATGATATATAACTCAAATCAAATGGACTCTCCTGATCTATCTCGATATATGGAAAGAAAGCACAAACTCAGGAAAAGTATGAACTGAGAAAAGAGGCTCTGAACTACAGTGTCTATTCAAGCGCTTAATCTTTACTAAACCATGCTGGCTGTGCGATGAATGGGACAAAAAACAGGAAGCAAACCACCAGAGTAACAACAATTGAAGGGAGTATTAGATTAAACTGAAATTAAGCATGCCTCATTAACACATTCTTTCCATAATTAATGCCAACTTTCAAAACAGTACCACTATCCTTTCAAAAGTTATTAGAGTTGAAAAGTGAAGAGTGTGAACAAGGTTTTTTTAGAAAAAAAAAACACACTTTCCTGCCCGTTTTATGATACCAAATTTTAGGATAATGTAAAGGAAGACCCGCTCTTTCAGAAAATATAAAAAAGTCAAGTTCGGCTAGGCTGACACATTTCACTTATTTTCAGTCCTCACGCAATATCAGAGTGTGCGACTTTATGTTCGTTTTGAGGTGCACGGTCACATTTATCATATGAAAAAACAAACAAACAAACAAACAGCCAAATACCAGCTTCATGATATAGTTTTGAGTCATCATAATGGTGCAACGGACCAACAAGACCTTCAAAATCAAAAGTAAGATGGAATATATCTGAAATATTTGCTTATCACATAGCGGCTATTAAACTGATAAAGCGAATGCCTTGATCGCTGTAGTGTTTTTTCAGCAGGCAGACACGCCTTACCCCTAAATTGAGGGAGGTCTTTTCGTTGCACTTTAAAACTATAGCTTTCTTTGCGAAGATCATCGTATACGTACCACATTCTGAGATCCGCAGCTTGTTTTTGGTGTGATATCCACATCGTATGTCAAAGGCGTAATACGCACACTGCTAAAGATTGGTGTGATGAATGTCTTTTTACATTTTCCGATCGACCGAACGGCGATCCCAATCACTTTTACTCTTGTTTTAAAGTAAAACTGCACCACAAAGAGAAATAGAGAAATGGAAAGGTAACAAGCAAAGCAACAAGTTAATAAACAAATAGACAAATCAACCACAAGAAAGGAATGAGCTACAGAATCCAGAATGATGTATTGGGCGAATGTCGCAAGAGAGAGATTCTTGAGAGTCGATTGAAACGCAAGCCCCCCCCCCCCCCTTCATAATAAATATATACATGTAGGGAAGAAAAAAGACAGAGAGAGAGAGAGAGAGAGGTGACAGGGGGAAATTAATGCTGATCAAGGGCATGGTGTATAAATTAATGTAGTCTTACCGTAACATCCGTTTCATTTCTGATAGATCATAGTTACAGGCCTTAGCGCATCGTAATTATGGCCTCAAGAAAAGTAGTTGTCATAGACGTTCATCCTATCAGATTGAAAGGAAACGACATAGGTGGTAACTTCGGGTACGCTGATTTCGGACCTCGACCAATCCAGTTTAGAATTAGACACTAAAGATTGTCCTACAATGTAACGTGAAAGCAAAATTTAAGAACACGTAACTTGAATTCTGAAATTCCTTCTGCTGCAATTAATGTTCAATTAATCCGCTAATGGGAGGCGAGTTATATGCCTTGTATGAAAAAGATGATGCTCGGAGTCACTGCACTAGCGTGATATACATTTTGCCTTGTAAGAAAATATACTTACGACAGTCAACACTGCGTTGCTTGTAATCCCTAGGTTTAAAGTGGCTCGTCCATGACGTAGTCTGCTGCCCCACCACCCCAAATATGTGGTTGTAATAGTTTAAAACCTCAAAGTATCTCATTCTCCTCATAACGGTGCCGAGACCTGATATTCCTGAGTCTACTTTGAACCACTCATCTGTGTCTACGGCACCAGGTTGGGGGGCGGGGGGATGGAGAAAAACACACAAAATGACTTGTATTAGCCCATCAGGATGACTGCTGTGGTCAATGTTGATAAACATTCTAAATAAATATGCAGAAATCTTTACCTATAAAGTGTACATTTCCTTCACAATTTCCTTCTTGCTTTCATTCATGCCTTGTCCGCCTTGGGCTACGCAACATAGAAATGGAGGAATTTCGGAGCTTCGGTATTTGTTCCAAGTTCATCGTGTTGCTGCCGGCAACCAGGGATAGCCTGGTGGTAGACAGTGTTGCTTCTCGGAAAGCAGTAGATGACAGCTTCGAGTCCCGTGGGCTTTTTAATTTCGAAATTTTTAATGAATTACAGATCAGACAAATTTGATTTGCAGATGGAGATAAATTGAAGAAAATTCAACTTTCACTCCCTAATTAATATTTTTTTTTTGTTTTCATCTTCACTGTATCTATGATGTACGCCTATCATACTATTTTGATTTATCGCATACTCCATGACATGTAAACCACTCTAATCAAAGTCAACATGTAATAGAATAGATTTTCTAGTTAATGAATTACCGTTACAGCACACGAGACCCGCTGAATCCGACGGCGCACACGCAGGTTTCTTCTTGCTGTCGCAAAAAGTGGTACCATCTGTTTGATTTCTAGAGCATCTGAATATCACGCCCACTTCAGTGGTACTTCCCCGCAAAAATGGACTTGATGCAAAGGCCTCGGCCGCTTTTGCATATCCCAGTTTCCCGCAGATCACCATACCAACACTTATATCCCAGTCACCATAGCTGCACACACGATGCCATGTATCTTGGTCGTGACCTCTGACCTCCACGTTTCCCTCATGCGGACCATTTCCGCCGATCAAGCGAACATCGTCTTCGAGAAATGGCGGTTTTGTGGAGGCTGTAGACGTAACGAGGTTGCAGCTTTTAGTGTACTTGGTGCTTAGCGTTACTTTAAGTGAGTTGTATGCTCCCAAACAACAACAACACAACTATAAGAATGATAATAGCGATAATGATAATGAACAATTGAATATATGAATACAAATACGTTGACATCAGATTATAAAATATATATGGTAAGATCAGGAAACGACGAACCGAATGAATATATGCACGAAATTTAAAGGAAAAAAATATCATTAAAAATAATGCACTTCGTCCAAATGGTGATCTCGCAGGAAAAGTGCAGGAATATTAATTATAAACAGCTTTGTTGACCATTTCTGTAATTCTTCTACATGAAATTTTAAAAAAAAATGAAATTGAAGGTAAATTTACAGACTCCTTTAAGTCAATGAAAAATTGTGCTTTCTCGTAAATAAAATGGGATGTTTAATTGACTTGCAGGGGTTAACAAAAAGAAAGGAAAGCGTGACAACGACTTCATACAGGAGGACAAAGGGTGTTGGGAAAATTTTGGTAACTGCGCATTTTGGTAAAAGAGATTTGTTACCAAAATGTGCAGTTAAAAGTGAATTTACCTGCACATTTTGCACAATCTGCACATTTTGGTATAAACTGAACTAAAAACCCATGGATGGGTTGAGAGTTAATTGCACGGTCAAGAAGTTAAGGTGATATATGGTCCTGCAGTAAAGACTGGCAACATACTTTTTAGCTTTCCCAAGCCGAAGGCTCGAGTGAGCTATTGCGATTGCTTTTCGTCCGCATAAACTGTTTACATTTTCATCTTCTCTTCCAGAACCGGCGGGCAGATTTCAACCAAACTTGGTGGGAATCTTTCTTCGTGGGTAAGGACCCAAAGTTGGTCATGTGGAGTGTGTGTTCCCAAGAGGGCCCAGGGGAACACACTAAGAAATCAGGGTTCAATTTGGGGTTGAATTTGACCCAATGCACCCTTGCGTGGACTAGGGATGAATATTTAACTTCTATGGGTGCTATTTACTCCGAATGGGGTTCACCTTTGAGAAAGTTTAATTTTTGAACGTCTCCAAATAGAAGAGTTAGTCTGCTACAAAAACCTAGATCATCGTGTTGCGTTCAAACATGTTATGATTTGTAATGCAGTATCAGTAGTGATTTGAATTGTGGATGATGTTCATCTTTAAGATTGCAAATCAATCAATATAAAGATGTTTGTTGGTGTTTGATAAAATGAAATAGCATTTTTTGTTCGTGCAAGTTTCATAAACAGTACGTGAGCAACTACCACGCCAATCCCGGAAATTAACCAATCACTCACATCAGAGAAGACGATCGAGGCATACAGCGAGCTAGCTACTGTACAGTATGTGTATACGTGTCACAAAGCAAAGCGTCGCGACAGTTCACTTCCATTTCGTTCTAGAACTCCCGTGCAATTGCATTGAAGCGGGGCTTTTTCGTTGCAAGACTTGCTGATTTATACAAGACTAAGGTGAGTAAATTATCACTTTGTAAATCATGACATATTTGGGTTGCTTCTGTACGGCTAGATCCTTCAATTCTTCGGTAATAGGCCTAATTTCAATCGTTTGTCGTGCCGTTCTTTGTTACCACGTTCACGCGTGTATTAATACACTGTACATGCAAAATCATATGACCTATAAATGGGAAGTAATACGGGCCTCTTTACGGTTACTACTGATTGCTACTGCCATTTAGCAGAGTTACCAAGTCTCACGCATTCTGAGTGAGACTATCGACAAGAAATAAGGCAAAACAGTTTGCATTGTTTAATTTAATGGTAGTTTAATGTATAGTGATTTGTGATACTGTTTCGTCTTCTATTGCATGTGCTTATATGAGACAGTCTACAGAGTCAGTAGGCTATTAACTGCTGTAACCTGCCCGAACTCGAAGCGTTCGGGCTCCCACAGTGTACAACTGTGTATGGGACTAAGACTCGATCGCGCACTGTCACTAGTCATATCTGCATGCCCCTGATACAGTCTGCATGATAAGCTGTGTGAGAGTCGCGGTCGGCGGTGACACACATGATACGGATACCGGTGATTGAAACACTGAATGAGAGAATGTGCATCAAACTGTACTAAGGCAGAGGAGGTACAGCTAGTAATCATCAGTGTGAAAGAAATTCCTTCTTACTTGGGTTTGGTTGCACAGTGCCGCAGTCAGTACCAAGTACCACAGTAGTGCAGACTGAGTACAGTAAAATCCTATACTGGTATAATAAAGTTTCTTGTACGGTATATAGTGGCCGACTAGCTAGACTAAAAGGTTTAGCTGTGTCAGTGTGGCAAGGGTGTGAAGCTGATGATACCAGTACTGATTATCAAAAATATATATATATATATTTCAAGTAGATCTACAGTACATGTATAAACTTTATGGCCCAAACTTTATATCTATGGACATGGTGAACAACAGTCGATCATAATTATACTGATTTCGAAGTGAAAATACAAGTTGCCAGCAGCGTTGTACGTCATGTAGCAGACTAGTACATTGTATTATCTAGTGTGAGCAATCTATATAATAGCCTATTGACATCACCACGCGCTGTGCAGACATCATCTACATATTAAACTGGTGGGTGGTGGTAAATTTGAGGTTACAATTGGTACCCGTACCGGTACAACAAATGTACGTTACTCAGACCCTTATGCTTTGTATCGCATTGACGGCACTGTTACCTGCAGATTTGTTATAGGGCCTACTGCACATGAACAGTTCAATGTAAATTCAAATTTCTGTGTTACCATTGCAAGTTTCTTTCTTTTTCCCCTTTCTTTCTTTCTTTCTTCAGGTTAAAGGTGTTTGAAGCATCCTTGTCCTTACAGCTAATGAAGGATGTTGTTTGTTTCATTATGGACTATGCTGCGCTGAACTGCATCCTACTCCCTGGGAGTATTCTCGGTATGAAACCTGATGTCAAAGCTTCTTCTCTACTTGTGACACCAAGGCAAAGGTGAGTTTTCTCTGCAGGCCAGGAAAATGCACTTTTGCTCCCTTTGATTTAAAAACTGTTTTCTTATGAATGTTGCAAATGCAGCATTAATTATCTGTAAGAGTTGCATAGATCGAATGGTTAATCTTGTAAGATTAATTGCAGTATGCCATGCAGAGTCTTTGTATCACTGTTGGCGGAAGGTTTTCAAAAGTGGGGGGGGGGGGGAACTTCCTAGTTTCATGAGCTAAGAAGCAAAAAAAAAAAAGGCCTAAAATGCAACTTCTGGTGACACTTCCAGGTTTCAGCTTACAAGCAAAAAAAAAAAGCAAAACAAAACAAAAAAGTATTCAGCGCAAAAACAGATCCTTATGGTGCTCACACTTCCAGGTTTTTATCTACATGTATTTCTTTCTAGTGCCACTTACACACTTTCGGGTAAAGAAAGTTGGGGGGGGGGGGATGGGGACCCGAAGTGGGGACAATTATAATGTTTTCCTTTGTATTGTGCAGAAAAATTAGGGGCCCGAGTCCCCCTGGTTCCTGTGGCCATGTATATAGCATCCAATTCTTTCTTGCACAGCTCTACATTACTGTTGTTTTTTAGTTGGATTATCAAAGATGACATACCATGTATTCGGTTTACTTTTGTACATGTGCTTGATAGATTTAACGCAGGAATCGCAACACTACAACGCCAAGGAAGAAAGAAACCTTGCCAACATTTCGCAAAGTCCGGAAAAGTCTGCTGCCATATGTCGCTGCCACCTAACCTGCAACTGACCTGTACTGGATCTGCCAAAGAACAATACTGTGAGTTGATCACGAGACTGCTGTGTCTCATTTTTTTTTTTTTTTTGCATTGTATGTTCAGATGTATTATTTATGGAACTCATTAATGCATCAGTCTTTATACATACACACAGTGCACTCCTGTTCTGATAAATAACATTACAACAAAATTGAAATTGAGGCCATAATGTTATTGGCTCTACATTTGTTGCTTTATTGTTTACTTGTTTGGTTGCAACAAAACTTTGATAAAACGAAAGAAAACTGTAGGCCCTAAGGACCTCATTATAACAGGAGTCCAGTGTATACTGGGCCAAATACGCTGTACCGAATTGCTGATGCAGTCACTGCATCAACATACACAAGGAGGATGATCCTGGACAAGACGTTTGTCCCAGTACTAGTATACGACTGGACTGGTCATCTCTCTTCCCTCAATCAACAGTTGTTCCCAGTTCAAGGTTAATCTGCATTTTTGCATTGAATGTGGAAACTCGGTACATGATCAGTCCATGGAGAGGGTTGATGGCCCTCACAAGTAATTTTGACTTCACCTGTTCTTCATTGGCATATATTTCATCCAGATGGCAGAGCATTTTCAAATTTTCAGTGTAGAGTGTATGGTCTATTAAAGTTCTAGAATTACATTGTACATGTAGTATAGCATTGCTTTGAGATTGTTACCCTACAATCAAATTTAAGCTTAAGAGGGTGTGTAGAGTGTGTTGTACTTGTGATTTGTCAGGAAAGTGCAACCCATAGAAATGTTCAATTTGGTGTTTTCCTTCCTCCCAGAAATTAATCTTCTCAATAAATGTATGATATATTGTACATTTTGCATCACTATACACAGGAGAGTGTAACACTTTTGTTGTTGTTGTTGTTTTCCCCCAGGTATTCTGCATGACTGAGGCACCTTCTTCAGCTGTCTTCGTGGAATGAATTGCTACAACTTCACTCAGTTCTACAGATGCATCCATGATGAAACCTTTGTCCAGGGCAATCAACTACAGTCTGAAACAGTCTTCATAATATCAGTGTAGTATACTGGCAGGTAATATTGTATTGTGAAGAACACTTCATCGAATGATTTTAAAGAAATCACTGTAGAGTTACAACCCTGTGGCTACTTGTATCGTGATGAGTTAATACTTGTATCTGCTTTGCATTGTGTATCATCCTCTGCCTAAATGACTAAAACACTAAAAAAATGTATTGTTTTGTATGCTGACACTTTGTACAGTACTATCATCCTCGAGGTTGTTATAGAAATTCTTGCAGCTAGAGCAGTTTGGTTTTCTTGTCTTTCTTGCTTATGAATATAAGCTGCATTTTGATGTTTTGGGTGGAAGATGAATTTTAGCCTTGAGCCAGCACTGAGAATTACACTGTAGTACAGTGGTATCATTCAAGCTTTCTGTATAAAGCTGGACAATTCCTGTACCTTCCTGTTTTATGCCTCTCCTATCCTGCCTATGCTATCCTACTATTATCTCTGAGTGTTCCTCTCTCTTCTATCATATCTCGTACAATGTGATTCTAGTTACAAATGCCATCCCTATATCGATGGAATAGACATATCCCCATACTATACTTTGGGTTAATTGGATGCTGTTAGAGGAAGGAGGGGGTCCTTTTTCCTTTTTTGCTTGTCACAATTTGCATGTGTGTGTGTATTAGTGGTGTTGATTATTTATTTTATTGCAGTTTCAGCAAACTTGGTATCCTTCTTTTCCTTCTGTTATGTAACAGGTGAGGATACTAACCTTTACAATTATAGTATGTAAACAGCCATGTAAAGATGTGTTCACGGAAATCCTACCAATATTTGTGTACTGTGCTTTGATTACTTGTTAATGATCCTTCTTTTTTGAAGGTCTCTAGATATTAATCTTTAATTTATGAAGTATTTTCATTCATTTGCATATACATGTAGCTGGAAAGTATTGTGGCCATTTTGTTTCCTTCTATGCATGTGGAAACTAACCATGAAGGTTTTGTAATGTACATGTATACCTTTTATTCAACTGTTTTATTTTTTTTACCTGAATTCACTGTGTTGTAACTGCCTGCAAATGCAACATCTGGAATTAACAGCTCTGCTTTCTTTAGATGATAAAAGTGTACTTTTTGCACAACGCACATGGATTGCAAATGTTTCCTTTTTTTCTGCTGGGAGAGATTTTTATGTTTATTTTTTGTCATAAAGAAATTCTTATAGGGAATTGAAATGATGTAATGATAATATAATGACAGATGTTTGATACATTTTTTTTTTCATCAGGGAATATTGTTTTCCCTTATTTACAAAATTTAAATATACATTGTATTCCATTACTATATGAGTATATGTTATGTACATGTATTGTATTTAACTTTCTTAATTGTACATGTATTACATTATAATGCAAAAGCTTGATTTGACTTAATTCTTTGTTTTGAACGATGAAAACCTAGTCTATGAAATTAATACATGTGCATGTTTGTGTGAATGCAGAAATGCATCCATCTTGACAAATGAAAGTGACAAGTTTGTATGTACCAAATGATGAACTGTACTTAGATAATGTACGAAAATGGGGAATTTCTCTTTATTTAATTTTCCTCGTTTTTTATCATCCCAAGACTTTATTAAACAAACATGAAATGTAATCATCTGTGATGCAGATATGTTTTAATTTCTCTGTGCAAAGTGTGTGCCAAACATGAAGTATGAGCAGCATGTACAATGTACAATGAATTGGTGGTGGCATTGTTAAGGAGTATGTGTTGGCATTGCTAAGGAGTATGTGTTTGATTGAACAACTCTGAACACTGTGCTGTACTTTAAGCTTGAACATCTCCATTATTTCAGCAGGATATATAATATATATAATATATATACATATTGTATGTAATATTGTATATAATATATATATATATATATATATATATATATATATATATATACTATTTAATATATGCATGTATTCAAAATTGAACCCTTTGCGGTGCATCTACGCTCCCTGGTTTTTATATACCATGTATATATAAAGTATATATGTAACCCATTAAGGAGGAAAAATAAAAACCAGGGAGCGTAGATGCACCGCAAAGGGTTCAATTTTGATATCTGAAAAGTTCAAGAATTAACCCTTTTGGGTGGAAGAATGAACCTTTTTACAACCTTGAGGTTGAACAATGTATCCTTCAGAGGTTCAATTTCTAACCTGCCTGGGTGCAAAAAATAAACCTTGAGGTTCAGTTTTGAACTCAGAGGGTTCATTTTTATGATTTTCAATTTTCAATTTTCAATTTTTCAATTTTGAACCCCATAAAAAATAAACCTTGAGGTTCAGTTTTGAATTCAGAGGGTTCATTTTTATGGGGTTCAAAATTGAACCCTAGACAGGGGTTCAAATTTTGAGGGAAAAGGGGTGCTGCTATTGCATCACGCCTAGAGTTTCAATTTTGAACCCTGATTTCTTAGTGTGAAGGACCCCAAAGGAAAAAGGGGTACATTTTAAAAATCTTCTTCTCCAAACCCAAAAGCAGTAAGTCTAGATATGTTGTATGTAGATACCGTACCTGTATATATGAAGAATGTAGTTTGTTTATGGCAAGACCCAAGATGGTCCCCTTGGGCCCTAGAGGGGGTGAAAGTTTGGGGATGGGGGCTAAAGGGGAAACATACATTTTCATCTTCTCCTCAGAACCAGTGGGCGAATTTCTATCAACTTGGTGGGGATCACCTTAGGGGGTTGGCTCCTAAGGTTGTTCATGTTGGGCATGTGGCCCCCATGGGGAGCCCCCCTCCCCTCCCCCTCCCCCCCCCCCCCCCCACTCTGTGCTCCAGACCAAAAAGCATTACACTCAAGTACGTGGATATCTGTATAGCTGAAGAATATAATTTGTTTATGGGAATATCTAGGGTACCCCTTATAATCACATCATAAGGGAATTATGTTATAGTATTGTACCTTCTAATTGGTAATGTTCTAATGTATGTTATGACATTGAAGTATGCGTGATCTTATTTTGTTTAAAGTATACAGATATGAAACAACAAACCAAACCAGGGTCCTGTTTTATAAAGCTGTTCGTTAAGTTACGACCGACTCAATTCTGATGTGATATACTTATCAGAATTTTACTAATTTAGCACAAGAACTGATCAAGTCGTTAATAAGTCGTTCGTAACTTTATGAACAGCTTTATGAAACAATCCCCTGATAAAGACTTCGCTATTTATTCTCAAGACATTGATAGTTTCATTGATGAACAGTATGTACGTATCTAATATCAATGGCATTTTCGTTTTCATAGATTGTAGCTTAAAAGGATCAATTTTAGTGACATTATGGACCTACCTGCTGAGTGAATCTTACACGTTTTCTTCTTAACCACGTGCCCATTGGGTTCACCGTAGAAGCGGAACTTGTCGTCGGTGTACGCTCCGTCAGAGTACACCCCAAGCCCATTCCAAACCCCCTTCTCTAGGAACTTCACCTCCTCTTGATGCTTCATAGAGTCACACTGTGGGGGATTTTGACCTTCCCATGTGGCAGTAAAGACGTCATGTGGATCTGAAAGAGACGTACGGATTCACGAGATCCGGAGCTGAGCGATTAAAAACAAACAAAAACATCTGAAATAATAAACTACAAATCATGAATGACCCATACCCTGCAGACTGATCTTACTTTATCCAGTAACTGTAATAGCATTATTCAAAGTTCATTCTGGATATAAAAGAATGATAGTTCCTGTTATTGTTCGATTTTTAGATGTATATCAAGAAAATGATTATTCTACATTCTAAAAAGCAAATGATTTGGTATCTTCAATTGATTTAATCATTTATCTTATATTTCCAGTTTAATCAAATTTATTTTATGTTCTTCTGCAACGGAACATGGAAAAGAAATCCACATGATATTAAGTTTGTATTAATACAAGATGATTGTACGATGAAAACCAAACGTTATTATGAATTATATTCCACATACTAAGAATCTTGCTATAGGATTGGTCAAGAGCTGATCACGTGATAAAGCGTAGTTTTGCCCATCACATCACCTGAGAAGAACTAGGTCACTTGATAGTACACAGTGCAACGCACTTTCACTTCAGTGTCGGGCGGTGCGCGCAGCAAATTCATTGTTTTGTCATCTTCCAATAAGTCAGCTGTTTGTTTTGCTGATCTCTGGCAGTCCATATACAGTCTTAACGCGAGATGAGTACGTGCGAAATAAAAGTGCGTTGCACTGTGGACTATCATTTAACTAGGTCACTTGATAGTACACAGTGCAACGCACTTTCACTTCAGTGCCGAGCGGTGCGCGTAGCAAATTCATTGTTTTGTCATCTACGCGCACACGTAGCCTAAGCCCTAAGGATACCTAAAGACAGCTAAAACAGTTTCAGATGTGGAATAAAATGGGAATTTCTAGGACCCTTTATGTGGAATATAAAGCAAATGATCAACTTTTAGTTTCAGGCAATGAGACAAACTATCACTTCCTCGGCGATCTGAATGTGTACGCTATCTTTCCTCAGCTGCGCTTCGGAAAGATAGCTACATCCAGATCGCCTCGGAAGTGATAGTTTGTCCCATCACCTTCACCAACGTTGATTATTTGCTTACTATCATCACAATAATGATATACATGTAAAAAGTAACAAATCCACCTTCTTGTATGGTACACTATCTATACTTTGAAGAAAGAATAACGGATTAAGGAGTCCATTAGAAACAAAAGTTTGTGCATTGCGGACAACTCATGCGATCTACTAAAACGCTTACAAGATAAATACATTTCATAATGTATTTACTTGAAACTTTCTATGTGCACGTGTTACCAAATAGAAATTCTCTATGTAGATGTATCATCAGATAAGTATTCTATCGGAAAGTTTTGGGTTAGGGTTAGGGTTATTGTTGAATTGAATTGAATTATCCATGACACTTCTTTAGCTTTCTTCATGAAACTTTTTGCACATGCATGTACTGAATGACAGTGATTATCTGGTGTTGGTTTGACTCATTTATAGAGTCAAGCGTTAAATAGCAAGTTGAAATGCTAAAATTGTATCAATTATTCTATCAAATTTTATCCGTCGAAAAACTGTTATTTATGTTGAATAGTGACTCCGCTTACAGTTGCCCTTAAAACTCATACAATGTTCGAAACTGTTTTCCAGTAGTATTGTATGATAATTATGGTGTTTTTTCGTCATCATTATTGTGTCATTCATTTTCATGTGCATGTTTGTGTAAGGATTTTTGTATTTCATTACTCACTTCTTCTACTGCGCCTTGGGCACGTTAGTTATGTGGAATTGGCGCATTATAAGTGCCCTGTATTATTATTAACACTGACATCAAACCTTCTTTTCACCATACCATGGAAAAAAACGTTTTCGACAAATATATTGAAAAAATGAAATCTGGTATCTAGATATAAACAACCCATCGTTGCACAATGATCCTGAACGAGAGGATTTTTGTCCATTGGGTCAAAAGTCTAGGTAATATGTTCAAATGTCACAATTTTAACAGATATTGAAATTGTAACTCAAAGTATCTTGATGGAAATGGATATTACAAGTTATTGTTAATTAGAACTGCCGGGCCCTGTGAGTTCAAAGGGGAAAGTCAAAGGTGAAGCGAAAATGCCAATTTTCCCGAAGGCCTGCTCTTTTACCAACTTAGCCATCCATCCAAATTAAACCTTTGATAGTTCAAGGACAGTGTACACTGAACCCACTTGTTACAACCATTTTAACTCATCCTGTTTGTAAGTTATATGTAACTTTCGTCTCACATTGTCAAGACATACTCTATAAAGCAGTGTTGCCAATCTTTGTCAATGGCTACTATACTATGGCTATTGGGAGAACAATGGATTATGGCTTATATATATATATATATATATATATACAGGTATATATATATGTATATATATATATGTGTGTGTGTATATATATATATATATATATATATATATATATATATCAGTCGCATAGCAGCATATATATCAGTCGCATAGCAGCATATATATCTTTCTTAGCTTTGTTATCTTTTTTTCATTATTTACCCCAGGATGTCTCTCCTGCGTTCTTCTATTCATCTTTGTTTCCTCTATTTCCTTCTGACATTGCTACTTGCTGCTATTACCAGACGTCGTTATACAACTCCTTCTCGCCATAACTCGACTCGTGACATGTTTAGAGTTATATACCATACCGCCCTTTATCGTGCTGCTATAGTGATGAGGTGCCGAAGAGAAGAAGCAATCTAGACTATGAATAATAAATTGCAGATATACCGGCGTCATTAGATTAATTAAATTCTGTCAATGCGCGACATACGCGCGAATAAGCTTACGGCAACTACTTACGAGATACTGCAACCTCATGGTTGAAATTTTGTAACTGCTCCCGGTAGTGCTTATAATGGAACATGTTGGCTCGAATTCACGAATGTGGTTTAGATCTTGTCTATGGTTTAACCCATGGACAAAGACCAATGGGCGCCAAGTGTCGCACGGAATAGTTCGTTACGAATTCAGTCATTTCGTCGACGAAATTTTCATTTTGTAAAGGAATGGCATAATTACGTCGAGGAAATGGCTGATTTCGTGACGAAATATTCCGTGCGACAAGAAAGTTATGGCGCCCCAAGGTCATTTCCACGGTTTAAACCACGGATAAAATTGTACCGTCTTTGGGAATTCGGGTCTTTAGCGTTTGTTCCAACTTTCGACAGTGAGACGCCAACAGTTGTTGCGTTTTATAGTCTCTTATTTTGCACTTACCAACAAGAAGGAATATGGCCACAATCCCTGGCAACAAATGCATGGCCTCTTCCTGGTACAGAAAATAATGAATATATCACGAATACGTGGGTGTCATCTATTTGAAAAAACGGGTTTGATGAAATTCATCATAACTCTCTGTTAAAGGAACAGTTTACCATTGGGAGCAACGATTTGAAATAATGTTCGAGTTACCACATTTGATGCATATGTGTAAGTCAGTTGTACAAAAAAAACCACTCTACCATATAAAGAATTTGTAATAAAGTCTGAAATATAAGGAAATATTGCTGTTTTTTTTTCTTACTTAACCGTAACTGTAGACGGTTTAGTATAAAAACAATGTTATTATAACACTTGTTCACATGTTGTGTATTTAGCAATACTTAACACGCTTAAGATTGATAATGCTGATTGAAGCAGACATACCTATCCCTTCCTTTCTTCTATCCCATCGCTATGCAAGTCACCCCTCCCTCCCATTTCTTATGTTATGTATTATGTACGAGCGCTGCATGCAATCAGGCAATACTTAAAGGACAAGTTCACCTTCATAAACATAAGGATTGAGAGAATGCAACAATAATAGTAGAACACATCAGCGAAAGTTTGACGAAAATTGGACAATCGATGCAAAAGTTATGAATTTTTTTAATTTTTGTGTTGGAACCGCTGGATGAGGAGACTACTACAGCTTGTGAGTCATATGCGTACAACAGTATAAAGAAAATGTAAAAGAAAATTTAAGATATTTTCACTTTTCTCGCATAATAAAGGAGCTCTTGACTTGCCTCTTTCTAAAGGCAGGGGGAATAATATTACCCATAACATTTGTCGGTAACGAGTCAGGGGAATGTGTATTTTTTTCAAAAGATGGAATTTTGTGAGATTCTCTTTATATTTTCCTTATATTGTTGTACGCATGTGACATCTAAGTTATTCATACACTGCAGTAGTCTTCTCATCCAGCGATTACTGCACAAAAACTTCAAAAATTCATAACTTTTGAACGGATTGTCTGATTTTCCTCAAACTTTCACTGATGTGTTCTACTAATATTGCTACATTCTCTCAATCCTTATGTTTATGAAGGTGAACTTGTCCTTTAAGCTGTAGCCCTTCTGTATTATTCATTGCATTGCCATCGCTGATATGTTTTGGTGTGCATTGTAAGGGCAAGGAAGACACTATATATTGCATTAAGTTGTCAAGGCAATGAAGAAAAAATAATATTCATTGGTTGTTCCTATCCTTGTATCAAATTTTAGACCTATTTTAAAACTGTTTTTGTCTCATCTTGAAATGGTAAATATTACCTTTAACATCGATATCAAATCATCAACTTTTTTATTTTCTCGTGAAATCATAAACAAGGAAAACGATGGAAATAACATACAAACACCGCCTTCATTAACAATATTGTTGGCAAATCATTCAGATCATCGATATGTACAGTGTACATGTATCGTAAAAGCACATCAGAAAAAAATTGATGGAATCAACATAAACACATATCCCCCTCTCCTCTCCTTGTCAGTAGTCTTCCATTCACATTCGGTGGCCGACGGTATACTTTTGTACTTTTCACCAATAAGGTCAGAATTATTCAAGCGTCTTTCTGCTTAAACAAACTCTGGGAACTATTTTATCATTAGGCATATTATTTTCAACACGGGCTGGCAAATCATTTTTAAGCCCAACACAACAGAATGAAATATTATTGCACGTGTACTATCACTTTGTTATATTATATGTCAAGCACAGAAATTCAATTAGTCTTAGTTATGTGCACAGAAATACTCGTTTCACTTTCATGTGATACATGGCATCCTAGAAAAGTACGTAATTATACAAGTATCTTGACTCAGGTAATGGTTGTACGCCTTTTCGTCAGTCCTTTGCTCCCATTTGTCAAAAACCTTCTCTGAAAACCTTTTCGTTCCTCTAAAATCGAATGTTTGTATCGCAAGCAGCGATAACGTCAATGGGGCGTGATATCTTGAAGGAATTTGCCTCACAAATGCTTGCTTCTGGTACTTCAAACTGCTATCGATAAGATGGTGAATCGTAAAACAGTACTCGGTCTATTTGTTTGTCAAGTGCTATAATTTATTTTTGCGATAAAAAGCCTGAATTAAACAGAGAAAACGACAAAAAGTAGATCTTGAGAGGTGCAGAGAAAGAGATGTGTTTGTAAATTAATTTTCTGTTAAAGGGATTGTTTACTTTTGCTTGATACCCAATATTTTGCTTCTAACATTTTTGGTGAAATAATATGAAAGAGCATGTAATTCTATGAGGAATTCAACGTTTATTTGATGAAAATGGGCTTTGAAATGGCTTAGATATAAAAAAAAGAGCTATTCTAATAAAGTGTTGGATCCACACTGTATGACGATTCCCTTTTTCTTTGTTTTTCTGAGGTTTCAGTCATTCCAAACCCGATTTCATCAAGTAAACTTTAAATTCCTCTTAAAATAGTATGCTCTGTTTTATCAGTACTATGTTTTCTTGGTATCTCGCAAAAAGTTAAAAGCCCAATTCTCATCTCCACCAATACTGTACCACCCCTTTAAAAGTCAACACCAACCAAAGGAGAAAAAAAAAAACTAAACTAAACAAAAATGCCTTTTAGTGCACATTATTCGATAATAATTATTTATAATCGTTCCCACAAAGTCACACATTTAATATATGTATCATATGACAATTTCGAGGGGATGCATTTATCGATCAAGGAAAGTGTAGATACATAGATGCTTCCTGCATCACTTTATCATAATATTGAACTTGTTGCCTGTTTTTTTCTTACGTTTTGCTGAATTCTTTCCAAACTTTTCCTTTAAGCCCGGCGTTTCGAGGTGATGCATAAACACTGATGAGGCGCTTTACTCACGTTGCCTTAGTATTGAGAAAGACAAAAAGGTAACAAGAAATAAACACACTATTTACTACACTCTTAATATAGTTGGGCAAAATATGCCCAACTTTTAACCAACATACTGTCCAAATAACTAATGGTTAAAATCTGCCCAACTGATGTTGGGTAATGAGTTTGGTATGTGGGTGGGCAAATTAAATTGGCCATCTGCTGTTGACCAATCAGACTTTACCCATCTTTACAATTTCCCAGCCGTTGGTTATATTTTGAGTTGGGTAACCATTTCCCCAACCAATTTTACCTAATTAGATATTACCCAACTTCCATTTGTCAACTGGGATCCAGTTGACAAAATGTTGTGTTGAGTTAATGTGTGGGTGTTTACCAGAACATGTGTACGTCAAGACATTATTCATATCTAACCTATCATAATCCTAAAGCTATTCGTAAAGCCTATACCTACAAGTACATCTAGGCTTAGGCTACACCCTAGACCTATATATTTCATTCATATATAGTTATAGGGCCATTTAATGCTTTAAGACATGGTTGCCACGTACATTGCACTTTTATTATAAAAATATGAAAATATCTCAGCAAAGGTACATGTTTACATTGTGGATATCACATCAATAATATTCCTTCTTATACATTTCAGTCATTTAACAGATTATTGAATCAGAATAAACCCCATTAGATTTAACAATAGTTTAGCTTTTTTTTACGAAGAGACCTGAATAGTTTATGAGTATTCATGAGCAAAAAAAAAAAAAAAGAAATAGTAGAAACCAATAGAAACCAACTGGTACCAACTGGTATCAAAATTTCAATGGTTTATTAGTGGGTTTTAATCTGGAATGAAGTGGTAAGCAAGTCCAGTCAGGTATATGGGTTTCAAATTGTGTCATCTAACTTTTTGCACACAAACCGACACACACGCATGTACACACACAAAAACACAAACACACACAAAACACAAAAAAGCAATTATTGTAGGAGTATCCTACAATATTTTTGCTCCCACATAGAAATACTCCACAATGTTGATTTTTTAACCCTTCTGGTGTTAATCGAATAAAGGGAAACGTAAGAAAATTATGCCAAAGTACGTCCATATATATATATATATATATATATATATACATAAATACTGTATAGCCAATACCGTGTGTGTGTGTTTGTGTGTGTGTGTGTGTGTGTGTGTGTGGTTGTTCCCCCCCCCCCCCCCATTCCTAAAACGGAGAACACCCTATAGCAATTCTTGGTACCCCCTACAAAATCGTACGGTTTCGCCATTCTTCAATACGTAGGCCTATACTACACACACACACACACACACACACACACACACACACACACACACACATACACATACACTGTCACATACATAGACACATGCACGCGTACACGCACAGACCTTTTTAATTGTCCATGAAAATGTACCAACATAGAAAGGAAGGTCACAAAATTACCCAAGTACTGGTAAGAAATACCCAGGCTTAATGTGCAAAATAATCTTAAGGCGAATTTCGACCCAAGTATCAGTTGCCCAACAAAAATTACCCAACACGCAAAGGGAATGCGTCACTTACACAACAGCGGGGCAAAAAGTACCCAACTCTCCATTACCAATTCTGTTGGTTAATATTTGCCCAATATTTAAGTAAGCATAATTGCCCTATATTGGTTTAATTACCTAAAAGCTTAATTGGGTGATAATTGCCCAGAATGATGATTTTTTTTCCCAACCAACAATTACCCAAGTAACAATGACTAAATTTACCCAATATCTTAAGAGTGTATATAGACAAAGTGTTTGGCTTTCGGTCAAACACCATCCCCCTTCTCCAATTTTTAAGTCCTTGCTATACAAAAACTATTGTGGCTAGCACATGATGTCATGCATATAAATGCTGTTAATTCAGCAGTATTTGCTGTAAAGAGAGGGGATCACAACGTATGTTCAAACAAGCACACACCGACCGATCGAGGGAGATGTGGGAAGGGAGATTTTGCAATTTCAAAAATGAAAATAACTGATCTTATCCAAATTTCTGATATACTATTTGGATCTTTAAGAGCATAATTCAAATAGATATTCGAGTGAAAGTAAAAAGCATTATCTCCAACCTCTTTCATGTCTAATGGAGGTGGACCTATGGAAGTAGAAATACTCTGGAAGGGAGTTATCCTCACATCTTTACTATACATATTATTCATAATTGATGCAGTTTTATACAAGATATTCAGAAATTTGTCAACCTCAAAAGTGTAACAAATTGAAGGGGTCGGCCTCTTGGAAATTCAGCGATATGCTCTGACTATTTGTGGAATATTGGGGAAATTATTAATCCCCTATTAACAAGCTGTAGAAAATGTTGGTACTATAGAACCCATTATACAACAAGGCCTATTCTACCAAGAATTAACAATCACCTTCAGAGACATTTCATTGCGGATGCTTACCACTTCATGCTGAATGTTCCTTACACAGCGTATCACAGCTTAATTTCGAATAGTTTGTAATTGTTTTTGGTTTCTTCTAAGTAGTGTTCTAAATATCTTCCTCTCAAAAAATGTTGCGTCATGCTTAGAATCGTTATTGCTCTTACCAGGTGCACTGTACACATACGTAACCGATTTGCCTTCCTACCGGCTTCTCTCGTAGAAAAGTTGCAGCAGGTAACAGTTGCGCGCTCTTTCGTGAGTCCTTTGCTGCCATCAGACGAGAAGCTTTTTGTTATCAATTATCCGAGAGTGTTTCATTCCTAAACCTCTATCGTGATATCGCAAGGGGCAAAACAACAATAACAACGGCCGTGGGTTGTGGCATATCAAAGCAACGTGCGTCACGAAACGTGGTTGACTCTCTATGTCATATCGATAAAATGAAAAATCGTAAAACGGAACTTATTCAGTTAAGATGTTTAAATTGATGAGAAACGACCCAAAAAAGAGGAAGAAGGAGAAGCGTGTCATCGAGATCTTACGAGATGCAGAGGGAGAAAGAGATGGATATATATGGTAAATGCAGTGCGTATCAAAAAAAAAAAAAGGTGAACCAACTTTGGAGGGCTACTATTTTATAATTTTCCGCTATGGAGTGCGTAATGTTGGTTGTGGGGAAAGGGGAACTCTTCCTTAACAACTGACCTTGTGCTCTCCTTAGCTGATGATTATGAAATAGTAGCCCTCCAAAGTTGAATTACTTTTTTTATATGCACTGTATAATAAACAAATGAAGAGAGACATTGAGCAAACCCCCATTTAATATTACGTAGAACATGCCGCCCAAAACGAGAAAGGCACACACACACACACACACACACACACACAAAAGCAGGCCTGTCAGTGTTTTTTTTTATTCAACATCATCATTCACCGACAAACACAAATGTATTTATTTATGTATACATATCACTATAATCACACATATGAAAAGAGAGATAAATGATGCCAATGATCAATGCTGACCAAAACATGTGTGTTGTTTAATTGTGAAGCACAGTCTAAGAAATCAAATTTTAGGTGGATGCTCTCTACATTTCCTTAAAGGACAAGTCCACCTTCATATGTGACCCTGCATCACAAAACCAACAAAAAGTTGCCAGACATGAACTTTTAGTTAAGGTCATATTCTGAAAGAGCAGACTCTAAGCTTTAAAATGATATATAACTCAATTCAAATGAACTCTCCTAACTATCTAAATATTGGAAAGAAAGTGCACACTCTGGGTAAGTGTGAACTGAGAAAAGGGGCTCTGAAGAACAGGGTCTATTCAAGCGCTTAATCTTTACCAAGCCGCGCTAGCTGTGCGATGAATGGAACAAATAACAGGATATTAAAGCTGAATTCGTGCATGATTTACTAACGCATTCTGTTCATGATCAATGCCAACTTTCAAAGCAATAGGGGCATCCCTTCTGCAGTTATTAGAGTTCAAAGTGATGAGCAGGGACAGGGTTTTTAAAAAACGAAAAGAGGACTCTTTGAGAAACACCTAATCACACTATGTACCAAAAGTGTTGCAGAAAAACCGCCAAAAATCCCATTTTCTTTTCGTTTTATGATTCCAAACTTTGGTATAATGTAGGAGAAGACTTGCTCTTTCAGAAAATATTTCAAGATTGGCTAGGTTGACCTATTTCACCTAATTTCAGCTCTCACACAAAATCACTGCGTTTGTTCGTTTTGTGACGCACGGTCACTTAATTATACATGTGGATTAAGTGAACACATCAGTGAAAATTTGGGGACAATCAGACAATCCATTCAAAAGTAATGAATTGTTTAAAGTATCTGCACAGTCACTGCTGGATGAAAAGACTACTGCAGTGTATGATGTCGCATGCGTACAACGATATAGGGAAAATAAAGAGAATCTCAAAAGAATTTCCTTTTTGAAAAAGTGCACCTTTCCTCGACTCGTCTTTGATGTGTGTTAAGGGTAATATTATTTCCCCTTGCTTTCTGAAAGAGGGAAGTCAAGTGGTCTTTTATTATGCGAGAAAATGAAAATATCTTGAATTTTCTTTCTATATTCTTTATATCGTTGTACAATTGTGACATCAAAAGCTGTAGTAGTCTTCCCATCCAACAGCAAGCAGCGACTAAGCAGAAACTTCAAAAATTCATAACTTTAAAACGGACTGTCCGATTTTCCTCAAACTCTTGCTGATGTGTTCTATTAACATTGCTGCATTCACGCAATCTACATGTCTATGAAGGTGAACTTGTTCTTTATGCTTTCGGCCTGTTATGGCTTTCATCAGGATCTAGCCAGTGAATACTTTCATGCTATAGAGGAGTTGGATGTGGTCATCCTTTTTTTCCGACCAATCATCAGGAGCGGATCCAGGAATTCCGAAAAGGGGGGAGGGGGAGGGCAAATGTATTTCTGGTGCCACTTACGAGTTTCATCGACTGAGAACCAAAAAACAAAACAAAACAAAACAAAGCTGACAGCAAAAAAAGGGGGGGGCCTTCGGAGCAATTTTCTGTTCCCTCTGCAATTAGCTGACAAGGATGGTTTCTTCAAAGTCCTCAAAAATTAAAGGAAAAAAAAGAAATAGCCTGCGCTAGCCCCTGGATCCGCTTATGATTATTGTTCAGGTCAAGATCTATTTTTTTTTTTTTTTTTGGTTTTAAAGCAAAGTCCATAATGAGGCTTTCATGGCATGACTCTGCGTTTTAATGCATCTATATCTGGTTTCACCTTACCTGGAATAGGGCAGAATGAGTGGCCTTTTGATATGAGGCTATGTGCAGGATGATATCAATCTATTTACGCAATATCGCGGTATAACATTGCCTTTAATGTTACGCCATGCGCATTATGAATGAATATACACAGGGAATCATTTTATACATAGTTCTGTGAAAATGTTCGTCAGAGGTAGATACGGCCACATACAAGTAAGAGAGGATTTCACGAGTAAAAAGTTAAAGAACACGTGTATATGCCTCGGTGAGTAACAGGAATATCCCAAGACTATGCTTTACGTACAGATAAAAGTGAAAATAAAAATATCAATTTTGTTTTAACGACAACATACGATATTTTGATAAAAAACAAAGAATAAACGGCATGGCATGTTACGCAATGAATTAAAGCATTCACAAACACACACACACACACACTCACACATACACACACTCACTGGGATGTATACAAACACAAATATGATACACATACTTATTAATAAATTTTGGGCATGCACATGTGTTCTTGTGAATGTCGGTCTGTGCAGGTGTGAGAGAGAGTGTGCGTGTCCGCGCACGCTTGTGCATTTACTTCTACTCTGCTGGAATGGTATACATAAAACACACATGGATAATTATGATGTGCATTTTCTTTCACAATATTATGTTTACTCGATCTTTGCAATACAATCTCAGGTCTACTTTTCATAAAAGTAAATGAAATAAATACCAAACAGCAAAACATAGGAAGGCCTAAATCCATGCAATTTTATTTTATTTTTATTTTTTTTTACACGTATAGCTAAATGTTCCATGAAAGTAACCGATTTCATCGATTGAAGAATGCAGCTTTTGATATTTGAATCAATGAGATGTATGTTCATAAGCTTACTTTTTTTATTCAGCGCAGTTCATTTTATATTCATCCTTTTCCGACAAAACATGACAAAAAGGAACAAAGAAATGACTCACACATTTGACTGTGTGGAGATAACTGACATTTAACAAAATTAATAGAGATTACTTGCCTACCGTCAAAATGCAAAATAATGTTTAAAGAGAAAAACAATCTCAGGTATAAGGTACGGAAAACCTTACAGCATTATAAATCAGACTTCTTATAAGTAACAAGAAATAATTAAAACTCAAATTTCATTGGGTTAACTTGTTAAACCTCATTGATATTCAACAAAGGAGCAAGTTGTTTAGGTGTATACAACTTGACCAGGCACGTTTTTAATAAGTTAAAAGACGTGTGCTCAATACACATTCAAACATGAGACAGTGCTACCCTCATCAATATATCCAGAACACGTTTCTAAACAAACAAACCCATCACTTACTGGAATGAAATAGGCTTGGTGAAATTAAACAATATCTATTGTTTTATTTTTAACTCAGAGAGCTGAAAATCGTTTTTTCTTTCAGGCGTAACGTCATCAAAGGATGATTAGTCATGATCAATTTTGCACGCAGAGATCGTTGGATATAATTATGTTTTGTAGTAACAGGAGCTACCGAAACTGTAGCGAATAGTGGCGAGCCAGCGGAGTAGAATGAAGTCCTCCATTACATTCCTCATACTATGTGATTCCTTTCCCTACTTGCGTGTCATTTTGCCTCTGACAATGATTCAACTAGAATAGAAAGCCCAGGCCCCATTTCATTATTTTGATGTGATGCACATTTTCACTCCGCCCCAACTTAACGTTAAAAAAAAACAGATAAATAAAATCCTGCAATAACTTGCCCGTGCAATAACTACACCCAGTCTTCCTATACAACCATACACATACATACATTATTATAAATTTAACGAATACACATTCCTTTTACTACGCCACATTTCTAAGGCTCAAGCAATATTGAAAACGTAGAAAGAGTAAGATGCAGCAAGCACAACCACGACAACAGTGAAACTTTTATCAAAATCAGATCGAAAGTGAGGGATTAACCATCGTGCGCTCGGTAAATCTATTACAACACTGTATGTACAAGGTTTTAGCCATGCGTTCACACTTTACGGAACGCGTGACTCAACGTGGATCCGTAAAATGAACTAAACTGAATTGAATTGAATAACTGAAACTGCACTGGTCTTGCACTCGAAACACAGTGAACAATTCCAGCACGTTTATTTTCATATTTCACTTGACATCGAGATACATCAAAAAAAAAAATAATAATAATAATACAAACCAAGCAAGATACAGAATATGATGTAAATCGGGTCATGAATAGAAAGTGTGTCAGCATACATAATGTACATAAGACAATTCTCTATAACTTGTGAAATATGATGGAACCGCAAAAGCAAAGCTTGTAAACGCAGGTTCAAAAAAAAAAAGGGCTACCAATGTAAATTTGCTGTGCAATCAAATGAGATGGTACACAAAGTAATAATGACGAAACTATATGAAAGCTAAAATATCAAGGTACAAAGGGAAGAAGAAATAGAAGAGAAGAAAAAGAAAAACGAAAAAGGAAAAACAAGAGCCCAAAGAATAAGCACTGAGTGAAAGAATACCATATAGATACACAAGTATACGAACACATATGTAGAATCAAGTTCATACCGAGTTCAAAATGTAAATACAGGTACTGATGTAGTGATAAGGGGAGCATAAACCAGAGGTAAATCGATCATACACTGCAGGTTGATCCGCTATACATTGTATGAGGATACTGCAGTAGAATTTTAATCGGGCAGGTTATATTCATAAAGTAACATTTATCGTATTTTTTGTTTAAATGTAAACATATTAGAACACTATTGACTAAGTCAGCGGGAAGATCATTCCAGAATTTGGGTCCGGTAAAAACGTTTTTGTTTTGTTGTTGTTGTTGTTGTTGTTTTGTTTTTGTTTTGTTTTTTTGCAAGAAGTGTGCGAGTACGTGGAAGGTGAAATGAATCTCTTTGTCTTGTGGGGTAAGCATGAACGGCATAGTTTTGCTGAAACATGTGGGTAATTACGTCAGGCAAGCCGTTGGCTGATAGCTGAAATATAAATGTGCCTAAGTTGTACAAAAACAAATCAGCAACCTTAAGGAGTCTGTTTTCAAAGAAGAAATAATTCGTGTGGCAATAAAAATCGGCTAGATCAACTAAACGAGTAGCCCGTTTTTGTAGTTTGAAAATTTGATAAATGCGTGATTTGGCACAATTTCCCCAGGCAGGTAAAATAAGCGTTGAATATAAATTTTTCAAAATATGCTTAGGAAAAAAAATGTTTTAGCTTATCTAAAATCCCAGCATTTCTTGAGAGCATCTTGGATAAATAATCTACATGACTTGTATGTGATATTTCCATATTAATTCATGTTCAATATAAAGACCAAAAAATTTAGACGATTCAACTTGAATCAAACAATCATTATTCATTTTTATACCGCCATGCAAATGTGTAACAGAGTTACTAAATAACATATAAACGGTTTTGTCTGCATTAAGGGACAACTTGTTTGCTTGAATCCACACTTGAACCGACTTTAATTCTCTGTTCACTACATCTAAAAAGGTTTTTGGGTTTCGATGTGAAAAGAAGATATTAGAATCATCGGCAAAAAGAAGGAAATATAAAACATTTGATGAATTTTTGAAATCATTTATGTAAAGAATAAACAAAAGTGGGCCTTAGAGGGATCCTGAGGGACCCCGCAAGATAGTGCTTTTAAACTGGGACTAAAGCCGTTGATATTGACAAACTTTCCTGTTAGTTAGGTAGTTTAATAGGTAGCGCCTGAACCAGTCCAAGGCCTTTCCACGTATCCCATAGTGCGAGAGTGGAAAGTGTGTACCGTGATCGATAGTGTAAAAGGCCTTGGACAGGTCCAGGAATATACCAGCTGTATGTGATGAGTCGTCAATAGCGTGGGCTACTTTATGGATAAAAGCAAGCACAGCGTGAGTAGTAAAGTGGTTTTTGTGGTTTTTTTTAATCCAAATTGAGACTCACAAAAAACACAGTGCATTCGTTTAAGAACTCAACCCGTTCCATACTATATTCTGAAATCCCCATAGACTTAATACACAGGCCACCAGGTTCCCGCATGGAACGGGTTAATTACACGAGAATATATCAAATGTTCGAGAATCTTGGAAATCGCGGTCAAAAGAGGAATAGGACGGTAATTACCTACGTCTTCTTTATCACCATTTTTATAGACCGGAACAACTTTAGCAATTTTCATTCTCAATTTTCACTAGGCACTACGCAAGTAATAAGGGACAAATTGGTCATGTTCAAGGAGACAATATCGCGGATATAATATTTTTCAATGAAAAAAAAATAGTAATGCCATCATGTCCAGCACTTGTTTTTGCTTTTAACTTGTGAACTACGTAGCTCACCTCGTATTCTTGGATGGAAGTTAAAAACACAGATTGATAATTTGGATTATTTAAACAATAATGAAATTCTTAATATGTTACTGGGATACTAGTAGTAAGACTGGGGCCTAAATCAACAACAACAAAAAAGATCATTGAATGCATTAGCAACATGTACAGGATTTTGGATCAAAATACCATGCTGAGATATTTCCTTCACTTGTTCTGACTTATCTTTAACTCTGAGAACTTCATTTATCACCTTCCACGTACTCTTGGTATCGTTTTTGTAAAGATCAAACTGCCTCGTGAAATAACTCCTCTAAGCAAGTCTCAAAGTAGTTGTAAGAATATCATGATAACGAGCATATTTACCTTTCGTATTTTTATTCGGATTTCTCTTGTATTTACAAAATGAATTATTCTTGTGATTGATAGACTTAAGGAGGGATTTGGTGATCCAAGGCATTCTTGGTGTTTTTTATAGGTAGAACGGGTGGATTGTCGTAAAGGAATAATTTCATCATAAAGCGTAGAAAATATTTCCAAAACAAAATATTAATGCAGTTTCTACATCATTATCAACAGCAAAAACTTCCTCCCAGTTAGCAGTCAACAATCTATCACTGAGTCTATTGATGTTGCGTTCAGAAAAAAAAAATCACGAAAAGTAAATCTTTGAGTCTTAAGACAACAGCTTTCCACGAGAGGAACCTTGGCGTATATCGGGAAATGATCAGATATATCGGATACTATGCATGATTATTGACCAATCAGATTGCAGATATTATAGGGCCCATTTTATAATAATAATTATTATAATGTAACTAAGGCACTAAGAAACGATATCATGTATCCTTCATAAATTTAATGAGTTATCTGAGTTTGTACACCTAGAAATGTTATGATTATGTATCCTGCACAAATGAATTATTATGATATGTTGGATAGAAACTTAGAACACTTAGGAATATATGTGTTTTCTGGGCAAATGAATAATATGTCGTGGAGTTGTTATCTGATCGACTTTTTAAATTACAAAAATGTATTATACCTATAACGATATAACTTGTTCAATGTTAGAATGTGTAAGGTTTGTCACTACTTGTCATGATGTGTTCAGAATAGGAACACAGACCTGGCATAATTTGTATATGTTTACATGTTCCTTGTTTAGTTTGTTTGTTTTTAATCAATAAAGACACGATTGCACAACAGAATGATATACAACATAAAAGTCATCGTATCTAAGGGCGTCGGAGAAATATGTTTTTCAGTTGTTTGGTAAAGAGCAAATCTTATTATAGAATAGCCATTATATCGGGTCTGTTTACGAGAGAGAGAGAGACGGAGAGATACAAAGAAAATGAGAGTAAGATCCAAACAGAGATAGATAGAGAGAGAGAGAGAGAGAGAGAGAGAGAGAGAGATTGCGGGGACTATACCCTTGCCTCCTATGTCAATCTCGTCAAGGTAAATTTCCTTTATCATCTTTCTACCAAACCTTTAGGAATTTGAATCAGCTTCTGAATAATGTTTTTCTTTTCAACCATTAATTTTTAATTTGAAATTGAATTCATTATCCAGCGCAATATCATATTCAATGTGCATGTTCACAATAATAAGCAGTCACATAGACAAATGCGAGTATAATAAGGAGCCAGAAAATAGCATGAATGTGTAGTCGACTCTGGCCTCTTAAAGTTCAGGCAGTTACAAAGTATTTTTCTCATTATATTTTTAATTGTACAGCATCGTGTTAGTGTTAGATAGTTATTATACAAATAATACACAGGTGAGAGTGCGTTAGTGGAGATGTAGCGCACTCGAGGGTATTTGCAATTGTGAAACATGCACGAGGCGAAGCCGAGTGCTTGTTGCACTACATTTTAAATACCCTCGAGTGAGCTGCATCTCCACTAACTTCACGAACTCAAACCTGTGTATTATTTGTGACCCTGCACCTCAAAACAAACAAAAAGTCGACAGATATGAATTTTTAGTTAAGACCGTATTCTGAAAGATCAGACTTTAAGCTTTAAAATGATGTATAACTCAAATCAAATGGACTCTCCTAACCTATCTAAATATTCGAAAGAAAGCGCTAACTCAGGAAAAGTGTGAACTGAGAAAAGAGGCTCTGAAGTACAGTGTCTATTGAAGCGCTTAATCTTTACAAAACCGAGCTGGCTGTGCGATGAATGGGACAAAAAACAGGAAGTAAACGACCAGAGTAACAACAATGAAGGGATTATCAGATTAAACTGAAATCAAACACGCCTCATTAACACATTTTGTCCATAATTGATGCCAACTTTCAAAGCAGTAGCACTATCCTTTCAAAAGTTATTAGAGTTGAAAGTGAAGAGTGTGGACAAGGTTTTTTCAGAAATGAAAAAGGGATTCTAAAGACACACCTAATCACACTATTCTACCAAAAATGTTCAAGATAAACTGCTAAAAACACACTTTCCTGCCCGTTTTATGATTCCAAATTTTAGCATAATGTAAAAGAAGATCCGTTCTTTCAGAAAATATGAAAAAGTCAAGTTCGGCTAGATTGATCCATTTCACTTATTTTCAGTCCTCACCCAAAATCAGTGTGTGCGACTTAATGTTCGTTTTGAGGTGCACTGTCACATTTGATTTATAAAATGGGTCGAAACATAACAACATTTTTCATGTACCTTTGTGGGTCAATACCAGTCAGCTACATGTAGCACTCGCTCAAAAGTCAAGATGTCCGAAGATGTTCGTCCCAAACATTTACGCACGTCGCACTCGGAAATCCCGCACATATAAGTACTGTACGTATAAGCGTATTACGATACGTGCGCCACATGTTATGCACAAGAAAGGCCGGCTGGCAGCCCGAACTAGAAGGTGTTTACAGGATTGACAGCGCGTATAGTAGCGCGCGACGCACTCACTCTTGTAACAACTGAATAGCCGGGTTCACACGTACAAATTAGCGGGATGACGATCGCGATGCTCATCCCGAGTTTTTTAGCGAGCGTCCACACGTACCAAATTAGCGGGATGGCGATCGCGATCGGTATCCCGCTAATTTGGCGAGCGTCCACACGTACCGAATTATCCCGCTAATTGCCGATAGAGACAACAACAAAGCCTGCAAACTGGGTCACACAGCGCCCTTCTCTATCACTGCTTGCGCGCACTTACCTTTGTCTATTGTCTTTCACGCGTCAGTGGTGTGGTTCGCGCGCTGTTGTTGTTGTGCTCCAAAGAGGTGAAGGACCTCTTCGCAGAGGCCTCGCTGTTGTGATGTGCGCATTGCATGATGGGATGTAAAAACTCGAGATTGTAATCCCGACCGTTCACACGTACCAGCGCGCGGCCAATTATCCCGCTAATTGACGAACCAGCGCAAGATTTCTTGGGATTAGCATCGCGTGCTTATCCCGCTAATTTTCGGGTTTTTTCTGTCCACACGTGCAAAAAACTCGGGATGACGATCGCGATGCAAATCTCGAGATTTGTATCCCGCTAATTGGTGTACGTGTGAACCCGGCTATTGAGTGTGCACTGATAGTGTAAACATTAGCCGGGTTCACACGTACACCAATTAGCGGGATACAAATCTCGAGATTTGCATCGCGATCGTCATCCCGAGTTTTTTGCACGTGTGGACAGAAAAAACCCGAAAATTAGCGGGATAAGCATCGCGATGCTAATCCCAAGAAATCTTGCGCTGGTTCGTCAATTAGCGGGATAATTGGCCCCGCGCTGGTACGTGTGAACGGTTGGGATTAGAATCTCGAGTTTTTATATCCCATCATGCAATGCGCACATCACAACAGCAAGGCGTCTGCGAAGAGGTCCTTCACCTCTTTGGAGCACAACAACAACAGCGCGCGAACCACACCACTGACGCGTAAAAGATAATGGACAAAGGTAAGTGCGCGCAGGCAGTGATAGAGAAGGGCGCTGCGTGACCCAGTTTGCAGGCTTTGCTGTTATGCCTATCGGCAATTAGCGGGATAATTCGGTACGTGTGGACGCTCGCCAAATTAGCGGGATACCGATCGCGATCGCTATCCCGCTAATTTGGTACGTGTGGACGCTCGCAAAAAAACTCGGGATGAGCATCGCGATCGTCATCCCGCTAATTTGTACGTGTGAACCCGGCTAACGTGACGTCAGTGACTTTACGCTTTTTTTTTTGCACAGCCGTGCAGTAGTAAGAAATCATGAACGCACACGTGACTCATTTCGCCGCTTCCAATTGGCTACATTCTTGAACCCATTTTATAACAATAAGATATTCTAGTGCTTATAAAAGAAAAAAGATTAAATGAACAATTCATCACGTGATGAATGTAAAACTTGTACTGATAATTGTAGCATAAAAGTGTCATACACAATGTCTACTAACAACGAAAACAGAACGTGCTTACCTTTAAAGGATGAACATGTTAACAATAATTATCTCAATAAGCACATGTGTTAACTTTCTGTTAAAAGTTTAACGACAGCTTTACGAAAACCTAACCTTGATGCTTTCTTCCTAGTTTTTACTGGTGGATCATTCTAAAATGTTGTACCCTGGGAAGAAACACTTCCCTCCCCTCCCCCCCCCCAAAAAAAAAAAAAAACTCGTCTTAAATTTTGGTGCATAAAGATTATCATCCTTTTGCCTTGTTCTTGTTCGTTGATTGTCTAATTAGCATGTAGTTTGTCTTGACAAATTTATAGTAACTTAATGAGCATTGCACCAGTTTAATACGTTCTTTAGTTGTAAGGTTATTTCTCCCGAATCTGTCTCAGCACATGTCCTTTTGACTGGAAATGTATGAAATAGACTGGAATTATCAGCAAACAATCTAAACGTGAAATAATCACTTGAGATTGGTAAATCACTAAATATACAATAGAAACAGAATCGGTCCCAAAACGGACCCCTGAGGTATACGCCGCAAGTTATATGCTTCTATACTCAGAGTACCTCGTTACAACTAACGAATTGAAGTCAGTCAGCTAAATAATCTTTAAGCCATCGGAGGGGCACACATTGCACCCCATAATGCTCCAATTTCTTAAAAACAAAATAGTATCACTAATTGTGTCAAATGTTTTCTTTCTTTGAAATCAATGAAATTATTCCTTTAGTAACCATCCCCTTGTCTATTGACTGAATTACATCATTAATCAAGTTGATCACAGATAGCTTTGGACTATACTTCTTTCTAAGGCCATATTGATGTTTATGTTATTTTTCATTCTTTTGTAGGAAATTTAGAAATCTATCATTTACCATTTTCCTGAAACCTTTTGCCATTGATAAAAGGCGGATGTTAGATTTCCAGGCTTCTCCTTACCGCCTTAAAAATGATTTACCTTCAGAGACAATAATTGACAATGGACCTCATAACACCTATACTACAATTGGTTCAAAATTGAGTGTACTTACATTCTTACCACAAGGATAATTCATAATACTAGTAATAGCTACTATACCATTACAAGCTTGCTATTATGTTATTCGCTATTAAATGTGGACTCGCATTTTGACGGAAAAATCATGGTTACAAATTTGTCTGATCTCTTGTGCAGAAGAAATTCATTTCCTGCTACATTCTAAACTGACATCTGCCGAATTTGAATATCAGGTCTATGTCATATCTAGCATATATTATTTAAACGACACAGTATGAATATGTATTCGATTGTGTGTGTGCGCGCGCGCGTGTGTGTATGTCTGTGCGTGGGCGTGCTTCCTCTTGTCAAGCATATCTACGGATATATTTAAACACAGAAATTAAGCCTTGTAATGTCTCCGACAAACTATTAATTACATTATCAACTGGTGTAAATCTTGTCTTCAGAAAGACGAATTGCTGATTCAAATAACATCATCATTATCTCATGGTAAATAGATGATCTCGAATTGAAGGCTCTCACAAGCTCCAACGGTAGTGTACACTGATGCGGTAAAGCAATTTGGCAAGATACTGTTTCTTCTCATATATATCAGCTCCTGCATATTTTCCGATGGCGCCTCAAGGATCTGTGTGACAGTCAAAACCAAAAATAAGATCGAATACATATGAAATATTTGCTCGATAGCGGCTATCAAACTGATAATGCCCAAATTATTTCCATGACATTTTATGGAGTCCACGGGAATTAGTTAAGAGTGCACTACCTTTGAGAATTTGAGAATATCGTTGCCAATGTGTATAATTCCCAATATCATAGATGGAATAGATTCTTCGTAACTTTGTATATATAAAAGCCGAATACCAGCCAAATACCAGCTTCATGATATCATTTAAAGTCTTCATTATATACAATTTATTTATTTATTTATTTATTTATTTCACATATTTTGAAAGGGTTGCTTGCTCAGCAATATCTGGTTTTCAGCAAGGCCCTTTTTAAAAACAACACATAAAATGTACGATACAGAAAATTAAAATTGCATGAATAATATACACATTTAGCTGTAAAATGTTACAGAATATATAAATCATTAAACAACAATTAAAATTAAATACAGCAATTCAATGGACATTATTAGACATCATAGATGAACTGTAAAATCATCAATATATATATATACATATGTAACTGCAATGAAATAACACAATTTCAATTCAATTAAAAAGACAAGTGAAATTACAAATCTGCGAATCCTATGGTAATGTACTGAAGAGTTACGATCATGTAGATGTTGTTTGTGTATGTGTGTGTATGTGTATATGTGTGCGTTGTATGTGTGTGTGTGTTTGTGTGTGTATGCGTGTATGTGTATGTAGGTTTGTAAGTACGATGAGTGTTTGAGTATGTAGGTGCATTGCGCGGCAAGAGCTTAAAAAAGGCAACATTATACAAGTACAAAATAAATGCAACGTAAAGGACATGACTGACGAGATTGTTACACTGAGCTGGGGTACATATAGTTTTGTTTTGTTTTTTTTAGTTTGACATTACAGTAGAGATGTAACACGACCCAACTCACTCTTAAATGTGGTAAGCGAATTTGCATTTCGACATTCATCAGGAAGAGAGTTCCATAGTTCTCCTCCGATATTAATGAAGGTTTTTTGATAAAAATTTGTTTTACACAGTGGCTTCCTTAATAACTTTCTGTTTGAATTGCGGGTTATCCGCAGAGATACATTGTCGTTAAAGCAGAACCTTTCACACAATATTGATGAAGCAATGCTATTCACACATTTGTACATCATAATGGCGATGTTTTTCTTAAATAGTGTTTTGAGAGTACACCACCCGAGGTTTTGTAAGACTTGATCAGATGGGGTATCCCAAGTATATCCACTAACCATATAACCAGCACGTTTATGCAATTTGTTTATAGTAGTATGGTTAGATTCGGATCTTAAAGACCAAAGAGTTGAGCAGTACATTGCATGGGGTAGAACAAACCCCCAGTATAATCTGCTTAATTGGTTCGGGGTAAATAAATGCTTTATTCGTCTAATCATGCCGAGCTTTTGTTGCATAGCTTTCACTGTAGCATTAACGTGGTGTTTAAAGCTCAACGTTTCGTCAATAACAACACCAAGACATTTGCTTTGTTCTACACAATCCAATTCTATATTATCTATTCTAACTTTCAATTTCTTCCTTTGTAACGTATTTAATCTTTGCCGGGAACCTACTAACATTACCTTTGTTTTTTGCGTATTCAATACTAACTTGTTTTTTGTCGTCCATTGATTCACCTCCTCCATTGATTGATTTAATTGGTTCTCTATTGATTCAACAGTTGACCCACTAACAAACAGAGTAGCATCATCTGCAAACATATAGATGTTACCGGTTTTAACACTTGATGGCAAATCATTGATGTATACTGTGAACAGGAGGGGGCCTAAGACCGAGCCTTGCGGCACCCCGGCTGAGATCGATCTAGAATTGGAATGTTTACCTTCAACCACAGTGTATTGACGCCGATTACATAAATAGGAATCAAACCATTTCAGTGCATTATTTGAGCAACCACATGCTTTAAGCTTTCTTAACAGACTACTATGATTTACAGAATCGAATGCTTTCCGCATATCTATAAATGATAATCCACACAGTTTACCCTTGTCAACTTCAGCGGCCCAGTCATCGACCATACACAATAGGGCGCTTTCGCATGAGTGTGCAGGGCGGAACCCAAATTGCTTCTCGCTGAAGTAAGCAGTTTCCGATAAGTAGGAATAAAGGTGCTTCTGGACACATTTCTCCAACATCTTGGAAACAATAGAGAGCAGTGATATGGGCCGGTAGTTCTCAACATTAGAACGATCACCAGCTTTGTAAATAGGACAAATCTTCGCCATCCGCCATGCTTTTGGCAGGACGCCTTTTCTCAATGAGAGATTAAAAATAAATACAAGACTTTCAAGTACATTGGTGGCGTTTTTGATAAATTTCAGAATTTTTACCGATATATCATCGGGGCCAGTGGCCTTCTGTACAGATAATCCATCAATTTCTCTGGCTGCAAATTCAAATGTCACACTGGGTAATTCAAAAAGTTGATTAGGCTCAAAACGATGATTATCATTTGCTTCATCATATGAGTCGTTGGTTCCAATCAACGTCTCATTTTCAATTGACGTAGAGTACAATAATTCGTTTAAACTGTCAATAAAATAGTCATTAAATTTTTCGGCCACACCTTCTGGCTCAACAATATCAGTATCACCGAAACATAACTTAATACTAGACTTTTTGGCACTACCCGATAACTGCTTAATTGTGGACCACAGCGCGTTCGAACTTCCAGTGTTTTCATTCAAAAGACCCTGTACATGTTCATGTTTCGACCCTCGTATCCTCTGTGTTATTGTATTCTTTATTTTACGATATTCATTCCATAAACTTGAATGGCCATGCTGTAGGGCCTTTTTATGATAAAAGTCCCTGGTGTGCATCAATTCAATTATGTCTCCTGTAACCCAGGGGCATGGCCTCTTTCTCATTCGTTTGGATTTGAATGGGGCGTGTTTATTGACCACACTCATTAATAACTCATGCCATTTCCCCCAGGCTTGATCTACATCAGTTTCGGAACATATTTCCGCAAAAGGCAATCGTAGGAGATCGTTTATAAAATTTTCTTCAATAAAATTTTTGAAAGTTCTGAACCGCACAGTATTTGTTGGGGTGTCAATAGATTTATTACCAATAATGGTAAAAGTTAAAAAGTGATCGCTGATATGGGTTTTCACAACACCAGACACGGAGTGATCGTCTGGGCAAGTAGTATACATATGATCAATAAGAGTATTGGTGTTCTGGGTTACACGAGTAGGAGAAGTTATAAGCTGCGTTAAAAATGCCCCTTGCATAACTGACAATAATAAGACGACAATTTGGCGACTATTTCATCCTCGTCATCGCTCTTCATGTTGTTTGTTCCGAGGTGAAGAATAGTTTCTGAGGGTTCAGCATTTGTAGCCAGCTCATGAATGGCTTCACACGCGTCCTCTATTTTGGCACCACGGAGTGTTTGACACTTGACTTTCACTCGTCTAGACAGTTTGTTAGGTTGAATGTGCTTTACCATAGAGTCGCCTATCAAAAGGACGTCGGCTTTGTTTGGTCCGTCGGCGTTTATAGTTTGTAAGCACTCTTGCACAGTAGCATTTGAATGGGCTGCGAATAATTCCCGTTGCTTTCTTCGATAGTCATTAATCTGGTGCGTCAGATTATCAATAGCCGGGCACGCTGCAACATCATTATCAGCATTCTTGTTTGTAGCTTGACTCAATGACGCATTTTCTTCCTTGACCGAGTTTACAGGGTCCACGGTTGCAAAAAGAGAGTCGATAGCCCCAGCTATTGATGCAACCTGCTTCTTCAAAAGAGCAAGTTGAGGGCCAATAGCACCACATTTGCATGTGTTTGCTCCCTTTTGTTGTGGAGTACTTTCGCTTTGTTCGCTCTTGTCGTTGTTGCTGGTCAAGATAAAATGGCGGCATATATCTTCGTTTAGCGAGGGATACATTGTACAAAGTTCACTGGTTAAAGTATCACAGTCTTCTCCCTCTGATCCAATTTTAGTATTTTTGGCGGCAGTAACGAGGCTGTTTTTTGTCACGTATTTTGGTAGTTTGTACTTAAATGTGTCTGTTCCAGGTTCTCCAACACAGCCATTGGTTTTCATGGTAGCCATTTGTGGCAATGGTGCAGAAGTAAGTTAAAACACAATGACAAAGTGGAAGGGAATTCAGGGAGAATTCCAAAATGCAATGTCAACACAATATACGATGTACTCACATAGTCAGAAGTAGTTCGGTGAGCAATACGATACTTGTCGTCTTGTTGGATTACTTGAAAAGTATGGAATATTCTGACGTATTGAATGCCTACTCCGGTGTCGCTATAGATACCCCGCGCGGTTACACAGCCGGGACTAGTCCGTGTGTCGACTGGACAAACGCGAAACGATCGACTCTCACATTTTCCATCACAGGTTGGCAAAATGGTGTAATTTCTGCAGATCCAGAAGAGTTTTCGTCCGATTTGTATAGTCAACAACACATATGCAGCTTTCCAGTCATTTTCAAGTCATTTTCAAGTCAGCTTTCCAAGTCTCCTGCGGTGTTATAGCTGTCATCGCAACAAAACGCTGGTTGAGGTGAGGATTTAGCTTTTTGTGTCAGATTTTTAGACAGTCAAAAAAAAAGAATTGTCTCAGCACTCCCGGTGCTATAGTTAGGAATCTTGTACGCCGTGACAAAACGGGGTGAACGCAACAAAATACGACGGCACGTAATAAGCCGTAACAAAACTTGGTGACGGTCCGTATCGAGACGCGACGGAAAATGGTTCGAAGGGGCAACAAGAACGGCTATATTTTTAGTCGCTTATAGGATAATTCCGTTCCAGTACTTGGACACCATAGTTGTATTAAAACAAATGCCTTGAACGTTGTATAGTGTCTTTCAGTAGGCAGAAACGCCTTGCCGCTAGAGTGAGGGAGGTCATTTCGTTGCACCTAACTGTAGCCTTCTTTGCGAAGATCATCATATATATTATATATACGTACCGCATTGTGAGAGCCACAGCTTGCTTTTGGTGTTATATCCACATCGTGTGTCGAAGGCCTAATACCCGCTCTGCTAAACAACGGTGTGATGAATGTCTTTTCACATTTTCCGAGCGACTGAACTGCGATCCCAATCACTTTCACTCGTATTTTAAAGTAAAACTGCATCACAGAGAGGAATAGAAATGGAAAGGTAATAACCAACAAACAAACGAACAAACGAGTAGGCAAAATAATCACAAGAATCATGTATTCGGCGAATATGACGCAAGAGGGTGTTCTTAATAGCCCATTGAAAGCAAGTCCCCCCTTCCCCCTCCATAATAATGTATTATTTACATGCACTAGGGAATGGAAAAAAAAAGACAGGGGAAAGGGGGAAATGAACGCAATGCTGATCAAGGGCATGGTGCTATAAATCAATTAGGTAAACTTGACATAAATTTCATCTCCTTTTCCGGCATGTCAATTAGTGTGTCCCAAACCTGTCGCAACCTGGGTGTAATGCTAGATTGTAATATGACTATGTCTCATCAAGTTTCTAGCATTTGTAGATCTGTAAGATACCAACTTCGCAATATCGGCTTCATTAGAAAATATTTGAACCGATCTTCTACCGAAAAAATTAGTCCATGCTTTGATATCCTCTAGGCTCGATTTTTGAAACTCTGTCTTATTTAACTTACCACAAACTCAGCTCTCCATGCTACAGAGGCTTCAAATTGCGGCAGCACGCATCATTACACTATCCAAGAAGCACACTCATATCACCCCTATTTTGAGATCACTTCATAGGTTACCAGTCAAAGATCGCATTATTTTTAAGATTTTACTTCTGACTTTTCATTGCATTCAGGGCGCTGCTCCTCAGTATGACATTGACTTACTCCATAATTACATCCCTGTTAGATCTCTACGCTCATCCAACTCCGGTTCTCTGATAATTCCAAGATTCACTACAATATGGGGCACACGAGCCTTTGGCCATGCTGCTCCCACCTTATGGAATAAGTTACCTTCAGCTGTAAAAAAATTGTTTTTCATTAGACTCCTTTAAAAGCAGTCTAAAAACTCACTTGTTTAAAGCCTCAATTTGATTACTCATTGTATTTGATGTTTGTATGTCTTTTATCTCCTTTACTTTCTCTTCCTTCCGCGCCTATATAGAGCACTCTGCAGAGTGGATTTGGTGCAATATAAATCATATCAATTATTACTATTATTATTAGTCTTACCGTCACATCTGTTGTTTCATTTCTGATAGATCATGGTTAAAGGCCTTAGTGGATCATAATACTAACCTCATAAAAGGTCAGTTGTCAATTGTCAATAGACGTTCATCCTATCCTATTGAAAGGAGACAACATGGGTGGGGACAAAGACTCAACTTCGGGTACGCCGATTTAGGACCAAGACCAACCAGTTTAGAGTTAGACACTTGCCTATAAAATGTGACAACTTTTTAGAACAAGTAACTTAAATTTTGAAATTCCTTCTGCTGCAATTAATGTTCAATTAATCCGCTACTGGAGGCGAACTTTATGCCTTGTATTAAAAAAAAAAAGTCGTTGTATAGTCTAGTGGGATTTCTAAAAAAGGGTTCTCTAATATGGTGTCAGAGGTATTTTTGAGTAAAAATGGGGAACCGGTCACTTTTACCTACTTTGAGTATGCTGAATCCGAAAAATTCGGTTTCCAAGTGAAATTCACCGATCTTGACCATCTAATTTGTATAAACAAAATGGCTGCCAAGCTACAGAAATTATTAGTTTCAGATACGCATTTTCTAGCAATTCTTTGCAAACAAGCTGGAAAAAGTGATTTGAAATGTTTGTACAGAGAATAGAATTACCAATTTATAAGGGATAAACGTTTCTCAGGCGGTAAAAAGTATATTTTATTCATAATTATGCAAATTAGGACTGAAATATGCAGATAGACATATGTTATATATATGTGACCGTGCACCTCAAAACGAACATAAAGTCGCACACACTGATTTTGCGTGAGGACTGAAAATAAGTGAAATGGGTCAACCTAGCCGAACTTGACTTTTTCATATTTTCTGAAAGAGCGGGTCTTCTTTTACATTATGCAAAATTTGGTATCATAAAACGGGCAGGAAAGTGTGTTTTTTTTAGCAGTTTATCTCGAACATTTTTGGTAGAATAGTGTGATTAGCTGTGTCTTTAGAATCCCTTTTTCATTTCTGAAAAAACCTTGTCCACACTCTTCACTTTCAACTCTAATAACTTTTGAAAGGATAGTGCTACTGCTTTGAAAGTTGGCATAAATTATGGACAGAATGTGTTAATGAGGCATGCTTAATTTCACTTTAATCTGATAATCCCTTCATTGTTGTTACTCTGGTGGTTTACTCCCTGTTTTTATCCCATTCATCGCACAGCACGGTTTGGTAAAGATAAAGCGCTTGAATAGACACTGTACTTCAGAGCCTCTTTTCTCAGTTCACACTTTTCCTGAGTTTGTGCTTTCTTTCCAATATTAAGATAGAGAGTCCATTTGACTTGAGTTATACACCATTTTAAAGCTTAAAGTCTGTTCTTTCAGAATATGGTCTTAACTAAAAATTCATGTCTGGCGACTTTTTGTTTGTTTTGAGGTGCATGGTCACATTTGATCTTTTTACATCTGTTATAAGAATGTAACTTAGCCAACTTCCAAGACAGTTCGAACTCTGAAATTGCATCGGCCAGTTCAATCTGCGAAATAAGGGGTTTACACCTTCCTGTTCCTTTTTGTTTTTGTATTTAGTATTCTTGGATAACATGCCGCCAGTGATAACCACCAAGTATGATGCATTTCAATTTATTCTTAACTGGACGACGCCCGTTCCCTTGTTTGTCTGACTTCTGATATATTTCACCAGGTGTGATTCAGATCATAGAAATGACATTCTTAGCTAACAGGCATCTATAGCTTTAAGGACCAGTGGATTGTAAGAACTAAGGAATAATGAATACTCGATAGAAACCATGTTACATACGGAAGATTCCACTTCATATCAGACGTAAATGGTCGCCATGTTGCCTCTCAATATGCTTTAGCAAGTATGGTTTTTGAATATCCACATTGTCACTTAATTTCTGCCCAAGAATTAGGATATGGATCTTTTCATGGAGGACCTGGGTTTTCCACCACATGAAGTTTCGTTTGTTCCCTTGATAACATCGATCCGATAGCTATCTTAAAGAGGCCTTCTTCCGTAGATACTGGAGTTGTGCTTTTTCTGCCAGACTGATACTGACAATAGCACTCTTTAAAAGCAAGTGATCAATGATTCACAATCATCAAGGATGCTGCTTGTACGAGAAGAAACTAAAGGGTTCCAAGAACATGGTTGTTATCAGTCGTCTTTATAAGAATAAACTTATATTCGATTCAAAAGATGCATCACACAAGCTCGTTTGGCACAAAATATGTTCCGCCATTTTACCGACAAAAGTATACAGAACGCTCGAGAAGCAGTCCAACGACAATACTCCGGTATTCTAAAAAAATAAAAATAGAAAAAGGAAGAAAATCCTGCTCACTGTGCCAGACCTGATCTTTCTTCTCCAATAGAGAATGCATTACTGTATTAGTGGCAACGCCGTATTTGCATATTTCACTTCTTAATTTGCATATGTAAGTGAGAGGTATGAACAAATGATGACCTAGCTATTGTCTTTGCACCTTAATTTCTGAAATTATTACTATTTTTGCATGTCTAGGGAGATTTTATAAAAATTAGATCATCGAAACACCTTAAAAAGCAATGAATTGGCGGCCATTTTGTCTATGCAAATTAGATGCTCTTAGACTCAAAATTCCGCTTGGAAACCGGAATTTTTAGATTCAGCGTACTTGAATTATACAAAATAGACCGGTTCCCAACTTTTACTAAAAAATGCCTCTAGCAGTGATATTTTCCCCAAATCCCACTAGACTAGTAGCCTACTAGTGTAATATACATTTTTGCCTTGAAAGACGATATACTTACGACAGTCAGCACTGCGTTGCTTGTCATCCTCAGATTGAAAGTCGCTCGTCCATGATGTTGTACTCTGCTGGACCACCAAGATAATGTTATGTTCTCGTAATAGTTTATGACATGAAAGTATCTCATTCTCCTCATAACGGTGCCGAGACCTGATATTCCTGAGTCTACTTTGAACCACTCATCTGTGTCTACGGCACCAGATTCGGGGGGAGGGGGAAAGGAGAAAAACACACACAACATGACTTGTATTAGCCTATCAGGATAATTACTGCCGTGGTCAATGTTGATAAACAGTCTAAATAAATATGCAGACATCTTTACCTATAAAGTGTAAATTTCCTTCAAAATGTTTCCCTGTACAAATAAAATTTGTTAGACTGCAGCTGCTGATCTGTTATCTAACAAACATGTCGGGGAAAAAAAAATCTCTTGCTTTCATTCATGCCATGTCCGCCTTGGGCTACCCAGCATAAAAATGGAGTAATTTCGGAGCTTCGGTATTTGTTCCAAGTCCATCATGTTGCTGCCAGCAACGAGGGATAGCCTGGTGGTAAATAGTAATGCTCCTCGGAAAGTAGTACAGATGACAGGCTCGAGTCCAGTGGGATTTTTATTTCGACATGTCTGTTGAATTACAGATCAGTCAAAGTTCATTTGCAGAGGGAGACAAATTTATTGAAGAAAATTCACACCTCACCTACACTCCGTGATTAATCAATAAATATTTTGCTTTCTCCCTCACAATACAGTATTTTGTATTGCGCAGCTTCATACAGTTAATTAGCACATACTCCATAAGATGTAAACCATTCCAATCAAAGTCAATTCGTAACTAGACTTGGAATTTGTCAACACTGACAAATTAGGTAATCCGATCTATTCGGAAATTAATGATTTGAGTCCTGATCCCAATAGGCATGACCATACCGGTTTCATTTGTGTTGAGGGGACATTGGCTGTGTGATGTTTGGATTCTCATTTTGAAAAGGGAGTCAGACCTGCCATCGTTAGTACCGAATTCCGCATACACTAACAAAAATACAGAATGAAAAATATATTTGACATTAGACCTAACTTTGCATACCCAAGATGGCATCTGAGCAAAAAAGGGATATTTTGTTAAATGTGACCGTGCACCTCAAAACGAACATAAAGTCGCACACACTGATTTTGCGTGAGGACTGAAAATAAGTGAAATGGGTCAACCTAGCCGAACTTGACTTTTTCATATTTTCTGAAAGACCGGGTCTTCTTTTACATTATGCTAAAATTTGGTATCATAAAACGGGCAGGAAAGTGTGTTTTTGCCAGTTTATCTCGAACATTTTTGGTAGAATAGTGTGATTAGGTGTGTCTTTAGAATCCCTTTTTCATTTCTGAAAAAAAAACCTTGTTCAAACTCTTCACTTTCAACTCTAATAACTTTTGAAAGGATAGTGCTACTGCTTTGAAATTGGCATTAATTATGGACAGAATATGTTAATGAGGCATGCTTAATTTCAGTTTAATTTGATAATCCCTTCACTGTTGTTACTCTGGTGGTTTACTTCCTATTTTTTGTCCCATTCATCGCACAGCAAGCACGGTTTGGTAAAGATTAAGCGCTTGAATAGAAACTGTACTTCAGAGCCTCTTTTTTCAGTTCACACTTTTCCTCAGTTTGTGCTTTCTTTCCAATATTTAGATAGGTTAGGAGAGTCCATTTGATTTGAGTTATACATCATTGTAAAGCTTAAAGTCTGTTCTTTCAGAATATTGTCTTAACTAAAAATTCATGTCTGGCGACTTTTTGTTTGTTTTGAGGTGCAGGGTCACAAATGATTCTTGCGACATGGTCTTGGCATGTGCAAAATATGGGAAAGATAAGACATGTATTCACCGAAATACAGGATGAAACATTTGTGACCTTTGACCCTAATTTACATACCTAAGATGGTGTCCAATCAAGTAGTTGTTATTTTATGAAATAATGTACGTGACATGAAATAAACATGTGCAAAATATGGGGATGATGGGGGCTGCTTTTCTTGAATGATTGCAAAGAAAGTTGCAGAAAGAAAGAAATATCTCAGTACATCGAAGATAAGCTTTAATTTCAACCAAGTTTTCTGACGTGATCCCGACATCGTATGAAAAAAAAAAAGTGAGGCGCACTTATGATAACGCAAAGTTTCAACTACAACATATTAAAATCTGGGAAAAATTCACTAAAGGGTAAGTGAGCTAGTGCTCGATAAAGACAATCATGTCAATTTTCACATCTAGGAAAATTCCCTCCCATAGAGATAATACGTCATAACGAAGATACAGAAAGAAGTACATATGTGACCGTGCACCTCTAAACTAATTGTGCGTGAGGACTGAAAATAAGTGAAATGGGTCAACCTAGCCGAACTTGACTTTTTCATATTTTCTGAAAGAGCGGGTCTTCTTTCACATTATGCTAAGATTTGGTATCATAAAACAGGCAGGAAGGTGTGTTTTTTTAGCAGTTTTTCTCGAACATTTTCGGTAGAATAGTGTGATTAGATGTGTCTTTAGAATCCCTTTTTCATTTCTGAAAAACCTTTTCCACACTCTTCACTTTCAACTCTAATAACTTTTGAAAGGATAGTGCTACTGCTTTGAAAGTAGGTATTAATTATGGACAGAATGTGTTAATGAGGCATGCTTAATTTCAGTTCAATCTGATAATTCCTTCATTGTTGTTACTCTGGTGGTTTACTTCCTGTTTTTTGTCCCATTCATCGCACAGCCAGCACGGTTTGGTAAAGATTAAGCGCTTGAAAAGACGTTGTACTTCAGAGCCTCTTTTCTCAGTTCACACTTTTCCTGAGTTTGTGCTTTCTTTCCAATATTTAGATAGGTTAGGAGAGTCCATTTGATTTGAGTTATACATCATTTTAAAGCTTAAAGTCTGCTCTTTCAGAATATGGTCTTAACTAAAAATTCATGTCTGGTGACTGTTTGTTTATTTTGAGGTGCAGGGTCACATACGACCTTTGACACCACTTTGCACACCCAAGATGGCATCTGAGCAAAAAGTGGTTATTTTGTGAAATGATTCTTGTAACATGGTCTTTGCGCGTGCAAAATATGGGAAAGATAGGACATGTATTCACCAAGATACAGGATGAAACATTTATGACATTTGACCCTAATTTACATACCGATGTCCGATCAAGTAGTTGTTATTTTATGAAATAATGTACGTGACATGAACTAAACATGTGCAAAATACGGGGGTGATAGGGGCTGTCTTTCTTGAGTTATTGCAAAGAAAGTTGCAGAAAGAAAGAAATATCTCAATACATCGAAGATAAGCTTTAATTTCAACCAAAATTTTCGACGTCGTATGAAAAAAAAATGGAGGGTAACCCGACAATAGCTCCAAGTCTCACCTACAACATGTTAAAATCTGTAAATTCACTTAAGGATAAGTGAGCTAGTGCTCGATGAAGATAGTCGTGTCAATTTTCATTTCCAGAAAAACTGCACTCCCATAGGGATATTTACACGCAAACTGGTCAAATTTTACAAGGTTGAGTTCAATTCATTTTTACGAGGTGATGCCGTGATCCAATCAAAATTTTGTACTGAAATCTGGCTGAAAATTGGCAAAGGATAAGTGAGATACACTCGAGTGAGCTTGAAGTTTGATGACGTCATTTGGAAAATTTACTTTTTTATTTTATTAAGAAATTTGATATCTTTTAATCATTTTGCCAGCATCGCCAACCCATGAAATGACATGTACAATTCATCAGCTTTCAGAACATGTAAAGAAAATGGGGGTCACCGTCCATCCTGACGAGCAAAATCGGATTTAAAATTAGCTGTTTTTTGGCATAGTTGCACTGTATATCGGCATTGACACGCGCACGGAATTTCAATTTTGACGGGCCAGTTTGACGTCATATTGGGTCGGATTGACTTAAAACTTTGTAGGGATATTTGGGACATCCGATCCGTGTGAAAAAACGGCAAATCTTTATTGCATATGTGACCGTGCACCTCAAAACGAACATAAAGTCGCACACACTGATTTTGCGTGAGGACTGAAAATAAGTGAAATGGGTCAACCTAGCCGAACTTGACTTTTTCACATTTTCTGAAAGAGCGGGTCTTCTTTTACATTATGCTAAAATTTGGTATCATAAAACGGGCAGAAAAGTGTGTTTTTTTAGCAGTTTATCTCAAACATTTTTGGTAGAATAGTGTGATTAGGTGTGTCTTTAGAATCCCTTTTTCATTTCTGAAAAACCTTTTCCACACTGTTCACTTTCAACTCTAATAACTTTTGAAAGGATAGTGCTACTGCGTTGAAAGTTGGCATTAATTATGGACAGAATGTGTTAATGAGGCATGCTTAATTTCAGTTTAATCTGATAATCCCTTCATTGTTGTTACTCTGGTGGTTTACTTCCTGTTTTTTGTCCCATTCATCGCACAGCCAGCACGGTTTGGTAAAGATTAAGCGCTTGAATAGACACTGTACTTCAGAGCCTCTTTTCTCAGTTCACACTTTTCCTGAGTTTGTGCTTTCTTACCAATATTTAGATAGGTTAGGAGAGTCCATTTGATTTGAGTTATACATCATTTTAAAGCTTAAAGTCTGCTCTTTCAGAATATGGTCGTAACTAAAAATTCATGTCTGGTGACTTTTTGTTTGTTTTGAGCTGCAGGGTCACATATGAGCTGTGCGTGCGTATATGTGCGCGCGCGTACGCGTCCGTCCATTTTTTTCAATTTTTCAGAAAATGCTCCAAATGATTAAAAACGTGAGCAAAAAAAAAATTGAGCTCGATTGGAGCATGTGAAAATTTTAACGTGCGCGTACGCACACGGTTTAAGTTTAAACTGAAATTTGAGAAAATAAGTAGAATGCACTTGACTTAAAATAACATATGTGACGTAAATTTCATTGAAAATTTAATTCCATTAATGGGATATGAATGAAAATGTGTTTTCATATAATGACGTAATAGTGACGTCATGGTCGCTTGATCACCATGATTTTATAAGATCTGTCGTCTTTGCGACATGATACATATATATGACTGTGCACCTCAAAACGAACATAAAGTCACACACACTGGTTTTGCGTTATGACTGAAAATAAGTGAAATGGGTCAACCTAACAGAACTTGACTTTTTCATATTTTCTGAAAGAGCGGGTCTTCTTTAAAATTGTGCTGAAATTTGGTATCATAAAACGGGCAGGAAAGTGTGTTTTTTAGCAGTTTATCTCGAACATTTTTGGTAGAATTGTGTGTTGATAGGTGTGTCTTTAGAATCCCTTTTTCATTTCTGAAAAACCTTGTCCACACTCTTCACTTTCAAGTCTAATAACTTTTGAAAGGATAGTGCTACTGCTTTGAAAGTTAGGATTAATTATGGACAGAATGTGTTAATGAGGCATTCTTAATTTCAGTTTCATCTAATAATTTCTTCATTGTTGTTACTCTGGTGGTTTACTTCCTGTTTTTTGTCCCATTCATCGCACAGCCAGCACGGTTTGGTAAAGATTAAGCGCTTGAATAGACACTGTACTTCAGAGCCTCTTTTCTCAGTTCACACTTTTCCTGAGTTTGTGCTTTCTTTCCAATATTTAGATAGGTTAGGAGAGTCCATTTGATTTGAGTTATACATCATTTTAATGCTTAGAGTCTGTTCTTTCAGAATATGGTCTTAACTAAAAATTCATGTCTGGCGACTTTTTGTTTGTTTTGAGGTGCAGGGTCACAATTATGGTGTAATTTTGATATTGATAGGCCGAGGACTTTCTGAACTAACCTCTGCACAACTTTTGGGGAGAAATAAAGAATCAGTATAGATACAGAAGGTGATCCGAAGGATACTCGGATCACCTAATGAAAAGCAGATTTTATAGTTAATGAATTACCGTTACAGCACACGAGACCCGCTGAATCAGACGGCGCACACGCAGACTTCTTCGTGCTGTCGCACACAGTGGTACCATCTGTTTGATTTCTGGAGCATCTGAATATCACGCCCTCTTCGGTGGTACTTCCCCGCGAAAATGGACTTGATGTAAAGGCCTCGGCCGCTTTTCCATATCCCAGTTTCCCGCAGATCGCCCGACCAACGTTTATATCCCAGTCACCATGACTGCACACACGATGCCATGTATCTTGGTCGTGACCTCTGACCTCCACGTTTCCCTCATGCGGACCATTTCCGCCGATCAAGCGAACATCGTCTTTCAGAAATGGGGGTTCTGTGGAGGCTGTAGACGTAACGAGGTTTGCAGCATTTACAGTATTTGGTGCTTCAATAGCGTTATAGTGAATTGTATGCTCCAAAACTACAACACAGCTATAAGAATAATAATGATGATAATGATAATGGACAATTGAACATATGAATACATAAACGTGGACATAATGGTACAAAATTCATATGGTAAAATCAGGAAATGACGGAATGAATATAATATGCTTGAAAAATTATAGAAAAAAAAATCATTTAAGTCGGACGATTCTAACCCCTAATGGTACGTTATTTCGTAAATTCCCGAACGAACGTACATGCAATTTCGCAATACCAGACTGCAGCACATATCCATACACGTGTGGGACAAAGTTGCCACTGAGCCAAGTGTGTGTGTGTGTGTGTGTGTGTACGTATCATACACAAACATTGTGACCGCGAGCTGCGGTGATTGGAGGAGAGAGGCCAGAAGACGGTGATTTTGAGCCGCAGTGGTGTTCGCTGATCCATTGGCCAGCGATATTCCCATTCGGTGTCACGACATTTGATACAGAATGGGGGGAGGCAGCGTGTTGCGTTCGTCTCCGTACCGCACAAACCATTCTCCACGATTGTAAAGCTTTAAAATGCACTTGGCCCAAGTGGTGAACTCGCAAGAAAAGTGCAGGAATATTTTATACAGTAAAAAGCTGTTATGTTGACTTGTTCTGTAAGTCGTTGACATGAAAATGTTCCTAAAACATATAGGTAGTATATCTAAGTCAAAAATGAAATTGAAGGTACAATTACAGACTATTCTAAGTCAATGAAAAATTGTGCTTTCTCAGGGAATGGGATGTTTTAATGAATTGCAGGGGTTAACAAAAAAAGAAAGGAAAGCGTGATAACGTGCACAATAGCCCATGAAGAAATCTATGATTCATATAACCGACTTCATATACGAAGTACAGGTGCTATAGTTATACGGGGGGGGGGGGGGGGTTAGGGACAGCACGGCTGGTGCGTGGCCTTCAATACATATTCTTAATTTGGTATGTTCAAATACTATTTATGTAAGTACAATTACCCTATAGTATACACAAAGAAAATGAAGAATTTGTTAGCAAAAACCGATAAGTCCATTTTTGTTGATTTTGAAGTACGGTCTCTGTCATAAAGTACAAAATAATACCTATTAAATGATATATTGGTCACTACATATAAAGGTGCATTTTTGATGTTATGGTCAAAAGAAGCAAAATTTTTCTTATTATTCTCTCTATTTTTCTTGACCTTTAATCGCAAATACCTCCATTTGCCAAATATGGACTTATCGGTTTTTGCGAACAAACTCTTCAAATATATTTATTGCAATCATAATCATAAATATGGCCTTTTCAACACCTTCAGCCTAACACTTATTTCAACAGAAGCCAGAGGAATTATCTGTATGATAAAATCAGGTAATATATTAGGTGATTGTTAGATCTATGATCTGCTAATGATATCTGATAGGATATAGTTGCTGCATATATTATGGGTTTCTTATAAATGCTGATAGCTATGGTTACAAAAAAAAGGAAAGGAAAATAGCGTAGGAAGGGTTATCCAATAATTTTGACACAAAAAATGTCTTTTCAGTTATAATCAAATCATATGGTAATAGGATGATATTGTACCTTTTAATTAGTAACGTCCCAATATATGTCCTGACATTGAGGTATGCGAGCTCTAATTTGTTCAAAACAAATGCAGATATTAAACAACAAATCCAACCGGGGACCTGTTTTATAAAACTGTTCGTAAAGTTACGACCAACTTATGAACAACTGGTGATCAGTTCTGATGTGCTATACTTATCAGAATTTCAATAAGTCAGTACAAGAACTGCTCATCAGTCGTTCGTTAGTCGTTCGTAACTTTACGAACCGTTTCATGAGCAAACCCCTTGATAAAGACTTTGCTATTGTTTGTTTATTCTCAAGTCATTGATAGTTTCATTGATAAACAGTACATAATATCAATGACATTTTCGTTTTCATAGATTGTGGCTTAAAAGGATTAATTTAAGTGACATTATAGGCCTACCTGCAGAGTGAATCTTACACGTTTTTTTCTTTACCGCGTTCCCTTTGGGTTCACCGTAGAAGCGGAACTTGTCGTCGGTGTACGCTCCGTCAGAGTACACCCCAAGCCCATTCCAAACTCCCCTCTCTAGGAATTTTACTTCCTCCTGGTGCTTCATAAAGTCACACTGAGAAGGATTCGGACCTTCCCATGTGGCAGTAAAGACGTCATGTGGATCTGAAAGAGACGTACAGATTTGTGAGATCTTGAGCTTAGCAATTAAAAACAAACAAAAAAGTACGAACAAAAAAATACAAATTATGAATAAGCCATACCCTACATACTGATCTTACTTTATCCAGTAACTGTAACAGCATTATTCGAAGTTCATCCTGGATATAAAAGAATTATAGTTTCTGGTATTGTGCGATTTTTAGGTGTACAAAGATATCAAGAAAATGATTATTCTACATTCTAAAAAGCAAATGAGTTGGTATCTTCACTTGATTTAATTTTATCCTATATTTCTAGTTCAATCAAATTTATTTCATGTTCTTCTGCCACGGAATATGGGAAAGAAATCCACATGATATTAAGTTTGTATAAATACAAGATGATTGTACGATGAAAACCAAACGTTATTATGAATTATCATGACAATATTGATATACATGTAAAAAGTAACAACCCACCTTCTTGCATGGTACACTATCTCTACTTTGAAGAAAGAATAACGAATTTAGGAGATAATTAAAAAGCAAAGTTTGTGCATTGCAGACGACTCATACGATGTACTTAAACACTTCCAAGATAAACAAATGTATTTTCTTGAAACTTCTATGTACACGTGTTACCAAATAAAAATTCTCTATGTAGATGCATCACCAGGGCCCTGTTTTATCAAGATAAAGTTAGCGTTGATATTGAAATCAACGCTAACTTTATCCAACTTGAAGTCCGCTATAACTTTAAATCAACTGTAAGTTTCCGTTTTACGAAGAGACTTAATAGTCGATTATAGTCATAGCTCATCATCATGACTTTATTATTGATTTAGTCAAAACATAAAACACAGGACGAGGCTGGTTTCCGGTACTGTCTGCTTAAAAACAAGGCAATACATAAAGCAAAACAAAAAAAAAATCACATAAAAAAGGCACGGCCGGAAGCGTAGTCTGCTGGTGCGCCACAGTATGATTAGCGCTACAGCCGCTGAATTACTAGTAGCAGTATGTTTGCAACAGAACCGCAAAATATGCAGTTGTTTTGCGTTGTATTGACGAAAAGTAGGTCGATAGACCTAGTACATCTCGAGATCAACGAAAATCTGCGTACGCGCGTACCGTGAAGATCCCGCACACTGCATTTCGTAAGATCTCAGTCGCAGTATTCATTGACATGGATATAAAAAAACGTACAATAACTGACTGTCCAAGGTGAAGGTCGAGTAGGTCTATGCATTGTTTCAAGGCTTGTGGGTTTACGTGTAGGATTATGGAAACTTTTGAGAGTGTGATGACTACAGTAGCTTATTTTTACCTATACGGCACAGATCGGCGTTGTAAAGAATAGATCGCGAGTCTACATGTCGGAATTCTAGACCTAGTAGACGCCGCTAGTCATGCAGTGAATACGGTAAGTACTTACTCGCTGTGTATCGTTACTTACGACTTGGGCCTGTTTATGTGGAATAGTTAGGCCTATTCACTGGTTCACTGTCGTACTCGGTGCTATAGAATTAAACTCTTTATTTTCTGTATAGGCCTAACGTTACTGAACTCTTAATTAGTATCTATTGACGAACTAGCTCTACGTAGGCCTACGCACGTCAAATGTCACTGGTTTCTTCGCATATGGGTTCTTTGGCAAGATATGCATTGAACACATATGCGGTTCTACAGTTACAGTACCGTACTCGGTTACTTGCCCTTGCTGGCGATGGCCTGGGGGGCGGGCGGCCGAGGCGCCGGGCGCGCAGGCTGGGATATCTGCTGTCTAGGGTGTTTGCGTGCAGTGCTCAGTCGCGTAAGCAATGCGTGCCGATCGTGAATTTCATGCAAGGAAAAGACCATAATTACATGAAAGAAACGCAACAAAATGTTAGATAAAGGTGAGCGGTTAACAGACAAACATTTGTGACAAGACTCCAGCTAGACTAGGAAAGTGTGACAGTCATCTTTCTTCTGTAAATTCCCTTACAATTGAGTCTACCTAGACTGTTTCTACTTAAAGTTGATATTTATTAACTTAAGTTAATCATGGATTTGGAGCGGTTGAGAAAACTTATAATTGATTTTGGAGGAAGTTAATTTTTTTTTCCAACTGTGGGTGTCTTGATAAAACGGACTTTAACTTAGCTTGGAAGTTAATCATAGATTAAGTGGACTTAGAGTTGATATGAGAGGTTAATCATAGATTATCTTGACTTAACGTTAAATTTATCTTTTGATAAAACGGGGCCCAGATAAATATTCTATCGGAAAATTTTGGGTTATTTTCGCCAAGTTAAGTTAAATTGTTTAAAATTCACCTTTTTCCATTATCGAAGACATTTCTCTAGCTTTCTTCATGAAACTTTTTACACATGCATGTACTGCCTGACAGTGATTATCTAGTGCTGGTTTGAGTCATCTATAGTGTCAAGTGTTAAAAAACAAGTGAAATGCTAAAATTGGATCAATTAATCTATTAAATCTATCCGTTACAATTCGAAATACCGTTTCATTTCGAATAAGTTGGCCTCAAGACTCATTTGTTTGTAACTGTTTTCCAATAGTATTGTACTATATTATGCTGGGTTTTTTTTTCATCATCAGTATTGTGTCATTCATTTTCATGTGCATGTTTGTGTAGTATTTCATAACTCATTTCTTCTACTGCGCCTTGGGCACATTAGTTATGTGGAATTGGCGCTTTATAAGTATACCCTGTATTATTATTAACACTGACATCAGACCTTCTTTCCCCCATACCCTGGAAAAAAAGTTATTCACAAACATATTCAAAAATGAAATCTGGTATCTAGATATAAACAACCCATTGTTGCGCAGTGATTCTAAACTAAAAAGATTTTTTTTTCAATTTGGTCAAAAGTCTAGGTAAAATGTTCAAATGTCACAATTTTCCCAGATTTTGTCATTGTAGGCCAAAGTATCTTGATGGAAATGGATGTTACAAGTTATTGCCCATTAGAAGAATTGTGGGGCCCTGTGAGTTCAAAAGATAACACTTAAAGGTGAAGCAAAAATGCACAAATTCCGGAATACCCGCTCTGTTTAAGAAATTAGCGATCCATCCAAATTAAAACATTCATAGTTCAATGATTGTATACACTGAACACTGTTACAAACATTTCATCATGTATCTTTGTAAGTTATAAACTTTCTTCTCACATTTCCAAGACATACCCTATACAGCAGTGTTGCCAAACTCTGCCAATGGCTGCTATCATGCCTGGGAGAACCATGGATTATGGGTTTGTATTATACTGTATAATATAGGTTTTCCCGGTCAATTTCATACTTTTGACATTCAATTTCCTATTCCGAGCATTCGATTTCACGCATTCCACGCTCGCAGCACTGAATCAGCAATCAAATTCAAAATCCGGTCATTCGAATTCACTATCCGAGCATTCAAATTCACTGTCGGAACATTCAAATTTAAGAGAGGAGCACGCATTTCATCAATGAGCATTCAAATTCTTGTCAAGCTGGCGACGGAATCTCGTCGATCATTCAAATTCTTGAATAGGCAACCATATTCCAAATAACTGCATTCAATTTATTTAGTTTGGGGCCGTGTATGCATGTGTTTCTCAATATCGGGTTTTATGATGATTATTTATTTTGCAGTAGAGGTCTACCTGTTCATTGACAATTTTGAACTCGCGCTTAGCAAAAAGGAATATACAGGCAAATTTCCCTCGGATTGGACATAAACTGGAGGTCCCATGTGTGAGAGAGTCCCAACTCATGCACGTAAAAGATTCCATTTCATTTATTCATCGCGAAGAGCAGAACATCCTGCTGGACCCCATTAAGCCCAGCTATTGGAGCTGAATATGGGTTATCCAGCCATCTTCTTTGATGAAAAATGAAACAAACAAACAAACATTAGGCACTGTATAGGCCTACAGACGAGCATAATACGGAGGGTTGTTGACACTTTCGAGGAAAAAAAAACATTTTTGACTTTATTGAAACAGATACATTAACGTTTTATACGTCTTCTTTCTTGTGTATTGTCTCATTGAAATAAATGAAATGAAATGAAATTTACTTTTGTGGGACTATGTGAGATCATTGCGTGTCAGTTTGTCTTTAGATCGATGAATTGTCATTATGTGGTTTGTGTTGGGTCGTTGGCAGCATGCAGTATTATCAAGAAATATGATTAAATTGTTGTTGTGTTGTTTCGATGCACTGCTGATTGGACATTACTATTTGAAATTTATTGAGATGAAAAACAAAGAATACATGAACAGAGAACAATGTATATGTGACCGTGCACCTCAAAACGAACATAAAGTCGCACACACTGATTTTGCGTGAGGACTGAAAATAAGTGAAATGGGTCAACCTAGCCGAACTTGACTTTTTCGTATTTTCTGAAAGAGCGGGTCTTCGTTTACATTATACTAAAATTTGGTATCTTAAAACGGGCAGGAAAGTGTGTTTTTTAGCAGTTTATCTCGAACATTTTTGGTAGAATAGTGTGATTAAGTGTGTCTATAGAAGCCCTTTTTCATTTCTGAAAAACCTTGTCCACACTCTTCACTTTCAACTCTAATAACTTTTGCAAGGATAACGCTACTGCTTTGAAAGTTGGCATTAATTATGGACAGAATGAGTTAATGAGGCATGCTTATTTTCAGTTTAATCTGATAATCTCTTCATTGTTGTTACTCTGGTGGTTTACTTCCTGTTTTTTGTCCCATTCATCGCACAGCCAGCACGGTTTGGTAAAGATTAAGCGCTTGAATAGACACTGTACTTCAGAGCCTCTTTTCTCAGTTCACACTTTTCCTGAGTTTGTGCTTTCTTTCCAATATTTAGATAGGTTAGGAGAGTCCATTTGATTTGAGTTATACATCATTGTAAAGCTTAAAGTCTGCTCTTTCAGAATATTGTCTTAACTAAAAATCCCTGTCTGGCGACTTTTTGTTTGTTTTGAGGTGCAGGGTCACATATAGAACCTGCAAACAATCATAATGCAAGCCTTCATTGGTTGTGTTGGCCCTTTTTCCTTTCTTAACAGTCTACTCTATTTTCCTCGTTAAATTGATTGCACGAAGTAGGAACTTGATCGCCTAAAAATAAATTTGAACGCTCCAAACAAGCTCATTGGGACTATCACGTGACTATCGCATGAATTTGAATGCACGAGTAAGAAAGTCGGTGCTCGCATTATAAAATTGAATGCCCAATCGTGAATTTGACTTCATGAAAACGAAAGAGAACGCCCATGGATGACATCGATAGCTCGGATTCTGAATTTGAATGCACATTAATGAATTTGAGTGACAAAAGTATGAAATTGACCGGGAAAACCTATATATGTGACCGTGCATCAAAAAATTTGGAATCATAAAATGGACAGGAAAATGTGCTTTTTTACTAGTTTATCTCGAACATTTTTTGGTAGAATAGTGGGATTAGGTCTGTCTTTAGAATCCACATTTCATTTCTTACAAAAAAAAACCGTGTACATACTCTTCACTTTCAACCGTAATAACTTTTGAAAGGATGATGCTACTGCTTTGAGAGTTAATATTTATTATGAGTAGAATGTGTTTATAGAGCATTCTTAATTACAGCTCAATTTGATAATCCCTTCATTGTTGTTGCTACAATGGTTTACATCAAGTTTCTTTTTGTCCCGTTCATGGCACGGGTAGCACGGCTTAATAAAGATAAGGCACTTTGTTTTTTGTTTGTTTTTTATTGTTCCATATTCCACATTTCAACAAATACATAAAACATAAACATCACAATACAAAAGCCTGGATGAATTGTCACGTACAGCTTGTAAGACAATAAAACATGTGAAATATGAGGAATCTACATAGAAGCATTGCTTGTAGGGTGTAGATTCCCAGATGCGGATGTGAGATTATTTCTTACTTGGGTATGTAATTAAAGGAATGACAATTTCTGAATTGGAGAAATATAAACGCCAAAAAGTAAAAAGAAAAAGAGAAAAGAAAACAATGAAAACAATGTCCGCGGCACAGACTTCTTGAGTGTTGCGTGATCACCCGAGCGAGGTACAAGTCAGATGCAGTGTACAATAGCAGAGATACCAAATGTGTACAAAGGAAGTTCAGGAGATAATACAGAAATCACGAGCGAGGCACATGTTACATAATCGATAATGTCAGTAATGTGAAGTATGAACAGAGAATATCGAGGAGGATTGAAGAATAGCTATAGATATGAATTCAGAAAAACTAGTGTCAGTTGAATAGACCCTGTACTTCATTTTATTAGTTCAAACTTTTCCAGAGTGTGCATGCGCTTTCTTTCCAATTAATATTTATATATGTTAGGGGAGTCCATTTGAATTGAGTTATACATCATTTTAAAGCTTAGAGTCTGCTCTTTTAGCATCTGCCCTTAAAAAAATGTGGTGCAGGGTCACATATATGCATATACCAGTCGCATAACAGCATATCTATGTGCGTTTGTTTCGTTGTTTATTTTGATTTTTGCTTTTTATTGTTTGCCCCTCAAGATCTTTCTCCTGCGTTCTTCTATTTATCCCTGTTTCTTTTATTTCTTTCTGATATTGCTACTTCCTACTATTACCAGGCGTCGTTATACAACTCCTTCTTGCCATAACTCGACTCTTGACACGTTTAGGGATAAAATATACCATATACTAGTAATTATTGCCTTTTTATCGTGCTGCTATATGAGGGACCGTAAAGAAGAAGCAATCAAGACTGTGAATAATAAATTGCAGATATAGCGGAGTCATTAGAGAAATTATATTCTGTTAATGTGTGACAAACGCGAGAATAAGCTTACGGCAAGTATTTACAAGATACTGTAGGCTCGTGGTTGAAATTTTGTAAGTGCTCTCGGTAGTGCTCACGAACATGCTGGCCCGAATTGACGAAGGTGGTATAATCTTTTCATGGTTTAAACCAGGGACAAAGAACAAGGAGCGCCAAATGTCGAATGGAATATTTCGTTACGAAGTCAGTCATTTCGTCGACAAAATTAGTATTTCCTAAAGAAATGACATAACGTCGACGAAATGACTGATTTCGTGTCGAAATATTCCGTGCGACAAGAAAGTCTTGGCGCCCCGTGGAGGTTGTCAATGGTTGAAACCACGGACAAGATTATACCGTCTTCGGGAATATCTGGTCTAAGCGTTTGTTTTCAACTTTCGACAGTGAGACGCCAACAGTCGTTGCGTTTTTAATGTCTCTTATTTTACACTTACCAACGAGAAGGAATATGGCAATAATCCCTGGCAACAAATGCATGGCCTCCTCCTGTTATAGAAAAGAGTGAGTATATCACGAGTACGTGTGTGTCATCTATTTAAAAAGCGGGGTCTGACGAAATTCATCATAACTCTCTGTTAAAGGTACTGTTTAACCTTTGGAGCAGTGATTTAAAATAATGTTCGAGTTACCACATCTAACATATATGTGTAAGTCAGTTGTATCACAAAAGCACCTTGCCATATAAAAGTTTTGCAATAAAGCCTTTAATATCAGGAAATATCGCTCTTTTTTTTTCCTTTTTCACTTAACCATAACTGTAGACGGTTTAGTAAAGAAACAATGTTATTATAAATCTTGTTCATATTTGATTTCATTTTCATTTCATTTTATTGTTTCTGTATGGTACTTGATTATCAACTCTGATCACTTCCAGAGATAAACGCATGATTCATAATAATTCATGGCTGATTTTGCACATGACAGGTAATCAAATCATTTTGACAAAGAACGGAGACATATACAGCTGTAATGATAATAAACACAAAAAAGTCAAGGTGCCATACAGGAGGATCCCCAGTAAGCCAAGCTTGATATTGGGGCCTCGTGCACAAATAAATACATAAACAGTTTCAACCAACTATCGGCTTACTAAACTAAAACAAAAACAAACTAGTTTTACACAACAAAACATACGCGGACATGTACGCAGGTGATGCTAAAAAAGAAAAGCAAAGAAGAAGGGGACAGCGATAATGAAAGATGGTGAGAAAGAGCAGGAGAGAGAGAAATGGAAAGACTCCTCGTTCACTGTACAATAACATACTGTACAAATACAACACTACTACATATTGTGTAGTAGTTATACTTAACACGCTTAGCATTGATGATACTAATTGAAGCAGACAGACCTCTCCCTTCCTTTTTCCTTTCTCCTATCCTATCGCTATTATGCAAGTCATCCCTCCCTCCTATTTTCCTAAATGTTATATTAGTGGGGGGGGGGGGGGGGCGCAAGGGATTTTTGGTTCAAATTTTTCCAAAAGCACCAAAATTTGGCACACATGTAGCCCAAACCATACTATTTCGATTTTTGATGGGCGCCAAGAAGGGCGCCCTCTGGGGCGGCCATATTAGCAAAATCCAATATGGCCGCCACATAGGTTTAAAGGTCACTTGCATTTGAAAACATAAAAGGGTTACAATCACTTAAAAAGTCAAGTTAAGATGTTTTCTGGGTCGAGGAATTCGAATCTGAAGTTGTTTTTATGGTATGAAGACAATTTTACTTTATAAGGTCACCTTAAGGTCATTTAGGGGTGAAGCCATTGTATTTAATAACAGTTTATTTTAAAAAAAAAAATGTCTTGCCCATGGACAATATTCCAGTAATGCCAGCCTTAGTAATAGAATTGCAGTTGTCGACGGCTGAAAAAAAGGCGTATTTCTTGTGAAGGGCGCCCTCCGGGGCGACATATTTGCAAAATCCAATGTGGCTGCCACCTACGTTTAAAGGCCAGTATAACAATTAAAAACCTTTCAAGTGTTACAACAATTTGAAAAGTCAGCTTTAGAGGTTTTATGGGTCAAGGAATTCGATTCTGAAGGTTTTTTTTTTTTTTATGGTCTGATGTCAACTTTTCCTTATAAGGTCTGCCTAAAGGTTCTTATAAGGTCTCCCTCTGGAATATTATAGTTCATGTCACAATCATTCCATTAATTATTTTTACATTACAGGCGCTAAGAGGAAATGTCCTCACCGACTGGTCATATTTGCGGAATTCAATATATTTGCATTTGCTTTAATGGCAGCCAAAAGAGCTAGTTAGAATTATGGGTAATCCCTTTTAAAGACTTTTCAAGGTTTGATAATTGGATTGTTATTTTCATCTTCATCTGCGAGGAATGCAATTAAAAACATACATATATGAGAAATAGAAACCTATTGCTACCGAATATATTAATAGTTTAGCAATTGGGGGGGGGGGAAGGGCTACTCTCTACATTACCAGCGTCCTTGACGTTGCCACTAAAAACAGAAGTGTTTTTATTTCTCTGTTGCAGTTCAGGGATCCTCGATCACAATAGATATTCATAATTCAGATTTAAATTCAATGGAATAATAATTATGAAGATCACTCCTAATCTGGATGAAAAAAAAGAAAAAAAAATATGTCGTGTTTAAGAGAGTTTTTAGTACATCAGGTTGGCATCAATTTGCTATTTTCGAACTTTTGTATCAAAGTTCGATTCTAAAGTCCTTATAGGAATTTCTATGTGCCTCCACAGCTAAATACGCCGTTCGGAGAACATGACGGTCCTGGTGACGCCATGTAGGGAACAAGCATATTTCACAGGTGCCACAGTGACACCATTAACAGGGTACAGATTAGATATGCTATAGTACAACTTACATGACACCTTCTAGGGTCTGTTAAGATTCTATCCAAAGTGCTTGGACGCAAATTGGTATGATATCACAAGACTTTATAAGTTGGTATCTCGTTGGTCTGAAGACTATAGGTTGCAACTCTACTCTCCGCAACATCTCTACGACGCACGTATCCTGGAGACGAACCCAATCTCCAGGATTCGCAGGAGAATCGAACATTTTCGATTTTTGAAGAGACTATTTACGTCTTCCAGCTTATCTCCGAGACGTCTCTGCGAAGTCTCCATCACTGTGGCCATGTCGTGGGGACTAAATTTGTCTGCAACATCTTCGAGATGTCCCCGCATCTTGTGAAGACCGTAATAACATAATGGCGACGAAAGGGAGAAGTCGCTGAGAAAAGACGTCTCTGATAAGTCCCTGCGACTGCAAAAGCCGTGCCAACATCCCCGTGACTTCCAAGCAAATAAGTTGTTCCTTTGTTTGAAAACGTCTTGGACGTTGCCCTAGAAATTGCATTAGTTGTGACAGCGAAAATAATTTCTTCGAGACGCTGGCATTGCGACAATGTCTCCTCCCGTCAGATAGGCCCTCAATCCCCTCCCCCCCCCCCTTTAAATTTGCAATATCAAACTACTGACCATGGCTCGTCTTACACCTGCTCTACATTGTGCATTTTCACCTTCATTCATCCATCCATTCATTCATTGAAGAAGTATGGAAGAAATGACAAATGGGAAAAAATAGGTGTACCAGTAAATTCCAGTTGAATGCTCACAGATGCCATTTCCAAAAATGCCCGAAATGCCTGATTTGACCCTTATTTGACCTTGAAAGTGACCTTGAGAGGTGATTAGTGACCTTGAATTGCAGAAGTGACATTTAGAATCACATTCTCTAACCCCGTAAACCCTTCCACATAGGATTCATTACTTTGATCAACCTTTCCAATTTGTAACTGCAGTTGACCTTTAACCCGGATGGCGGCCATATTGGATTTCACCAATATGGCGGCCCCAAGGGTTTTTAGTCTTGGCGCCCATCAAAAATCGAAAGAGTATGGTACAAGGGACATATGAGCCAAATTTGGTGCTTTTGGAAGAATTTGAACCAAACAGCCCATTTTGAGCCCTTAGGCCCCCAACTATATGTTATGTACGAGCGCTGCATGCAAATCAGGCAATGCTTAAGCTGTAGCCTTCCTGTAGTATTCATCGCATCGCTGTTTATGTTTTGGTTTGCATTGTAAGGGCAAAGAAAAAACTAGGCCTATATGTTTTATGTTGTAAAGGTAATGAAGAAAAAATAATTTACATTCGTTGTTTATATCCCTGACTGAAATTTTAGATCTATTTTAAAGCATTTTTTATCTTGAAATGGTAAATATTACCTTTAACATCGATATCAAAACATCAACTTACTTTTCTCCTGAAATCATAAACAAAGAAAGCGATTGAAATAACATACAAACACCGCCTTTACTAACAATATTGTTGCCAAATCATTCAGACCATCGAGATGTACATGTATTATATCTTATGCAAACCAGAAAACAATTGAAGGTATTAACATAAACACATACCCCCCCCCCCCCACACACACACACACAAACTCTCCTTTGTCAGTAGTCTTCCATTCACATTCGGTGGCCGACGGTATGCTTTTGTTGTTTTCATCAATCACGTCAGAATTATGCAAGCGTCTTTCTGATTAAACAAACTCTGCGAACTGTTTCATCAACAGACATGTTATTTTCCACACGGGTTGGTATATTATCTTTAAGCACAACACAACAGAATGAAATATTTTGACACGAATGTTGACACTTTTTAGGAAAAAAAAAACAACGTTTCTAAAACCATTCCATAGGTTAGTGAAAATCTTAGCGTAACCAAAGTAAAATCTAACATCTAATGATGTGGAAAAACAAATAAACAAGCAAAAAAAAAAAAAATCTTCCTTGACCCTTGTGCATACATCACACGAATTTGATTGTTACTCAAATATTATTCCACGAATGTTAGGAAGTAGAATCTATGTTGTGTCCCTATACTCCTCTGAGAAAAAGCAATTAAAATCGATCTTTGGCGCTTTTCAATGTTTAATCTAGTTCTATTAAGTGTACGATCACTACTACACTACTGCTACTAGGATTAAAATAATGATGAACTGAATGATTTAACTACAGGGTTTTAACAATTTAAGATGTAATAATCTTTACAGCATATCACAACGTTATATCGATTAGCTTCTTGTTGGTGGTATTGTATTCTTCAATGTTTTCGTAAAGAATGTTCTGTCATGCTCAGAAATCGTATTACTCTTAAGTCTGTGTACAGAAATATTCGCTTCACCTTCCTGTGGCAGTTGGCGTCCTAGAAAAGAAGGTAAGGATACAAGTACCTTCACTCAATTGATTTTACTTTCTTTCGTTAGTCCATGCTCTCATTTGTCAGAATACTTCTCTGAGAACCTTTTCGTTCCCTTTGAATTTAATGTTTGTGTCGCAAAGAGCGATAGCGTCAATGATACCTTGAAGGAATTTGCGTAACAAAACGTGTTTCTGGCACTTTTATTGTTATCGATGAGACGGTGAATCGTAAAACAGTACTCGGTCTGTTTGTATGTCAAGTGCTTTTATTTATTTCTGCAATAAAAAGTCTGAATTATGCAGAAAAGACGAAAAAACGTAGATCTTGAGAGGTGCAGAGAAAGAGAAAAAGAGAAAGAAAAAAAAATAACAGAAAATGCGTTTTAATGTACGTTATTCAAGAATATAATCATTCACACACAATTATGTGTATCATATATGATAATTTCGAAGGGTGCATTTATCAATCAAGAGAAGTATAGGCACCTATAGATGCTGCCTACATCACTTCATCTTGATATTGAACTTGATATAGCCTGTTTTTCTTACGTTTTGTTGAATTCTTTTCCAAACCTTTCCGTAAAGCCCGGCGTTGCGGCGTGATGCATTTAAACACTGCCTGAGGTGATTTAACTCACATCGCCTTGGTACTAAAACGACAAGAAGGTAACAACAAAGAAACACGCGATCTACTACTGTACGAGCTGAAATTTTCGCGTAGAGATATTTTCGCGAATTGCTACTTGGAGGACATTTTGGCGTGTTGTTAATTTCGCGGTTGCGAGGGTCTAACTGAACTTAATCGTGCGTTGTTATTTTCGCGTGTTGTTATTTTCGCGGTTCAAAGGCGATTCGCGAAATTCGCGAAAATAAAACCACCGCGAAAATTTTAGTTCGTACAGTATATAGACAAAGTGTTTGGCTTTCGTTCAAACGCCATCACCCTTTCCCTTTTCTTGGCCCTTGTTATACAAAAATAATTGTGGCTAGCAAACGATGTCATGCATATAAATGCTATTATTTCAGTAGCGGAGGGTACTTTGCTGTCCACAGAGGGGGGTCACGATGTTTGTTCACACAACCACACACGAATCAAGTAGTCCATGGGCCAAGACCCGAAAAATGGGTTATCGTTACCACCTGAGGTGGCAAAACCTTTTTGGTGTCATTTTGTTTGTCGGGCATAGATATGCTTTATCAAGCTATGATAGCATTTCCAAATGAGTAGCTTAGTCATAATAAATGAATGTTTAACCAGTTTGGTCTCGTTGTTATATCCCTACACTTCTGAATCAAAGAAGAGCACTGTCTTCTGTATGTCCACAGATGTTCTGTTGTGAACGCGGTGCGCATAGTCTTTATTCAAGGCAGCGAAGGGAATATCCAAACGGTTATGATGTCCACAGCTGTCACGCGGTGCGCTTATAGTCTTTATCTAGAACAATGTACCGTTATCATATCTAAAGTTCCTGATAAAAGGGATTGTAAATACTGTTTTTCTATTACCCTCTCAACAAATACAGCATTTTTAAACAAAAATCACTCTGTTCATTTGTGACTGTGCACCTCAAAACGAACATAAAGTCGCACACAATGATTTTGCGTGAGGACTGAAAATAAGTGAAATGGGTCAACCTAGCCGAACTTGACTTTTTCATATTTTCTGAAAGAGCGGGTCTTCTTTTACATTATGCTAAAATTTGGTATCATAAAACGGGCAGGAAAGTGTGTTTTTTAGCAGTTTATCTCAAACATTTGTGGTAGAATAGTGTGATTAGGTGTGTCTTTAGAATCCCTTTTTCATTTCTGAAAAACCTTGTCCACACTCTTCACTTCCAACTCTAATAACTTTTGAAAGGATAATGGTACATAACTGCTTTGAAAGTTGGTATTAATTATGGACAGAATGTGTTAATGAGGCGTGCTTAATTTCAGTTTAATCTGATAATCCCTTCATTGTTGTTACTCTCGTGGTTAACTTCCTGTTTTTGTTCCATTCATCGCACAGCCAGCACGGTTTGGTAAAGATTAAGCGCTTGAATAGACATTGTACTTCAGAGCCTCTTTTCTCGGTTCCCACTTTTCCTGAGTTTGTGCTTTCTTTCCAATATTTAGATAGGTTAGGAGAGTCCATTTGATTTGAGTTATACATCATTTCAAAGCTTAAAGTCTGCTCTTTCAGAATATGGTCTTAACTAAAAATTCATGTCTGGCGACTTTTTGTTTGTTTTGAGGTGCAGGGTCACATTTACAATAGTATTTATTATAATGTGTTGTAGTGTACCGGTACATTGTTTTTGCATTATCTTTCATTGTTGGATGGAAATAAAGCGACATTGGCGTGGTATTAGCGTTTTCACCGTAGCGTTTTCACCGGAAAATGATAATAATTGAAAAATACGGTAAAATTCATGAGGAATTGCTTTTTTGTTTTTAGATAAAGGGATATACGCTGTATCATAAGTTTTGGCTATTCCCTTCGCCGTCTTGAATAAAGACTAAGCGCTGTGGACATCATGACCTTTGGATATTCCCTTTGCTGTCTTGAATAAAGACTAAGCGCACCGCGTTTACACGCCTTTAAAACCAAAACAACAACAACAACAACAGAACACCTGTGAACATACAGAAGACAGTGCTCTTCTTTGTTTTTAGAGGTTAGTCTCGATTCAGAAGTATAGGGATATAACAATGAGACCAAATTGATTAAAAATCCATTTGTTATGACTAAGCTACTCATTTGGAAATACCATCATAGCTTGATAAGCATATCTATGCCCGACAAACAAAATGACACCAAAAAGGTTTTGCCACCTGAGGTGGTACCAATATCTGGCCTGGCCCATGGACTAAAGTAGGGGAACGGTGTGGGAAGGGAGGCTTTGCATTTTCAAAAATGAAAAAAAAAAAAGTGATCTTGTGCAAATTTTTCTGGTATACTATTAACTACTATTATTTTGGATTTCTAAGAGTATGATAGAAATAGATATTCTAATGAATGTAAAAAGCAGTATCTGTCACCTCCTCTACGTGTACAACACCACTGTGTAGGTACACTTTTCTTCCATGTATAATAACTCTGGAATGGGGTTGTCCTCTCACCTTTGCTATACCGCATAATTGATGCAATTTTATACAGGATATTCAGAAATTTGTCAATCCCAAAAGTGTAATATATGGAAGGGGTCGACCCATTGGAAATTCATCTATATGATCTGCACTATTTGTGGAATATTGGGGAAATTATTAATCCCCTATTGATGAATAAGCTGTACAAATTTTGCGTAGTAGAACCGATTATACTACCAGGCCTATACAACGAAAAATAAACAATCACCTTCAGAGACATGTCTTGCAGATGCTTACCACGTCATGATGGATGTTCCTTACACAGCGTATCACAGTGTAGTTTCAAATCGTTTGTTGTTTTTTGGTTTCTTCGAAGGAGAGTTCTAAATATCTTGCCCACAAAGGGTGTTACGTCATGCTAAGAATCGTACACTGTACATGGGCGTAACCGATTTCTCTCGAAGAAAAGTTGCAGCAGGTAACAGTTGCTCGCTCTTTCGTCAGTCCTTTGCTGCCTTCTGACGAGAATCTTTTTGATATCAATCATCCGAGAGTGTTTCATTCCTAAAGCTCGCAAGGGGCAAAACAAAACAACAACAACAACAACAACAACGACCCTGGATTGTGGCACGAAACGTGGTTGACTCTCTAAGTCATATCGATAAAATGGCAAATCGTAAAACGTAACTCCTTCGATTTTCAGCAATAAAGATGACTAAATTGATGAGATACGACCCCCCCCCCAAAAAAAAAAAAAAAGTGGAAGAAGAGGAAACGTGGAATCGAGATCTTACGAGATGCAGAGGGAGGAAGAGATGGATATATAGTATAATTAATGGTATATGCAGTGCGTATCAAAAAAAAAAGTAACCCAACTAGGAGGGCTACTATTTTATAATTGTCCCCTATGGAGAGCGTAATGTTTGTTGTTAGGAAAGAGGAACTCTTCGTCTTTCCATTGATACCTAATAAATCTTCTTTCCTAACAACTAACCTTGTGCTCTCCTTAGCTGACATTAATGCATGTGCCAGTGCCAAGTGTTCTTTATTTAACATAATCATTCCCCGACACAATTTTATGTATTTATGTAAGCAATTTTCAGTTCCTTCTACAATTAACTGACAAGGATGGTTTCTTCAAAAATTAAAAGGGGATGCCCGTTCCTCCTTTCTTGTTTACTTCATTTGTTTAAGCACCAAAAATAGGGGTCCTGGATCCACTCAAGATCATTGTTCAGGTCAAGGTCTTTCTTCTGTTTTAACCCTATAAAGCCCAAGCTATTTTGACCCCTTCCAGGCCCAAGGGGGGGGGGCACATTGTGCCCCCCCCCCCCTATATAACTTCTCTATTATATGATGTATGACCGTCATATTTGGCACATGGATACAGCAACTCATACTCTACATGACCCAACATTTGAAATTTATCAAGGTCATCCACTGAGGGCGCTATTTACCAAAATATAAAGAAATACATAGGAAATAGGGCCTATGCTAAAATCATGTTTTTTCTTTTTATTTCTTTATCCCCAGTATAGATGTTTCTATTTTGTATCAAGCATTTTAATATTTACCATAAAGTAAAAGCAAGTCAACCTTCACTATTTGTAATGGCTGAAATTTCTCAAGGTCAACATGTGGGGGCGCTATTCATTACAATATAAAGAAGTATATGAAACCTATGATGTATTGCTTGGAATGGGTACATATATTGGTATCACATTTCATTTTTCCAAAATATTGAAATTTTGAGTTTGCAGATTGATAATATGATGAACAAATGTGTGTGAAAATAACCCAAAATAAAAGGGTAGTCTTTGAAAAATGCTGTATTTTCGATTATTTCTATTATATTTATTGTTTGATGCCTACATCGTATAAAAATAAAGGAAATAATAAGAAGAGCATTTCAGGGTAATCCAGAACCATTATTACATCACATTTTGGTCCTTCAGCAAATTACAGCCAAGAAAACCCCCATTTCATCCATTATTATACTGTTAACTGAAATTGGAACAGAAAATCATGCAAAATCTGACGAACATGGTTGTCAGTTTATGGTTGCCATAGCAACCAGCAATATCGGACATAGCTAAATTATATATCAAAATGTTTGCAATGAGATTCTAGGAAAAGTCACCAAATTTGGTTGAAATCGAGTAAAGGGTGTGGGAGTGGGAAACGAAAATATGGTAGGGGGCACAATGTGCCCCCCCCCCCCCTTGGGCTTTATAGGGTTAAGGCAGTCCGTATTAGGCTTTCATGGCAAGACTCCGCGTTTTAATGCATCCAAATCTGGCTTCACCTTACATGCAGTTTGCTCATACTGGGTGGAATGGGGCAGAATGAGTGGCATTTTGGTATGAGGCTATGTGAATGATGATATCAATCTATTTACGGAATTTCGGGGCATAACATAGCCTTGAATAATGTTACGCCATGCGCATTATGAATGAACATACACAGGGATTCATTCGATACATAGTTCTGTGAAAATGTTCGCAGATACGACCACATAAACACTGATTGAAGTAAGAGAGGATTAGACGAGTAGAATGTTAAAGAGCAGGTGTAAATGCCTCGGCCTGAATATCCCAAAAACAGGAATATAGGGAGACATATTGGGGGGAAGTGTCCAAGACAATGCTTAATATGTATGTATATCTATATATATATATATATATATATATATATATAATTATATATATTAAACACATATATAATAATAATAATAGTAATGAAATAGCAATATGATAATTATACTCGTTGAACAAAATGGTTACAGCTCGTTATTTCAAAGGTTTGTAATTCCGAAAATGAAACGCAGCTCATTATTCCGAAGGTTTATCATTGCGAAGATTCTTTAATCCGAACGTGAAATAAGGTTGGGAAATACAAAAGTGAAAAAAATATCACTTTTTTGCGATAACATACTGTGTTTATATTAAAGAAACAATAACAAACAAAGAGCAAAGGACACAGCGCGTTACGTAATGAATTAAAGCATCCACAGACACATACACACACACGCACTGCGATGTATACAAACACACATGATACACATACTTATGGATAAATTCCGTGCAGCATGTGTACTTGTGTATGTCTGCCTGTGAGAGAGAGAGAGAGAGAGAGAGAGAGAGTGTATGTGTGTGTGTGTGTGTGCACGCTTGTGAATTTACTTAGAGAAGCACTCTGAGAGCGCAGACCTCCGCCAAGCATGCAGCTCATTTCCACCACTGATCTTGTTCTTCCATATAGAAGCTAATTATGATGTACAAAATACACAATAATCTTACTCCTCTTTCAGCACAGTACTGTAGTATCAAACAGTTTACTCGGATGACGAGAGCCTCGCAACCACACTCCTATCAGGTGCCATACTCGAGAACTGAATCACATCGTCATTCGTTGTTTCCAAGATCTGTAAGGAACTGGAATTCCCTGTCGTCAGAAATTGTTTCAGCGCCATCTGTGGGATCATTCCGAAACCGTTTAATTGTTGATCACAGTAGCTAGTTATTTTCGTCAAATTTTCTATGTGCTTGTAAATATCTGAATATAAACTGTATTATAATGTAAGTAGCACACTCTGCAAGAATCTTTAGCCTATTGAAGGAGGCAGACTTAATCAGAAGAAGAAGAAGAAGAGATATCAGTGATTTCCACAAATACGTACGATACTAGTCCGGGAGCCAGCGGGGGTCAGCCTAGCTGAAAAGCAATTTAGTACATATGCCCCTGAGTATGGAAATGCACGTCTGGCTGGTCATCGGTGGTGGGTGTGGCCAGGAGGGCCACAAAAAGGAACCCCCAAAATTAGGCTAGCCTAGCTGGAAAAGTAACCCCATGAAAACAAACTTGTTCGTTACACTTACAGGATAAATGAATGACCATTGCCAGACGTTTTAAGTGGTGGGGGGTAGCCGCCAGACGCCCTTAAAGACCCAACTCCAGCTAGGCTAGCCTAGCTGAAAAAGTAACCCCATGAAAACCACTGGAACTTGTTCGTTACACTTACAGGATAAGTGAATGACCATTGCCAGACGTTTTAAGTGGTGGGGGTAGCCGCCAGACGCCCTTAAAGACCCAAATATTTCCAGCTAGGCTAGCCTAGCTGAAAAAGTAACCCCATGAAAACCACTGGAACTTGTTCGTTGCACTTACAGGATAAATGAATGACCATTGCCAGACGTTTTAAGTGGTGGGGGGGGGGGGGGGGGGGTAGCCGCCAGACGCCCTTAAAGACCCAAATATTTCCAGCTAGGCTAGCCTAGCTGAAAAAGTAACCCCATGAAAACCACTGGAACTTGTTCCTTGCACTTACAGGATAAATGAACGACCATTGCCAGACGTTTTAAGTGGTGGGGGGTAGCCGCCAGACGCCTTTAAAGACCCAAATTTTTCCAGCTAGGCTAGCCTAGCTGAAAAAGTAACCTAATGAAACCCACTGGAACTTGTTCGTTACAATTACAGGATATATGCATGACCATTGCCAGACGTTTTAAGTGGTGGGGGTAGCCGCCAGACGCCCTTAAAGACCCAACTTTTTCCAGCTAGGCTAGCCTAGCTGAAAAAGTAACCTAGTGAAGCCCACTGGAACTTGTTCTTTACACTTACGAGGATATGCATGACCGTTGCCAGACGTTTTAAGTGGTGGTGGTGGTGGTTGGGTTGGGAGTAGCCGCCAGACGCCCTCAAAGACCCAATTTTACCAGCTAGACTAGCCTATAGCTGGAAAAATAACCTCCTGAAACCCACTGGAACTTGTTCTTTTGATACACTCAAAGGATAATTGAATGATTGTTGCCAGACAATAGCCGCCAGACGCCCCAAAGACCAAACTCTTACCAGCTAGGCTAGCCTAGCTGAAAATTAAAGTAACCCCATGAAACCCACTGGAACTTGTTTTTACACTTACAGAATAAATGCATGACCGTTGCCAGACGCTTTAAGTGATGGGGCGTAGCCCCCGGACGCTCTCAAAGACCCAATTTTACCAGCTATAAGGTTCATATATTTCAGAAATGATAGCAGTGTAATTCCATAACAATACCGCTTGCTTGCGAGTTCACCTGTCTATAATCTATGCATGCCTTATTCTTTTGTTCTGCTTCCTTGAGCCCCAACCCATGCATTCTTATGGTGACTCTCCCATGTCATCATCCTTGTTCATTGCAATTTGTTCTATATCTTGCAAATATTCATATTCTTCATCCCAATTATCACAAATTCTGAAACTCTGTCCTCAGTATAACTAATTCATAGTTGTACGAATGTAAAAATCTGAGAATCACCCGGAGGTCTCCTTTAATGGGGGAGTTTCTTGAGCGCACAGGGAAACATGCTTTGAAATATCAATAGGGTGAGTGTTGAGACGAAATACTGTGGAAATATGAGAATATACAGTGCTGTGGTTTTGGTGGAAGAAATAGGGTATCTGTATTTGTCCTCAGTGATAACCAAAAAACTTATTGGGAAAGAACAATAGACAGCAAAAAGTAATTGCCCAATCAAACATGTCGGGATTTTTCTCAAACATCAGTGTTCTCATTTTCTTTGCAGTGTAAACCAAACATAAAAAAACAAAAAACAAAAAACAGGGCCGGGTACAGTATCCGGATGGAAATTGGTGGGATGGGCGTAAACCCGCGGGTATTGTAACATACTGACGTGAAAAAAAAAAAAAAAACAAGACAAAAAATACTTTCTTTCTGTGCCCTGGGGAGAAATATTCATCAATTGCATTTTGGAAATGTTGAAAATCACAACTTTTGATGAAATTGTGTCCTAAAGTATCTCTTCTTATATGAAGGCTTTTTTAAATAATTAAGTTTCTTTCCTCTATGACCATGATAAAACAAACCCCTGATGATTAAAACAAAAGGCAATCAAAACTTGGCAAATGAACTCTTTGGACATTAGTAAAAGGGAATACATTAACAGTTTTTGCAAACAAATTATTGTCTAATACTTCATCAAGCTCATAAAAAATACAATTCTACTGCAACAAGAAATCCATTCAGTAAGACTCGTACTCGGTGAACATAGCTTAAAATGCCAACTTTTTAAAAATAATGCCCCAGTAAAGGTCAACACCTTTGGCCTATGACTTTTTATGTACCGTATCACCTTACGGTTGAGGAGATGGGTAAAGAAAAATTATTAACGAAACAAAACTTCTTGGAACATGCTTCACATGACCTCACCGTTTTCTTCTCTTAAGAAAGAAACGAAATCTGAAAATTGTTCAAGAGTGTTTTTGAACATAGTACATTGCAAAAGCAGAAAAATTCAGTGTTTTTAAGAAACATAACTCACAACAACAAGGAATTCCTTTCGTGTCTAGTATTGCGCGTTTTTGGTTTGGAGGGTTTTGGATGCTAATATTTCAAGACAAGTTTATGCTCCGGCACTTCATTGAACTTAAATGTAAAGTAATGATCAACCTCTCTTGCCAATAAACTCAACATTTGCTGTTCTTCAGTAAAGCATATGACAGATAAATATGAGAAACATGTCTAAAATTCATATGAATAAGCTCACAGCAACAACAAAAATAGTATGTTATTTATAAAGTAATACTGCATGTACTTAGTTTCGAGGAATTAAGATGCAAAATGTTATGACAAAAGCCCCTACGTGGCTACCAGCAATTAAATGTGACACTGCACCTCAAAACAAACAAAAAGTCGCCAGACATGAAGTTTTAGTTAAGACCATATTCTGAAAGAGCAGACTGTAAGCTTTAAAATGGTGTATAAATCAAATCAAATGGACTCTCCTAACCTATTTAAATATTGGAAAGAAAGCACAAACTCAGGAAAAGTGTGAACTGAGAAAAGAGGCTCTGAAGTACAGTGTCTCTTCAAGCGCTTAATCTTTACCAAACCGTGCTGGCTGTGCGATGAATGGGACAAAAAACAGGAAGTAAACCACCAGAGTAACAACAATGAAGGAATTATCAGATTAAACTGAAATTGAGCATGCCTCATTAACACATTCCGTCCATAATTAATGCCAACTTTCAGAGCAGTAGCACTATCCTTTTAAAAGTTATTAGAGTTCAAAGTGAAGAGTGTGGACAAGGTTTTTCAGAAATGAAAAAGGGATTCTAAAGACACACCTAATCACACTATTCTACCAAAAATGTTCGAGATAAACTGCTAAAAAACACACTTTCCTTCCCATTTTATGATACCAAATTTTAGCATAATGTAAAAGAAGACCCGCTCTTTCAGAAAATATGAAAAAGTCAAGTTCGGCTAGGTTGACCCATTTCACTTATTTTCAGTCCTCACGCAAAATCAGTGTGTGCGACTTTATGTTCGTTTTGAGGTGCACGGTCACAAATATCCAACTTTTTTAGCAAATGAGCTCATGTGTATCATCTTCTTGTTGAGAAGACGAAGATGAGTAATGATAGAATAACCAAACTATCAACTTTCCTTAACATGTTTTACATGAAATCATTATTGCCTCCTCGTAACGAAATTGAAAAAACCATAACATCCGAAATTGTTCAAAATCGCTTCTTGATAACGATGAAAGCAAAGGAAACTTAGTGTTTTTAACCACTATGACACGTGTCTACAGATCTGTCATGCTCATAAGATACGTGACTCACAGGAACATAATTTTATACAGTAAGTACTTGGTTTGGAGGACATTTAGATGCCAACTTTTCAAGAATAATACTCCAGCACTGACATTAACTGATAAAAAAGGAATGCTCAGCTTCTTTATCCAATTAGCTCATAGGTAATTCCTTGTAGTTGAAAAAAAACCCGAGTACACATAAAAATATAGACTTCCCGTAACATGATCACAGGTCATGATCTCCACATTTGCTCCTCTTAAGTTAAAAGAAATCAATATACACGTGTATATTTAAATTTGCTTTAAATGACCTTTAAACAATATGAAGAAAAATTCTGTGTCTGCAAAGGCTTGACACGTGTCTAATACTGGGTCACGCTCATATTAAACGTAGCTCACAGGAACAAGGAATTCACGTGTGTATAAAATAATACGCCTGTTCGGAGTTCCAGTTTGAGCATGAGCAGAAAAAGGTCATCTGTACCAAGAGTCAAGCTGGTTTTTAATTTCACTGAGATAAGCAACTGTAATGCTATGATTATTCATGGAATCCTTATAAATAGTGCCTGCCAGTACATCCACCTGACAGCAAGCCTGGTATTTGGCAATGTTAACAGAAAAAGTTTGTTAATGTATTCCAAACAGCACAATGAAATAGATGCTTCCCAAAGTGTTGATTGACAAACCATTCTGGTCACTTTATCTACACAGATTCATTCTTTGTTAGAATACGAGTTCCATAAATTGCTATGCTGGGCAAGCTGCTGCATTATGTCGCTTTGAATTTAGTGAAGTGCCTAAGCAACTGAGAAAAATGAAAGGTCGTACCCGTGTGCACATGAGCTATCTCCGAACTGGCTTATACTGCAGAGAGGGTGCAAAGTTGAACCCTTTATTGAGGGTGCGAAAATGTTCCCTTGGGTACATCTTTCCACCCACACTAAGTGGTGCTAGATTGCACCTCTTCTTGAGGGTGCAACTTTACATCCTTTCGTTAGGGTGCAAAGAAACACCCAAAGTTCCAGGATTGTGCCTTGTTTTGAGGGTGCAATCTTGGAACTTTGGGTGCTGCTTTGTACCCGCAAGAAAGGGTGAAAGTTACACCCTCGGGAGCAACTTTGCCCCCTTGAAAAAGGCGCAACCTCGTACCTTTAGGTGCAACTTTAAACCCGAAGGATGCAAGAATGTACCCTCTCTTGAGGGTGCAATCTTGTGCTATTGGTATGATGTTGCACATATGTGGTGCTTATTTGCTCCATGACTGCTGCAAAATTGCTCCTTTAAAGGAGCAAGTCAGTGTCACTGCCTGCTCCTTTATAGGGGCAATATTGCCCATCATCTCAAGGTGCAACTTCGCATCACATAATCGGGTACGATTTAGTTACTAAACTACTCTAAACCTTGAATAGTGCAAACTGATGTAAGCCTATTTGCTCAGATATATAACTTATGTTCAAATTCATGATTCTTCCGTCGAGATGTTTTCATTGCAACTGATTGACAAATTGCCCTACATCGACGTAAATAAGCACTGAATTGATCAGTGTTTTAGTAGTAGCCATGATAAAAAATCATGGGCGTACATACTCGAGCAGGATTCGAACCTACGACCTCCTGATCACCGGACAGGCGTCATCTCCACTAGACCACCTAGCTTTCGCCCGACAGGTAGAGTTGGTTCTAATCCTTGTAGCATGCAGCGGGTACTGCTTTGTTATTCAAATTCATGATTCTTCCGTCGAGATGTTTTCATTGCAACTGATTGACAAATTGCCCTACATCGACGTAAATAAGCACTGAATTGACCAGTGTTTTAGTAGTAGCAATGATAAAAAATCATGGGCGTACATACTCGAGCAGGATTCGAACCTACGACCTCCTGATCACCGGACAGGCGTCATCTCCACTAGACCACCGAACTTTCGCCCGACAGCAAGTGTTGGTTCTAATCCTTATAGCATGCAGCGGGTACTGCTTTGTTATTCAAATTCATGATTCAACTTATGTTGTTGTTGCACTCTGCAAAGTAAATAGGATTAGTGTAACTTGGATCTTGTGAATCGTGAAATGCGTGTGCGTGTGGAATTTGTGAGTTGTGAAAATGTTAATGTAAAAGTTAAGTTAGTTGTGTTTGAATTATATACTGAAACCAAACATTTACCCAATTACCTTTTCAATAAGGTTAGCACTAAATCTATCAAACAAACCTTCTCGGCAAGAGTATACATCTGCATGAAGGAAGAGGTGAAAATATGATATGCAGTTGTCTGGATGCGTTTTATTCAAAACGTTCTTGAATGCGTACTTATACACATAATCTATAAGAATAACATATGCTTCTTACCAGTACTCAAAGCCTCTAAAACAAGAGCATGCTTCTTACACTTCTAAAGTATACACCATATCTTAAAAACAAAATGTAAGAGGATTTAAGAAGCTGTTTGTATGCATTCAAACGAATCCATATTTCTATCTAAAATCTAAAACGTGTGTTGTAAAAGGGGAATTTGTCTTATAATGACGATACCAATTGTCTTAAAGTCCTTATTACGACATGTCTTGGAGTTCACGCTTATTGAAAACATGAGATTCTTGGCACGTAGATTACAACTATGGTTTAAAGAGTTAACTGAGATACGCATACCGTATACGGGCATTTCGATGAAAACATTTAAATACAAGGTACTGTAAATAATATGAAAATCAAACTTGATATCAGTCCTTATCGGCAACCAGTAGAGACTATGGAGGACTGCAGTTATGTGTTCAGATATTGTTTTGGGTGATACACGCATGCCGACTGATTTAGGATCAATTCGAGTCCCTCGAGCTGAGGTTCCGGAACTGCAATGAGCAAACCATCATTATGAATAACAAAGTGACCGAGAATAATGCATGCACCAGTTTCTGTTTCGTTGTTCTATACACAGAAAGTTGTTTCGTTTTCCAATCCTGTGCAGGCATACAGAGATTTACAGAATTCAATCATCTTTGGCTAACGCCATGGTTGCGTGCAAAATGAATGCAGCTTATCTAACTTAACCGGTATAAGTTACTGAATAGGGGACTACTGATAGGCCTATATTCAATTTATACATTATTAATCGGATGATAGAACCTGTCAAAGAGTAAATTGCTGATATCATACCATTGTCAAATTTACTTTCTGTTCTAAACATAGTATCAATGGAATGTTATGAACCACTTCAGCATTACGAAATCATGAAGTAATATATCACAAATATTTCCCTGAAACGGCTGCATTTGCATGAGCGGGAAGAGTTTGGCATCATACATAGCAAGAGTCGTGACTACAAAACTAAATACATGTATTATACAAGGTTTTAGGACACTTTGAATCATGTCCCTCCCCCCCCCCCCAAAAAAAAAAACCAACCCAACAACTTAGTGAAATATTGTATACCCTACTTCCATTAACCTATGATCTTTGACCTTTGAATACATGGCCCGCATTTTTTCAACAAATAGGCATTTGGATGCAACGTAGGTATAATTATATAAAAGAAAAAAATGTTTCAGGAAAATACATTTAACCACTTCAGAAATAATTATGGAACAAATAGCAAAATATTGACACGTTCACTTCTTCCGTAATGACATGACAGAAAACTTTCCTCACCGAATCGTTCTGCCGTAATTCATGAGCAAGTCATGGATACATACTTCGTTCGATTAAAAGTATACATTGAGTCATTGCAAAAGTATCTAATGAAAAGTATGCTATAGAACTACATCATTGTCATTTATTCTATAACACTAATAATATAGAGCTATTGGTTCGCCATATTGCCTAACAGGTCGTTGTCCATACGACGTTTGTTCAGCAAATAAGGCACAGAATTTAATTTTGCACTTGTTGCCAAAGACTCTAATCTTCTTTACCGCTATTCTCAGACATGACATGCTGATGCTGTATGAATTAGAAACGGAAGCTTACAAATATTCACCATCTAACAAGGCAAAAGCGAAGTGATGTCTCGTCCACGTATCGACTTTGTGATTACAGAGACTTTCAAATGGTATATAGTTCATTGACTTTTTGACTGTTGACGTAGTCGGACTTCACCAATATTAACACTTCACAGCAATCATTAGATGATCTGAGGAGTGAATTTGGTGGTTATAATATGTGACCGTGCACCTCAAAACGAACAAAAAGTCGCACACACTGATTTTGCGTGAGGACTGAAAATAAGTGAAATGGGTCAACCTAGCCGAACTTGACTTTTTCATATTTTCTGAAAGAGCGGTTCTTCCTTTACATTATGCTAAAATTTGGTATCATAAAACGGGCGGGAAAGTGTGTTTTTTTTTTTTTTTTGGTAGAATAGTGTGATTAGGTGTGTCTTTAGAATCCCTTTTTCATTTCTGACAAACCTTGTCCACACTCTTCACTTTCAACTCTAATAACTTTTGAAAGGATAATGCTACTGCTTTGAAAGTTGGCATTGATTATGGACAGAATGTGTTAATGAGGCATCTTTTATTTCAGTTTAATCTGATAATCCCGTCATTGTTGTTACTCTGGTGGTTTACTTCCTGTTTTTTGTCCCATTCATCGCACAGCCAGCAGGGTTTGGTAAAGATTAAGCGCTTGAATAGACACTGTACTTCAGAGCCTCTTTTCTCAGTTCACACTTTTCCTGAGTTTGTGCTTTCTTTCCAATATTTAGATAGGTTAGGAGAGTCCATTTGATTTGAGTTATACATCATTTTAAAGCTAAAAGTCCGCTCTTTCAGAATATGGTCTTAACTAAAAATTCATGTCTGGCGACTTTTTGTTTGTTTTGAGGTGCAGTGTCACATATAGCTCAAAAGTGTGGAAAGTTATTGAAAGAACATCAGAATACTATGTCGACAGTGTTTGTCAGGTGAGATACAAACATAGAACAAGTTCCAGTGGGTTTCAGGAGGTTACTTTTCCAGCCAGGGCTATAGTCTAGCTGGTAAAATTGGGCTTTTGAGGGCATCTGGCCTCCCCCCCCCCCACACACACACACTTCTTAAAACGTCTGGCAACGGCCATGCATATATCCTGTAAGTGTAAATAACAACTTCCAGTGGGTTTCATTAGGTTATTTTTTCAGCTAGGCTAGCCTAGCTGGAAAAAGTTGGGTCTTTAAGGGCGTCTGGCGGCTACCCCCCACCACTTAAAACGTCTGGTAATGGTCATGCATTTATCCTGTAAGTGTAACGAACAAGTTCCAGTGGGTTTCATTGGGTTACTTTTTCAGTTAGGCTAGCCTAGCTGGAAAAATTTGGGTCTTTAAGGGCGTCTGGCGGCTACCCCCCACCACTTAAAATGTCTGGCAATGGTCATTCATTTATCCTGAGAGTGTAACGAACAAGTTCCAGTTGTTTTCATGGGGTTACTTTTCCAGCTAGGCTAGCCTAATTTTGGGGGTTCCTTTTTGTGGCCCTCCTGGCCACACCCACCATCGATGACCAGCCAGACGTGCATTTCCCTACTCAGGGGCATATGTACTAAATTGCTATACACATAAAAATTGGTAACCTTTTCAGCTAGGCTGACCCCCGCAGCTCCCGGACTATACAGCATTGTGCTGAAAGCCGCCCGATTTCCCAATATAGAAGTCTTTGTTACGTCATAAACCCTCAGCTGCACGGCGCGCCTCGCCCTAGCAGAAACTAGAGCACGCATTTTATTGCGCGCATGCAAACCTAAAATACGCGCAGCCTGAACTCCTTAGTTCATTGACCCTACCTGTCAAAATACTGAAAATCCTTCATAAATTCCCCAAAAATTATCGGTTCACTACGTTTGTTACTTGTGTCATTTTCAACCTTAACTGCAATTTTCATTTAAATCCGTTTGCTACTTTTTGAGTTATTTTGCACACGGACAAACTAACTAACGAACAAACACACAAACTAACGGTAACGAAGACATAACCACCTCCCTTGGTGGAGGAAATAACTCTGTTGGGTTGCTGTACATAACACAGAAGGATATGATGCGCATATTCCCTAACAGCATTAAGTTTACTCGATCTTTGCAATGCAATCCTAGGTCTACTTTTCATAAATGTAAACGAAATAATTACCAAACAGCAAAACATGCATTGTAGGTAGGCCAAATTCGTGCGACACATTTTCTTTTCTTTTTTTTAAAGCTATGTTAACACCGACGCCGAATGTCGCGCTTTAAATCTGCGATCAATTCGGCGTCATTTTTTGTTTACTTTTCAAAGAATCTCACGATCTCCTCAGATATGTTATGCTCTGACAAGCTCTGATACGAAGTTCGTTCCCGCTTTGGGCGACAAATTATTTCCCGAATCGCTACGGCTTCTCACGCTTCGATGGCGATTGATCAGGATTTGTTACGCTTTGAATAACGCATTGATATGCTTTAATACTCTTTGATAAGCTTTGGTGCGCTTATCACGCTTTAAATAACGCTCTGATACGATTGTCAAGCTCTCTTGTGCATTGATAGGCTTTGTTTAGCTGTGTTACGCAATGGAATATTTCGCGATCCCGATTGCATCCCGCCTCTGATCCAGAGCATAATTATGTAAAGATGCAGCAGATACACGAAATCATTGCATCTTTGGCAGACGAACAAGATATGGAAGTTCAAGATGTACCAGAGTATGAACCATCTTATGAAGTAGACATGACCTTTGTCTCCCTCCTCTATAACTACATCCTATAGCCCTCGAGGCGGAGGAGAGAGAGAGGAAGAACAGCAAAAACAAGAGGAGGTAAAACTACCAGCAGGAGGGAGAAGACCATTCATCAGGATGAGCTGCTGGACCAGGCCATGGCTCACTGAAGCAAGAAGACAGCAAGCAGTACGGCCAGTACATTAGCCTCCTGGACACACAACTGAGATTAGAGGAACCTGTTGCCTTCAGAAACTTCACCAGAGTGACCCCCGAGGTTTTCGATGAGATCCTGGAGAGAGTGGCACCAGTCATCCAGAAGCAAAAGACTAACTACAAGCACCCTTTGTCAGCTGGCCTCAAATTGGCAATCACCTTGAGACATCTGGCCACTGGGGACAACCACAGATCACTGGCATATGGTTTCTGATGTGGTATCTCAACCATATCAGAGATGATTCCAGAAGTGTGCAGGGCCATTGGAGAGGCGCATAAAGATGAGGTCTTCAACATACCTACCACCCCTGAAACATGGAGCACCCTTGCCCATCAGTTTGAACAGAGATGGAATGTCCCCCATGCAATTGATGCCTTGGATGGAGAGCACATGGACAATAAGAAGCCAGCAAACACAGGCAGTCTCTACCACAACTACAAGGGGTTCTTCTCCATACCACTGCTGACATTGGTAGATGCAGAGTATAAGTCCATCTGGATTGAGCTGGGAAGTAAAGGACTCATGTCTGACTCCCAGATATTCACAGACTCTGAGCTCTTCGAATGCCTAGAAGATGGATCCGTAGGGCTGCCCCCACCATGCCGTCTCCCTGGAGAAAATCAGCCTGATATTCCCTACTTCATCCTGGGTGACGATGCTTTTGGCCTGAAGAGCTACATGAGAAGAGGGATGACAGATGAACAGGGGATCTGTAACTACAGGATCTCAAGGAGAGAAAAGTGATGGAGAATGCCTTTGGCATCTTGGCCAACAGGTTCCGGTGCATGTTGGGAACGCTGGAACAGAAGGTAGATAACGTCAGAGATTTCGTGGAGACTGCTGTGGCGCTCCACAACCTGCTGAGGAAGATGGTGGTGCTGGCAGCCATTGAGGTGGACCACGAAGATGAAGAGCCCAACTTCGTACCAGGGGCCTGGAGAGATGGACCTCACTGGGAAGATGTTCCGCAACCACCTGCAAGGGGGAACCTCGCCGCTGTGGATGCCAGACATCAGAGAGATCATCCCAGAGAATAATTCGTCTCTCCAGTGGGTGCTGTTGACTGGCAACAAAGAATGGCTGGGGTGGTACCTCCTGATTGAGTCAAAAAGGAGTGGCTCAGATATCGTCAGAAGCAGATGATGAAGATAAAGACTGACGATGTGTGTCTGGAAATAAGAACATTCTCCCATATGCACACTTTGTTTATTTCTAATATAAGTTTGAAATAATTTTTGTATTATGTGTACTTGTGAAGATGTTATTATTATTATTATTGTTATTATAGTTATGTATTTCATCTGTTTGTAAATAATATAAATACAGACTTTATTGACTTTTCCCCATGAAAACTCAAATAATATTACTATTGTAAATCAGGAGTGAAAATTTAAAGAAATCAATTTGTAGAATTTGAAATTTAGATATGTGAAATAAAAGATCTTTGAAATACGCATTTTTTTGTTAAATTGATTATTACAAATTGATTTTCTCACTAATTAAAAATATAGTATGAAAATCAATTTTATAATAACCCTTATTGTAACAAAGAAAATAAAACAAAGGAAATAAGATATAAAACATTATGAAATCAAAAAATGATATATAATTAAAAAACTAATAGAAAAAACTATTCTATTCCCTTTTCTATTTCATTATGTTTTATACAGGGTGTCCCTGTTAAGCTTTCCTATACGCTTTGACCAAAACTTTGATAAGCTTTGTGACGCTGTGATAAGCTTTAATACGCTCTCCCCGCTTTACGCAATCAGATCAGATCAGATCGCCTCAAATTTTTAAACAGGTTAGATTTTTTTTTTTTTTTTTTGCGCTCTTGCCGAATGTCCCGACTTGCTCAAAGCTTTCTCACGCTCTATTACGGTCTTTACGCTTTAATTTATTAAGCTTTGATACGCTTTGCCGCCGCTTTGCTCGCCGCCGGCGTCGTTGTGAACTTGGTATTACACGTCTAGCTATTGAAATGTTCCACGAAAGTAACCGACTTAATCGACTGGAGAATGCAGCTTTTACTACTAGTATTTCAATCAATAAGATGCATGCTGATAAGCTTATTTGTTTTAAATTCAGTGAAGTTAATTTTATTTTCATCCTTTTTTCCGACAAAGCATACCATAAAGTTAAAAAAAAAGCAAATGACTTACTGACTTGACCATGTGAGGACTGTGAAGACAATGAAATTTAACAACACTAATAGAGGTACGTGCTTACCGGCAAAATACAAAATGATGTTTAGAGAGAATTCAACAAAGGTGCAACTTAATCAGATGTATATATTATATATAACAACTTGACCAGGCACGTCTTTTTTATGAATTAAAAGACGTGTGCTTAATACATAATCATCATTCAAACATGACACAGTGCTACCCTCGTAAGATATCCAGAATACGTTTCTTCTGAAACATACCCGTCACTTATTGGCGAGGAATACTTTTGATGAAATAAAACAATATCCAATGATTTGCTTTTAACTCAGAAAGCTGGAAATCATTTTTTCTTTCAGACGTTACGTCATCAAAAGATGATTAGTCATGATTAATTTTGCACGCTGATATTTTTGGATGTAATTATGTTTTGTGGCAAAAGGAGCTACCGAAAACAAGGATAGAAAGCTAGGATAGAAAGCTTAGGATCCATTTCATATAGTTTGTTGTTTTCCAGATTTGTATATACTCCGCCTCTTCTTTGCATTAAAAAATGATCCTGTAATAACTAGCCCGTGCAACAACTACAACCAGTCTCCCTAATCATAGGTAATACAACCACACACAACTTCACCATACATAACATATCCATACAAACAATATGGTACATAAAGAACGAACATTTCTTCCGCCACGATTCTACGGCTCCAGCAAAATTGAGATCGTAGAAAGAGTAAGATACAGCATACTGAATAATATCATTAATCAAGTTGATCAAGGAACGTTTTGGACTTGTGATACTTCTTTCTAAAGTCATAATATTGTTGTTTATGCTATATTTCATTCTTTTGCAGGAAATTTAGTAATGAATCATTAACTATTTTTCTAAAACCTCTTACTAATAATGGTAGGTCGCGTATTAAATGACAATTTCCAGGCTTATCTTTATCGCCTTTAAAAATCAAAACAATTATTACTTTGGCGACTCTCAATGGTTTTGGCACTTTCACTGTTTGGAGTGAGATATTTCAAGTATGAGACAACGGTCTCGCAATCAATTCTGCGACATCTCTTATCAGTCTTTTCATTTAGTAATGTCATTTATTAAAGTCAGAACATTTCATTTATCAATGTTTTCATATATCAATGTATTTTCATTTATTGATGTCAGAACATTTTAAAATGTATCAGTTAGACTCAGGTGGTCTCACCGATGTATTTTCTTCGATGTTTGTTAAAAATACTGAAGTTCATTCTTACCCTAGAAGACAAAAAGATTCGTTTCATCTTTCTCTTGTACGGACCGTAATCTGCTTTAAAAACAATAACTTCTACAGGACCTAAATTTTGGAATGATTTGGATACAGAATCAATCCAATCCCAATCTCTTAATCCATGTAAGCATAAACTTGAATTTGTTTTTCTGAATGCATACTTATAGCTATTCTTTGATCCTCGATATACTCTGTTCATACTTCTTACCTCTGTCATCGATTATGTAACACGTGCCTCGCTCGCGATTTCTTATCATCTCCTGGTCCTTCTTTGTGCATATTTTTTTATTTTTGCTATTGTACACTGTATCCGACTTATCGTAACCTCGCTCAGGAGATTACGCAACTCTCCAGAAGTTTTGTGCCGCGGACATTGTTTTTCTTTGTGTTTTCTTTGTCTTTTTCGTTCTTCGACATTTATATTTCCCCATTTCACAGATAGTAACTCCTTTCAATTGCAAATATCACGTAAGAATTAATCTCATGTCAGCCATCTGGGAATCTACACCCTACAAGCAATGCTTCTATGTAGATTCCTCATATTTCACATGTTAAATCGTCCTAAATGCTTTACTTCACAATTCACCCATACTTTTGTATTGTTATGTTTATGGTTTATTTATTTGTTGATTGAAATGTGAAGTATGAAATAATAAAAACAAACAAACAAGTCTAGCAAGGATAGTGTCATAACGACATGCCCTTTTTTACTTTCAGAGACAACATTCGACAGTAGACCTCATAACATCTCTTCTGCGATTGGTTTTAAATTGAGTATGCATTCACTCTGACCACAAGGATAATTCAAATAGCTACTACCATTAGAAGCTTGGTATTATGTAACTCGCTAAACATGGACTCACATTTACCAAAAGTCATTACAAACTTGCCTGGTCCGTTGTGAAAAAGGCATTCGTTTCCTGCTATATTCTAAACTGGCATCTGCCGACTTCGTATATCAGGTCTAAGTCATATCTAGAATGTATCATTTATTTATTTATTTATTTCATTTCAATATTCTTTTAGCAGGGTAGCCCTTTCAGTTGGTTAACTGTTCTACCAAGGGGCCCTGCTCACATTAAACGACATGTGAATATAAATGTGTTTTCTGTTGTATGTACGTGTGTGTGTGTGTGTGTGTGTGCGCGCGCTTCCTCTTGTCAAGCAGATCTACGGATATATTTGTGACCGTGCATCACAAAACGAACACAAAGTCGCAGCCCTTGATTTTGCGTGAGGACCTCAAAAGGTGAAACGGGTCAACCAAGTCAATTTTAAGTGTTCATACTTTCTGAAAGAACTATTCTTTGTCTTCATTATTCTGAAGTTTTGGGTCATAAAACGAATGGGAAGGTGTGTTTGCAGCAGTTTTCTACAACCCCTTTTTGTAAAGTAGTGCGATTAGGTATGTCTTTAGAGGTCCCTTTTCATTTTTTTTAAATCCTTTGCACACCCTTCACTTTCAACTCTAATAATTTGTGAATAGATTGTGCTAACATCTTGAAAGTTGGCATTCATTATAAACATGCTTAATTTCAGCTTCATCTAATAATATCTTCATTGTTGCTGCTACGATGGTTCACATTCTGTTTCTGTCCCATTCATCGCACAGCCAGCACGGTTTCTAAAGATTAAGCGCTTTATTTCAAAGCCTCTTTTCTCAGTTCACTCCTTTCAAGAGTGTGTGCTTTCCTTCCAATATTTAGATAGGTTAGGAGAGTCCATTTCATTTGAGTGATACATCATTTGAAAGCTTAGAATCTGCTATTTCAATATCTGCCCTTAACTAAAAATCCATATCTTGCGACTTTTTGTTGGTTTTGTGATGCAGGGTAACATTTAGTCTAAAGGTATTAAGCCTTGTAATGTCTGTGACAAACTCTTTGTTACATTATCAATTGGCGTAAATCTAGTCTTCATAAAGACGAACTGTTAGTTCAAATAACATCATCGTTATCCCATGGTAAAAAAGATAATCTCGAATTGAAGGCTCTCACAAGCTCCGACGGTGGTGTACACTGATGCGGTAAAGCAATCTGCCCAGATACCGTTTCTTCTTAAATATATCAGCTCCTGCATATTTTCCGATGGCGCCTCAAGGATCTGTGCGACAATCAAAACCAAAGATCAAACATATTTGAAAAATTTGCTCATCACATAGCGGCTATACACTGATAACGCCCAAATTATTTCCTTGACACTTGGTATCCACGGGGATCAGTCATGGGTGCACTACCTTTGAAAATTTGAGAATACCGTTGCCAATGTGTGTAATTCCCAATATCTTAGATGGAATAGAGTCTTCGTAACTTTGCATATATGGAAAAAAAGCTAAATACCATTGCAACAGATTGACAAATTGCCCTGCATCGACGTAAAGAATTTCATGAATTTGAATAAGGTAAATACCAGTTGCATGATATCATTATAAGTTTTCATATACAATGGTTCTACGCGCAAACAAGAACGGCTATGTTTTTAGTCACTTATAGGAACAATTCCGTTCCAGTAGATACTAGGAATGGTTGTCTTAAAATGAATGCCTTGAACGTTGTAGTGTCTTTCAGCAGGCAAAAACGTCTTACCGTGATCGAGGTCATTCCGTTGCACTTTATAATGATAGTTTTCTTTGCGAAGATCATCCTATATACGTACCACATTCTGAGATCCACAGCTTGCTTTTGGTGTGGTATCCACATCGTATGTCGAAGGCGCAATATCCACACAGTCAAACAATGGTGTGATGAATGTCTTTTCACATTTTCCGAGCGACTGAACCGCGATCCCAATCACTTTTACTCGTATTTCAAAGTAAAACTGCATCACAGAGAGGAATAGAAATGGAAAGGTAATAAGCAACAAACAAACAAACGTACAGACAAAACAACCACAATAAAGAAATGAGTTACATACGCTGAATTCCAAAATGATATATTGGGTGAACATGTTGCAAGCGAGTGTTCTTGATAGACCATTGAAAGCACCCCCTCCCTTTCAGAATATTTATATGCACTAGGGAGGAAAAAATCATGAAAAATAGACAGGAGGGGGGAAATGAACGCAATGCTGATTAAGGGGACGGTTCTATACATCAATGTAGTCTTAACGTCACATTTAATGTTTCTTTTCTGATAGAACATGGTTATAGGCCTTCTAGTGTATCGTAATTTTGACCTCTAGCCCATGAAAGTTTAATTGTCAATAAACGTTCCTCCAATCAGATTGAAAGAAGACCACATTGGCTCAAAGGCTCAACTTTTACGTCTCGAAAGAAAATTCCTTCTCATAATTTGCAATGTATCTTGGAAATCTCAAACAGACGTTTTATTTTTTGAAAAATGTTTTGAAAGGTAACTGATTTTTAAAGTTATCATCATGGTCAATTCATGTATAAATTTGGTAATGAATTATTACCTCCCACTTTTACTGGGCCGTTCGTGAAAAACAACTCCTTCCACAGGTGCCTAACATGTCATTCTAATGAATTTTATTTGCCTTTAACCAGGACTACATTTTCTAAATCCACATTTACTTTTGTAGGACTAAAAAATTTGGAATAGCCTCAGTGGTAAAGCCTCAGTGGTAATTTAAAAACGGCCCAAGTTTGAATTGTCTTAAAGTAAGTTAAAGAATATTCCTTTTTGTTTAGATATTTATAACAATTCATTTGACCGTCATCATTAAACATGTAAATGTCTATATTTTCTATATTCAAATTTAAAAAAAGGATACAATTTTGATGATTTTTTTTTCTTTAGTTTCTTGTACAAAGTAGAAGATCAATGATATAATGTGTAAAAATGTTTTACTATGTTTGGGGGGAATGCACCCTGCAAGCGTTGCTTCTTCAGCATTCTTCCCCACCTCCTGCATTTTCTAAACTTAAGAATGTTCTTTGTGGGTTTTCTTTCACCCTACCATTTGTTTATCCATAGATTTCATTTATCATATTATTTTGTAATGTTGACACATCATCTATATGTCCTTATGTTTTATGTGAAAAAAAAATGTATTTACAAGTTCTGTTGGAGATGGCAAAAATAAATGAAAGAATGAATGAATGAATGAATGAACTTCGTTTACGTCGATTTAGGACCTAGACCAACCAGTTTAGACTTATGCACTTGCCTTATATAGAACGTGACAACAATGTTTTAGAGCAAGTAACTTGAATTTCGGAATTCCTTCAGCTGCAATCAATGTTCAATTATTCTCGCTACTGAGAGGCGAACTATGTGCCGTGCAAAGCAAGTAAACATGTTCGGAGTCGCTGTGCTAATGCAATGTACTTTTTCGTCTTTAAAGACGACATACTTACCACAGTCAACTCTGCGTTGCTTATCATCCTCAGATTGAAAATCGCTCGTACATGATGTAAGCTGGACCACCAAAGTACGTGCCCGTAATAGGTAATAGCATGGAAGTATCTCATTCTCCTCATAGTAGTTCCGAGACCTGATATTCCCGAGTCTACTGCTTTGAACCACTCATCTGTGTCTATAACACATCAGGTTGGGGGGGGGGGGGGTGGGGGCGGGGGAAAACACGCAAAGTGACTTGTATAATGTGATACATCAGGATGACTGCCTTGGTAAACATTGTAAATGCAAAAAAAAAAAAATCTTTACCTATGAGATGTGAATTTCCTTCAATTTTTCTCCCTCTACCAAAAAAAAAAAAAAAAAAAAAATTGTAAGATCGCATCTTCTGATCTGTTATTAACAAACATGTCAGGAAAGTTATTTTGCTTTCATTGATCTGATGCCTTGTCCGCCTTGGGGTACTTAACATAAAAGTGCAGGAATTTCGGAGCTGGGGTATTTGTTTCACGTCCATCGTGTCTAGTACTACACCGGCAACCAGGGATAGCCTGGTGGTAGACAGTGCCGCAGCTGCCCGGAAAGCAGTAGATGACACGTTCGAGTCACGTGGGCTTTTTTTCATTTCTTTTTTCATTTCATTTCATTTTTATTCCATTTCCGGCCAAAGCATATAATATGACAATTGCATATACACAAATTAAGTACAATGTAGCTTTTATATATCCAAATGAAATTTAAATACTCGTCATTTGTTTATTTCATATTGTGAAGAATGATATTCGAAAATATGGCAATGTGTAAATGGGCTCTTAAAAAATAATGAGAATAGATATTTAAATTCACACGGAATAAAAACAGGTAATGAGTTGGTCACAGATAAAGCTGAAATCTCAAATGTGTTCAATGATTATTTTTCAACCATTGGTCATAATTTGTCATTGAATCAAGGTTTTAAAGATGATGGTGAGTTTATATCCTTCTTAGGCACCCCTGTGTATTCATCAATATTCTTTAAGCCTATCACATGTGGCGAAATTTTGTTTATTGTTTCTGAGATGAAAAATAACACTAGTGCAGGATCTGATTTCATAAGTATCCGGGTTGTGAAACAAGTTATACCATTTGTGAGAACATTGTGTGACATTTTCAATATAAGTTTATCAACTGGTATAGTCCCAAATAATATGAAAATAGCACGTGTAATCCCAATATATAAAAAAGGTGATAGAAGTATTATGAGTAATTATCGTCCCATATCTATTCTTAATACATTTGCTAAGATATTTGAAAGATGTATTTACAATAGAGTTACCGCATTTCTTCAAGGTTCCAATACACTCATTCCAAATCAGTATGATATCAGAAACGGGCACTCCACTTGTTCCGCAGTATTAGAATTTATGCAAAATATCATCCAAGGGATTGAAAACAAAGAATTTACCTTATCTGTCTTCATTGACCTGTCAAAAGTCTTTGACTCTATTGATCATTATATTCTATTACATAAGCTTAGTCATTATGGTATACGGGGTGTGGCTTTAAAGTGGTTCGAAAGTTATTATATAATCGACAGCAATATACTGTAATAGAAGGTTTCAAATCGGATTATAAGGTTGTAAAATGTGGAGTCCCTCAAGGTTCCATTATTGGCCCTCTTCTCTTTTTGATTTACATAAATGATTTATCAAACTGTTCTCAATTGTTAAATTATTTACTGTTTGCTGACGATAAAGGTGACAAATTAGATGTTAATAATTATAGACCAATTTCTTTGTTATGTACATTGTCCAAAATTCTTGAAAAAATTGTTTACAAAAGAACTCTTACTTTTTTGAAATTCAATAATATACTCTCAAATACTCAGTTTGGTTTTAGAGAAAAACATAGCACCTCACATGCATTATTGAGTTTTGTTGAAAAAGTAGCACATGCTATCGACAAATCTTCACATCTCATAGGTTTGTTCCTGGACTTCTCCAAGGCCTTTGACACCATTAATCATGATATTTTACTTAATAAACTACAACATTACGGAGTCCGTGGGAAGGCCTTGGAGTGGTTCAGGAGCTACCTCTCGAACAGGAAGCAATATGTCTCTTTAAATGGTTGCAATTCACAAATGTTAAATGTTAAATGTGGGGTCCCACAGGGAAGTTTATTAGGTCCGCTTCTGTTTCTTATTTATATGAATGATTTCTGTAAATCATCAGATATTCTTTCTTTCATTCTCTTTGCGGATGATTCAAATTTGTTTTTTTCGCATAATAATCCTTTTACCCTAGTAAAGACATTAAATTTTGAATTAGAAAAAGTTGCTCAATGGATAAAAGCTAATAAATTATCTCTCAATCTCCAAAAAACAAAATATATGCTTTTCAGCAACTCCATTGAGGCACTACCTGCTGATATTATTTTTGATGGCACACCACTGGAATATGTTTCTTATATCAAATTTCTGGGAATAACAGTTGATAATAAGCTTTCATGGAAATTTCATATTGATAGTATATGTAAGATTATTTCTCGAAACATCGGTATAATCAACAAGATCAAATTTTGTCTTCCTTTGTCGTCCCTGCTTACATTATATTCATCCCTCATATTGCCTTATTTAAATTACGGTATTCTTGTATGGGGAAATACATATCAAACTCTTTTGGATAAATTACTTCTGCTACAAAAGAAGTCACTGCGTATTATATGTCACACTGCATATTTGTCTCATACTGATCCGTTATTTTTTGAAAATAAAATATTTAAAATTAAAGATTTGTATTTGTTTAATTTAGGACAATTTATGTATAATTACAATAAAAATAATCTTCCATATATATTTGAATCAATGTTTTCAAAAAATCAATCTGTTCATAATTATCCTACAAGGCAATCCAACGAATTTCATTTACCATTTACCATAACATCTACGAGGGGCCTAAGTATTGGAACTCACTTCCCAACGACATAATAACAGCACAAACTTTGAATTCTTTTAAGAATAAATTAAAATTCTTTCTGTTGAAATCTTATGATATACAACCAAATTAGCTTCGGTTTCATTCTCTCAATCAAGTCGTTTGTTTGTTTGTTTGTTTGTTTGTTTGTTTTTACAAGTATTAAGATATCACACAGAAATCATCTTTTAAGGAAAACAATCTGTCTAACATAAGTTTACCTCAGATATTTATTTTATTGTACCAGTAACAGTGAGTCTATTCTCTTTCTCTTTTTTCTTATATCCGTTCCTATGCATTCATACCGGCATATGCACCCAATCAATCGCAATTTCAAACCAGGGAGCGTTGTATTGTTTTGTTATTGCATTTTAATCATGAAGTACAGTATGCTTGTGTCCACGATGGCGCGTGTTGTACCATAGTCTTATTTCCCCCTTTTTTTGTTCTTTTTGTTCTTCTTTTTTTCCCCTTCCTAAGTTAATTTCATGTCAGTTGACATTGGTTTCTTTGACCTTGTGTACGTATTTTTTGAGGGTCCCATACCCTACAAGCTTTGCTTTTTAAGTGGGACCCTCCATTTCCATTCTAATCTTTGTATTAGGTATATACCTTAGAAACGAAATTCTGTTGTTACTCGTGACCATTTGTATGTTTTCTTTGAAATTGTTATAAATTTGTTCTGTAAATGTATTGTATATATTTTTCTGTTTATTCAATGGAAATGGAAATAAATAAAATTGAAATTGAAATTGAATTGATACAAATATTGTTATGCGTAACAATGATCTGTCATTATTATTTGACAATATGAATACAGAATTGAAGAAATTAGATACATGGATGCAGGCAAATAAGTTAATTTTGAATGCAGGAAAAACTAATTTTATGATATTTGGGACCCGTGAGTGTACTGATAATTTCGTTTTATATTGTAATAGTGATATGATCAAACGTGTAACAAATATAAAGTTCCAGGGTGTTATGCTGGATGATAAACTGTCTTGGAATAGTCATGTCATGCTCTGCAACACACTGTCGAGAAATATTGGTATATTGCGAAAACTGAAATTTTTACCTATGTGTTGAAATTGTTATATAATTCTTTCATTTCATCTCATTTGAGTTATTGTACTCTCGTCTGGGGCCATTCAACTAAAAAGAATGTGAAACGTATTCATTTGTTGCAAAAGAAAGCTATTTGTATCATAACTCATTCACATTATTTGTCACAAACTTCTGCATTATTCAAAAAATGAATATATTACCAATTCAAGATATAATCTCCTTCCAAACAGGAATTTTTATGCAACAGTATTTATTTGATGCATTACCAGCCCCCTTACAACTATGTTTTCATCTCAACAGCAGTATTCATTCTTATAATACAAGAAACCAGCAAGATTTTCATCCTCCCCTTTATCGAACCGAATTAGCCAAGTCAACATTTTTTTATCAAGGTCCCATTTTGTGGAATACTTTACCAAAGGAACTGAAAACCTACAAATCATTACAGCAGTTCAGAAACAATTTTAGACGCACTTTCCGTATGTAATAGCAACATGGTTTTGTATATTCTGCCAGTATTTTACTCTCTTCTTTTTTCCTTCTTCATCCTGCTTTGATTGTGTACCATTTGTGTTCTATATTATGTTGTATCTATATATTGTAAGTTGAGAAAGTCTTGTATCTACTTTGGGGCCTATTCCCAACAAGCCTGAAAGGCTTTAATTGGTCCCCCACAATGAATATGTTTATACTATGACTTGAAATGTAATGATTGTTGTTTTCAATGTGGAAATAAATGAAATGAAATGAAATGAAATGAAACAATAAACATACTTTAGTTGAAGAAATACATGGACAAAATGTGACTGAATCATAACAAAGAATTGCACATCAGCAGCTGCGATCTTACAAATTTTATTTGCGGAGGGAGACAAATTGAGGAAAATTTACACCTCAACCTTAACCCCTCTGATTGATATGCTTTTGTTTTCATCTTTACGGTATTTGTTTAGCACTGCGCTATTTCACATTATTTTCATTTTTCACATACTTCATGACATGTTAACCACTTTCGACTCTAATGAACGTCAACATGTAGGCCTACGAGAAAGTAGATTTTCTACTTAATGAATTACCGTTACAGCACACGAGACCGGCTGAATCAGACGGCGCACACGCAGACTTCTTCTTGCTGTCGCACACAGTGGTACCATCTGTTTGATTTCTGGAGCATCTGAATATTACGCCCTCTTCGGTGGTGCTTGCCTGCGAAAATGGACTTGATGTGAAGACCTCGGCTGCTTTTGCATATCCCAGTTTCCCGCAGATCGCTCGACCAACATTTATATCCCAGTCACCATGGCTGCACACACGATGCCATGTATCTTGGACTTGACCTCTGACCTCCACGTTTCCTTCATGCGGGCCATTTCCGGCAATCAAGCGAACTTCGTCTTCGAGAAATGGAGCATTTGTGGAGGCTGTAGACGTAATGAGGTTTGCAGCTCGTAGTGTTTAGCGTCACTTTGAGTTATAATTACTATGCTCCCAAACAACAACAACAACAAAAATGATAGTGATAATAACAAAAATAATGATAATAACAATAATAATGTCACTAATAATAATGAAAAAATGAATAATATATGAATACACATACGTTGACAACAGGATATAAACTTTATGTTGTAAAATCAGGAAATGACGGAATATGCACTTCTCCCAACTGGTAAACTCGCCAAAAAAAACAAACAAACAAAAGTGTAAAATTATTTTGTTAACTGGTTCTCTAATTCTTTTACATGAAAATCATGTTTTGTTTTGTTTTTTACATTCTTTATATCTAAGATAAAATGAAATTTGAATCGTAATATCGAATGTTTAATTGAGTTGCAGGGGCTAACAAAAGGAAAGGAAAGCGTATATAACGCGCATGACAACCCATGAAGAAATCTATACAATTTGTATATACCGACTTCATACAAGAGGTACAGTGCTATATACTAAGGGAGGGGTTTAGGACAACACGGCAGATGTATGGCCCTCAATTATGTTCTTAAATCTTTATGATACCATGCTTTCACATACGATACTGTTTATAAAGTGAGTACGATTGCCCAATAGTATACACAATGGAAAATATATTTACTTTCATCATACCATATTGACTTATTATTGACTTAATATTTCAACAGAAGCCAGAAGGTTTATCTGGATGACAAAATAGGTAATATATTAGATGATTGTTAAATGCATGTTCTGCTCATAATATCTGATAGGATATAGTTGCCGTACGTACGCGTATTTCTTATGAATGTTGATAGCTAACTGTTAACCCCCCCCCCCCTCAAGCGAACAGCGAAGGAACGGTTTACCAATAATTTCTACATACAAATATAGTTACCTTTTCGAAGACATGATCAAATGATACGGAAATTTCATATTATTGCACCTTCTAATTGGTAATGCGCCAATGCATGTCATGACATTGAATTATGCGTGATCCTATTGTGTTCAAACTAATATTATGCAGGTATGAAACAACAAATCAAACCTGATACAGTGACGACTTCGCTATTAAAGTCACTGATATCTTCATTGATTAACAGTCTGTACGTAATATCAATTTCATTCTATGAGATTTATGATTTATGAGATTTATGAGGCTTAAAGGGGAAGGGTAGTAACTGATCAGTGGGAGTCAGTGGAAATGCTGGGAGATGATTGTTCCAATCCTTATGGGATTCATTCAAGAGTTCATTGTATATCTATTGTTGTGTGAAAATGATTTGCTTCAGAATGGTCTCATATTCAAGTAATGTGCAGTTTAATGCTTCCAGGTTAGCGTCCCTGGTCAGTGACGGAGCATTAATCTGCACATTACTTGAATATGAGACCGTTCTGAAGCAAATCATTTTCACACAACAATAGATATACAATGAACTCTTGAATGAATCCCATAAGGATTGGAACAATCATCTCCCAGCATTTCCACTGATCAGTTACTAGCCTTCCCCTTTAAATGAATCAATTTCAGTGACATTATACCATAGGCCTACCTGCTGAGTGGATCTTACACGTTTTCTTCTTAACCACGTGCCCATTGGGTTCACCGTAGAAGCGAAACTTGTCATCGGTGTACGCTCCGTCAGAGTACACCCCAAGCCCATCATTCCAACCCCACCACTCTAGGAACTTCCCTTCCTTCTGGTGCTTCATAGAGTCACACTGTGTGGGATTTTGACCTTCCCACGTGGCAGTAAAGACTTCATGTGGATCTGAAGGAGACGTACAGATTCACAAGATCCGGAGCTTAGAGTAAAATTTTGTATCTTTGATAGCATGGATCTGACAAACATTATTCATTATTTTTACCAGGATGATCCCTTACATAGGCACCAGGTTAAGCTATGTTAGAAGATACCTAAAGGGAATGAATCATCTAAATTGCTTAATACGTGATGCTAACTATACATGACACTCTGTGTGGTTTCCATGGTTACTCTTCAGTCTTCACTTGCAACATGAAATCTTTAACATTATTTTGATGTTTTCTTCTCTCGCTATCTAAAATGTCCGCTTGCTTTAATCCTGTGACCATAAGGAAAAGGCTCCATGTTTGTAACTCAGTCATGGCTCCTTCATTTGTATCGTTGCACTGGCATCTATGTTCAGTCATTCAATGAATTTGGTACAGTATTTTGCATTCCATAATAACCATAGAATTGCAAGTATCTTTCTTTCGTCTCCTTCCACGTGCCCTTATTGCTTCTTTGTGAACTCTTTGTAGCTCTTATTCCTGCTTTGTAAACTCATTTTAATTCATTGCTAGCAATGGTTACAGCTCGTTATTCTGAAGGTTCGTTATTACGAAGGTTCATTAGTCCGAAGCCTCGTTATTCCGAAGGTTCGTTTATACGAAAATGAAATAAGGTTCCTTATTATATAATGATAATATCATATAAAGCAACCCTATTTCATTTTCGGATTAACGAACCTTCGGAATAACGAACAGCAACCCTAGCAATAACTCTTTTCTATACACGTTTAGTGTGTTCCTACTGCACTTCGCCTTCCATCATGCTGCCATACATCTTGGTAATCCGTGATGAGAGAATAAAAAGAAGAAGCCATCAAGACGATCAGCATGACGGCTATCAATAATTAATCGCAGATGGAGGAGTCTTAACGAACAAAACAAAACAAAACAATAAATGGCCTGATACAACGCGGCATCTACGCATATGAGAGGCAAGACACGCAGCGCGGTGTCTCTTTGTGTAAGTTTCCTTAGTTACGACATCTCTCTTGATACAAGTAAATTAGTTTGGTGCCAAGCAATGGTGGCGTAAAGATGATAACCCCGGTGACGAATCAACAAGCTCGCTTTCAAGTAGGTTCCTGCATATTTCTTTAGCATACATTCACAGATTCCAAACTTAACAGATCGACCACTATTATGTTTTATATATTTTCACTGTCTTCCCTTCCAAAAGTACGTGATACATGTATTGAAAAAAAAGTGTTAAATATGAAACACTGAGCTTGTGTTGCATTTCCGGTGCTCAATTGTGGTGTTAGAAGTATAAAACTAACCTTTTTGATTGGTAATTAGTTTTAACAGTGTTTTTCTTGTTGATTTAGAAGTTCAATAAAACGGACAAGAACTTTCCGATAAAGTATTTGTAAAGTTGTATCTGTAACACCAGTTGGTGTGGTCTCCTATTAAAGCTGGGCTGGTGTTTACCATTGACATTAACACCAGCAATATCAAATCAACACCAAGTAATGTCATGTTTTGTTAACATCAGCGCAGTATCAAATTGTCACCAGTAGTGTGTCAAATTAACATCAGGAAGTGACAGGTGAACATTTTTCATCACCATCAAAACGTACTTTCTACACCTTGCGGTGTGGTCCTCTCTTGACAATTGATCGGTGTTAGAATTAACACCCATGATGTTAAATCTAACATGATGTTAAAGGGGATGGCTAGTAACCGATCAGTGGGAATCAGTGGGAATGCTGAGGGATGATTGTTCCAATTCTTGTCGGATTCATTTATTGCCAAGAGTACATTATTTATCTACTGTTGTGTGAAAATTATTTGCTTCAGAACGGTCTCACATTCAAGTAATGTGCAGATTAATGCCCCGTCACTGACCAGGCACGCTAACCTGGAAACATTGAACTGCACATTACTTGAATATGAGACCATTCTGAAGCAAACAATTTTCACACAACATTAGATATATAATGTACTCTTTAAATGAATCCCACAAGGATTGGAACAGTCATCCTCCAGCATTCCCACTGATTCCCACTGATCAGTTACTAGCCATCCCCTTTAAATGTCTCTTATAGTGTGGTATAATCCTGATTCATTTCTATCCCTGAAGGGGCTATCTCTAAGAACCTGGAACAAGCATGAAATAAATGTGCATGGTTGACAACCCTGAGTGAGGAGCCGGGCTTGGCAGCGTTACTCCTGGTTAGTCTTGACCAGGTTATTGATATCATTACCACTATCAGTATGAAGTCAGTAATCTAGTAGGAAGAAGAGCCAGTAAGGGAGTTCATGGTTAGCGCATGTCTCAATTGACCATTACAACACAGACTTTCAAATAACATGGATAGCGACCAAGAAGTTCTTGCTGAAGCATGACGTCTTTTATATAAAAACAATGTAGGCAAGATACATGGAGAGATTATGCTAAACAGTGTTGATGAATGAATGCACGTGTACGTTCTAATTTAGTCTGAAATACATGGCATGCTGGCATAATTGAACGTGTCATAGTTGCCCGATGATCCTCTTCATTTTAAATGAGTAGCAAATGCAAAGACATTCTCATTTGACCTTTGTTTTGCACATGCACAGATCCCAACCGTGAACTCCCTTATTCAATAAGGGAGTTCACGGTTGTGATCTGCGCATGTGCAAAACAAAGGTCAAATGAGAATGTCATTGGATCAGACAAAGGATTTTCAATCGCGAGGTCCGTTGTTCGGGTCAGATGGCACCTGCAGTTGTGGTCTTTTTCATACATTCATGCAGTCAGTCATTCATTCCTCTTATTTTTATCAATTTCTAGCAGAAACGTATAAATGTTTGCAGAAATTGAATGCATGGATTACATCTCAATGTGTAATAAGATCGATGTAAATGCTGGAAATGGGGAGGAGTGGTATAATGATTGTATAAAGTACATTCCCAAAAACGTAATGCAACATATCATAATATGATTTGATAATACTGTTATACATAAGAAGCAGATTTACGAAACACGCTAATTAAGATATGGAAACCTAAATAACGCGAAACATAGCCTTGACAAATACGTACACTACCAGTAAGTCGCTATCATTCAGAAAGAGAGAAGGAAGAGAGAGAGATAAAGATTACAACGTGGTGAGAAGATAAAAGATAATAACCAGATGAGAGTTAATGGATGGTTGGAACCGCTTAGCGATGATTACTCGACTCAAAGAGAAAATTAAGTTGAATATTCCGGGTTTTTGCATCCATTAAAATGATCAGCACAATTTTTACTATTATATGATTATATAAAAGCATTAATTTTGATGGTGAGATTATAAGTTCTTGTAGTTAAACTTTTCTTTTTTCAAATCATTTTGATAAGAACTTCAATTTGTGGACGCGTTTAAATTACCTCAAAGTTTATTACAAATTTTTAGGTCCGCCAAATGTAAATATAGATTGTGTGAAAATCGTACCAACAACATAGAACAAGGAAAATGAAAGTCATTTCATAGTGAAGACTTTGGTATTTATTGAAGAAGGGTTTCTTCACAAACATGCTTGTGAAAACGGGCAGTACATTGCTGAGTTTATACATAAGTTGACCAAAATGATGACAATAATGATATTAATAATCAACAAAGATTAGTTGTCTTTGAAGCTTTCCTATTGGAGAACAAAACATATTTAACAGGCAAGACAGAATTTAGCCTCATTGCATAATTAATGTCCTTCGAAAGGGTTTGTAAGCCGTTGCGTCGGTTCGATGGTTCCCTGCTTTTAAAAGCACTTACTGCTTCCCTGAAGCAAATCATTCCAGGTCAATCCGATTCAATTCAAGGTGTAAAGTTCAACGTAAGTATGCGTTACTTTCAAAGTACTGTTATAAAAGACAAGCCAACACTCAGTCCACCACAAAGAATAATGACTTTGGTTGTGGGAAACCTTACGCTTTTTGATAATAAAAAGGTATTGGCATCTCACGATAGTATTACACAAGATGTTGTATTCTCAGTGTTTAAATGTAAGCCTCCCTCAGTAGCACTTCAGACTCTTTGGACATGTGTTCCGTCTCTCACTAGTCATCCTCTACATGTAGAAATAAGTCTTTGATTTTTTTTCCTACTATCACTTACCAACAAGAAGAAAAATGAGAACAATCCCTGGGAACAAGAACATGGCCTCCTCCTGCACGAAAACAAAAAACAAAACAAAAACATGATAACAACGAATGTCCTACAAAATGTGTTTTCCAGTCATGTAAATAGTGTTATTTCAACAATTACCATTGCAAACATCGATACGATGTATTCATTACATGAAGGAAAGGATAAATCTACATACTTCTTTGTTATCGCATTTTGTATCATTGCAAAATCATTAAAAGGATTTTATGGTATTGGTTGAGATAGCTATAAAGAAACCACTGTATGACATCTTAATAAACAGCATACAAATCTAAGCGGAATTCAAAGTTTACTTGATAACAAGCTTCTGAAATGGCTTAGAAATCAGAAATCCTGGTAAAAAGTGGGCCCTTCTTTTATTAGGATTGCTGTGTATAGATATCTCAGCTATTAACAAATCAATTGTCATCAAATAAAATTTGAATTCCTCAAAGAATTATGCTTTTTCATATTTCATAGGTTTTTCACTATTTCAAAAATCATTAAAAAAACGTTAATAATAATACTAATAACAATAATTCCATTTATATGGCTCTTCATACAGGCGTTTCCAAGCGTACCTGTGAACCTGTGCTATTCACACAAAAAGGCTAAAAAAACGCAATATCATTAACAAACTAGCATATTAACAGTAACATAAGAAGAAGAAAAAAAAAACATGTATATTTTTTCCTCTTCTTATGTTACTGCTAATATGATACAGTGATACAGTGATAACTGACTGTGTGCGCCTCCAGAAAAAAAAAATATATGACCTATTAAACAGGTGAGTTTTGAGAAGAATTTTAAATGATAATTTTACAAACCGGATGTCCCATGTCAACCGAAACTATACCAATCATTTAACGATTGGATAGATAATCGTAAAAGTACACATTTCACATGATCAATGCATGTCAATAAAAAAGTGGTATCAATATGCAAATTCATTCTTTCCTCTCCTCTTCCCAACGCATTTCCATATCCATTCCATGACCAACGATTCCTTTGAACTTTTCTCCAATTTTTGACATCAACCTTTTTTTGTGTGTGTTTCAAATATCAGAATTTTGTTTACCCTGTTACAAATGTCCTGTTTCAACAGAAAACTCTTTTCAGATAAGCGATATTCCACATGGCTTTGTAGATTGTATGAGACAATACAACTAGCCAGAAGTAAAACACCAACGTATGTTTATATTTCGACAGTGACTTTGTAGAAACCAATCAAGTTTCTTAAGCCATGACGTGGTTAATAGATATCTAAGCATTTCTATTGTACGAAAAAACAAATCCTTGGACATAACCAACATGAATTTACGCGACAACTCAAAAAATTATCAATAAAAAATATGGGCGATGCATCTATAAAATGTTGCCCCTATATTCCTTTGTAGAAGAACAGTCAAATTCGATTGTCGGTATTTTCAATGTTTTATCTTTGATAACTCGTTAACTGCTTTTTCTCTTTGGGTAATGATTAAGGAGCTTGCTTCCAAAATGCGGTAAATCTATCGTTTTTCAATGGATTTAGCGGCTACTGGTTGAAAGCTCGTCAATTTTAATCATCATCAAGTTTAGTAATTTGTATTGTAGAGTTTTACCATTTACGAAGTAATAATCTTTAAATTGTATTACAAGGTAATATAATTCGTTTCTTATTCTCTTGTTTAGTTGTTGGGTGTTGTTTTTTTTTTCAAAGGCGTGTTGTTAATGTGTTAATTAAAAAAGAATGATATATGTTCAAAATCTCTCTTGCTCTTCCGACGCGGATGCACAGAAATAGGCGACCTACCTGAATTCTTGAAAATGATAGGAGCAGGATACAGCTTGACTCAGCAGAGATTGACAGCTCAGTTTTTCGAACACCTTTTCCTTCCCCCAGATGAGACCTTCTCTGTTTCTTAGCATGTATACTTCCTGAAAACTCAGCTGTTTTGTCGTATGGAGCGATGGTCACGGAGGGCCGTGGTATTATACCGAAATGGTACGTCACGAAACGTGCTTCACTCTTTATTGTATATTGTATGGCATATATACGAGGGTGAATCGTAAAACGGTTCTTCTTCTCGTGCGAAAATGTCGCGTTGTCAGCAATAAAGAAATAGAAGTTAATGAGATCAGATTAAGAGATGACCAAGCGTAATACGGAGTTCTTAAGAAAAAAGAGAGAGAAAGAAAGAGACAGAGAAAAAATAAAAAGAGAAAAAAAATTAAGTAGGCTGGGTTCATCACGTCGCTGACGGTAACAAGAAACATGAAGTATTAAATAATACCTTTTAAATGATATATTGGTCACTACATAATGTACATTTTTGAAGTTATGGTCAAAAGAAGCAAAAATTTTCTTATTATTCTCTTTATTTTTCTTGAACTTTAATCGCAAATATCTCCATTTGGCAAATATGGACTTATCGGTTTTTGCGAACAAACTCTTCATACATACATCTTTATATTTACATTTTTATAAGTATATATAAAACCAAAAAGAAGAATTTTATTATTAGTTTTCTATGTCATACCGTATCTATTTCGTTATATTTAAGTAAACGCATTTGACTATCTACGCTGACTCTAATGATTTTTATTTGATGTGATTGTACATATTTGTCTCTCCTGAGCGCTTTCAAATATGATGTTATTATAATCATCTTAATCACATGTGTTACTGTTGATATTGCTAAATACACATTAACCATACAGTGTCTCCCTGAATCAATTTAAGGTGCCATGATAATACTATTGGCACATTGCATTACATCCGCTGACGAAGCTTATTTCCAAGCTTTCTTTTTTAATATTAATAGGGAGCTTTAGATTTGCTGCGCGGACATTTGAGACGACGCTTGAGCTGAAGTTCTCCTCTTCCTTGCGTGCGTCGACGTGCTGAAAAGTAGCTTTAGATAACGCTGAGACGCAATGTATGAAAAGAAATAAAATGGCGCCCCCTAAAGGATCGGTACATGAAGGAACTCTCGACGTCGTGAACCAAGCGGACGTAAAAAAAAGCACAGAAGACGTAGTGAAAACCAAAGACGCTCAACTGAAAAGACTTTCTACTATCTTTGGTCAAAACTCAGGCACACGAGCTATAAATAGATCGACTTTGATACGCGATTCTGCTCATGCTCAGAACAGTTTTTTTTTTTTTCGCTCTGAACGTCCCCGTCTCGAAAATCTAAAGCTCCCTATTATGACGAACAAAACATAACAATTCGTAACAAATTGCAATGTGGATAGTACAGATAGTACATAATTTTAAATATGGATATAACCGGATACATACGAAAAAGAAAACAAAATACAATAAATGTGACCCTGCACTACAAAACTTCTGGATGCTACGACTACTACAGTGTATGATGTCACATGCGTACATCTATTTTTTGACCCTGCATCACAAAACCAACAAAAAGCCGTCAGACATGGATTTTTAGTTATGGACCATATTCTGAAAGAGCTGACTCTAAGCTTTAAAATGCTGTATAACTCAATTCGAATGGACTCCCCTAACCTACCTAAATACTGGAAAGAAAGCACACACTCTGGAAAAGTGTGAACTGAGAAGAGAGGCTCTAAAGCACACGGTCTATTTAATCGCTTAATCTTTACCAAGCCCTGTTAGCTGTACCATGAAAGGGACAAAACACATAATGTAACGCACCGGAGCAACAACAATAAAGGGATTATCAGATTAAGCTGAAATTAAGCGCGTTCTATCAGCACATTCTGCCCATGATTAATGCCAACTTTCAAAGCAGTAGCGTCATCTTTTCAAAAGTTATTAAACTTGAAAGTGAAGAGTTTGCAAATGATTTCAAGACTTGAAAAGCGGCCTCTATTAAGTCTTATCTGATCATTGTACCCTTCCCCAAAAAAGGGTTGTAGAAAAACTGCTCAAAACATACTTTCCCATTCATGTTACGATACCAAAGTGAAGAATGATGTAGAAGAAGGATAGCTCTTTCAGAAAATATGAAACACTCAAATTTGTTCACCTTTTTTGAGTCCTCACTTAAAATAAAGGGTGCGACTTGTTGTTTGTTTTGTGGTGCACGGTCACAAATTGCGAAAATTCTAACGGTAATATTAACTTAATCTAATGTTACTTTTGTGTGCGAAATGGTCAGTGAATTTACACGTAGACATGTGTGGTGATAGCTTTGGTGTATGATCTTATTATTTCGTGTGATTTTATGGTGTGTTAGGTGGATATGTTTGGTTCGAAATTGGTGGTCTATTGTAGGGATTATCATGTGAATCACAAAACAAAAAACTCTCACGCCCTGAGTTTACGCAAGGACTCATAATTGGTAAAACTGATCAACCCAATCAATCTTGATTTTTTATTCGTGTTCTGTGAATTGACAACTCTTCGTTTACATTATACTAAAGTTTGGTATCATAAAAAGAACGGCAAATTGTGTTTTTAGCAGTTCTTCTGCACAACTATTTTGTAGAACAGTTAGATTACGAATTTCTTAGAGGACCCTTTCATTATTTCTTGAAAACCCTCTAAACAATTTTCACTGTCAACTCGTAGTACTGATAAATCTGAAAGGAGCGTACGATTTAGTCATAAACATGTCGCTGTAAACTATTTCATTTTACTTTTTAATAGCCAAGAGATTTGCTAAAGGTGGACATCAGGGATATACATACCTTCCACACCTTTCCCCGCTCCCTCGCACATGATCTTTCAGGATTGCCACCCCCCCCCCCTACACACAACACAAACATACTCGTGAAAACCTGATACCAAATGGAGAGTAAACCGATATTGCTAAGTTCTAAATACGGATTGATGCCAGGATCATTTCAGATCACAAGGCTTATTTTTCTGTATGTTTGCTATCATTGGAGTTCATAAAAAAAAAAATGGACAGGACACAGATAATATATTCGCAAGTGACACTTTAATGACATCTGCTGCTTTAAACTTTACACTACATACTCTGTTTGGACTTGTACGGACATTTTAGAACATAATGAATTTGCACGATGTTAGAGAATATTTTTGAGCCATATTATTAACCCATCTATATGTATTCTTCAATTAATGATTATATTTTACTGAATTTCCATAAGAATGTATATCCAATGATAAAAAATCAATTCAGTGTAAGAGCTATAAGAAAATAATTATGTTGGGGCATGTTTTGAAAAAAAAAATGCGGAGGACTACAACAAAAAGGTTTTAAAATCGCGCACGGTCGTAGCCGTGAAAATCGAGTTTGAAGTCAGAGCATTAAAATTGGTCAAAACTTACGATTTTCTGATTTTGACATATTATTGGAGTCTGACATGTCTTCTATCATCTGTCGAAATTTTGAAGCAAAATGATGAAAGGAAAGACCAAAAAATAGCGTTTTTCTGAGCCATGTTTTTGGCGTTTCAACGATGCAGAAACTGGTTTGAAAATTTGGATTGAGCGCCACAGATAGGCTCCGCCCGTAACAACGACCAGAGTGATCTCATTGGTCAGTTTGCTGCTTGCTGCTAACCGAAGCGTGAAGCTCGCACACTGCCCAGTCGACTGGTGCGTGCAGGCGGGGTGCTCTATGCTCAGCCTTTTCTCACATCCCGGTCACTGATTGGTCGGTGAGGAGACCGCCGACGCTGTGCTTGAATGAACTTTTGGGGGGTTGCTAGGGCTTACCTTCTATTGTCCGGAGCTGAAAACTGACTTGCGTGTTCCTTGATCGCGATTGCGTCGACAGGAAAACTTTTAGGGCGCTTCTCTCGAAACAGTGATTTCCCAGACGTCTCGACATGCTCTCTTTTAAACATCGATATCTCCGCAGCCGATTATTTTTATAAGATGTGTTATGTATCAATTTAAAGCAGAAAGATTAGGAAATTATGTCATGCAATTTTCAAACAATCGACCGCGCCCGACTTTAGGATCATTTTGTTGTAGCGGGTCACAAATTTACGATAATTTTTCACTCGATCCTGTTTTTCATTCGGAGATTCTTTTGTTCTTTAAGTTTCATATGTACACATGTATCTTGGCAAATTCTAGAAAATATCTAAGGTAATAGTTAAGATCATAAGTATTAATCTTTTCAAAATCTTATCCACTCAGGAAGGCCCTTCTTCCCTTTACAAACTCATCAAAGAACCCGGGTATCTCGAGATAATTTATTTGATTTTCACGTTTTATCCTTGACCATCTTGATTTACAGGTGAAATAATGTAAGATCCTTACGTAATAAAATGAGAGAGAGAGAGATCAGCATTTCTCCATCTGTAAAAAAGGGTCACATGGCAATCCACTATATTTTCACATTTGGTTATTCCCAGGTTTGTCACACAACTGAATATTGAGCTTTCCACCGTTACAAATAGCACTCCAGAAAAAAAAAAAAAAATCACCATTTTTCGCCAGCGCAGTTTTTGCTATAAATTTTATATACATATTTTATTTCCAGCGACTTTATGTCTTCCATTCAAACATTATTATTATTATTATAATTATACTCAACATGTAGGCTAACGCATAGTAGTCTCACAACAGACGGTCATCACTATTTTCACAGATTGTTCAAACCCGAACAATTAAAACAACGACAACAACAATAGCAACAAAAATTTCACTTCACTGCAGATGACCTGTAATTATAATGATAATGATAATGACCAATACATTTTCTAGAGCATTAATCCGGAAAAAAACATATCTATGTAAATTACAGCATCATGTATATTAAGGTATAACAACAACAACAACAATTAGGACTGAGTAAATACATGTAGATAAGCTGTCAGCAATGATTTAAACTTATCGACACTTTCAAACTTACGAATATAGAGAGGGAGTTCACGCATTTCATTTTTTCATTCATTTTGTGTATTTTATTTCCAACAATGTGAAACATTTCCATACACAAAATAACACATCAACACAATGTATCAACAAAGAAAAATACGTGAAGTTAGCAATACTACGCGTCACAAAAGCAAATTTGAGTTTGTTCCAAAAATATGAAGAATTGACAGAAAAAGCCCTATCACCATAACGGGTACAGGTGCGGGGATCATGTGACACTTGAGAGGGGAGGAAGAACGGAGAAAATGGGTTGAAGTGGAGGAGCAGAAAGTAATCAAGATTTGAGATTAGATGGGGCAAGACTATTACATATCTTATAAACAATAAGAAAGATTTCAAAGGTGATTATATAAGGGAAACACGGTTTGGCCACATAATCGTATAAGTACAATTATGTTCCATGTAGGCCCATATAGAAATTAGAGACGGCTCGTCTACTTTTGCAAATGGCATGCCTACACTTACAGCCTATAGGCCCTACGTCACGCGAAAATCATCTTATTCACTAGTGAAGCGAAATTCAACTAGAGCCAGGTGATTAGTGAGTACCCGCAAGGCTGCCCTACTTGTCAACTCCAAGCCTGACCCTCCCATCGATGAGGATTTGGGACAACCTTCCAAAGATGCAACTTAATCTCGCAAGCCTTTCTGGCAGTCCGCGAAGTCCCTTGAAGAAAGCAGCTTCAACTTAAACGAAGAATGACCAAAGAATTTGGAATTCCCAATCCAGATCTCATCGAGGATCCCACATGATAACCGCCTGGATTTCACCTTCCAAGGAAGCGATGGGTGTCCCAGCCTTAACAGGACTCGCACAACCCATGCCAGGACAGCCCATCACCTTCATCGGTGGAAGTTAATAGACAGTCCAGCCTGCGACTGTGGTTTTCTTGACCAGACTGCAATGTGCTGCATGTTGTGCAAGACTGCCCCCTTACTTGCTGTCCAGGTGGTCTAGAGGGAATTAAAAGACTCAACAGACGACGCCCTCGTATGGCTTGGCGGTCGGGACTTACCACTCTAACTACGCATATTATGTCATACGATACGAAGAAGATTACAAACTTGTCTGCTCTCCTGTGCAGAAGAAATGCATTTCCTGCTACATACTAAACTGGCATCTGCCAACTTCGTACATCAGGTCTAGGTCATATCTAGAATGTATTATTATTTTAAACGACGTTTGAATACGTGTTCGGTTGTGTATGTAAGTTTGTATGTGTGTGTGTGTGTGTGTGCATGTGTGTGCGCGCGCGCTTTCTCTTGTAAAGCATATCTACGGATATATTTAAACTAAAAGTATTAAGCCTTGTAATGTATACGACAAACACTTAATTACGTTGTCAACCAGGGTGTAAATCTTGTCTTCAGACAGACGAACTGTTTGTTTAAACAACATCATCCTTATCCTATGGTAAATAGATAATCTGGAAAGAAAGTCTCTCACAAGCTCCGACGTTAGTGTTCACTGATAGCGTAACGCAATCTGCCGAGATACTGTTTCTTCTCAAATATATCAGCTCCTGCATATTTTCCGATGGCGCCTCAAGGATCTGTGTGACAACAAAAACCAGAAGCAAGTTCGAACACATTTTTAATATTTGCTTATCACATAGAGGCTATTAAACTGATAATGCCCAAATTATTTCCATAACACTTGGAATCCACGGGGATCAGTCTTGGGTGCACTACTTTGAGAATTTCACGATATCGTTGCCAATGTGTATAATGCCAATATCATAGATGAAAATAGATTCTTTTCGTTACGTTGCATGTGCAGTATGAAAAAAAAAATACCTGCTGCATGATATCGATTTAAGTTTTCAGATTCAGATTCAGATTCAGATTTATTCAACATTTTCAGTAAAAACACAGAAAAAAATACAGAAAATTGACAGCATCATACTACAACAAAAGAATGATCACATATGCGTCAGTATAACATTATGAAGAAACAGTACACTTGAAAGTGTTCGGAGACAGACAGAAAGGCTATACCTTATATAAAAGTCCTGTCCCCATAAGATTTCATTCATAAAATATAAAAATGTTAATTGAATACATTTCTTTATGAATTAACACACACACATACATACGCACACACACAAACACACACACACACACACACACACACACTGACATATTTGATAAGAGAACAGTTTATCACACAATTCCGGCATACTGATTTAAGATATGCAATCTTAATTTTCTTTTAAACGCATTCAGCGATGAACTCTGTCTTATTTCAACCGGAATAGTATTCCAAATTTTGTGTCCATTAAAAGATATAGAATTATAATTAAGATGGCATGGTTCTGGCGTAAGGCAGTGTAAATTTATCTTTAAGTCTCATGTCATATCTTCTGTTATCACTCATTTGAAAAGAGTTAATCAAACATTTTGGAAGCATCTTCCTAAAACATACGAACATGACAATTGCACTTTGAATATAATACATATCATTAGATTTTAAAATTTTCAGATTAAAAAATATAGGCGATGTATGGGCAAGAAAATCACAGTGATTTATAATACGGACCAGCTTTTTCTGCAATAAAAACAATCTCCTGGCATGCCTGGCATTGGTCATACCTGAATTTGCCCGAGCTATTGCACAGTACTTTAAATTCAATTCAATTCAATTCAATTCAATGTTTTATTTCATTTTTCGACAAGAACATATAAAACATCACTTCTTTTTTTGGTGACAGAAAATCAGGTGCGTAACACTATGTAGGATGAAAAGAATATACAATAATATTTGTAGCACCTTGCAATAATTACACATTATCATAAAACACAAGTGATTTGAGGTAAGTAAACATTGTGGATAATTCGAAAAATGGAGGGACCCACTAAAAAGACAAGTCTTGTAGGATGTGGGCCCCTCAGACGAAAAACATCAATTAGAAGTAAAGAGAAGGTCTGGAAGCCCACTATGGAGACAGATCAACAAAACAGACACATGTACACACGTAAAAAAAAAAAAAAAAAACATGAAACGGGACTGAATATGAGTAACAGTACTACAGACAGTTGACTACGAGATGAGACAAAACTTAACATAACAGTACGAGAACAGAACGGAACAAACAAAACAAACAAAAACGTTTAGCAGAAACAGCGATCTCGTCGGAAGTATGTCGAGGGAGAGAGAGAGGGGGGAGAGAGAGAGAGAGAGAGTGACGCGAGAAAGATCAATGTAGGCCTACTAGAGATATTATCGAAGAAATATCCTAGCTTTATTACAATAGGAAGCTGTTTAATGATAAGAGAATACACGTAGCAACCAATACGTGGTTCTTTTCTTAGATAAAGGGTCACAACAGCTGGTTAATCTAAATCAGTAGAATTGTAAGATTGCAGCAGAATAAATTTCAGTTTCATTTTAGATTAATATATAGAGGGGGCATTTCTAATATCGGAATGCAATGAATTCCACTAACTTGGGCCGGTATAAACAAATGTGTTCTTGGCTAAAATGGTACGAAGAAGAGGTAAATGATATTCATTAGAACGTCGAGTCGGATATTCATAATATCCGACTCTTGTATAAATAAGGTTATACAAGAGTATTAAAAGAAGAAGCCACATTTTTCTTGACAGAAATGGCAATTAATGATATATCCCTACATTTTTTGACAATCTATTGAAGATGACACCAGATGTTCCGTGCAATTAAATTTGTTATCAATTGTCACACCAAGGCATGTAATCGCTGCATGATATCGTCTTAAGTCTTCATATACATGGTTCTCAGGGCCAACAAGAACAGCTATGTTTTTCGTCACTCATAGGACAATTCCTTTCCATTAAGGCCCCACTTGAAAACCATAGCTGTCTTAAAATGAATGCCTTAAACGTTGTAGTGTTTTTCCGCAGGCAGAACGCCTTACCGCTAAAATTAGGGAGGTCATCATAATCATAGCTTTCTTTCCGAAGATCGTCATTATACGTACCGCATTCTGAGATCCACAGCTTGCTTTTGGTGTCATAGCCATATGGTGTGACAAAGGCATAATGGCCATGCAGGTAAACGATGGTGTGATGAATGCCTTTTCACAATTTCCGAGCGACCGAACCGCGATCCCAATCACTTTTACTTGTTTTCCAAAGCGAAACTACACCACAGAGAAAAATAGAAAGGGAAAGGTAATAAGCAACAAATGAACAAACGAACAAACAAAACAACCACAAGAAAGGAATGCCCCCCCCCCCCGACATATTCATCTATAGGGCTCACACGGGTAAATAATTTCCCATATAGAAACGTGTGTAAAAATTTAACAAATAAAATCTGTAAAATAGCTTGGAGAAATGAGGTGTATCATCTTCACTAACCTGGATAAGTGAACTGTACACTGTCATCCATCAAATTTTCAAGGCGAGTTCTTCAGCTCAAACTCTGTGAAAGGGTCTGCAAAGCCAGACTACGAGTTCTTTTCACTCAAAATATCACCTACTTTCTGTACATGCACCCAGTGAAATATAGTCCATTCAAATTCCATGAGAGAAGATTTCATCATAAAACCAAAATGTGGTTTGTAGAGGAATTCATACTCAATATCTGCAGCTATTCAGTTTTACGCCAAACTGCATTATGGAGTTTTAATATTTTTTTTCTTCATTTATTTTGGTACCTTTGGTACGATTTTGTTAAGGGGTCTGGGACATTCCATTTGATTTACAGGTGTGAGCCCTATATGCACAAGGGAAGAAAAAAAAATAAGGAAAAAAAGAGACAGGGGAAGGGACATTAACGCAATGCTGATCAAGGGCATGATGATATAAATCAATGTAGTCTTAACGTCACATCTGTTGTTTCATTGCTCTGGAACGTTGTTGTCACGTTCTACACTCAGCAGAAAAAGAAAGCAAACACTTCATACAGCTCATAATTTCAATAGAAGATTGTGATGTAAATCCATAAATTATATATCATATCAAAGGCAATCAATTTGGCTAGCAACCTAGTAGGTCAATATAAAGCTAAACCTTACGCATGAGTGCACGCATTTGTTTTTGTCCTCCAAGGCACAAAAGTAAAAGTTGCAAATATTTGCATTCTCTCTTTCATTTCCGAATGCCCTTCAAGATAACAATGTTAACGAAAGACCAGTTTAACACAATTAGAGACATGAATGAAATAGCAAAATTATGTTTTCATTCTCTTTATCTCTTTACAACCTCAAACAAAAGCAAGGTGTGAAACTTAAGGGGGAAATAAGAATTTTTGTTAAAAACTTTCTCAAATTTCAAATGACATAGGGAGTAAGGGCACAAACATGATTACATGAACAGATAATCTTCATTAAATGTTTAGTACATTCAATTCAGTAATATAAGAGTTTACGAGGCAAATTCAAGAACCAAATATAGTTTAGAAATGTAATAATTTGAGAAATCAATTCAAAATCCTACCGGGGTTTTTTATATTGTTTCTTCTCTAGTTTCATTTGAATTTGGATTTGATAGGAAATTCTTCATTTTTCTCTATTAGTTTCAGCCTTTATTGATCTTTTGGCCTTCAAACACCGTATAAACATCATAGGTATATTTTTGCAACTGAATTCGTTTTTTATTGTGTTAAATTTGTATTTTGTTCCTTTCGTTACATGAAAGAACATTTACGCATGAATGACAACATTGTTTATTTTTCCAATTTTTACTTGTCTGCCTTAGAAGAGGAAAACAAAGGTGTTCACTACTGTGTAAAGTTTTCCTCTCTTTTAACCTAACAGGCCTATAGCCAATTAAACTACTTTTCATATGGTATATCTGACCGTGCACCTCAAAACGAACATAAAGTCGCACACACTGATTTTGCGTGAGGACTGAAAATAAGTGAAATGCGCCAACCTAGCCGAACTTGACTTTTTCATATTTTCTGAAAGAGTGGGTCTTCGTTTACATTATACTAAAATATGGTATCATAAAACGGCAGGAAAGTGTAGTTTTTTAGCAGTTTATCTCGAACATTTTTGGTAGAATAGTGTGATTAGGTGTGTCTTTAGAATCCCTTTTTCATTTCTGAAAAACCTTGTCCACACTCTTCACTTTCAACTCTAATAACTTTTGAAAGGATAATGCTACTGCTTTGAAAGTTGGCATTAATTTTGGACAGAATGTGTTTATGAGGCATGCTTAATTTCAGTTTAATCTGATAATCCCTTCGTTGTTGCTACTCTGGTGGTTTACTTCCAGTTTTTTGTCCTATTCATCGCACAGCCAGCACGGTTTGGTAAAGATTAAGCGCTTACACTGTTTATACTTCAGAGCCTCTTTTCTCAGTTCACACTTTTCCCGAGTTTGTGCTTTCTTTCCCATATTTAGATAGGTTAGGAGAGTGCATTTCATTTGAGTTATACATCATTTTAAGGCTTAAAGTCTGCTCTTTTAGAATAATCATGGTCTTAACTAAAAATTTATGTCTGGCGGCTTTTTGTTTGTTTTGAGGTGCAGGGTCACATATATTACATTAACTTCTAGCCCAAGCTTGAATTAACTGAATTTCGAAATTCCCTCTGCTGCAATTAATGTTTCATTAGTTCGATTCCTGAAAGCGAAATATATGCCTTGTGTGCAAACATGATGTTCGGAGTCACTATAGTGTAATACTTTTTGCCTTGTAAGACGACGTACTTACGACATGCAACGTTGCCTTGCTTGTCATCGTCGAATAAAAAGTCGCTCGCCCACGACGCTGTATGCTGGACCACCAAATTACGTTATTGTAATAGATTATGGAAGAAAAGTATCTCATTCTCCTCATAACGGTGCCGAGACCTGATATTCCAGAGTCTACTGCTTTGAACCACTCATCTGTGTCTACAGGTTCGGAAGAGGAGGGGGAGGCAATGGAGGAAAACACTAAAAGTGTTTTGTGTACAAAAAATACATCAGGATGACTGCCTTGGCAGACATTGTAAATACATGTGCAGAAACTTTACCTATAAAATGTGAATTTCCTTCAATGTGTCTCCCTCTGCAAATACAATTTATAAAATCGTAACTTCTGATCCGTTTTGAAAGGCATAATTTACCATTTGCAGATGCAACAGAAACCCAGCATTAGTGCTTTATAATAGTTAGAAAATGTGGGTTCGGGACAGAAACAAGCACTGTAAGAATTTGAATCCGTAAAATCGATGTTAAGTATTGTTAAATACGCAAAAAGTGAAAAATAAACATAATAATAATGATAATAATAAGGTTTTATTTACCCAGGGTAGCCTCTTTAGTGTTGCCACTGCTCTACCAGAGGGCCCTGCTATTATTATTACCCTAGCGTTGCCAGGTACCCACTTATACACCTGGGTCGAGAGGGACATTGTGCAAGGATGTAAGCACTGGGCGGGATTCGAACTCACGGTCCTCCGTTCGGGAGTCGGGAGTCTTATCCACTATGCCACAGCGCCCCCACAATAATAGAATGTATAGACTGAACCGTCTACAGATATGCTTTAATTAGAAAAAAAAAGTGATATCTCCTTATGTTTTAGGCTTTATTGCAGAAATTGTATATGGTAGGATCTTTTGTGATACAACAGACCTACACATTTGCATCAGATGTGATATCTTGAACATTTTTTTAAATCACTAGTCCCAAACGTAAATAGGCCCTTTAACAAACATGTCGGGAAAAATTATCTGGCTTTAATTAATGCCTTGTTCGCCTTGGGGTACTTTTACGTAAAAATCGAGGAATCCTGGAGCTTAGGTATTAATTTTGTTCCAAGTTCATCGTGTTTAATACTACCAGCAACGAGGGATAGCCTGGTGGTAAACAGTGCCGCAGCTGCCCGGAAAGCAGAAGCTGACAGGTTCGAGTCTCTTGGGCCTTTTTACATCGACATGTTTGTTGAATTACACATCAGCAGTTGCGATCTTACAATTTTCTTTTGCGGAGGGAGACAAATTGAAGAAAATTCACACCTCAACCTTAACCTCTCTGAGTAATATGCTCTTGCTTTCACCTTTACGGTATCTATGTTGTATTGCACTATTTCATCCTATTTTAATTTATCACATACTTCATGACATGTAAATCATTCTAATCAAAGTCAACAATAGATTTTCTAGTTAATGAATTACCGTTACAACACACGAGACCCGCTGAGTCAGACGGCGCACACGAAGATTTCTTCTTGCTGTCGCAGACAATGGTACCATCTGTTTGATTTCTAGAGCATCTGAATATCACGCCCTCTTCGCTGGTACTTCCCCGCAAAAATGGACTTGATGCAAAGGCCTCGGCCGCTTTTGCATATCCCAGTTTCCCGCATATCACCCTACCAACATTTATATCCCAGTCACCATAGCTGCACACACGATGCCATGTATCCTGGACGTGACCTCTGACTTCCACGTTTCCCTCATGCGGACCATTTCCGCCGATCAAGCGAACATCGTCTTCAAGAAATGGCGGTTTTGTGGAGGCTGTAGACGTAAAGGGGTTTGCAGCTTGATTAGTAATTGGTGCTTAGTGTTTCTGCTATGGGTTGTATGCTCCTAAGCAACAACAATAAAACAATAATGATAATGATAATAATAATGATAACAATATCATGAAAATTGAATATGTGAATACGTTGACATCATGGGTACGAAATTCATATGGTAGAATCCAAAAATGACGGAATGAACATGAAATTAGAATGAATGAAAAGTGAAGGAAAATTAAGTTATCATTTGCACTTCACCCAACTGGTCAACACGCAGGAATACTTCATATTATTTTGTTGACAAGTTCTCTAATTCTGTAACATGAAAAAAAACATGTTTCTTTTTTCATATATATCTAAGACAAATGAAATTAAAGGTATATTTACCAACTCCTCTCAAGCCAGTGAAAAATTGTGCTTTGTCTCAGAAGTGAATATTTAATTGAGTTGCAGGTTAACACATTCTGCAATTATTACAAATATCCTGTACATAATGTAATGCATTTAATTTCTTTGTTTATTTGATGGAAGTGAAGATAAATTTGAATCTTGAATCTTGAACACAGAAGGAAAGGAAAGCGTTTATGGCGTGCATGGCAACTCATAAAGAACATATATGATATGGACTGGCGTTGAGGGGGATACGACATTCATTGCCCGAACTAGAATATTGCCCGAGTCGAAGATGAGGGCAATACTATTTCTAGTGAGGGCAATAAATGTTGTTTTCCGCAAAAGGACAGTCCATAATTATTATCATTATCCCTTTTCAGGCATTTTAGGCATCTTCGAGCAGTTACATTACAATGTAAACTTCCCGATTTACTGTAACAAAATCCACTCGGTGTCAGGTCAAACCCTACACCACCGTTACTGCGCTCAACTATACATGCTTGCACACAACCCCATGCACAATCAGGTACACAGGGGCGTCACCAGCTTTTTTTCAGGGGGGTGCGTTTTACCATTAAATGTAACGAGATTTTTTGGACTCACATTTGGAATATAGGAAGCTCTCAATCCCTAGACTTTTATTGTTTTTTGAGGAAAACCAAGCGGGCAGGGGGGCGGGAGGGTGTGGAAGTGCCTCTTGTCCCCCCTATAAATGGATTATGGAATGACGGTGTGAAACGACAAATTACTGGGAGCAATATCAGGAGAATGGCATAACGATTACATGCGAGCGAGGGGAGCGAGCGAGCTTGAAAATTTTGACATTTTACAGTCCCAAAACTGCCGTTTGTAGCCATATTTTTTGCTTTGGAAATTAGGGGGGGCGCACCCAGCGCAACTGCTGGCAATTACTGGCAGCAACATCAGGTGATTGGCATAACAATTAAATGCGAGAGAGCGAAGAAAGCGAGCTTGATCATTTTGACATTTTACAGTCCAAAAACTGCCATTTGGAGCCGTATTTTTTTCGCTTTGAAAATAAAGGGGGCGCATCATGCGCAACTGCCGGCAATTACTGGCAGCAACATCAAGAGAATGGCGTAACAATTAAATGCGAGCAAGCGGAGCGAGCGAGCTTGAAAATTTTGACAATTAACAGTAAAAAAAAAACACTGCCATTTGTAGCTATATATTTCGCTTTGGAATTTAAGGGGGGCGCATCGGCCGCAACTGCTGGCGATTGCTGGCAGCAATATCAGGAGAGCATAACGATTACATGCGAGCGAGCGGAGCGAGCGAGCTTGAAACTTTTACATTTTACAGTCCAAAAACTGCCGTTCTTGGCCATATTTTTTTCGCTTTGGAAATTAAGGGGGACGCCCAGTGCGCCCCTCCCCCTGGATCCGCCACTGATAGTCAAGGGTGTCGGTTTATGTTCATGACTGGGGGAGGTGTGACCAGCGAGGTGGTGTCGAAGTGACCAAGCGGGAGAAGGATGTCCAAAATCTGCACTTTAGAGCATCCCCTAATTGTGCGTGTTTGTTTGTGTGTGTGTATTACATGGAAAAGTTAGGAATTAGCCAAGGTCAAGTCTTTTTATTGGTAATGCAAGACATTTTTATATAGACTGGTACGTAAAGCAACACTGCAAAATCAATGATCTAGCTTTGATATAACGAAGCGTAAGGTACAAAGGTGTAAATTCTACATCACATTGCGCAACATTGTAGCGACTCTTTTTGCCGTTCGGATGTTCTGAGTATACACTGCGCACATCCTGCTTGCAGAATGCCAAACCGAAATCACGCTAAATCACAATCTTTTGTCGGCTCCGGGCTATGGTTAAAAGAAATAACAGAAAAAAATATCTTATTTTTTGATCACCCTTTCATTCAAAAGCAGTTTACTAACCGTTGAATTACTATTTTGGTAAGTCTCTTTTTCTTTGTTTTTAACCAGAGGATTGGGGGTGCACCCCCCCCCCCCTCCGTTGTTACGCCACTGCTTTCGGGTGAAATAATAGGACAGATTTCTAACAAAAAAGCAAGAAAATCTCTTCATCGCGGGAATTATGATTATGTGGGATGGGCAAACGGTGCGCTTGCCTTCCAATATATATATATTTTTTTTATGAGGGCAACATTTTTGTTTTCTTTCGAAAGCAGGAAAATCTTCTCATTTCGGGAATTATTAATTATGGGGGGCAAAATTATAACATGCCTGCTCCTCCTATATTTTTATGGGGGCAACTTTTTTTTCTGTCAAAAAAAGGTAAGAAAATCTTCTTGTCTCTGAAATAACGGAGGGGGGTGGGGATGCTCGTGATATCCTCTAATGTCGCCTGCTTTTAGTGATCGTGAATTCTGTAATCTCATTGGTCAATCAACCACTGAATATATCCCGTATTCCGTGATAAGGTCATATTGTGCGCATGCGCTAAATCCACTACTGAATGCATCTACGATCTGGTGCCATATTCCTTGAGGCCGAAGGCCGAATGGAATATGGCACCAGACCGCAGATATTTGCCCGTATTTCGTGAACAAGCAGGGGGTAACTAATAATACCAACTTCATACAAGAAATAGAGGTGCCATATACTAGGGGGAGGGGTTTAGTACAGCACGGCACATGCATGACTCTCATTATTTGCTCTTTATTTGTGACACCATGTTTTCAAATGAAATAATGTTTATAAAAGTTGATACAATTACCTAGAGTATAAAAATATTTTTTTAATCATTACATATTGCGTTATCAACATATCCAGTCTTACATTTATTTTAATAGAAGCCAGAAGGTTTATCTGGATGAGAAAATTACCTGATAAAATAATAGGATGATTGTTAGATCCATGATCTGCTAATACTATCTGATATGCTATAGGTGCTGCACGTACGTGTTTCTTATAAATAATGATAGCTATTGTTATTTCCCCCTCAAAAAAAAGATGGAAAATAGCAAAGGAATTGTTAAACAATAATTTTTACATACTGAAATAGTTATATTTTCGAAGATTATGAATGAATCTTATGGGAATATGATCATATTTTACCTTCTAAGTGGTAATGTCCCAATGTAGGCCTATGTCATAACATTGAAGTATGCGTGATCTTATTTTGTTCAAAATATCCAGATATGAAACGATAAATCAAACCTGATACCGTAAAGTCTTCGCTATTTATTATCAAGTCATTGACAGCTGCATTGATGAACAGTCTGTATATCAGTGGTGTTTTCATTTTTTGAGATTGTGCCTTATGAGGATCACTTTCAGCGACATTATAGGCTTACCTCCGGAGTGAATCTTACACGTTTTCTTCTTTACCGCGTGCCCATTGGGTTCACCGTAGAAGCGGAACTTGTCGTCGGTGTACGCCCCGTCTGAGGACACCCGAAGCCCAATCCCAAGCCCTCTCCATGTCAACTTGGCCTTCTGGTGGTGCTTTATCAGGTTACACTGGGAAGGATTTGGGCCTTCCCACGTGGCAGTAAAGACACCATGGGGATCTGAAAGAGACGCGCAGATTCGTTCGATCTTGAGATTACAGTAAAATTTTTATAGGTTTCAGAGCATAGATCTGACAATATTCATTATTTCCACCAGGATGATCCTTTTTTAGACATGTTAAGCTATGTTCGAAGAAATTTAAAGGAAATGACTCATTTAAAAAATCCTATTTGATGCTGATTATATGGCTACTCGTTGGTTTTGTTTATTTGTTCTGGAAAATTCTATGAATAAAAGTTTCATTGCTTTTGAAACTAAAATCCACATTTCAATTTTTTGTGTGCCTAGTTATGACATTTTCAGTGTTTAATATATACATATAATATGTTATATAGAATATAGCTGAGGAAGACTATAACGTGCTTTAAGGTTTTGGTTGGGCAAGGGAGCCATCACCGTGTGTAAAACCTCCGTGGTCCATAAAGAGCTGGTGTTTCAACTGGTTATTCTGTGATTAATTATATAGCTGCCGGTTATCTATGGATGCAATAACTGAAACTGTGCTGGTCTTGCTCTCGAGACACAGTGAATAGTTCCAGCACGTTTATTTTCATATTTCACTTGACATCAAAATACATCCAAAAAAAAAAAAGAATACAAACCAAGCAAGATACCAAATATGTTATAAGTCGGGTCATGAACAGAAAGTGTGTCAGCATACATAACGTACATAAGACAATTCTCTATAACTTGTAAAATATGATGGAACCGCAAAAGCAAAGCTTGTAAACGCAGGTTCCATGAAAAATACCGGTTTAAATTTGCTATGCAATCAATGAAGATAGGACACAAGGTAATAACGACGAAATGATATGAAAGCTAAAATATCAAAGTACAAAGAGAAAAAGAAATAAAAGAGAAGAAAAAGAAAAAAACAAGAACCCAAAGAATAAGAACTGAGTGAAAATATGGCATATAGATACACAAGTATACGTGCACATTATCTATAATCAACTTCATAATGAGTTCAAAATCTTAATACAGGTACGGATGCAGTAATTACTCCGCCAAGGGAGGAGGTTATGTTTTCCGATGGTTTGTGCTCGTGTGTTCGTTCGTTCGTTAGTTACATGTAGTTAGTTAGATTGTCCGTGTGCAAAATAACTCAAAAAAGTAGTTAACGGATTGGGATGAAACTTGCAGGAAAGGTTGGGAATGACACAAGTACCAAACGATTAACTTTTGGTAGTGATCCAAGAATTTTGGGGGAATTTATGAAGGATTTTTGATATTTTGGCAGGTAGGGTCAATGAACTTGGGAGTTCAGGCTGCGCATATTGAGGTTTGCCTGCGCGCACTAAAGTGCGTGCTCTATTTTTTTGCTTGGATGAGGCGCGCTGTGCAGCTGAGGGTTTATGACGTAACAAAGGCTTCTATATTGGGAAATCGGGCGACTTACAATACACTACAAAACTCTTATATAATATTGACTGGCCCTGAGGGAGGTACCAGAAAATATTGCCCACACTGAAAGCATATTGCCCGAGTCGAAGACGAGGACAATATGTTTTCAGTGCGGGCAATATTTATCTGGTACCTCCCTAAAGAAAGGCCAGTCAATATCATGATTATTACCTATCCCCCTAGATAAATTAAGAAAATATGGAAATACGGCTATACACTATTATATATGATACAGATCAAGCCACATTTGACTACCTGTAGACCATCAACATGTTGAATATTTGCAAAATTGTTCATCAATGTATATCATTCAACTCCAACTTCAAAGATACATGTAGTTGTAACAGGCAAACTTCAAACTTCTGAACGTTCTTACACTTTATTTTTACTTCTCTGTTTAAAGTATGAGAGTTGTAAAACTGACGGTCACTGTGCAATTACTGATCACAAAATCAATGGACTAGTTATTGCCTAGTGCTGCTGTAAGTGGTCGACCTTGTATGAGTTGATTTATCAGCGTTCTTCTGCGGTGCGTGTAACTGACACCCTGGACGTCCTGGATTGTTTTCTTTTCGTGGTCGATCGGAATGTTTAAAGCAGGGAGATGGGGAGAGAGATTCCACTCTTTCTCTTCCCACCTCCCCAAACCGGGAGATTGCACTGTTTGCACATACTGTTACTGTTACGCAGCGACGTGGCGAAAAGCATATTGACTGCTGACCTTTAACTCTGCAAAATAACAATCGGAATTGCCTCGCAAAACTCCCTCGTATAGGTAATAATTCAGCATGGTGCCTAAGTACGAATGGGTGGAAATCACTGATATCTCTATGGAAGAATAAGATCAGTCATGTGGTGGAAATGAGCTGCATGCTTGGCGGAGGTCTGCGCTGTTAGAGTGCTTTTCTAGTAATAATGGGAGCATAAACCAGAAATATACATTGAACGAGGATACTGCGCATATAACATGTTAAAATTTTCTAATCAGGCTCGTTATATTCATTTATTAACATTGATTTCAATTTTTGTTTAAATGTAAACATACTAGAACAATTGATTAAAGGTGCATGGTCCCGGTGTTTTAGCCAAATGCGTACGCGGGCGCACAACGCAAGTTTCCTATAGAGACCTACGCTATCGACTCCTCTCTAGCGCTTACGCTTTGGCCCACTTCCCCCGAGTCCGAAGAAGTCCGATTCACTGTAGTCAGTGGTCGGATCACAGTTCGGCTCATGCTTCGGGTGAGGGGGAAGACAGCTTTAGCAAAGTTCTTTTGTGATGTCAAAATAACAAGCACATGCATGCATCATGGCATTACTACAGACTGCGCGATGCGCAGAGAAGACAACGCAGGCAACGTAATCAACAACTACGCACTTTACTCTTGATGACAGCTCAACTTCGATAATCTTCATGTCAATGCTAACGGTGATCGGCAGTATCACCAACAGCGCCCTCTACACCACCGGGACTATGCCCCTTTAAATCGGCGGGAAGATCACTCCAGAATTTAGATCCGGCAAAAACAATTGTTTTTTGAGCAAGGAGTGTGCGAGTACGTGGAAGGTGAAATGAATCTCTTTGTCTTGTGGGGTAACCATTGGCGGCATAGTTTTTTTTCTGAAACATGTAAATAAATACGTCAGGCAAGCCGTTGAGCTGATAACTGAAACATAAATGTGCGTAAGTTGTATAAAAACTAGTCAGCAACATTAAGAGAGTCTGTTTTCAAAGAAGAAATAATTCGTGTGACAATAATAATCGGCTAGATTAACTCAACGAATAGCCCGTTTTTGTAGTTTGAAAATTTTCATCAATGTATAGTTTGGCACAGTTTCCCAAGACAAGTATTCTGTAACAGAGATAAAGTAAAATAAGAGTTGAATGTAATTTTTTTTTTTCAAAATATACTTGCAAAAAAAAAAAATGTTTTAGCTTATTAAAAATCCAGTATTTCTCAAAAGCATCTTAGATAGATGATCTATGATATTTCCATGTTAATTCATGGTCAATATGTAGACCTAAAAATCTAAACGATTCAACTTGAATCAAACAATCATTACTCATGTTTATATCGCCGGGCAAATGGATAACAGAATTAATAAATAACATACGAACAGTTTTGTTTACATTAAAAGACAACTTGTTTGCTTGAATCCACATTTGAACCGACTTTAATTCTCTGTTCACTACATCTAAAAGGGTTGTTGGGTTTCGATGTGAGAAGATATTAGAATCATCGGAAAAAGAAGAAAAGATAAAACATTAGATGATTTTTTTTTTTGAAGTCATTTATATATAGAATAAACAAAAGTGGGCAAATATCTCCATTTGGCAAATATGTGACCCTGTACCTCAAAACAAACAAAAAGTCGCCAGACATGAATTTTTAATTAAGACCATATTCTGAAAGAGCAGACTTTAAGCTTTAAAATGATGTATAACTCAAATCAAATGGACTCTCCCTAACCTATCTAAATATTGGAAAGAAAGCACAAACTCAGGAAAAATGTGAACTGAGAAAAGAGGCTCAGAAGTACAGTGTCTGTTCGAAGCGCTTAATCTTTACCAAACCGCGCTGGCTGTGCGAGTGAATGGGACAAAAACAGGAAGTTAACCACCAGAGCAACAATAATAATCAGATTAAAACTGAAAATTAAAAATGCCTCATTAACACATTCTCTCCATAATAAATACCAACTATCAAAGCAGTAGCATTATCCTTACAAAAGTTATTAGAGTTGAAAGTGGAGAGTGTGGACAAGGTTTTTCAGAAATGAAAAAGGGATTCTAAAGACACACCTAATCACAGTATTCTACCAAAATGTTCGAGATAAACAGCTAAAAAAGCACACATTCCTGCCTGTTTTATGATACCAAATTTTAGCATATTGTAAAAGAAGACCCGCTCTTTCAGAAAATATGAAAAAGTCAAGTTCGGCTAGGTTGAACCATTTCACTTATTTTCAGTCCTCACGCAAAATCGGTGTGTGCGACTTTATGTTCGTTTTGAGGTGCACAGTCACATAATATGGACTTATCGGTTTTTGCAAACAAACACTTCACATACAGTACAAACGAAATTCCGCAGGAAAGATCCCGGAAACAAAAATACAAGACAAAAACAAAAAAAAATATACATATATATCAAAAACGACACAAGGACCGAAATCAAAATCACGAGGAATGAAGTAGAAAAGGGAACTAGACAAAAATCTCGCCATAGAGAAGACACGGTTGTCTGCTCGCAGCCACTACTTCGGGCCAACTATAAATCAATGAGCAAAATGTGGACTACAGTGAAAAGTTCAGCACTATGGGCCTACATAATCATACACAGAACTAACATTATGATTAGTAATGCCCATAAAACGACTTCAATGAAGGTTTTTTTAAACAAATAAATAAAACATTATCTTTGTCTTATAAAGTCATACATTGATGGAAAGCAACGTCAATTATTAAAACACATCATTACGAAAATGCATATACAGTGTAGCGGTATCAGAGAAACTGTATAGATAAACTGCGCTGAGCAAGCATACAAACAAGAGCAATGCAAAAAAAGAAAGTTAAACGTTAATCACTGTTAACGTTTATCTCAACAAAGCGTTAAATATGTAGTCAATGAAAACGACTATCACCGTTGAGCAGTGCATAAGACACAATACCGCTTACCATTGACAAGCATTGATTGTATGAAAGAAGCTATCTCTACTGAAGTCTATTATACATGACAAGACGAAATTTTATGACAAAAGTGCTTCATTGTAGTAACCAAAATGCATGAAACAAAGATGACTCATTCTAGTCACTGTAGTATATATTCCATTTGCTTGTATTTTTTTCTTTCCATATCAAAATTATCTTCGTTCCCAGAACAGCAATCTTGGTCGACACACCTTTCTCTTTCCTCAGTCTGCAGGCAGTTTTGGCTAGCTATCCTCTGGTGATTTTCATGGCCGGTAGCAAATCAGTGCGGACCGTGATTCTTTTCAGTTGATGGGCAGGTGGGGAGAAAGTCGCTTCAGAACTTTGAGAAACGAGGTCGAGTCGGGCCGGCGTTGACGATCCTCAAAGGCCGTTAGGATCCTGTTTCGGTCCCGCATGTGAACAAATTTAGCGATAATTGGGTTGGGTGGGGTGGGCGATTCTGCTCAGCCTGGTCATCGGCAACCTGGCGGCGCGGCAATCGGTGAGAGTTCACCAAGGCGATGTTACTGGCGTCGTCGATTTCGAGGCCGAGATAGGCGAAGGTATCAGACAGAACTTGGTAGATGTTTTCACCCCGTTTCTCCTCTACTCCGTAGAACAAAAGGTTAGAGCGCCGGTTGTACAATTCCATGGTCATGAGCTTTTCCTTCAGATCCGCAACTTCGGCCGCCATTTTGCTTTCAATCTCAGGCAATTGTTTGCGCTCTATTTCAATAGTTTTGTCGGAATTCATTGTCACAGAAGCTTCTATTTCCGACATTTTCCCTCTGAGTAAGGTAACCTCACTGATGAGGGTCGAGCTTAGAGCTGAGATTAGCAGATGATTCTGTAATGCTGCGTTGAATATCGGCAAGCATGGGCTGGTGGGCAACCGGAGAGGAAGGGGTGGCCTGGCTCTCCGCTGTTTCGTCAGCCAATGGTTTTGGTTGGGTGTTGGGTGCGGTTTTCGAGCGAGTAGCAGGGGGAGCCATGATAAGTGGTTGGTAGAAACGTCAAAAATTCCTCAAATTACAGAACAGAAGAAAGCTCTGACGAAGTTGAAAGGGTGTGGGTAATGCTGACAAGCGCTGGTTTCAAAAAAAAAAATAGCGCGAATGAAGGTATTCGTGTTGAAATAAGAGCGAATGAAAGTATTCGTGTTGAAATAAGAGTGGTAGCCTAAAGAGCAGTGTCAACTACACGTCCGTCTCCATGCGCAGTCGATAATAAAAACATGAAATGAACAGATGCATTTGTGCCTTTGATGTTCGATGATTGAAGACGCCATTTTTCTGAGCAATCTGAAGATTCATTTTCGATGCCATACAATGTGGCGTACATAATGCTCGTGAAACATTGTTATGAAATAAGTATCTCCAAAACCATAAATCAGAGCGTATTCACTTATTACCAAATTGGGGTGATGACCACCAGTTCAACTCAATTCAATTCAATCAGGTTTATTCATAACACTGCCATGGCAGCCAAGTGGCTGAATTGCGGAGTACAACTGTATACACAATGAAAATGTAAAAAGTCATTATTGCATGAATACAATACATAATGATCATATACACTCGTACACATTATATTCATAGATAGAACTGTGAGGAAATGATAAGTTTACTTCACGCTATAAGAATACATATGTAAACGGCAACAATCATCATGAATAAAAATTTCAATCACTTATTTATCATTGACCATATCAAAAGTATACAAATTATTGCATCACTTAGGCCTATGAGTATCGGGTACATGGGTTGCTATTACATGGTGTACTGAAGTATAACCTGAACCAAGTGATAAATATCAGCGCTCCTGTTATTCTATATACCGTGTGCTTTGAATTATGGCATAAACCAATCAAATGACAAGTGAAACACTAAGATGCACACACATACCCTCACAACACACACACACACACACGCACCCACGCCCACACACATATACACACGTACACACACACAAGCACACAAACTTTCACACATACACACTTACACACAAAAACGCACACAAATAAAGGGTGAATGACTTTCGGATGTGAATATATAATACAGAAGTACATGAGAGCGGCAAAAAAAAAATCCAGTTTGTTGAGTCTATAAACAAAGCTGTAAAAACTTCACGGTATCTTCAAAAAAAAATATATCAGATTCATCTTCAATATGTTAAATTCAAATTGCACACGTTACATTGCATCAGAAGCTTGAAATCACTTGCAATCATTCCTAAGGACAAAAAAATACAATCGCATAAATGGACATAGTAAATTCCGTGATTAAATCCATTCAGTTCGTGTTGCGGTAATAGTAATACAACCAAACAGAGCCACACCTACCGTGAGTATTTCAATTTATATGAACTTGTACTCGCACCCACTTATCTATAATAATGCAAGTACACATGTGTTCTATCTGGTACATACATACGTACAAACAGGCACATAGTAATTCATGCACACAGGCACACATACCCATTATACACGCTCAAACACATTCACGCCCACACATACAGGACATAATGTGCTGTACACATAAAAGGCATACACATACGCACATTATACTTTTCCGAACATACAAGTATACGCATAATATACCCAAGCAGTATACAACACAGACACACACGTACACCCACAAGTACGACATAATAGTTTGCTTGTGCCCTGAGCATGCGCACAGCGGTGTAACACATGCGTGATAATGATCAGTGCATTTAAATACACATGCTATGGGGTGATAGAAAATAAAGCAATATACTGCCAAATCTTTGATACAATTATTTCAAAGTCGGTTAACAATTGGTTAAAGACATAATTACGACTGGTTGATGAGAGTAACAATATTATGGTATTGCGGAATCTCGGAGTGTATTTGTTTGGAATCTAAGCTGGGGGATAGGCTGGGTGTGTCTCGTTGTCAGCATGCCGGGATTTCAAGTTGGGAGTAGATGGCGAAGACCTGAGGTAGGAGCAGAAAGTTTCAAGGCAAATTTGCGGGACAATGTAGTACGGCGGTGAGCTGGGGTAGGTAGGTTTACGAGGAGAGCCTCGTCATAGGACGTATACTGCGAACCAAGTAGGATTCGGAGGACTCGCTTCTGCACGGACTCTAGCTTTGTAGCATGATCCTTTGTGATGCCCGCGTTTCAAACGGGAGTAGCGTACTCCATCACTGGCCTGACATAACACGTGTATATAGTTAGTGGGTCACACAGTGGGAGCGCAAACTTTTTGAGTAGCCATAGCATGTAGAGTATGCGATTGGCGTTTTTCAACATTTCCAAAATGTGAGTATGCCACTTGAGATCTTTTTGGATATGGACACCGAGTAGTTTCACACAATCCAGTTGGCGAAGAACTTCGTTGTTGATACAAACGAGTGGGGGGGGGGGGTCGGGGTGGTTCCGCGAGAAACAAAACTCCATTGTGACACACTTCTTTGGATTTAGATTCATGTTATTCATACGAGACCATTCACAGATATCATCGACGCCTTCTTGGATGACAGGTCTTTGTTCGCTTTGGCGACATTCGACGAGCGTTAGGTCATCAACATATTTGTAGATACTCAGGGCAGGACTGGATTCTGGGTCGTCGAGACAGGCATCGTTAATCATGGCCAAGAAGATAATGGGACCGAGCTTGGTCCCCTGAGGCAAACCTCCATGTGGTGAAATCCATTTCGATAACTGTTGGAAGTATCGGACACACTGCTTCCGGTCACTTAGAAAATTAGCTATCAATTGCACTACACATGGGCGGACATTCATTGCTAGATTGCTTTTGTATCGCGATACCATGATCGATGTGATCGACCGCCTTTGCGAAGTCGGTGAGGACTATTGTAGATGAAGATTTAAGCTTGTCAGCGTTGAGGTAGAACTCATGTAGGAGACTCACTAGGCAATGAGATGTCGACATGCCTCGTCGATGACCAAATTGATGGCTGTCAAGGGATGGTTTCATGTCATCTAGGGTCCATTTTGCGATGAAGCCCTTTGCTAGTTTGGCAAAGTGGTCTGTGAGAGAGATCGGTCTAATACCGTCGATTGTTGCTGGCTATGTTTTCGACACAGGGGTAATTATTGCTCTCTTCCAGACGTCAGGAAATATGCCTTTGCCAAATGCGCAGTTGAGATCCTTGGTCAAGGGACAACTCAGTTCGTAAGCAATTTCTTTGATGAGACGGGCCGACATACCATCTGCTCCACCGGATTGCGATTGTTTTATCGATTTGAGTTACCGATACACCTCCAATGGTTGTATGAGTGGCACGGGGTGACTAGATAGTAGATACGCTGGGAGTCGGCTGGGGTTAATTGGTATGAGGTCAGCAGAATATGAAGCAAATCGGTCATTGATGCGTTGAGAGATCTCGATATAGTTCTCTGGGTCGACATCAGGTACAGTGATTCGAGTTGGTTGGATTCATCGAACGTATACCACGAAACCACGCAGCTGGGTTGCTAGTTTTCAAGTTTTGAATTTTTGTCGAGTAGTGACTATTTCTCGGGAGACTTTATTTCTGTAGTGTCTGTAGACAGCAGTGTTCCCACAGCTGAATGCTCTTTGTCTGAACTTAATCATCGCTTTGATCTTAGGTGTCATCCAGTCTTTGTCTGTTGGGTGCAACTTGACTCTGCGTATGGGGAAGTATTTCTCAATGGCAGTGTGGAGCGTAGCGTAGAAATTGGCGCATTGTTCAGATACACTGTCATCAGTGTTTATCTCCTGCCAGTCATGGTTACAGATCCATTGACCGAAAGCTCTGATGCTGCTGTCTTTCATTGGACGTGTCATCCGTGTTTGTGAGCTGTTTGAGGGAGGGGTTGGCTCGCGAGAGGTCCACCAAACGCTCGAGTGATCGCTTCGTCCAAGAGGTGCGAGAATGTGCGGATCATTGTACCTGGTGTGAACATTTGTGACGATCTTGTCAAGAATGCACTCACCTCTTGTTGGTTTATCAACAACTTGTCGAAAGTTCACGTCGCAGAGAAATGGGTTCAAATCCAGTTGATTAAAATCACCAAGCATGACAATAGCTGCATCTGGATGTTTGGTCAGTATTTGGTCCACTGCAATTTGCATATGATCGATCAACTGGGCAGCCATTTCTCTGTCCGGTTGCGGGTAGTAGATGATGGCGACAAATATGGAAGATATTTCTCGCGGTAGACGGCAGGGCTTAATTTGTAACCACAGCACTTCCAGGGGTTCAGGGGAGTGGATGCGAAACAGCCATGGGGTTTAGTTGGCGTTTGATGTAAAGGGCCACACCGCCGCCTTGTCGAGCTTGTCTACATTTTGAAAATAATTCATAGTCCGGTAACGAAAAAAATACTGATGGCAAATCGTGTGTGAACCATGTCTCGCTGACGGCTATGACGTCTGCACGTAGGGTGGAAGTAGTGATATATATGTCATCAAGTTTGTTATTAACAAGCCATGATTGAGCGTTACATAAATGGAAAGGTGGAAGAGTGTGGCCAATTGTCTTACTGCTCAATCGAACAGGTGTGAGATTTTGTGTCCTATAAAGGGATAATTTCGGCCGGTGAGCATGTGCACGGTGACAATTGTTCAAGACACAAATTTGTCGTCTGGTGTGGGTACCTCCACGTCTTCCACGACGTCTATAAATGCCACATTCATGTGCAGCAAAGTAGAAATCTCTAGGCAGTTGTAATTTGGCTGAGTTTCTTAGTCTGTAGAGTTCCGCAACTGTGTATTTGTAAATACTCTGAGTTGAACTTACTCTTTGTGAGCGCTCCATCATGGCCGCTACCGTGTGATGACTGTGGCTCACCATTGGTTGCACTGAAGCGTCGGGCAAGTGGTTCAGCGTGCTCCCGCACAACAGTGACATGAGAGTCGTGATGGTAAGCAGTTGGCAAGAAGACATTTCGAACATGGGATAATGTATTTCAAATGTGGCACAGTTTACACACAAAGTCTGAAAATTCTGTTACTTCAGTGCAGCAAACTGAAATCGTGAAACAAAGGGATGGAAAAGGGTGAAAAAGACCAAATCCCTCACGGAGCGATAGCGGCGTCAGCTCATGACAGCGCCCTCAATGATACTTGAAGTTGCTCCAGTAACAACAATGCATTGTACCCTATCGCTTTATAACCCTTTAGCCACTGAAGATTCTGTATAAATAACAGTGGCTGATCCATCAGGGAGGACAGCACCGGGCGCATCCCCCCTCTTTTTTTTTTGTTGAAACAAAAGAAATAAAAAGAAAAAAGGGGGAGGGGTGCGTGCGTCCTCCCCCTTTTGATTCTATAAACGCGCCCCTTCTTTACGGAATTCCTGGATCCGCCCCTGCATATTGGCCTCTATGGTTTTAAACTGGAAAGTACAGAGATATTGCTTTCATTTCAACAGGGTTCTGAATATTATACGGAACAGCTCACCATGATTTGATGTTCATTCCTGGATATGTTTTATGAAAACCAAAGACTTATACCAATAGCATGTTGTGTCACAAAGATAATTCTGGCGTACATACATTAGTTAACGTTTGACTTGTTTGTTGTTGTTTTTTCGTGTCAAAAAATATAAAAAGATACGGTCGAGCTGTTTCGGGCGTTTTAGAGATTAATATAATTATATGATTGTCAGTTTGTGACATTTCAGGGAGTACCGGGACAACTTCCAAGTTAATAAGGAAAGTCATGCAGCCCATTTATTCGCAGTTTATTCAGAAGTATCAAGTTGTCAACTGTGTCATATTGTGCTTTCTACAAGTCGATTGTAACCAAATAAATTATAATCCTGCTGATTGGGAAAAAACAGAGAGAAAATGACCGTAGGTCTGAAAGCATAAGAGTCTGTGTGTTTACCATAGTTACTGTTCAGTCTTTACTTTTAACATGAAAGCTTTAACATTTCCATGATGATGTTTTCTTCTCATGCTATCTACGATATCCGCTTTTTAATCCTGCGACCCTACGGAAAAGGTTTCGTGTTTATAACTCAGTCATGACTCCTTTAAGTTGACCTTTGCACTGGCATCTATTTAGTCATTCAAGGAATTTGGTACAGTATTTTGCATTTCATAATAACCATGGAATTGCAAGTATCTTTCTCCCCCGTCTCCTTCCACTTGCCCTTATTGTTGCTTTGAGAACTCTTTTTAGCTCTTATTGCTGCTTTGTAAACTTTAAATTCATTGCTCACAATCTATTCTACACACGTTTGGTGTATTCCTACTGTACTTTGCCTTCCATCATGCTGTCATGATATATCTAGGTAATCCGTGATGAGAGAACGAAAAGAAGAACCCATCAATGACGGCTATCAATAATTAATCGCAGATGGAGGAGCCTTAACGAACAAAACAAAAAAATAAATGGACTGATACAACCCGGCATCTAATGTACGTATATGCCATGTATATGCAGAGGCAAGACACGTAGCGTGGGGGCCTCCTTGTGCAAGTTTCCTATAGCTACGACATCTCTCTTGATACAAGTAGAATGGTGAGGGTGCCAAGTAATGGCGGAGTAAAGGTGATAACCCTCCACCCACCCCACCCCACTCATCCTGTACAGCATGCGCGTTCCTGGGGTATATTTTAGGGTATAATTCGAGGGGGATCCGGAAAACATTGTTAGAATATTGAAATAGAAGGCATTATAGGGTTTTTCCACGAACTATTTTGAGTAGGGGTGATTTTCATATCTTCCCCCCAACAATCTTGAAGTATGGTCTCGGGATAGTTTGAAACCCCCGGGGAAAAAAAAAAGAAGTCCCAATTAGGGGGAGGGCAGCTTCTAGGTGCTAGCCCCAATTCTCCCATACTGGAAAACAATCCGGGCTGGTTCCCTTTTCTCAGGGACGAACATAGTTATTCTCTGGTACACCCAGCATGAGAAAGTTCACAGAGACATTCCTATCCATGCAAGTGCTAAAATTGTGGACACTTTTCGGGATTATTTTGGAAGTCCTCCTGCACTTAGAGGGGTATTTTCGCTGTCTTAATACCCTTCCAAAAGACCTTGATAGAGGGTCACAATCCTGATCCATTTTCATCACTGAAGGGGTATCTCTGGAACATGCATATTCAAAGAACACCTAAACCAAAAGAGCAAGATATATACGGATTGAGTGAAAGAAGCAACACTAGTAGAACGCATCAGTGAAAGTTTGAGGAAATTTTGACAATCGATGCAAAAGTTGTGATTTTTTTTTTGGTAGTTGAACCACAGCCATTCATTTGTTCGTAGAAATTACACATTCAATCAATTTGATACTGACATAGCTTGAGGGTATAGTAAAAAATCCTCCTGCTGTCTGAAAGCGGTTTAGTTAATAGTCAAGTGCTCTTTCATTACACCAGAACGGTGAAAGCATGATGAATTTTCTACATTTTTTCCTTCTATTCTTGTCCACACAATCATGGCGGCATGAACTCTAGTAGTCTCCTGATCCAGCGATTTCAACACCAAAACTTTAAAAAATCATAACTTTTGTATCGATTGTCCGATTTTCCTCAAACTTACATTGGTATGTTCTACTAGTGTCTCTGCTTTCACTTAATCCATATTGCTCGTTGGGTTTTGGTTTCTTTTAATGTGCATGGGTGACAGCCCTGAGTGAGGGGGCCGGATGGGCAGTGTCATCCCTGGTTAGATGAGACCCTGTTTATCATTATCATTACCAGCGATCAGTATGAAATTAGCAATCTTGGAAGACGAGCCAATTGAATCAGACAAAGGACTTTTAATCGCGAGGTCAGTTGTCCGAGTCAGATGGCAGCTGCAGTTGCGGTATATTTCATTTATTCATTCATTCATTCATTCATTCATTTAATCAGTCATTCTTCTTACTTTATCCATTTCTAGCAGAAACATATGAATGTTTTACAGAATGCATAAATTGCATCTCAATGTATACAAATAACAGAAATGTTTAAGTTTGCAGAATATTGAAAATGTACAAAAAATGTTGGAAATGGAGAGGAGTGGTAAAAGCAATGCTTGTACGGTTTCGTATTGTTTGTTCTGATAAGTACTGTGACGTCATAAGCGATTAACAGCTTTATCGCCTTTTAAGCATTGCCGCCGGGGGCGCTGTTTTGGTGGAGGAGCTAATTCACATTGGGTTCGACGTGTTATGGTCACTTATGCAAGAGTCACAAAACGGATATGATCCGGGTGAAAATGAGCCGGATTTAATAGTCCCGGAATGCAGGGCAATTTATGCTACAGTCACACACGGCCGGACTTCGAATCAAGTCCATAAGGAATTAAAACCGTATCGTCCCGGTTCGAGCCGTAGAGACCCATATTGACCCGTATCGAACCATATAAAAAATCCGCTTTAAAATTCTTAACTGAATCCTTTTCGATCCGTATCCCCTATCGACCCGTGTCAACCCGCTTCGACCCGTACACACCCGGATGTAAACCTTGTCATCATCCGTTGCATGAAGGCAATGCGGTATACGCAAGGGTCCATACGGTTTTTTGAACATGACTAAAATTTTTTTTCACCGCCGCATCGTAGCCCCCGGAATCCATCAGGAATTGACACGGGTCACGATGCGGGTCAATACGGGTCTCTGCGGCTCGAATATGGTTTTAATTCCTTATGAACCCAGTACGAAATCCGGCCGTGTGTGACTCTAGCATTCAAGATCACTGCTATTTTGCTGTTTTCACGAGAGTCCAATGTTGTAGGTTAATAGAAATTGATCGAAGATTATTCGAGCTAATTAAACTCCTCAAAATAAGTTCTTCAATTAAAGTTTGGTATATCATAGTTCTCTTATACAGGAATTATCTTCATTAAATATGACATCATAAGAAAGCCTGATTAATTATCTTTAAAATGATACCTCACTTGCTACGATTGGGTGTTCTTGGAATGTGCAAAGCAGCTGAGTATGGGGACAGACCAAAAGTGAAAAGTCATAACAATTCTGCTATTGATAATGTTCAGTTTTGATGAAAGGCCATTGGAATAAGCGATGCTGAAATGAGAGCGCTTTCAAAAAATCCCATTTCCTAGACATTAGATGACCTTTTTGTTCGTTTGTTTTGTTTTAATTTTTATCTGCAGATACTACTGTAGTTTTTAATTCATGGATGAAGCCTGGAATTTAATGATAACCTCACAATGCAGTCTCTTCAAGCACATTCCTTCCCTGAAACGACAAAGCAAATGTGAATTATACTGTTTGACATAACACGTTTGCTCTATTTTGCAGCATTTCACATTTGGCCTTTCCTCATACTCAGTCATACTGTGCATTCCAATAATGCATACTGTAAGTGAGTTGTCGTTGTAAAGAATATTAATTAGGCTTTTTTATGAAAGTATTTGACTGTAGAGAGCGCTAAGCTATTAGCAAATGCTCTGATATTGCCTTATTATGATTACTGGTCAAGTGTGTGGACAAACTCAAGCCAAGGAAAAAAGGATATTCTCATCAAGCAGCACAAACAAACAGCAAGAATAGTCTTGCAGGCAAACACTCGCACCCCCAACGAATGAAATGTTCACACGTCTAAAATGGACAGATATGGAGAAGAAATGGCAGTTTCAGAAAGGAAAACTTATGTCTGACATTTTGAATGATTCTGTCCCTGTACATCTGCAGAGTGTGTTTTCATCTGCCATGAGTGTACATCGATACAGTACAAGAAATGCTCAAAGTAGAGGTCTAATTGTGCCCAAAGTAAAAACTGAAAGTGGCAGAAAGGCATTTTCTTTTGATGGTGCAATACTTTGGAATAGTTTTCCAAGTGAAGTGAGAAATGTTCAAATAAAGCAAATATTTTGTACTCAGTTTCTGAAAAGTCGGCAATAAATTATTAAGATGCTGTATTGGTAATTATCATACATTTGATATTTTGGTATATGTTATCTCTCTTCTTTTTTCATGTTATATTGTTTTGGGAATAGTATACTTTCTTTCTTGAAGATCATGCAAAAAATGCATTTTTTTCTCTGAGCTCACTTATTTTTTTTTTTTTTTAGTGTTAGACTTGAAGTTATACACACATGTGAATTCTATGGTATGTACCAGTTTGTAGGAGCGCAGACCCACATTTTTTAGTTGTCGGAGAGTATGTGTAGTGGTGACAGTTGTTGTTTTATTTTCTGTTCTGAAGGTTATTCAAATTGTCAGTGGATGTGATAGGCTTTCTGGTTAATTGTTGAACAATGTGTTGCCATGGTAACAGTATATTTTGAATGAAAAATTATTTTCAAAATTGTGGATTTTGTTAACTCATCATACGAGTTTTGAGTATTTGGTTTGAAATTTGGCATATGTAACCATTATACGATTTAGATGTTTAAATTTTTGTATGGTATTGTTGAAAGTGTGTTTCCGTGCTAAAAACATGTGAAGGAAAATTATAGAATAGAATTGCGATTTTTTTTTAGCTTGTGAATATTTGATTTGAAAGTTGGGATATGATGTGATTTATAATATCATAGTTGTGTAGACTTCATTTTTTTCTCATGTCATACATTGTGTTGCCATGACAACAGCGTTTTTACTGACAATCACAGAAATTGCCGATGTATTATTGTCTCAGATTTTGAGCATTCAACCTGAGATATGATATACAGCTGCATGTGGATGTCAGTGGGCAGTATATACTTATTTAATGTTGAGTAACATATTGTTATGGTAACAATTTTGTTATTAGTAAGAACATAATAAGATGGTTGTTGGTTGAGTTCATTTTTTTTTCCGTTTTGGATGGGGGTATTTATCACTGTCAGTGACAGTTTTAATTTTTGATGAAATGTATGGTTAATTGTTTGGTTATAATAGACACGTAGGCCCACCATGGTATTATTGTTTGTTTGATTAGTAAGCGTGCAATTGTCAGTGTATATATTGTGTGACTGTATATGTAGGGGACTCGGTGGAAGAACTGTACTTGTCCACATACAGTGTGTTGTATTTGATGTATATGTCTTTGTTTTGTCTACTGTAATGTCTGTTTGTGCAGGGCCCCAAGTAAGAACAGTACCTGCCTACCGATGGGGCTACCCTGTTGAAAGAAGACTGACTAGATAAATAAATAAATAAATGTCATTTGAATGGAATGATGTAGTTTTAAGAGAAATATGATACATCAAATTGGACTTGCATGACTTTTTTGAGGGGTTTAGCAGAAAACAAAAAAGCAGAACATTGACTGATTATTGGTCCGCCCGGAGTGTGAAGTTGTATAAACGTCCGACATATATATATATTTTTTTTAAGAATTGATATAAATGTTATAATGATTGCTAGTGTTAAATATTATTGTTGATACTGGCACATTAATCTCATGGATGTTATTTGTATTGTATGTTCAATGTGTACCTGCAATTATCTACAGAGATAATTGACCTGGTTATGTATAAACATTTCCTTGAATAAAGAAATGATTCAATCAAATATTTTTTTATTTGAGCTATGATGTAGGCCTATTTGAGTGAAGAAATTGTGAAAGTGGTAAACCCGAGTTTAAAAGGTTATCGTTTGAGTACGAGAACTGTGGCACGTATTACTATTGAATGTTGTGTGGTGAAACTTCACACGATCGTCTGTAGTGAGGAAATTACAGCGTAAACAAGGTAATATTGAGAATGATTATGCCTGGATTGTATCAGGCTGAGTAGGAATATGAAGTAGGTGTCTTTATAAAAGGCTCTAATATAGCTGTAAGCTGGGCGACTGTTGGGACGTAGGCTCAAATGATTGATAATGGAAGTCATTACGTGCATGAGATGGGCATTATGCAATTTTGATAAATGATTTAGGTTAAGAGTATCATTCTGAACCACTCACTCTTATATATAGCTGAATGCAAATTGGTACTTATGCAAATTCAAGGGGATTTATACTGCACTTTCTCCAATGCTACCAGCTGTAGAGATGTGACAGAAACGGAAAGGTTTACACAAATAATACAATTGCCTTTAGTCCGTTTGATTTATTGATGGAATGAAGATACAAGGAGTGTACACTTACAGAATGAGATGCATGTATAATATGTATGAAAGTTGAATATACATGTGTCTATTCGTGTTTGACATTAATGTATGCGTATTGTTTGATGATCGATAGTCATGACTGTGTTTCATCTGTTTTCATTATTAAAAGGTTGAACCAAAACTACACACGTCGGTCAATTTTCTATTTTTTTTTTTATTTTGCATTGTGTCAGGGGGGAAAAATGAATATTTGAATAAATCATTTATTTGTTTTAACTGTGAGATTCAAATTATGCTGTGCTCAATTAGTTTGTTCAATTGGCCCTGTAATTTATTAACTATGTATGAAAAATGAATTAAAAAATAAAATCAAAATAAAATTTGCCAGCTGGTATCAACACACGGATGTCACTTGGGTGATCTATTTCGTCAACAGCGAACTTTAGTAAAGCGCATCAATGTGTCACGAACAATGCTTTTATAAAGTGCATTCCTCAAAACGTAACACAACAAACCACATAATAGATAATACTGTTATACATAAGAAGCAGAATTACAAAAGACACTAATTAAGATTATGGAAACCTAAGTAACCCGAAACAAATAGCCTTGACAAATCCCTATACTACTAGTAAGTGGTTGTCATGCAGAAAGAGAGATAAGGGGAAAATGATTACGTGGTAAGAAGATAAAAAGATAAAATACTATAACAAGATAAGAGTTAATGAATGGTTGGCGCCGTTCAGCAATGATTGCTTGACTTTAAGAGAAAATTAAGTTGGATATTCTGGGTTTTTGCAACCATTAAAGGATCAGTACAATTTTTAGGATTATTATATAAAATACTAATTTTGGTGGTGAGATTTCAAGTTCTTGTACTTTTTCCCCAAATTATTTTTAAAAGAACTTAAATTTTGGGACGCGTTTAGACTATACCAAAGATTATTCCAATATTTAGATCCATCAAATGTAAATGTAGAATGTGTGAAAATATAGGTTTTCCCGGCCAATATCGCACTTTTTTCAGTCCAATTCCTAATTTGTGCATTCGATTTAGCACAATTTAGCCTAGATGGCATGTTAGGTATTTCAATTTTATAATCTTTTCATTCTAATTCATTTTGGAGCATTCAAATTACATTTAACATCATTCGAATCAGCACTTTTTCAGTTCAAATTCGTAAGACAAGCACCATTTCGCAAATCGTTCATTCAATTTAGCATAATATAGTCACGTGATGACGTATACGCTGCGCTCGTTCATTCGAATTCATTCTTGGGCATCCAATATCGCATTTACTGCAGTCAATTTAGTGGACACGTTAATGCATTTTTTCCTCTCTTTTTTCCATTATACACCTGGGTTGAGAGGGAGATGGTGGGTAAAACATATTGTCAAAGGATGTAAGCACCGGGCGGGAATTCATCATAGGTAGTGTTTGCAAGCATCTTAACGTTTCATATTTTCGTATTCATTCTTTATTCTGATATCACCCTTGCAACAGTACTTTCAAAGTATGTGTATGTGTTTAAAATATTCGATAGCATTATTTCATTCACAGATACATTAATCTTGTTTGTTTGGACATTAATTGGGAGGAGGTTTTAGTTTACATCGTAATTATTTCTTTCATCTGCATGTTTCATTATTTTCATTTGTTGGTGCTATACTGCGTTAATCATCATTAAGAATAAAGTTCTTGGATCGGCTCTAGACATCAATTTGTCAAGGTTGTTACTCTCAAATGCTTCTATGATTCTTTCCCTGTCTTCTTGAAAGATACGCCTGTATCTTACTCGTACTGCCTTGACTGGACATAAGAAAGTGAAGTGAATCTATGGTACTGGTGCATGTATAGTTCTGATAACAATCTACCGTGTATAAAAGAAGAGGGGCGTTACAGAACAACAAACTTGAATTATTTAGGGTCAGAGATACCTCTGCTATATACTTAACAGTATGTGGATGAAACAAAAATTCACATTTAAATACGTATAAACCACGGTTCTCACCTTTTCAAAAAAGAAATAACGTTACGCCAATTTGAATGAACATGTTTGGAATTTGACTGCCTATCAACACGAAATTGATTGACTGAAATACCATTTTCCGCCAGTGCTGGCGAATTTGAATGACCGAAGAGCACGTGCCAATTTGAATGCCCGTTTGGCGAATTCGAAAGGCACTCGTGCGAATTTCATTGATCGAAATGCTAAATTGAATGAACAAGTTGCAATTTTGAATGAAAAAATGTGCAGTGACGAGGATATTCGCTAAAATGAATGAACCTTTTATCAAATAGACTGACAAAAGTGTGAAATTGGCCGGGGAAACCTATAGTACCAATTAAAGGAAAATGAAAGTCATTAGTGTGAAGAGTTTGGTATTTATTGAAGAAGGGTTTTTCGCAAACATGCTTGTGAAAAATGGCGGTAATATAACATTGCTGAGCTTGTACATAAATTGACCAAGATGATAATGATAAAGATTAATTTTCTTTGAACCTTTGCTTTCGGAGAACAGAAAGTCTTGAACAGGCAAGACAGAATTTAGTCTCATTGCATAAATGTCCTTCGAAGGGGTTTGTGAGCCATTGCGTCGGTTCGGTGGTTCCTTGCTTTTACAAGCACTTACTGCTTCCTTGAAGCAAATTCTTCTAATTCAATCCGATTCAATTTAATATGTAAAGATCAACGTGAGTATGTACTACATTCGAAGTACTATATAGGCAAGCCAACACTCAGTCCACCACAAGGAATATTGACTTTGGTTGTGGGAAACCTTACGCTTTTGATAATAAAAAGGCATGGGAATCTCACGGCATCATTACACAAGATACTGTATTCTCAGGGTTTAAATATAAGCCTCCCTCAGAAGCACTTCAGACTCTTTGGACATTATGCTCTGTCTCTCACTAGTCATCATCTACATGTAGAAATTGGTCCTTAAAATGTTTCCTACTATCACTTACCAACAAGAAGAAATATGAGAACAACCCCTGGTAAGAAGAACATGGCCTCCTCCTGCACGAAATAAAAAATGGTAACAACGAATGTCTTACAAAATGTGTTGGCCAGTCATGTAAATAGTGTTGTTTAACAATTACTACTATAAACATCGATACGAAAAGATCATCTCTCTTCTCACTTGTATTCATTACATGAAGGAGGGAAATGATAAATGTACATACTTCTTTGTTATCGCATTTTGTATCATTCCAAATCCGTTAAACGGATTGTATGGTATTGGTTGAGATACTTATAAAGAAATCACTTTATGAAATTTTAAATAGCATACAAATCTAAGTGGAATTCAAAGTTTACTTGATAATAATGGGTTTTAGAATGGCTTAGAAATCCAAAATCCTAACAAAAGGTGGGCCCTCCCTTTATTAGGATTTGAATTCCTCCAAGAATTATGCTCGTTCATATTTCATAGGTTTCTCATTATCTAAAAATTCATCATCATCATCATAAAAAAGGTGAAAAACCTGAAGTGGAATCTCAACCGAAACTATACCAACCCTGTTACAAATGGATAGATATCGTAAACTTACACATTCCACATGATCAATGCATGTCAATAAACAGAAAGTGGTATCGATATGCAAATTCATTCTTACCTCACCTCTTCCAAAGACATTTCCGTATCCATTCGATGACCGACGATTCCTTTGAACTTTTCATCAATTTTTGTCAACATCAAACTATTTTTTTTTTGTGGGGGGGGGGGGGTTAAATATCAGATTTTTATTTGTCCTGTTACAATTGTCCTATTTCAACTGAGAACTCTTTTTAGATATGCGATATTCCACATGGCTTTGTAGATTGTATAACACAACACAAACTAGCCAGAAGTAAAATACCAACGTGTGTTCATATTTCCACTGTGACTTTGTAGAAACCAATCAAGTGTCCTAAGCCATGTCGTGGTTAATAGATATCTAAGCATTTCTATAGTACGAAAAAAAAAATCCTTGCGCATAACATGAATTTACACGATAGCTCAAATAATTATTTATTAATTGTATTGGGACATGTATCTATAAAACGTTGCCCCTGTATTTCTTTGTGGAAGAGCAGTCAAAATCGATTGGAGGTATTTTCAATGTCTTATCTTTGACAGCTCTTACTACTTCTTTTCCTCATATTATAGCTTTAATCATCATCACTTGTAGTTATATCATTGTAGAGTTCTACTACTTACGAGGTAATAATCTTTAAATGTTATTACAAGGTACCGGTAATATATATTCGTTTATAGTTCTCTGGTTTACTTGTTTGTTGATTTTGCTTTTTGAAGGCATGTTGCTAATGCCTTAATTTAAAAAAAAAATGCCATGTCATCTTCAAAATCTTTCTTGCTCTTCCAAAGCGAATGCACAAAAAATAGTCAACCTACCTGAATTCTTGAGAACAATAGCAGCAGGATACAGCTTGACTCAGCAAAGATTGATCGCTCGCTTCTTCAAACACCTTTTTCTCCCCCAAGATGAGACCTTCTCTGTTAGCATGTATACTTCCCGAAAACTCAGCTGTTTTGTCGCAGGGAGCGATGACGACGGAGGGCAGTGGTATTATGCAGGAATGGTACGTCACGAAACGTGCTTGGCACTTTATTGTACATTATATGGCATATAAGAGGTTGAATCGTAAAAAGATTCTTCTTCTTCTCAAGCGAAAATGTCGCGTTGTCAGCAATAAAGAGATAGAAGTTAATGAGATCAGATTAAGAGACGATCAAGCGTAATATGGAGTTCTTAAGAATTTTAGAGAGAGAAAGAAAGAGACAGAAAGAGCAAGAGATAGAGAGAGAGAAAAATAAAGAGAGAAATTAAGCAGGTTGGGTGCATCACGTCGATGACCGCAACAAGAAACAGTTATTGTGGGGTTTTTTTTTATATTCATATAATCTTATGAGCAGAATAATGCAAATATATATCTATATTTTCATATATTTATATATTCATATATTTATATATTTGTACATTTATATATTTATATATTTGTATATTTATATATTTACAATCAGAAAACCAAAAAAAAAAGAATTTTATAATGGTTTTATTATCATACAGTATCTATTTCGATATATTCATGTATACACTTTTAACTATAAACTAGGCTATCTCTAATGAAATTTGATGTGATTGCACATATCTGTCTCTCCTTAGCGCTCTCAAATATGATATCATTATATCTTAATCACATGCTTTACTATTGATATTTCTAAGTACACAATATGTCATTAACCATACAGTGTCTCCCTGAATCAATTTAAGGTGCCACGAAAATATGTAAATATACTATTTCAATTCAATCATAGTTTATTTCCAATCAACGAAAATCAAAACATAGTACAAAGTATACATGTCATGAAATAATATTGTTCAAACATTTGCAAAAGATTCATGTAGTATACGAGATAAATTATATAACAACGCTAACAATAATTAGGAGGAACAATGCATATATACTTCGAGGGCGTGCGGAAAATAAATTCGATTATGGAAAATAGTGATCCACTAAAATCAAAGATGAGACCTTCTCTGTTAGCATGTATACTTCCCGAAAACTCAGCTGTTTTGTCGCAGGGAGCGATGACGACGGAGGGCAGTGGTATTATGCAGGAATGGTACGTCACGAAACGTGCTTGGCACTTTATTGTACATTATAATTATGGCATATAAGAGGTTGAATCGTAAAAAGATTCTTCTTCTTCTCGTGCGAAAATGTCGCGTTGTCAGCAATAAAGAGATAGAAGTTAATGAGATCAGATTAAGAGACGATCAAGCGTAATATGGAGTTCTTAAGAATTTTAGAGAGAGAAAGAAAGAGACAGAAGGAGCAAGAGATAGAGAGAGAGAAAAATAAAGAGAGAAATTAAGCAGGTTGGGTGCATCACGTCGATGACCGCAACAAGAAACAGTTATTGTGTTTTTTTTATATTCATATAATCTTATGAGCAGAATAATGCAAATATATATCTATATTTTCATATATTTATATATTCATATATTTATATATTTGTACATTTATATATTTAAATATTTGTATATTTATATATTTACAATCAGAAAACCAAAAAAAAAAAGAATTTTATTAATGGTTTTATTATCATACAGTATCTATTTCGATATATTCATGTATACACTTTTAACTATAAACTAGGCTATCTCTAATGAAATTTGATGTGATTGCACATATCTGTCTCTCCTTAGCGCTCTCAAATATGATATCATTATATCTTAATCACATGCTTTACTATTGATATTTCTAAGTACACAATATGTCATTAACCATACAGTGTCTCCCTGAATCAATTTAAGGTGCCACGAAAATATGTAAATATACTATTTCAATTCAATCATAGTTTATTTCCAATCAACGAAAATCAAAACATAGTACAAAGTATACATGTCATGAAATAATATTGTTCAAACATTTGCAAAAGATTCATGTAGTATACGAGATAAATTATATAACAACGCTAACAATAATTAGGAGGAACAATGCATATATACTTCGAGGGCGTGCGGAAAATAAATTCGATTATGGAAAATAGTGATCCACTAAAATCAAAGCTGGTGGGACGTGGATCGCTAGATAAATAATGAGTAAATAATATATTATTTGAGGATTTTTTTTATAGCTATTGTATTTGATATAGATTATCTAAGTCATTTGTAAAGATATACATGTAGTTATTTTCAGATACGCAGGTCGGGAAAAATAACAAATAAACAAATAGACTATCAATGCTAATGCCCGGACACTGTTCACTGAACCACGTGTACATTGGCCTTAGTCACAGTTGATGTTAATAGGGAGATTTAGATTTGCTGCGCGGACGTTTGAGATGACGCTTGAGCTGGACGTTCTCCTCTTCCCTGCGTCGTGCTGAAAAATAGCTTTAGATTACGCTGAGACGCAACGTATAAAAAAAAAGATGGCGCCCCATATGATCGGTATAATATGAAGGAACTCTCTACATCGTGAACTGAGCGGACGTAGAAATAGCACAGAACACGCTTGACTGAAAAGACTCTCTACTATCTCTGGTGAAAACTCAGGCGCGAGAGCTATAAATAGATCGACTTTGATACGCGATTCTGCGCATGCTTAGACCAGGGGTTCGTTTTTTCCCTCTGAACGTACCCGTTGCGAAATTCTTAAGCTCCCTATTATGACAAACAAAACAAAATAATTCATAACAAATTGCAATATAGATAATACAGACAATACATAATTCTAAATGTGGATAATAACCGGATACAGACGAAAAAGAAAAAAAAATAAATTACGGTAATTCTAACTGTAATATAAACTTAATCTAATGATACTTATCATCTGCGCGAAATGGTCAATGTATTTACATGTAGACATGGCCGATGGTAGCTTTGCTGTCTGATCTCGTTATTTCGTGTGATTTTATGGAGTGTTAGGTGGATATGTTTGGTTTGATATTATAAGGATTATTATGTGAATGTGAATCACAAAACAAAAAAGTCCAACGCCCTGATTTCATGCAAGGACTCATAATTGGTAAAACTGGTCAACCCAATCACTTTTGATTTTTTTTTTTTTTTGTATTCTGTGAATTAACAACTCCTCTTGTACATTATTCTAAAGTTTGGAATCATAACAAGAACGGCATATTGTGTTTAGCAGTTCTTCTGGACCACTATTTTGTAGAATAGTTTGATTAGGAATTTCTAAGAGGACCCTTTCATTATTTCTTAGAAACGCTCTACACAATCTTCACGGCCAACTCTTAGTAATGATAAATCTGAAAGGAACATACGATTTAGTCATAAACATGTCGCTGAAAATTATTTCATCTTACTTTTTGATAGCCAAGAGTCTCACTAAAAGTGTACATCAGATCGTTGAATTTCAGGTCTGAAAATGAAAAATCTCCCTCGTTTGTGTGTATGTGTGTGTATGGGGGTGGATACTACCTTCCACATCCTTCCCCCGCTCCCTCGCACATGATCTTTCAGGATTGCCACCCCCCCCCCCCACACACACACACACACTCACACACACACACACAACGCAAACATACGTGAAAACGGATCGACGCCATTGTAATTGATGCCGAATGGAGATCAAACCGATATTGCCGAGTTCTACATAAGGGTTGCTGTCAGGATCATTTCAGCTCAGAAGGCTTTTTTTTTTTGTACGTTTACTATCAGTTGAGCTAAAAAAAAAATAAAAAACGGACAGGACCCAGTTAATAATATATTCGCAAGTGACACTTTAATGACATTTACTACTTTAAACTACACACTACATACTCTGTTTGGACTTGTACAGATATTTTAGAACATAATCAAAGGTAGAAGCCAAAATCATAAGTATTAATCTTTTCAAAATCTTATCCACTCAGGAAGGCCATTCTTCCCTTTACAAACTTATCAAAGAACCCGGGTTTTGAATGTTCTCTAGATAATTTATTTGATTTTCACGTTTTTTTCCTTGATCATCTTAATTTACAGGTGAAACAATGTAAGGTCCTTAAGAAATAAAATGAGAGAGAGAGAGAGAGAGAGATCTCCCATTTCTCCACCTGTAAAAGTGGGTCACATGGAAATCCATTACATTTTCTACATTTGATTATTCCCAGGTTTGTTACTCAACGGAACATTGAGCTTTCCACCGATACAAATAGCACTCCTGAAGAAAAAAAAAAGATGTATCACCATTTTTGCCAACGCAGGTTTACTACAAACTTTATGTAGGGGCCTACACAATTTGTTTCCAGCGACTTTATGTCTTACATTTTAATACTGGTACGGGGTGGATTATAACATTCTTTGGACCGCCAGGGAGTTATATTTTCCCAAGGGATTATATTTTCCCGAAGCGCGCAGCGCTGAGGGTAAATATGATCATGAGGGAAAATATATGTGACCGTGCACCTCAAAACGAACATAAAGTCGCACACACTGATTTTGCGTGAGGACTGAAAATAAGTGAAATGGGTCAACCTAGCCGAACTTGACTTTTTCATATTTTCTGAAAGAGCGGGTCTTCTTTTACATTATGCTAAAATTTGGTATCATAAAACGGGCAGGAAAGTGTGTTTTTTTAGCAGTTTATCTCGAACATTTTCGGTAGAATAGTGTGATTAGGTGTGTCTTTAGAATCCCTTTTTCATTTCTGAAAAAGCTTGTCCACACTCTTCACTTTCAACTCTAATAACTTTTGAAAGGATGGAGCTACTGCTTTGAAAGTTGGCATTAAATTTGAACAGAATCTGTTAATGAGGCATGTATAATTTCAGTTTAATCTGATAATCCCTTCATTGTGTTACTCTGGTGGTTTACTTCCTGTTTTTTGTCCCATTCATCGCACAGCCAGCACGGTTTGGTAAACATTAAGCGCTTGAATAGACACTGTACTTCAGAGCCTCTTTTCTCAGTTCACACTTTTCCTGAGTTTGTGCTTTCTTTCCAATATTTAGATAGGTTAGGAGAGTCCATTTGATTTGAGTTATACATCCTTTTAAAGCTTAAAGTCTGCTCTTTCGGAATATGGTCTTAACTAAAAATTCATGTCTGGCGACTTTTTGTTTGTTTTGAGGTGCAGGGTCACATATAACTCCCTGGCGTTCCAAAGATTGTTACATTCCACCCCCTACCAGTCGATATGTGTTATATTAGATGGCCTTGCCCTTTATTGTGCTTTACAGAAGAGCCTACACTAACGACGCATAGCCTACCGTTTAAGATACGCTCATGTTAGCCCAACCAGACGCTGTGTGCGCGCTGTCGCGATTTTGTAATATGTTAGTTGTACAGCGGCGCGGCGACTGGACTGTGTAGTTGCTAGTAGGCCTACTGTGTAGGCACAATAGGGCCTACACGTCCTCTAACGACAGTAGGCCCTGTACTAAGATTAACATTAGGCTCAAGTCAAATAACGACTCTTTAGGGCCCTTAAATTAGGCTCAGGTCCAAAAGATCAGCAGATGTTCTAGGGTCTACTCACAAAACAAATCTAACTTTAGGCCTAACGATATGGCCTACTGGGCATTTTTTATCATGTGACATTTGTTTCTACAGGTACCTAGGCCCTAACCTTAGAACCTATGTCTAACGTTAGATTCTAATGTTTGTTAAATGTTATAGGGCCTACTAGATAGACTCTATTCTAACGTCAGTCCTAATTTAGATCTAACGTTAGGGAGTTCCAACGTAAGAATCTACACGGTCTAGAATTTTCTAGCGGTTAACGTTACGTAAGTCTAGCGTCTAGAGTTAGTGTCTAGAAGGGTCTAACACATATCACATGCGTCCAAATTACCTCCCCAATCCAGTGCATTATCTTTTTCTAGGCCTAACTGCTACGCCCTACCCTGTGATTTTTAGTCAGTTTGTCTTGTGCCATGGCCGGTATAGACGTAGGCCTACCCTCTGTCATTAGGAATCTGCAGCAATTTCCAAATCAGTCTTTTTTTCCCTCTGTTGCAGAGATGAACATTGTAGAAACACAGTGATTTGCAAACTAGTCTGCTCGGTGCATGGTGTCGTAGTCCTCCACTTGTGGTTTGTTCGATGTAACGTTAGGCCTGGATCTAACGTTAGTCTAACTCTAAGTTACGTCAATACAGAGATGCATGAATTGCCTTCGTTCTAAGGACCGAACTGAACACATGTCTCTAGACTATTAACTCGCTTGTTTTAGGCCATTTTTAGTGGAGTTAGAATCCTTATCCTCAAAAATCTTATCGAGCTCGTCGTCGTTTATTATAGACAAAACGGGTTCCATTTTGAAGTGTGAATCCAAACTTCGCGGGCCGAATGATACGTGCATTCGTAAACGGTACATTCAGTACGTTATTACACTGTACATAACGTTTAGCTTCCCGACCGAATTCCATCCAGCAAACAGTTAGGCCTAACCGCGCGTTGTTTAATAGTCGGGCCTACCGGCTGTAACCAGTTTACGCCCTACTACGAAACAAATGTCAAAATGATGAAAATTGGCGCGTAGGCCATAACATTAGGCATAACGTTAAGAGTAAAGTTTGAATTGTTTTGTGAGTAGACCCTAGAACATCTGTTGATCTTTAGTTTTGGACCCGAGTCTAGAACTCATTTTTTTTTCTTCTTCTTCTTCTTTTTTTCTTTAAGTCTTTATTGATCAAATCAACAAATCATTCATACAAAATCAAAATATTTACAAGATTAGATAGAGCAGTTTTCACATGAATATAAGAAATGTTTCCAGATTGTATAGTGGAAACTATGAACATAAGAGACAGAGATACATGTACAAAAACAAAAATCTGACAAGTCAGTCTAACTCCTTGATCCCTATGAAATTATCTCCATTTCCATATTATGTATTGGTACAAATACCTGTATACTTATGAAACAGAAGAACTAATATGAGAAACGAAACCTCACGGCACCAAGGGTATTGTAATAAGTAGTACGTTTCCATGGTATTACCCACATGATAGATTAGCAGACACATGAAAGACTAGCAAAAAAATACTCTAAACATCAAATCTCCATTTCTTAAAATGCAATGGGAGTTTACCTTTCTTTTTTGGCTAGAAAATACTCTGTATCCTTAATTCTTTTAATCGAGCTCTGAATTCCACAATATTAGGCAATCTACTACTAAATTTACAGCAATGGATATAATACTTAAATACAAGAAATAAAGAAGTCAAAAATGTGTCAGCCTGAATGCCAAATATTTTTTCAAAAGAGGAGATGATTCTATTGGAGGACTGTTTTCTATTTATTGTTAACAATAGATCATCCCATACAAGATTTACCACTGGGCATTCACAAAACACATGAACAATCGTTTCAGGTTCCTTATTACAGAATGAACAGAGGGGAGAATCTTTTCTTTTTATCTTAAATAAAAACGCATTAAAAGCAATTGTCTTATGGAAAATTTTTTAAAAATAAAAATAGTGCATTTGAAATTAAGCATGTGTATTTTTTGCCAATCGAGAGTGAAATTAACGGGTCTAGAACTTGAGCCTAACGTTTACTGTCGTTAAGTGTCGTTACGAAGGACATGTTATGAGCCTGTAGTATTTGTAAACTACACAGCCCACTTATAGTCGCTGTACAAAATCGCGACAGCTCGCGCGCACACAGCGTCTGGTACATGGTCGGGCTATTAATCATGAGCGTATAGGCCTACTGTACTACTAGTATACAAATGATGCACGGGATAGAGTGCGTTAGTGGATATGTAGCGCACTCGAGTGTATTTACAATTGTGAAACATGCACGAGGCAAAATGTTGCACTACATTGTAAATACCCGAGAGTGAGCTGCATCTCTACTAACGCCACGAAATAATTCTGTGCATCATTTGTTTTATAAAATGGGTCGAAAACTGACAGCATTTGTTACGTACCTTTGTGGGTCAATACCAGTCAGCTACATGTAGCACTCGCTCAAGAGTCAAGATGTCCGAAGATGTTCGTCCCAAAAATTTACGCACGTCGCGTCGCAATCGGACATCCCGCACATAAAAGTACAGTACGTACTTGTAAGAGTACTAGTATACGTACGTCACATGTTATGCACAAGAAAGGCCGGCCGGCAGCCCGAACTAGAAGTTGTTTACAGGATTGGCAGCGCGTATAGTAGCGCGCGACGCACTTGTAACAACGGATTGAGTGCGCACTGCAAGTGTAAACATTGTGACGTCAGGCCGTACGTGTTAGTGAGAAATTAATGCACGCACACGTGACTCATTTCAGCGCTTCCAATTGGCTACATTCTTGAACCCATTTTATAATAAACGGTTAATTATGCGTCGTTAGTGTACGCCTAACAGTACGGTGCTCTTCTGTAAAGCGTAATCAAGGGCAAGACCATCTAACATAATAGATATCGACTGGTTAGGGATGGAATGTAACAATTTTTGGAACGCCAGGGAGTTATATTTTCCTTCGTGATCATATTTTCCCTCAGCGCTGCGCGCTTCGGGAAAACATAATCCCTTGGGAAAATATAACTCGCTGCCGGTCCTAAGAATGTTATATTCCACTCCGTACCAGCCAATATCAGTATAATAATATTATACTCAACATGTAAGCTAATGTATGATAGTCTCACAACAGACGGTCATCATTATTTTCACACATTGTTCAAACCCGAACAATTAGAACAACAACAACAGCAGATCTTCAGTTCACTGCAGATGACCTGTAAATATAATGATAATTACAATTCAATTTCAATTTCAATTCATTTTTATATTTCTCGATGAAAAATTACATCAAATATAACAAAATTAAATGAAATACATGACAAACATAGAATATTGCAAATATGTAAAACATAATAGTGGTCGATCTGTTAAGTTTGGAATCTGTGAATGAATGCTAAAGAAATATGACGGAACCTACTTAAAAGCGAGCTTGTTGAGCGTAGGTCCCGGTTAAAAACCGAGTTTAAGATTGAGAAGGGGAGCACGGGTACAACAATGACCGGAACATAAGAGAAAAACAAAATAAACAAGTACAAATATACAGTTATATAGCAAATTCTTCTCTAGTGCAGGTTAGGGGTCGGAAAAGCCACATGCTGTATATAGGCGGGATGAACCATTGTCGTTCTGGCAATACAATATGACTTAATATGATTATAATAACAATGATACCGTTTAGACAGTATTAGAAATGTGTACCTGCAAATCCATTAAAAAAAGACATTCAACAACCAGTTGCAGTGCAGTGAGAATGTGAAATACCAGCTGTTTCCTCGTCCCAGCTATCCTTAAAGAAGGAAAAATATACATAAACACAGTGATAGAATTTAAGGGCGCAAACAGCTGGGCTCTTAAAGTCTGGTTTAACATGACAACAACCCTGGAGTACAGTATAACGGGATTGTCCTGGACAGCACAAAACAGAATTTCAATGAGCTGATGTAGCGTAATTATTCAATAAATACTGTCTTAATTTGCATTTGAAGGATGATAGTGATAAACAACCTTTGAGTTCAGGGGGGAGGTCGTTCCAGTAATTCGGTCCCGCATACATAATTGTTTTTATCGCGAAAATTGTGCGAGTACGTGGAAGGTGGTAAGCGTCCCGTTGGCGGGTGGGATAATTGTGAACTGAGTAGTTTCTTTTGAACATGTGAAGAAAAACATCAGGAAGATCATTCGTTGAGTATATGATGATAATGATTGATTATATAGCGCTTAATACTGACATTTTCCAGCGCATTAATCAGGAAAAAAAAACATAATGAAGTAAAACAATGCATTATGTATATTATGATATAACAACAACAACAATTAGGATTGAGTCAAAAGATAAGTTTTCAGCAATGATTTAAACTTATCAACACTTTCAGCATTACGAATATAGAGAGGGAGTTTGTTCCAAAAAGATGGAGTATTAACAGAATAAGTCCTATCACCATAACGGGTACAGGTGCGGGGACCATGTGACACTGGGGAATGGAAGAAAAACGGAGAGAACGGGTTGAAGTGGAGGAGCGGAACGAAATCAAGTCTTTGAGATAAGATGGATCAAGATTATTACATACCTTATATAATTTAAGAAGGATTTTAAAGGTGATTATATAAAGGAAAACACGGTTTTGCCACATGAGCATATAAGTACATTTTTTGTTCCATGTAGGTCTATAGAGAAATTTCGTGCCAAAAATGATCTTAGCCCCCGGAAGCTACTTTTGCAAAAGGCATGCCTACACTTACAGCCAATACGATTTAAGCATCTTTTGCTGGGGAAAAGTCAAACAAAACTAATATAAAATAAATGGCAATTTCCAACTTACTTGTGACACACGAGAAGATCATCTTCATTCACTGGTGAAGCAAAATTCTACCTCAGCCAGCTGCTCTGAGCGTCCTTATCCGTATCCGGACACTTTCCCCCTGGGAAACTACCCTCCGGATAACTACCACCCGGATAATTACCCCCCAGGTCTATTCCCCTCTCGGGCAACTACCCCCCGGACAACTACCCTCCTAGGGCAATCAACCTCCAGGGCCATTACCCCCTAGGACAACTACCACCCGGTCGTCTACCCTCCTAGGGCAATCACCCCAAGGGCAATTACCCCTAGGGCATCTACCCCCCGGATAATTACCCCCTGGGTAATTACCCCCTGGATGACTACCCCCGGATAACTACCCCCCAGATAACTACCACCCGGATAACTACCCCCTGGATAACTACTCCCCGGAGAACTACCCCCCCCCCCCAGTTAACTACCCCCCGGATAACTACCCCCTGGATAACTACCCCCCGGAGAACTACCCCCTGGGTAACTACCCCCCCCCCCCCGATAACTACCCCCAGGATAACTACCAACCGGATAACTACCCCCCGGATAACTACCCCCGGATAACTACCCCCAGGATACCACCCGGATTACCACCCCGAGATACCCCCCCCCCCCCCATAACCATACCCCGAACCGCCCCACCCCGCCCCCTCCTGATACCCACTGGAGAACCCTCCCTACCCTCCCCACCCCCCCCCCCGAAAGTTACCATACACCCGTTGTAATTTTTCCATAAGTTCATAACACCATAATAATCAGACGACTAAGCTTATGTAGGCCCTACATTAGTGCACCTTTCTCTAACACTGTCATCATTTACTCTTTTGGCTTGTCATTTTCTACCATTATAACACATTAGACGATAAACATAAGAAAAGGAGAGTTGATTTCGCTGCAATTCATATTCCCTGAACGTTAGCGAGGGACCCTTCGATATAAAGCCATAATTTCTGATAGGATCCGGGCACGGTTTACCAATCGTTGAAGGTCGATCACAGCAGGCCCATGGTAAGAAGTCAATGACTGGAGCTTATCAATCAAGCAGAAACCATGGTTTTATTGAAATTATTAGAGACAAACAAGATGTCATAACTGGCAACTTTTATCAAACGGTGCCCTAATCTGTCATTTGAGTAAAATTACAGCTTATTTTACATACAAGTAGAATTGTGCTAGTTTTCAAATTAAATGTTGTCGACACTTTAAGGGCAAATCAAGTTCAAATATAAGCTAGTCTGATTAGAAAGAGTAGAATATTACGAGTTTAACGGTATTTCTTTTTTTTTTTACAAAACGCCCCTAGTTGTTAACGAAGTCTTTTGTCCTGCACCTTCTTTTTGAATAGATCTAGAGAGTTGTATAGTTGACAGAATCCTTTTTACATTAGGACTGCTCTGTTTTATCCCGGCCATTTTAGGACTTTTTTTTTTCACAAAAACTTGAATCCTTCTTGGAATAACATGCTCTTTAATATTTCGTAAGGGGTTTCAAATTATCTCACCCAAAAGATGTTAAAAACCTGAAGTTAGGTCTCGATCAAAACCAGACGATATGAAAAAATGTTTTTGTTTTTCAATTCAAATAGCAAACGTTGTTCGAAAATGACAATGAGAGACGTAATTTTCTGGGGGGGGGAGTTACTGCAAGAGGGGTGATTGTTTGGAACCTGATATTAATAAGGAGTAATTGTCAAGGGAGGTAATGCTCTGCGGTGATCATACCAAGGATGTGACAATCTCTTCCCGCATCCTTGATATACTACATTGTAGTTGTTAATTCCCAATGATGCAGTAGGGCAATTCTGAAATGAGCGTTAACGGTATAATAGTAAAACAGTTACAAAAATTGATGAAACAATGCAAAGAAAGCAAATTAAGACAGAGACGAAGTACACAAATAAAGATACAGTGTACTCCCGTTACAACGAACACGGTTATAACGAGATTTCGTTAGAACGAAGCAAAATTTCTGATCCCAAAATGATCGCCATTAAAGTCTATGGTACAAAATTCGCTTATAACGAAGACGGTTATTACGAAATTTTCGTTACCACGAAGTCTTTTCTGATCGCCACTGACAAAGAAATATAAAAGAAATGTGCTGCGTTACAACGAAATGCGGATCGCATTCGAAAGTGCGTAGCGGAACAGGCATTTTTATAGCGTCTCTGCATGCATGAGCAAACGCTTCACATCATTGTATGTTCACTCCGTGTATCACGCACAGTTTCTGAGGGGAACTTGCGTTATTGTAATACAATAATCTGAATTCAGATAAGGTTTGTTTCATTGTTCCGAAGTCCTTCAATACAAAACACACAGATTCTGATACAACTATATGTCCGTAATAGTTCGGAAATGAAATATTAAGCACATTTTGGCGTTATTCCAAATGTTCGTTAATCCGATAATAAAATATGGTTCTTATTCTTATTCTTATACGGCTCGTTAGTCCGAAAATGATAGGAATTCAAAACGTTCGTTAATCGGAACATTACAAAAAGAATCGTTAATCCATGGTGGCAAAAGGTGAGTACACTAACAAAACTTAAGAATTGCAATCCTTATAATCGTCTGAAGATAAATGAATCTTCGAAATAACTACCTTTCTCATTTTTTTTTTCATCAACAAACTTTCTTCGGAATAACGAACCTTATTTCATTTTCGGATGAAAAAGCCTTCGGAACAACGGACTTTCTTAATAGTGAACCTTTCTCATTTTTTTTATTTATTTATGATTAACCTTCAGAATGACGAACCTCATTTCATTTTCAGATCAACGAACCTCCGGAAAATGAACAATATATTATTTTAATCTAAATAATGAACTGTCGGAATAATGATTCTTCGGAAATGCGAACCTTCAGATAACAAGCCATCGGAATCCCGGGAATGGCGAAACTTCGGAATAAGGAGCCTTCGGAGTAACGTAGTTAAGTATTAAAAGAAAAGAACCTTTGGAATAGCGAACTGTAACCAAATCCTACACCGTCATTTTCTACGCATGTGTGACAACACAAACAACTTTATGCTCTTTTTAAAATGTAATATTTAAACGAAATTAAAAAGGTACTCTCCCATTTCACATAGCTTTCCAGCGTATGATGAGGATTCAACAAACAGAAATGTATTTGTATGCGTCGTTTCCTTCTTTTCGTTATACATTGCTTATTAAATTTGTTCGGTGATAACGAAATTTCGTTAAAACGAAAAAAAAAAAAACTGCCGGTCCTGGGCAATTCGTCCTAACGGGAGTGCACTGCACATGGACACATACGAGATAAATCCCTTGTAATGAGAGAAAGAGGAAAGGTGAGTAATGAATGACAGGAATAGACTACCTTCACGGTACATGGACAGAGAAAAGCAAGAGGGAAGAGGAAGATGATGGGTCAAAACCATCAGGGCACGTGAGCAGAGACTCCAACTCTCCCGTTTTCGACGGGAGATCTCCCGCCGAAAACCCATTTTTGCAAAATCTAATTTTCAAAATTTCTCAATTTCTCCCGCCCTGGCTCTGTGTCTCCCGTTGGAAAGGATTTCTTACTTATTTCTATCGTATGTTGAAAAAATAAGCATTAGATAGCACCAGAGAGCATCTAGAAGTTCCATAGAACCCTAGGAATTTCGCGCTTCGCACGCATCAACTTAGAGTCTCCCGTTTGCTAGGGGTTTCGGGCGGGAGAATCTCCAGATCAGAAGGTGCTTTGGGTTGGAGTCTCTGCGTGAGGCATGAGATATAAACTCCTCAAAATAAAGAAGTATTACATGGAGTTGTGGTAAACGATAGACGATTGTGGTTAAAAAAAAAAGATATTGCAAAAAGTGAAGTGTAACATTTCTTCAAAATGTCTTTAGTTCAATGGTAAAGGCATTCAAACTTAAAACTTCTTTTATACTACTATCAAGAGAAATCCGAAATTTCGGAACAGTAAAAGAAAATACAGATTTAGCGAAAATAGTTATGGTGAAAGGCATTGATATTTACTGGATTACCGGGTAGGATATGCAGAGACAGTTTCGTCTTTGATGAACATAGAGTCAAAATACAGAAGATAGAAATTAAGCTTGTACATAAATCGTCCTAAATGCAAACGATGCAAATCGTAAATCCTTAAGATGTTGTTTTCATAAGATGAAGTATCAGTATGGCATCTCCGTGATTCCTGGCAAATGATACAACGAACTTCGTTTCCTGTAGTAATAATATTCTTTTTATTAAAAGTAAGAGTTGGGGGGGGGCAATGACCCTGGAGGTAGATATCCAGGGGGTAATTGACGTGGTGCACTTTCCTGGGGGTAATTTTCCTTTTGATAGTTATATAGGGGAGGGGGAGTTGTAGGCCTACTTAATCATCCATGTAATCATCCATAGGAAGTTATCGGAGGGGGTAGTTATCGGGTGGAAGTTATCTGGGGTCTAGTTATCGGAGGAGGGAGTAGTTAACCTGGGGATAATTATCCTGGTGGTAATTATCTGGGGGTAGTTATCCGGAGGGTAATTATCCGGGGGGTAATTATCCGGGGGTAATTATCCGGGGGGTAATTATCCGGGGGTAATTATCCGGGGGGTAATTATCCGGGGGGGAGGGTAGTTCTCCGGGGGTAGTTCTCCGGGGGGTAGTTACCCAGGGGGTAGTTCTCCGGGGGGTAGCTACCAAGGGGGTAGTACTCCGGGGGGCAGTTATCCAGAGGGTAGTTCTCCGGGGGGTAGTTACCCAGGGGGTAGTTTTCCGGGGGGTAGTTATCCAGGGGGTAGTTATCCGAGGGGGTAGTTATCCAGGGGTAGTTATCCCAGGGGTAGTTATCCAGGGGGTAGTTTTCCCAAGGGGGAATTGCCGTGGGGTGATTGCCCTAGGAGGGTAGTTGTCCGGGGGGAAGTTGCCCCAGGGGGTAATTACCCTGGAGGGTAATTGCCCTTGGAGGGTAGTTGTCCGGGGGGGGGGTAGTTGCCCTGGGGGGAATTTTCCTGGGGGGTAATTATCCGGGCGGTAGTTATCCGGAGGGTGGTTTTCCAGGGGGTAGTGTTCCTAGACCCGTTGTTATCAGCACTTTATACGTATAATATAGCATTCTCAGCAACCTTCAAAATACGTGATTACAGAAACAGGAACATGATTTTCGCAACTCTACCGTCCAATTATACGTGTATCTGTCGTTCCTTGTGTACAATTCGAATTTTTCGGGTCTTTGTAAAGGCCACCGAGAATTATGCGATCAGACCGGTCACACGGCTATATAGAGGCTAACCGACGAAATGATCATTTTGTAATGAAATGACATTTTGTTACGAAACGATAGCATTTCATGACGAAATGATTTCGTAACGAAATACTTGTCTGGATGTGATAAGCTGCTTTTGAGTATTTTGAGATCAAACGTATAGAATAATAAACAACTCGGTCCCGCCGTCAAAGCAAGGCCGAGTTGTCCCCGAGTCAGAGTTGGCCTGACCCCCTTTCTGAGATTGCGACTCGGGCGAACCTTTTTGCTTAATATTTCGCATTTCCATTGTTACCTAACAAATATCTTGCTATTGCAGCATCTCGTAAGCATACGTATACATTTTGGAGCGAAATTTGACAGGCGTACAAGATCTGTTTTACCTGTAAAGTCGTGCTACCCGTAAATCGTGGCAAAGTCGCGTACTGTTCGGTGATCTAACATTACTTATGCACGCCAACTCCGAGTGTGCACAATTATTACCATGAATGTAAATCAAATATAAATATCACGTACGGCCGTATAATAAATTCGCAGAATTGCGCACATCTCATTGATAAGCTTCAGGCGACAGTTGGTCCGAAAACCCTTATAAGCACCTCGGCTTTATGCCAAACTCTACCCAGCGAGAATATGTGTTCATGTGTTGACGTCTAATCTATACGAGATTTTGTGATGAGAATTATATTGACGAATTATTTTTTTTTCTTTTATTTTCCTTCAGGTTCAATTAATGTACGTTTGTTTGCTTCTTCGTGTTTGCTACTCTCGGTACAGGACTTGAAATTGGAGCTGTTCACAGTTGCCAGCAGGAAACACTTTGAAGGGTAAAATCCACCGCATTTTCCCCCGAGTCATCAGGTATGTCACCTCGTTCGTGCCTGGTAAAGCAGCTGCAAAGACCTGAAAGAACGATTTTTCATTATCATGCTGCATTAAAGAAAGTAGATAAGATGATGAGAGGGTTGGGGAATAAATGACAAAGATAGTTACTGCACTTTACTTTGATTCGTTTCCATTGACTATGTTTTCTTGTTTGAAAAGCACATGCCAAAATATCCACAGCATTGCCATTTCAATTCAGTTCCTTTTTATATATCTCAATAACGAAAAGACATAAGATAATGTACCAAAGTAGAATTATTACATGATATCCAGCTTCGATGTACAATAAAAGATTACTAATATCAAGAATATGGCGGTTAACTTATGAAAACTTCAATCTAATTGAAAAAAAAAAGCAATGGCAGTAATATCTGTGAAGACAAACCAAGAGATAGCTGTTTGCCTTTTCGAAATTTATTGGACATACAAATATCTGTACTTGTATGTATACATAAACATCATATTCACATAGCAACGTGGGTTATGGACATGTCTTTGCGTATATCTGTATGTCTGCGCATAGTTGTTTTATTTAACCGAATTAGAAATGATCAAGATCAAGACAGTTCGAGGTAAGTCGTTGTTGTAGACTTTATTAAGTACAAATTTCGGGATGGCACACTGTAAAGAGAGCGGTGTTAGATTTAACATACATACACACATAGAAAAATATATTATGTTGTATAGTCATTTAGACCCAATCATTTGAAAAGGGAATTATCACGGTGTAAAGAGTGTCCTAGACCTTGTTTGATTCTAACCTTTGATTGCGATAACATATTCTTTGTTCTTTTCCTTTATTTTCTTTTTATCACATAGGCATACCCTGCTTTTCTTATTTGGTACCATTAACTCGCCTGGTCTTATCTTCTATCCGTTCTCCGTTTCTTTTTCACAGACACTGATTACTCGGGGCTTGCAGCCAAACAAGCTTGCTTTCATGTAGGTCCCATTATACTTCTCTTTGTTCAACTCCATTTCGATTTCGACCAGTTATCATTACACTTGATGTGTTATTACCATGTACATTGTTTGTTTTTGCACATTGTTTACCATGTAAAAGAACTCGTATTACTATTATTTCTGGTGTAATATTCATATACGAGAAGTATGAAAATAAATGAATTGAATTTAAATAATAATGTACTGGAAAGAACACAGTTTCCCACAGTGTGAGAAACACAGTGTGAAACATAGTGTGAAATCTCTTCACACTGTTGAATTCGAGCGTCTTTAATGTAGACACAATGTGAGTCATCAACTCACAGTGTGAAACAAAGCATTACTATGTGAACACTCTGTGTGAAAAACCGCACCATGAGCACAGTGTTAATCGATCGTCTTCACAATTTTAATTCGAGCGTTTTGACATGGTCGACTATATTATGTGAACACTCTATGAACACACTGTTGAACACTGTGCTCTTTCCAGTAGGGGTCTAGTTTCCGAGACAATGAAGAGTTTATGTATCAAACCATTTGAAATCCGCAGTTTGCTTTCTCAGTTTGCCCGGCCAGGGAAACGGTGAAAAACGTCTTCTCGCAGCTTCCGTTCGATATGACAGTGAGTCCCACGATTTGTGTTCGGCTCTCGAAATACAGCTAATGAATTAAAAGAAGACGACATGATTTCATTGGTCTGCGATATTTCCCACTTTATAATGAGAAGATTTTCTCTTTTCTGTAAAGCTTCGATGAAATCAAAGCGTAACTCTTATACTTTTCCTCTAACCAGACTAATTAAGACATTTGATTTTGGACTGTGCGTTTTGATAGTGATGTCATACGAAAATAATCATGTTTGCTAGTAGGTCTACTAGTCTAATCCATATACATATAAACGTGTATGTATATATATATATATATATATATATATATATGTCATCTTGTAGTCATGACTACGCGTCATTGGATGCGTCACTATGGACACTGTGCGCTACCTCCATCTGTTTAGCGCGGTGACTTCTTTGAAAGGTGAGTTTCAAAATCCGTCTGCCCATGATCAGACGTGTTTTCATGTCTGTTTCAGAAACGGGTTTGATTAAGATCTTTTGTCATACCATGGGCACTGATGAAGAGTATGACCTTGCCTTTCAGTATTTTAGAGCTATGCTCCGTTTTTAAGATCTACAAGATCTAGGATTTATTTTTTTTTTATTTATTTTTTTTTACGGCGTTCTTCTTCAAATGTACTGATTCGTTAACTATATATGTGACGCTGCACCTCAAAACAAACAAAAAGTCGCCAGACATGAATATTTAGTTAAGACCATATTCTGAAAGAGCAGACTGTAAGCTTTAAAATGATGTATAACTCAAATCAAATGGACTCTCCTAACCTATCTGAATATTGGAAAGAAAGCACAAACTCAGGAAAAGTGTGAACTGAGAAAAGAGGCTCTGAAGTACAGTGTCTCTTCAAGCGCTTAATCTTTACCAAACCGTGCTGGCTGTGCGATGAATGGGACAAAAAACAGGAAGTAAACCACCAGAGTAACAGCAATGAAGGAATTATCAAATTGAACTGAAATTAAGCATGCCTCATTAACACATTCTGTCCATAATTAATGCCAACTTTCAAAGCAGTAGCACTATCCTTTCAAAAGTTATTAGAGTTGAAAGTGAAGAGTGTGGACAAGGTTTTTCAGAAGTGAAAAAGGGATTCTAAAGACACACCTAATCACACTATTCTACCAAAAATGTTCGAGATAAACTGCTTAAAAAAACACACTTTCCTGCCCGTTTTATGATACCAAATTTCAGCAAAATGGTAAAGAAGACCCGCTCTTTCAGAAAATATGAAAAAGTCAAGTTCGGCTAGGTTGACCCATTTCACTTATTTTCAGTCCTCACGCAAAATCAGTGTGTGCGACTTTATGTTCGTTTTGAGGTGCACGGTCACATATATATATATATATATATATATATATGACAGGGCTCGACACTAACGGTGGCCCGGTGGCCCGGGGCCACCCAAATTGAAAGTCGGGCCACCAAATTTCCAAAAAGGGCAAATTTGGTGGCCCGCCTCGGGCCACCAAAATTTTTTGAAAAGTACGTCAATTAATTCGTAACTTTTTGCGCCGGAAATTAGCAGTTATATTTGTTTAAAGGATGGATGAAAACGACTGAATGAGTGCCTGAGAGTGAGTGTTGCGAATTTGTTGAGGTTTATTTATGAGTAGATGTATCATGTCCAACTTCCAATTCTTACTATGACTGGATAAAACGTAGATATTTGACTCATTAAAAAAACAGGACTTTTAATGTTTTTTTATTGTTTTTTTTTTTTCGGGGCCACCTTTTTTTCTCTCGGGCCACCAAAAATGTGAAATTGAGGATTTTGGTGGCCCCATCGGGCCACCAAACAAAAAAGTTAGTGTCGAGCCCTGTATATGAGTATATGAATATAAGAAGGACCCAAGTCCAATTTTTGGCCAAATTCAGTTTGACATGGGAAATTGTAGTTTATGCATGGACTCATCTTGTGTGCAAATGATAAATCCTAATTACCCCCGGAAGTGCCTGAAATGAATGAGTTAAATCTTATATTAATGTAAGAATGAAGGTCATTCTTACATTCATATAATAGCGCCCTCTCTCATCCTTCTCCCATCTCAATTTCAATTCAATTCAATAGTTTATTTATTTCCATCATCAAAAAGAAAACAAAAAGGGAAAAAGTTGACATGATCCAAAGTGATACATTTTTTTTTTCATTTCTCTTACACTCATCTGATAAAGGTTTTTTTTTTTTAAATACAATATAAAGTGTATATACAAATGATGTCGTAAAAAAGAAACAATGCACTTTGCCATGGCAACAAAAATAGTAAATAATCACAATGATGGAAAACAGTGTTCCACTAAAAAAGCCAAGCTTGTAAGACGTGGAACACTGGAACAAAACAACATATACCAATAAAACATATTCATTTTGAATTCTTCTATATACTATTGTACATTTTACTCATTGATATAACGATGCTGATACTATGAACAATACACTAGGATTTTTAGAATGCAGACGTATAAACTATGTAACATATCACATTTGTCGCACAGACACTATGGGGCCAGGTATGCCAGGAAAATTGAACGGAAAGGAAGATATGCAATCGGCCACAAAAAAAACATAACGACAACAACAACAATAACACAAAACACAGAAATAACAGAACTTGAGGAAATGCACTCAAACAGATACTGGACAACGAAGAACGAGGAAAAAGGAGCAGGGAAGAATAGAGAAGGAAAAGGAGAGGGAAAAGGAGAGGGATGGAAAAGGTCTGTGGACACACTACAAAATCTCGAGGAAAAGTGAAACATGATGGGTTATTTCATTGAACAGAATTAACTGGTATATTTAGAAAACAAATATTTTTTGAGTTTATACTTAAATGTAATTAACTTCACAGATTCTTTTAGATCATTATCTAGTCTATTCCAAAATCTGGGTCCGGTATAATCAAATGTATTTTGAGTGTGTACAGTTCTCACTAAGGGAAGATGAAATTCTTTAGATTGTCACAAGGGATGATTATGTACGTGGCTGTTACAGTGGAATAAAGAATAAAATATTTTGGGTAGATGGTTGCAGTTGTAATTAAACATAAATTGACCAAGTTGAAACAAATACAACTTTTATTTTCAGAATTTTGTGTTCAAGGAACAGCTTGTCAGTATGTGCACGGATATGAAGGTTAAAAACAATTCTGAGCGCCATCTTTTGCAGAAGAAAACGTTTATCTAGCAATGTCGAATATGTATTCCCCCAAGCAAGAATTCCGTAATTCAAGTACGGCAATACCAAACTTGTATAAAGCGTAATCAAACCCGAAGAAGGAAGATAATATTTCAATCTATTCATTATGCCTATGTTACGTGCAATTACATTACAAATATTGTTTATGTGACACCTCCATGATAACTTATTATCAACACAAACACCTAAGAATTTAATAGACGAAACCTCTCCTAGGGGAGTAGTGTCAAATATAACATTACCTGGTAATCTCTCTAAAGAATTACTAAAAAACATATACTTTGTCTTCTCAATATTCAGTGACAATTTATTAGCATATATCCATTGTGAGACATTCTTCAATTCATAATTCACTGTACTAATTAAAGTATTAGGGTCAGGGTGGGAATAAAATAGATTGGAATCATCGGCGAATAATATGAAAGAGAGTTTATCTGAAGATCTACAAAAATCATTAATATAAACTATAAATAACAGTGGGCCTAACAAACTTCCTTGCGGAACACCACATTCTATTTTTTTTATTAGAAGAATCAAAACTGTTCACATGTACATATTGATATCTGTCAGATAAATAACTCGTAAACCATTGCAAGGCTTTTCCGCGAATACCATAATGGGATAACTTAGAGAGAAGTATATCGTGATTAATCGTATCAAAAGCCTTGGAAAAGTCCAGAAAGATGCCTATTATATGCGAAAATGTATCAAGTGCATGTGTAATCTTTTCCACAAAGGTAAGTAAGGCGTGGGTGGTGTTGTGATTTTCTCTGAATCCAAATTGAAAATTCGTAAATATATTACTCATATTAAAACATTTTACAGTTCGGATATATACTATTCTTTCCAAAATTTTAGAAATTGAAGTTAATAACGATATTGGTCTGTAATTATTGACATCATTCTTCTCCCCTTTCATATATAGGTATAACTTTGGCAGTCTTCATCTGATTTGGTACAAGCCCAGTAATAAGTGATAAATTAATAATATATACTAAAGGATCTATTATTTGAAGAATTATATTTTTCAACAAATAATTATCGATTCCATCACAACCTGGGCTTTTCCCTTCTTTCAAATTATAAATGATATCAATAACTTCTTCATTATACGTAAGGCCCAAAAATATAGTTTTAGGATTGGGTATATCTAAGAAATCATAAAACACTTTATTAGATGAAGAGATACTTTGTGATTAATTTTTCCCAATCGATGCAAAAAAATCATTAAAAATTTCGGCCATGCCAGCTGGTACATTGCTTGAGCTATTACCCCATCGTACTTCTGAAATACTAGATACATCATTAGATGTATTCATAACATCTTTTATTGTTTTCCAAGTATTCTTAATATCATTTTTATATTTCATTATCTGATTGACATAAAATTTTCTCTTTTGTAAACGCAATAAATTAGTAAGCGTGTTTTTATAAATCACATATTTTTGTATGTTTTTATCCGTAGGGTTACTCCTGTATTTATAAAACAAATTATTCTTTCTATTAATCGATCTTAAAAGTGATTGGGTTATCCACGGGAGTCTTGGAGTTCTTTTGTAACTACTTTTCCTTGTACAAAACGGAATATGTTCATCAATTTTGGAAGTGATAGTTTTCATAAAATAATCATAGCACAAATCAAGATCGGTATTGTTGTATACAAAAAACCAATCAATATCTTTTAAACTATTTTGCAAATTAATAAGATTATTGGTCGTGATCTTACGACGTCTCTGATAATTATTTTGCCTAGGAGATAGCTTAATTGGCACTTGTGTAAATATAGGATAAAGATCAGAGATGTCAGATAAAACAATACCAGACCCAGGAATTGGGAGAATATTACAAAAAATATTATCAATCAAAGTGGCAGATCGGTCAGTAACACGGGTCGGCTTAGAAATTAACGGTAATAAAGAAACAGACATTAAGGTTTCTACAAATTCTTGCGAAATATGTTGGGAGTTACATTTCATAAGATCAATGTTAAAATCACCTATTAGATATACATGCTTATTTGTAAAAATAGAATTCTGCATTAAATTTTGTATATACAACAAAAAATCATTCGGATTCGATCCAGGGGGTCTGTAAACAACTCCAATCAATATGTTTTTCCCATTCGGGTTTACCATTTCAACAACAAGAGATTCAACTACATCAGTCATGACATTCAGTTCTTCGTGGATAGAATATTCAAATTTGTTGGAGATGTATAAACCCACACCACCACCCATTCTTTCTTTTCTATTTCTGTACACGAAATCAAAGCCGGATATAGAAAATAAATGACTTATATTGGGAGTCAACCATGTTTCGGTCAGACCTATAACGGAACAGTTATTACCAGAGTTTTCTAAAAATAATCGCAACTTATCAAAATTTTTACTTATGCTTCGTATATTCAAATGAGCTAACAAAAGATTATCATCATCACTATTCATAACATCTCTATAGCAGAATATCATGTATATGAATCAAAGAACGACCCAAGTCCATATGAATCAAAGAACGACCCAAGTCTACCACACAAAATGGCCTCTCCACAATTAATGTTAATGTTAATTGTCATAATAATATATGTTCTAATTTGTATATACAATGTTGCCTTCCCATCACAGTTAAATAGAATATTATTGGACAAATAAAAAAGATATGAAGTTTTTTTTTTTGTTTACTCGAAATGATCTTCCATGGACTTGGGTCGTTCTTATATTCATATACTCATATATCATGTACATATTTATATATGTTGCGTGTGTGTATGTATGTCTTATAAAAGTACATACATACAGGCATACATTGATACAATTTGCGTTGCCAGCTTTTTTACTAGCCACCTCAAGAGAGCAAGTAGCAGTTCTGCTCCACACATTTACATAGTTAAGACAAATTGGGTCACAGTGAGTAATATTATCTCTCAGCACATACTTTGCCTGGACGTTTCCTGACATGAAATCCCCTGTCCGGACATTGACGCGTGTTGTTCAGTATAGGATGTAGAAAGAAGAAAAAAAGATTATTTTACGCTTGAATCACGGAAATCAGTTGGGCCTTTATTTCGTTGTTGTTGTTGTTGTTCTATTTGAGAATACTCTATGAAATCTTACGTGTAAAGTATCATAAAGTTTCCCCCTTAGCGTTTAGAATGAAATAGCTACAACCCTAAATATGCAGTGCTCTAAAGTAGCAACACACTTACGACAGATTGTATAGGCGTCTCGCGTTTCAGGTCGACGTCATCTAGTATCGCTGGTGATGAAATCGAATCCAACAGGTATTTGGTACCCCAAAAACGATAAATCTTGGTGAACAGGCTTATCCTCTTCATAGAATCTCCGAGAACTTCGATCCCAGACCTTCTCACAATGTTCCACCTATCTTGGGCTGTCCAGCCACAACATAGAAATACACAGAAACAGAGAGAGAGAGAGAGAGAGAGAGAGAGGGTGTGGGGGTCGCAGGGTGACGGAATGTGACTATAAATTGTGATTCACTACGATGTGATTTCGACGTGGCTCAGCTACTGAATACGTCATTTTGACATATCTGGATTCATGCATTTAGCAAGTTGATAGCACAGATATGATGACAGGTACATTCGTTACTTGATATAGACGAAAACTTATCATGGCAAAAACATACATGTATTAAGTGTGTCTCTTCATCAACGAGGAAAACAACTGGAATCATAACCATTTAGAGCAATAGACAAATCTCACAATCTGTACATAACACTGTTATCCCTCCGCGTATGTCTTGTAGACTAAGTTTGGGGATGTACATATCATTCATATCTTCAGTCTATAATTTTGTTACAAAAGAAATTAGTGCGTGCTATCTGTTTCATAGGACTATAGAGAGCATACTGGTCCTTTGTTTCATAGTTTACAAATGCTAGATGTTTAGAGACTATAACAATTTGCAATTAGAACTGTAATGTTTGACCTAATCCATCATACTTTTACGCACGATGACTGCTATTATTGTCTTAAAATTGAGCATGATTATGATACAAGGTTGAAAATTTGAATTATAAACCAAAAAAAAATCACATCTGAAACTGGTAAACATTCCATGTCATATGTGGGCAGTATAATTTTGAGAGGATTTTCAAAGGATGTTAAAAAGATGAACACATGTAACACTTTTCGGAAATCATCACGAAGGTATCTCCTATTTGATAATGTATAAATGATCCCCTATGAAAACCTGTAAATATGTACATATTACATTGCTTCTGTGAATACTATAAATACGTTATAATATTATAATCTATATATATCATTGAAAGGACTGGCCTCGACTAGCCTGCATGCTATTGCCGGTCCTTTTTTGCCAGAACTGTACTTTAACTATAGACTGTTTTGACTATGATGATGTCGATGTTTGTTTGGTAAAGAAATTTCACTTCATTTCATTTCACTTCATTTCATTTGTTTTCTTTTCTTTTCATTTATATGGTAAATAAAGCCATAGTAGAATCAGTAACATTCTTCCTTGCCTTTACTCTGATTCTATGATTTTTTAAGTGAAAAGTCTTCATTCGTCATTTTGGGGGAAAGAACCCCGAGTCTTCGCTTCAGTCATCGCCCGGAAAGAATGCAACTGAAAGAAAGACACAGGTTATAACTATGTATATGATCGATACAGTGGACATGTAAGCCTGCGTCTTCCAAAGCTGAAATGATATTCTAATGTTTACTTTGTATTTTGTTATAAATCTGTGAACGAATGGAAATAAAATGTATTGTCGATCGAATTGAACTGAACTGAACTCAAAATGTTTAATAAACCCTGTGTAGATGCTTGAACTCACATGTGCAGCAAACGAGACCGGCTAATGCGTGTGGTGCGCATGTGCCAATCGGCGTACTTCCACACATGGCCGCGTTGACAGTTTCGTTGAGAGTGCATCTAAAAATCACATCTTCGTTGTCGTGAGTTACGCTGCTTTGTGTCCAGAAGGGAGAGATGGCGAAAATGTCCACCGCCTCGTTGAATCCAAGTCTCATGCAGATTGCCTCAGCGACCCTGATATCCCAGTCTCCGTGGCTGCACACACGTTTCCATTGACCCTGGCCATAACCTCTGACCTCTACGTTTCCCTCGTGAGGACCACTTCCGTCGATTAAGCGAACATCATCTCTGATGATCGTTGTCACTCCGGACACTGCAATGTATAATACATTGTCAATGTCATAATGTGTCATAATATATTTACGAGCCTTAATTGTATTTATATCCCTCATGTAAAGCTTCTTGCCATAGGATTGTACAGAGCACGAACATGGTGTAGTTTTACTAGCTAGCTACGAGCAGCTGGATGCGGTGCAATTGGTTACTAGCCAGCGTGATATAGTACTTTTGGGAATCCACGATTTGCACCCATCGTGATCGTGTGATCGATATCTACATTTCTCACCTAACAATGTACGCAGTGCGCGTAGTAGCGATACTTTTAAGCGACAGTCCTGTGGCTTGTAGCTAGCTAGCTAGCGCTAAGAGAGCGCGCGGTGTGATGTGCGACAGCATTACAGAAATCTGTGTGGTGCGATGGCGTGGCCGGTCGGTGTGTAACGTGTGGACGTGTGATACGTGATCAATGCATTCAGCTCAATTGACAAAGTGACTGCTTCCAGTAACGGAAGAATGATCGCAGGAGGACACCATATCAGGTACGAATTAGGAATAAACTAAAACCGATTTTGAAGATGATCTGGGTAACGAAGCCGCTTTAGGCCTACTTCTAACGTAGTCCTGGACCTCGATCTTTCGGAGTTTTGCACGCTGTAGTGTAGCTCGTGTGTAGGAATCAACAACAGCGCAGCGGTGTCGTTCGCTACGCGCTGCACGCACTGCTGCTGCACTGCTACAGCCTAACGTTAGATTTATCTTTCACGAAACCTGCACACTTTTCCAAAAGGGAACCGTCATTACTCTAGTAAAATGCTCGAGAGGGATATAAAACAAATATCGACTGCTTTCTTTCGGGTCATGGTAAAACTATTTGACCTCGGTGATGTCTCAACAGTGCCATGTCCCTCGACTTCGTCTCGGGACATAGCACTGTTGAGACATCACCTCGGTGCAAATAGTTTTACCATCTCCCTCTGCAGCAGTCGATATTTGTATATTATACCGGACGTTAGCATGGAAAATGAAATAAAGTTGGAAATCTCCACGCTTAAGACTTTTGTTTCTTAGTTTGTGGTTGAAAATAACATGCCAGCAATATATCTGGCTATGATCTCTTTTTTTAAGAAGAAGTAAACCAAATAATGATACCAATGTAGTAGTAATTGGTGACATTTACGAAATTTAAAGGACAAAATTCTTGTCTATGTATGACTGTGATACGCATAATATCTGCGCGCATATTTGTTTGTCTTCATATAGTTCTTTTACATCATGAAACGTGGCTCAAGGCAATCAACAAGGGTCGGAGAGCATAATTATCACCGGTAGGTAGTTAATTCAATGACAGTGATGACTTTAACTTTGATGTCTGGTTTGTTACCTCCGCCAAGAAGGTTTTATTTTTGCCGACGTTGGCTTGCTTGTCTGTTTGTTGGCCGAGGAATTCGATCCTAAAGTTATGAACTGATGCGGCTGAAATTTTCAGGAAAACTTGATAATGAAACAAGAAAGAGATCATGAACAACTTCTGGTAGTGATCCAAATCACCGTGTGGATCCCGGATTTTTTGTTTTCTTTTTTAATATTCTTTACCATTAGGAAATAGGGTCATTTTCAGCATTAAGTATAATGTACATGTATTACATAGAACTCCACAATAGCCACATTACTTTGCATCGCCCCATTAATCTTTTGTACATAATCAACATGGTGACGCAGTGGAAATGTAGGACTATAAAAATAGGTTGGATATCGCAATACGCTTGACGCTTTCCGAGTGCTTTCATAATTTTATGTTTGCTTTGGTTTGGTTTAGTTTAAGCGAACCGTAATTCTTCTTATTTTCTCTCACAATGTGCAACAGCAGAATGATGAGGTACAAACTTCGAAGTGTTCTTATAATGTCAATTCAAATTGTTTTGATACTAGTCCCGTTGTCCAACAAACGTCCCAAATGTACCCCCCCCCCCCCCCCCGGAAAAGAGATGAAAGGAGAAAATAGACAAATACTCATCTGACACCTTCAATTGCTACAGACAATTAAAGAAAAATGACACCATTTTAAAGTGATGGTCTTTAATGGTCAATCTGGACGTATATCTGTAAGTAGATCACATTGATCTTGTTTCCCAGCCATTTTTCCTTGGTAATATGCGTCATATTGCAAACATACAGAGTTTAAAGAAACACAATGATATACATGCATATGCAAATACGAGAAAATAATTATAATTCAAAGCTAAAAAACATACAAATGAAATGACTTTGCAAACATACGAAGTTTGAAGGAACACAAAGATAAACATGCATAAAATTATTCAAATAAGATAAAATGAATATAAATTGAAAGCTAAAAGTATACGGTTACATGACTGTATACAGACAAAGAACATACACAATAATAACAAAGACAGGATAGATGAGATAAGACTGCTCGATAACTATTCAGCGACATTATTAGAGTGTCACTGGCCTTCCATGGGGACCAGAAGGGAAAAAAGGAGGACTTAATCAACATTATCTTATTATCCCAACTAAAGGTCTTTATATAAATTTCAGTAATCATTAACCATGTTTGGGTTATTGGTTGCTACCCAAACCACTTGACACCACCTTACTTGGGAGGTACGGCTGACACCTAGAACTCTTCTCAACCGTAACGTGTTCGTCCGGTGCACCATAGAAGCGGAAAGGGTCCAACGCGTGTTCTTTGGACAGACGTAGGGGTCCTCTCCATCCACAGTGTGAAGGGGGCTGCGACGTCCTCTCATCAGCGACCACTAGGTGTGGTTCTCGGCCTAGGAGCCCCAGAGAGAAAATAATGGATACGCGCGTTCACGTAAATATGTGTGTGGGCGATCATTGTCAGAGAACGTCATCGCAGTAAACGCTGTTGGTCGCGTGCATTCTTATAGCTCAACTGAGCAGAAGTATTAGGCCTAAGTGAGCTTTTGCAATCAGGCATCGTCCGGCGTCCGTCGTGCGTCGTCCCTCGTTCGTCGTTCGACCATTTCATGGACATTCATCATCGTAATTAAGCTTGTCCTTCAGCAAATTAAGCCTTGAAAACCCCATTTCTCCCGCTATCATAGTTAAGTGCAACAGAACAGAAAGATGCAAAATCTAACTGACAATGTTGTCAGTTTACATTTTGGCATGGGAACTAGCGATATCTGATGCGGCTAAATTATACATAAAAATGATTGCTATAATGTTGCAGTAAAAGTCACCAAATTTGGTTAAAATTGAGTTAAAAGCGGAGTAGTGGCAAATGAAAATATGGTAAGGAGCACATTGTAACCCCTTGGGCATTATAGGGTTAACACGTGAAAAACAAACAAGAAAGCAACCAAATAAAGCTGAATAAATTGCTGATAGTAATTTATGATACTGCTACACTTTAATTATTTCATGAGAGTGGGCACTTACCAACCAGAAGAATGGCGACAAAAACGGCAGACACCATCTGCGGGAAAAGTGTCACGATCCGATATTATACCAATCGCACGAACTGCTACATAATGAATACAAAACAAAGTTTGTTTCACTTTCGCCTTCGGTAGAATAACAATTTTGTCTGCTACAGGTGATACCTTTGAGCGAACCATGGCAGATGTGGAACCGGCAGGCCGGGGAGCTGCGGAGGCGATGTTATCGTTGCTTCTTGACTTTGTCTTTTGTATGTCGCAGATTGTCATGACAACAAAATACAATTTCTTTTCACCAAACAAGATTGACGAACTCATTATTTGTGAGTAAGTTCAAATCCCTCAAACAAAGTGGCCAAGTAGTCCCTTATTAGTCAATCTTTTCATACGGTCATAATGACAGTGAGACGTACATGTATAGGTCCTATACAACACAGTGATTTTACCCAAAACAATTCTGGAGGGGGAGTTCTACACTTATTGACTGAACTTTTGCGTGAAAAATGAAAATGATCTGTCGGAGTCATGCATCAGTGAGTACACAATGAAGACCAATAATGATCACTTTTCATTAGTAAACAAGCTTTTTTGGGCAATCTTTAAACAGAGTTACACATTTAGCGCGAAAATTGGCACATTGTTAGGAAATAAAGCAGTGCAGTGCAACAACACGTACTTCCAGCAAACAATCTGCATTGTTATATTACCAAAAACAATCCGACAATCCGAACATGCCGGGGACACATATCTAGAAGTGTTATTCAAATTCATGGAGTGGCCAGTGTAATACCTTGTTATTCAATCCTTTCATACTGTCATAATGATAGTGAGACGTATATATAAGCCTTATACAACACAGTGATTTTACCTAAAACAATTCTGGAGGGCCGAGGACATATAGATCAGGAGATTAGGAGGTCGTAGTTTCGAATCCTGTTCGGGTATGTACGCCCATGATTTTTTATCATGGCTACTAATAAAACACTGATCAAGTTCAGAGCGTATTTACGTCGATGTAGGGCAATTTGTCAATCACTTGCAATATCTAGAAGTGTATAAAATAATGTAACGAGAGTGTCCTTTACTTTCCTTTTAAATTAATGGGGTATTTAGTAATATTCCAAATTCTGATAGATGGAGGTAAAAATCAAGAGGTATATAGGAACAAGGAAAGAGACAGAAATACAGACCCAGACAAAGACATACATTTACGGACATTGCGGACAAACGGACATTTACATTGACATGGACGGGGACGTTTAAATGGACTTAGATAGCAATAACAAGAGAGATATGAGACATGACACGTGGAGAACAGGGTTAGGGAAGAACAGAAAACCGTCATCTGACAGGAAAACACTGTATTCAGGTAGAGAGACAGAGAGAAGAAAATAAATCGTACTAGGTCATCTTACGAAACTGACACCATACAGCCCGACGCTAGGCAAATACGGCCCATGAGCTCGACAATAGATAAAAACAGCCCACGAGTTCGACAGTACAACAAACACTCGATTTATTTTATGTCGTTCTCGTGGGCCTTGTTTGCTTAGTGTCGACTTTTTTGGGTTGGATGACTGGTGGGCTGTATAGCTCGTGGGCTATAAGTCTCGTGGACTGTATGACCCCTGGGCTGTACGTGTAACCATCATCCTGTGAATTCCACTTTTATAGTTATCTAATGCTAAAGCCACACACGGCCGGATTTCAAACCGGGTCCATGAGGAATTAAAACCGTATCAACCCGGTTCGAGCCGTACAGACCCGCATTGACCCTCATCGTAACCCGTGTCAATTCTTGGGGACAGTTTCATGAAAGCTGTCAGCCCCGTCAAGATGTCAGTCTCTGACCGTTACCATATAGTAACAGTCAGTGAGCAGAGCTTCACAGCCAATTAAAACCAAGGATTTTACTGAAACTGTCGGAGACTGACAACTTGCCAGGGATTGGAACAATCATCCCCAGCATTCCCACCGATTCCCGCTGATCAGTTACTAGCCATCCCCTTTAAGAATAGGAGGAAAGGTTGGGAGATTCGCATATATCGTTGACTCTCCTCACAGTATCGGAGCTCCACTTCGCTAGTGAAAATACTGCTTCCATGTATTAATTCTATATGTAACATTGCGATTTTTGCTAAAACAAAAGGAAAGAAAGATTTCTGGGGATCAAAGTTAAAACAAAAAGTAACTAAGAAATAAGTTTCCTTGATAATGGGTCATCTTGCGTCATTCAGGAAGTACAATCATTTCGTTCACATTCTCCACTTACACTTGCCAAATTTGGGCATAATGTCCACTCTCTGCCCTCCTTGGCTATGACCGCATGGCCCTTCACCCAAAAGAAGTGGCAGTAAAAGTGACGTAGAACTGTGAGTCGGTGGATTGTACTTTAAAGTTAAAATGTATCTTTGGAAAGGGCCCTAAACCCAACAAATAGAGAAGTTTTAAGCAAATGCGAAATAGATATTGTAAATACATACCTGCAATGAAAGTTGAAATGGAAGTTGAAATAAATAATCACTGAACATAGCATTAACTCTCAGAATCTAACCATTCACTGTTGAAATGTCAACAATCAACAATTATGTGCCAATTATGAGTTGCAGTAATTACACTAAGAATGTCGATATAATATGCAACGATGCAATGATGTAACGAAATTAACGATTAGGAAATAATGAACACAACTATTGAATTAAGACTGTATGCTATATTAATATCTATTCATGTATTCATTGATGATACAAAGCATTAATCTCTTGTACATAATGTTTGTTCAAATGATCAGAACCTGCGAGTAAAAAGAACACTAGTAACCAACACTGCGAGCACCAGCAACATTTGCTGCCCGTTACATATATACAAGTGTATATAACTGTTCGTTATTCCGGAGGTTCATATTGCGGAGGATCGTTATTTGGAAGGTTTGTAATTCAAAAAAAAACACACAAATTCCCTATGTCTAGAGGTTCGTTTATCCGAAAATGAAAAAGGGTTCGTTAATTCAAACATTTGTGGCGTTATTCCGAAGGTTTGTTATTCCAAGGTTCGTTAATCCGAAAATGTAATAGGGTTAGCTATTCCGAAGGCTCGTTTATCCGAAAAAGAAATAGGGTTCGTTATTCCGAAGGTTCGTTAATGCGAAAATGAAATAGGGTTCGTAACGAACCTTCGGAATGACGAGCCTTATTTCATTTTCGGATTAACCAACCTTCAGTATAACGAACCTTCAGTTCATTTTCGGATTAACCAACCTTCAGTATAACGAACCTTATTTCATTTTCGGATTAATGAACGTTCGGAATAACAAGCCCTAATTCATTTTCTGATTAACGAACCTTCGAAATAACGAATTTTCGGAATAACGAATGACGGGCAAATCAACTATCATTAATCAACATAATGACTCACCATTCCTGTTGTCTCTAGGCGATCAGATGCATTCATGGAGAACGACTTGATAAACATGTCGCACACGGAAATGCAACGTTTGTTTCTCAGCACTGTAGACAATCCATAGAGACTGTTTCCAACTTCGGTTAGGAGGATGTAATTAAATATTTGTAATACGTGCCTGAGCTACAGCGTGTCAAGGTAATATTCACAACCGTGCCTCATTTCACGTTTGTAAAGAAGGAGTAAAAACTAATTATAGACTCCGTGTAGTTTATATTGGGTTTGTTTCGTGATCATCTGCACTTTTTCTTTGTCTCTAGTCATTTTAATTTTGAAATGAGAAAATTGATAACTTAAAAAAGAAAAAACACAATCACTACCTCGTTGCTATGGGCGGAGTCTATCTGCGACGCTAAATCCAAATATACGGACACGTTTCTCTTCCGTTGAAAGTCGGAAAATCATGGCCAAGAAAACCACTCATAATTTCTTGCCTTTCCTTCATCAACTTCGAAATTTCGGCGGATGTATGGACCATGCATTAGCCAAAAACAGAAATTTGATGGCATTGAACGATTTTGACGATTTGACTTCAAACTCGATTTTCTCGGCTCTGCCATCGGCGACTTTTTTTTTTTTTTTTTTTGTCTTGGCTGGTCACAATAGTTTTGTTTTGATAGTCAGATTAATTTTAATTTGCTGTCGTGTTATGATATTCATTCATTATGTTTTTTGTAATGCTGGATCAAATTTGTTTTGTGTTTGTCTATTTTGAGACGTCAGGCATGCCGGATAATGATAATAATAACAGCCACTATCAAAATGTGCGAGATGTTTGCATATTAGACTTGCACAATATAAATGTGTTGTTTACTCTGTAAACAATTAGCCACATGGTGGTCAGTTATATCGTGAAATAAAATATCACTATCACTATATAAGATATCACTGATGATTCCTTCAAAATGTCGGCTAAAACAAAATGCAAAGCTGAAATCCTTGTATATATTCGAATTATCAAGGTATAAATATGCACTTACGTCGACATAAATGTCTCTTCTTTCTTTGAAGTAATTCATAACCAGCTGCCACATCATCATAATTATTATAGCCGTGTATTCTCTAAAGAAATAGATGTATAGCTTTTCATTCACTTGTAACAGATTAAGTCAAACATTTGTAAGTTTGATGAGATACGATATTACGCTTACACTTAGCACATTTCGCATCATAATTTATAATCAAAAGACTATGCACTTTTAAAATATGTATATAGGTGGAGTGGGATTCTTACGACATCTTTGCAAGTTTTTTTTTTTTTTTTGCGGATGCAAGGAGAGATTTAGTGATCCACGGTAATCTTCGCATTTTCCTCCTTTCTTTTCTCGGTTGCTAAACAGGAACAACAGAGCACGCTTAGAAACTAGTATGCTGTTCTGTGCACTGATGTTCTATGTGCACGTCACGAGACCGACACCCATGCGTCATACAGCCCATGAGTTATACAGCCCACGAGGTGCAGTCCATGAGTTCAACACTGAAAGCAAACGAAGCAAATATTAAAGGGATTGGTTGAGACATAATTTCAGGTTTCTAACATTTTTTGGTGCGATAATGAGAAACCTCTTATGAAATGTGAATGAGCATGTAATTCTAAGAGGAATTCAACGTTTATTTGATGGAAATTTGTTTTGAAATGGCTGAGGTATCCAAAAAGGGTGATTCTAATAAAGTGTGGGACCCACACTTTATGACGATCACTTTGTTTTACTTTGGTTTTGGATGTTTCAGTCATTCCAAACCCGATTTTCATCAAATAAACTTTGAATTTCTATTAAAATGGTATGCTCTGTACTATGTCATAAGTGTTTTCTTGGTATCTTGCAAAAAGTTAAAAGCCCAATTTTCATCTCCACCAATTCTGTACCATCCCTTTAAGTCTCATGTTGTAACGTAGAACTCGTGGGCTGTTTAACCTATAGTGTCGAACTCATGGGCCTTGTTTGCCCAGTGTCGAACTCGTGAGCTGCATGACTCGTGGGCTGTATGACTCTTGGGCGTCGGTATTGTGGGATGGCCCCGTTTCTATGCTACAATAATTTGATCAACACAAGATAGTGAATTGAAATATGCAATTTATATGCTCAGTGTAGGGGGAAGTTACAGTCGAATGTCTTTTTAGGTGATCCGAGATCCGAGTATCCTCTCGGATCACCTTCTGTATCTGTACTGATTCTTTGGTTCTTCTTCTTCTTTATTTCTCCTCAAAAGTTGTGTAGCGACTAGCTCAGAAAGCGCTCTTCCTATCAATTTCAAACTTATACCATATATGTATCATGTCCCAAAGACGACAGATTTTGTAAAATCATAGTAATCAGTCGACCGTGACGTCACTATGACGTCATTATATGAAAACACATTCTCATTCATATCTCATTATTGGAATGGAATTTTTCAATGAAATTTACGTCACATATATTTCAAGTCAAACGAATTCTGCTCATATTCTCAAAATTCATATCTGCTCTAAAAACGCGCGCGTACGCGCGCGTTGAAATATTTGTATGCTCCAATCGAGCTCAATTTTTTTTGCACACCTTTCAGACCATTTGGTGCATTTTGTGAAAAATTAAAAAAAAATTGGACGGACGCGTACGCGCGCGCACATATACGTACACACAGCTCATATGCAACAGAAATTTCCCGTTTTTTCACACGGATCTGATGTCTGAAATGTAAAGGAATATTTCTACCAAGTTTCAAGTCAATCCGACTCAATATGACGTCATACGGGCCCGTCAAAGTTGAAATTCCGCGCGCGCGTCAATGGCGATATACAGTGCCACTATGCCAAAAAACCGCCAATTTTAAATCCGATTTTACTCGTCAGGATGAACCGTGACCCCCCATTTTCTTTACATATTTTGAAAGCTGATGAGTTGTACATGTCATTTCATGGGTTGGCGAAACTGAAAAAAATTATTAAAAGATATCAAATTTCTTAATAAATTTTTTAAAAAGTAAATTTTCAAAATGACGTCATCAAATTTCAGTTCACTCGAGCGTATCTCACTTATCCTTTGCCGATTTTCACCCAAATTTCAGTATGTTGTAGCTTATTAAATGGTCTTTCATAATGACTTGATTGGATGACGGCATCACCTCGTAAAAATGGATTGAAAGTAACCTTGTCAAATTTGACCAGTTTACGTGTTATCTCTATGGGAGTGCAGTTTTTCTGGAAATGAAAATTGACATGACTATCTTTATCGAGCACTAGCTCATTTATGCTTCGGTGAATTTCTCCCAGATTTTAATATGTTGTAGCTGAGACCTTGCGCTATCGATTATGTGCCTTTCGTGTTTTCATACGATGTCGGGATCACGTCAAAAAACTTGGTTGAAATTAAAGCTTATCTTCGATGTATTGAGATATTTCTTTCTTTCTGCAACTTTCTTTGCAATTACTCAAGAAAAACAGCCCCTATCACCACCATATTTTGCACATGTTTAGGTCATGTCATGTTCATTATTTCATAAAATAACAACTACTTGATCAGACGCCATCTTGGGTATGTAAATTAGGGTCAAAGGTCATAAATGTTTCATCATGTATCTTGGTAAATACATATCCTATCTTTCCCATATTTTGCAAACGTAAAGACCATGCTACAAGGATCATTTCACAAAATAACCACTTTTTGCTCAGATGCCATCTTGTCTGTGCAAAGTGGGGTCAAATGTCATATGTACTTCTTTCTGTATCTTCGTTATGACGTGTTATCTCTATGGGAGGGAATTTTTCTAGATGTGAAAATTTTTTTTTATTTTTTCCCCTTCCACAGGGTTCCTTTATTGAATAATATCATACACACAAATATATACAAAAAGAGATATGTATGTACATGCAGATTTAACACATGATATTCTTGGCCATTCTAAATACAATAAGAACAGCAAACAGTTACAAAAATCAATTATAAATTGCAAATTATTTTCAAAGTGTCAGAAAATTACCTGACAAATCATTTCATAAGAAAACACAATCAGAAACATTTAGTAAAATGTAACCACTTTTTCATAAATTTCTTTTTTTTTCAGATTTGTTTTACATATATACTTTTCCATATCATAATAACTTTTTATCGCTGACATGATTTGGTCAAAAACTGGCAAACAATTTTTGCATTTGGCTGTAAAAATTTCTTTCCTTACTATAATCATAATGCAATTGAGGGCACTGTTATTACGTCCATAAAAACCAAATAGTTCATTTTGATTTGTAAGCTTAATATGAATAGCATTACGGGACAGCCAAAGCTCAAGTTTTGACCATATCTCGTTTGAATATATACAAGAACAAAATATATGCATAATTGTTTCTTCGCTGTTATTACAAAAAGTACATAAGTTATCTGTTACTAATTTAAATCTCAATAAAGCGTCTTTCATATAAAGAATTCTATTTAGCATCTTGAACTGAAACCATCTCATGTTTACATCGACAGTTGAATAAAAGGGAATTTGGTAATAAAAACTCCAAATGATATTGTCAAAATCAAACTCCTGTTTCCATTTTATAAGACTTTTACATTCCTTTGTCTTATGTTTCAAGAAAGCCTGGTAGATATGTGCACAACCTTTTTTCACTTTCAGTATTAAAAACAATGTTTCAGGAATAATACATGTAGGTTCCATAATCTTAGGTATGACATTTTTATTATAACCAAATCGAATAGCATTACACAAACCATAATATTGAAGACAGTTTACTTGTACATTGTATTTACGTTGAAAATCAAAATATGAAAGAAATTTTCCATCTGTTTCTAGAACATCATTAACAAAACGTACCCCCTTAGCACACCATGACTTATAATAAATTACATTATTATTAACTTGTATTCTAGGATGTGAAAATTGACATGATTGTCCTTATCGAGCACTAGCTCACTTACCCTTCTGTGAATTTCTCCCAGATTTTTATATGTTGTAGCTGAGCCCTTGGGCTATTGTCACGTGTCCCTCGTTTTTTTCATACGATGTCGGTATCACGTCAAAAAACATGGTTGAAATTAAAGATTATCTTCGATGTATTTTCACATTTCTTTCTTTTTGCAACTTTATTTGCACTTACTCAAGAAAAACAGCCTCTATCACCCTAATATTTTGCACATATTATTTAGTTCATGTCACGTACATTATTTTATAAAATAACAACTACTTGATCGAACACCATTTTGGGTAGGTAAATTAGGGTCAAAGGTCATAAATGTTTCATCCTGTATCTTGGTGAATACATGTCCTATGTTTCCCATATTTTGCACACGCAAAGACCATGTTACAAGAATCATTTCACAAAATAACCACTTTTTGCTTTGTATAGATGCCATCTTGTCTGTGCAAAGTGGGGTCAAAGGTCATATGTACTTCTTTTGAACTGTATCTTCGTTATGACGTGTTATCTATATGGAAGGGAATTTTTCTAGATGTGAAAATTGACATGATTGTCTTTATCGAGCACTAGCTCACTTACCCTTCGGTGAATTTCTCCCAGATTTTACTATGTTGTAGCTGGGACTTTACGCTATTGACAAGTTTAATCCGTTTTTTCATACGACGTCGAAATCACGTCGAAAAACTTGGCTAAAATTAAAACTTAGCTTCGATGTATTTTCATATTTCTTTCTTTTTGCTACTTTCTTTGCAATAACTCAAGAAAAACAGCCCCTATCAACCCCATATTTTGCACATGTTTAGTTCATGTCACGAACATTATTTCACAAAATAACAACTACTTTCTCCGACACCATTTTGGGTAGGTAAATTAGGGTCAAAGGTCAAAAGTATTTAATCCTGTATTTTGGTAAATACACGTCCTATCTTTCCCACATTTTGCACACGTAAGGAACATGTTGCAAGAATTATTAAACAAAATAACAACTTTTTGCTCAGATGCCATCTTGGCTGTGTAAAATGGGGTCAAAGGTCAAATATACTTCATTCTGTATCTTCGTTAGTGTATACGGGATTGTGTACCATAGATGGCAGGTCTGACTCCATTTTCTAAATGAGAATCCAAACATCACACGGCCAATGTCAACTAAACACAGATGAAACCGGTATGGTCATGCATATTGGGATCAGGACTCAAATCATTGATTTCCGAACAGATCGGATCACCTAATTTGTCATTGTTAATTGTATTATTCAGTTACTTAACCAGTAATTGACAAAATTATGCAATGATGTCATCACCATAATTGATTATGGTTTGAAAGGTTTCCTTTTATGCATCTCGTAGTAGTATATGCAGAAAGATAGCAGAAAAAAGAAATCATACATGACATGTATTTAGACATTCTTATGGCCACAGACGTCATGATCGGGGTATTCTAAATCGACATGCATTAACGTTGCATACATTGTTACCCTTAAAAAATAAAAGGAGCAAGACTTAGGCAATAGCATTGAAAGGAAATAATGGCACCATCTTTAGCATGATATATGGCTTCGTTCGTTTGCCAGGCAAAATACATGCAAGTCACATTTATTTTTGTGTACAATAATTCCAATTTGAACATCTGCCTAGGTATTAAGTAATGGAATTGCATAGATATCACAGACAATAAAAATCTGTGTGGGAGTGTGTAAGTTGCACCGCACTCCTCGATCCCCGAATTTTCATGAACATAACGTGTAGATTTCCTCTAAAAGGATAAAACCTCTCTATATATTGCAAGTCATATCATCCGTTTGACATCAAAACTGGTGTCGATGTCGATTTCCCCCAGCATGGTTAAACTTGGTTAAACAAAGGACAATAATTATGTCGTCGAATACAAGATGTCAAAGCTTGGAAGTTTGTTTCTTTTCCCGGGGTTACGTAGGGTCTTAGCTAGATTGTCAACCGTGATGGTATACCTGGCTTGCGTGCTTCTTACAAGTGTCTCGGTATATGGTATACGTTGAGTTGAACCCTGGTTAGAAGAAAAGGAAGTCGTTAGTTATCATGGAGACGGATAGGTAAATACATCAGCAATAAACAAACCATCTTCGCAACCATGTTTGTTTTGTTGCCATGCATTAAGCATGGTTTTACCAGTCACACTTAAAGTTTGACTCATCCCTGAGAATTTCCCATAAGTGCGCAGATAAGAGGATTTTTAAAGATATCATCTGTTAGCTGTTCAGGGGACGTCTAATAAAATCTCTTGCGCTTATCTCGTTTTGGTCGTCAGCGGTATATTTCTTTTCTTTTCTTATGAAAATTGAGAATGACTTTACACTTCTGGAGTTTTCGCTTCCTGTACAACATTCCAAACAAATTGTGTCAAAATATACAAAATATATGCGTCCCTTGCATCCTGGCATAATCTTTGTGCAACATATTATATCATCGCACGTCGCAACACGTGGTAACCCAATTCCGATTCTGATTATTGTTCAAAGAGGGAATGATACTGATAGGCCAATGCCATTTTTACGGATTAGACAAACCGATAAAACTGTTCAGTGGACACTTTAGTCCACAGAGTTCAGAGATATAAACTCGTCGAACAAACTTAGCAGGTCGAACTTTTGAGAGAATCCCTAATGACGACATGTCATAGACAGGACATTACATAGGATGACGGTTGGTATTTAATAGGCGGTTTGCCGGTTTGAATTTAGTTCCGTCTTGCACCAGTGCTGGAGAGGCTGTGCTAGTCTGCACGAAAGGAAGAGACTTCGCCGTTGTACTTCTTTAATTCTTGCGATAGAGCCAAACATCGACAAAAAATGAGGGAAATCGTCCATATTCAGGCTGGTCAGTGTGGTAACCAAATTGGAGCCAAGGTAATGTGTCCACCCTCTCGCATTAATGCCCGAATATTGATAGATTGTTCTCAAATGGTGACATTTTCAGATATAAATCGTTGCACCAACCTTACAAATTATGAGATTTATAAGAAACTTTATCTCTTTTTTTTTTTGTTCGACAAAGCATTTCAATTCAAATGATAGTGCAAAATCATAATAACGATGGGGCGACGTAAATGTTGTTTCACAGGGTAGCTCAACCTTAAATTGTTACTTCCGACATGTGGCGATTCCCACTAGTTTTAAAAGTGCATGGCAGAACTGTGAAGTGTTAGTTCGTATAACGCAAGTCAGTAAGCCAATATTCAGTTATTGTCATATCGCCGTTGCTGAACATAGTATTGACATTTCAGTTCACTTTCTGATTAAAAACAGTGTATGGAAACGTCACATTTATGTTCAGTTAAGGAGAAGATACAATTCCATGTTTTGTATTAAGCAAATAATTAGTAATTTAGTAATGATGGACACACGATATCATCTACAGAATCTTGGTTTGAATACTTTTTGCTGGTAGATCCAATCGATCGCCCCTGAGAATAATGGTAATTACAGCAGAACATTTTATAACATATTGGTTGTATCATATGCTATTTCAGGGCCTAAAAGTACAACATCTTACCTATATTGTGCAGAAAACCCGATTCAATTCGGTTAATGGTCACAGAGAAATGTGGATAGTTGTAAAGCATGTCATGGGTCTGTTTCTTCCAAGTTTAGCACTTTGATGCTCTTGGAACTTCAGGCTGCATTAATATGTGAACACAATGGACAGAACTTGGAGGGAAGGGATTCCTGACATGCTCAACAAAGATCCTCATTTCTCTTTGACCTCTGAAGCAAAGTGGATGGGGTTTTCTGAAAGATGTGGGTAATAAGTTGCAGTTTCATACCCTGAAGTTGTATTTGGATTAATTCACTATTTTTTTTTTTAGTTATCGTTGCGGAGGGTCCCATTGTATTTTTTTTCCTTTCTTGGGGGGGGGGGGGTGGGGGGCGGTATATTTAAATGTATTCTTGTAGCCATGAAGTGCTGATCCGCAGGGCCGGCGCAGCGTTTTCAAAAGTGTGGAGGCCCACTTCCGGGTTTCATGAGCTAACGAGCAAAAAAAAAAAAAAAAAAAAAAAAGCCGGCTCATCTCTTCTCCCGTCCACTTCCGGGTTTCTTCAGCTGACAAGCAACTGTTATTTTTTAAAAAAAAAGGTCTTCAGAGACAAAACATACCGCCGCCATACTTCAAGATATCTATCTATTTCTATTTCAGTGCCACTTCCTGGTTGAAAAAAACTCGCACGGCTGCGCCGGCCATGCAGGGTATATGTATGAAAGATCAACACAAGAAATATGCGTTTGCATTGCGCACTTCCTGTACTTACAGTCTTAACATAAAAATTACATGTACGACATGTGAGGGGATAGGAGAGAAAATCAATGAGTAGAAAGGGGCCAACGCTATTCAGGTAATAACAAGAATCAATAATGGTGGAGGTTAGGCGGCCTGTAAAATTTTATCACCAAGATTACCAGTACAGTGTATCAACAGGAGGCGATTATGTAAGTTCGATCAACATTCTGATTTTTATCTCCCAAGGTAGATGAGTGGGTGAGGAGAACAAACATCGACAAAATGATGAAAGAACTCCTATACCAGACAGGTCCACATGGAGGCGCCCTTATATGCACAAATTGAGTTTCCGATAACTTGAATGTATGCCTCGGAATGGCCCGGTGGTATAGTCCTTAACATTATCATATTATACTCTCTAAAGAGTAAATTCATAATGGCAGGGTCCTCTGGTAGAGCAGTGCCAACAATGAAGAAGGTCCCCGGATAAAGAAAACCATTATCATTACACTATCTTAAGGAGGGGGTATTAAAAAAATGCGTATTCACTAATAAAAAGAAAAGATGATTTTTTTTTTTTCGATTCTGTGGAAGGGTTGTGAGTAACTTGTGTTTCAGTTCTGTTTTGTCTAAATAATGGAGTTCTTCTTATCCTACCAGTTCTGGGAGGTGATCTGTGACGAGCATGGCATCGATCCGACCGGAACCTACCATGGCGACTCCGACCTTCAGCTAGAGCGAATCAACGTCTACTACAATGAGGCCACTGGAGGCAAGTACGTCCCAAGGGCGGTGCTCGTGGACCTCGAGCCCGGCACCATGGACTCGGTTCGATCGGGGCCCTTTGGTCAGATCTTTAGACCGGACAACTTCGTCTTCGGCCAGAGCGGAGCAGGCAACAACTGGGCCAAGGGCCACTACACGGAGGGAGCCGAGTTGGTCGACTCCGTGCTCGATGTCGTCAGGAAGGAATCGGAAAGCTGTGACTGCCTTCAGGTGATGATCTCTACTTGAATTTGCTCAGATTTGACCAGGTGGTAATGAGCGAGCAATTGTAAGACAGCTTACAAAATAATCTTCAAAATCTTCAGTATCGAACTCTGCAATCAGGTGTCGTCAGAAAATTCTAGCATATCAGATTTTTGTCAGTTGGTAGGTTTTAGTGGTTTATCAGGCTGTTTTCACCGTCACTATTTCCCTCTTTATTACCGGGGGGGGGGGGGGGTGTTTCATAAAGCTGTTTGTAAAGTTACGAATGACTTACGAGCAACTGGTGATCAGTTCTTGCGCTGAATTATGGAAATTCTGATAAGTATAGCACATCAGATCTTTGATCACCAGTCACTCGTAAGTTGTTCGTAACTTTACGAACAGCGTTATGAAACAGGGCCCAAGTGGGATTCTTACTCGTTTGTGTCGGCTATCGGCCATATTCATCACCTTTATTAAGGATAGGAGCCATGCGAGAAAAAAAAAAAGCATAGGCGCGATGGCAGTGTCGCCTTCAGTTTATGAAGATGATGTTTCATGAGGTCATGAGTAATACGGATTTTGATCTTTTTGCTTTCACAGGGTTTCCAACTTACTCATTCTCTAGGAGGTGGTACTGGTTCCGGTATGGGCACATTGCTGATGAGCAAAGTCCGAGAGGAATACCCAGATCGCATGATGACCACGTACAGCGTGGTGCCGTCTCCAAAGGTTTCGGACACTGTGGTGGAACCTTACAATGCCACGTTGTCAGTGCATCAGTTGGTCGAGAACACTGAAGAGACATTCTGTATTGACAACGAAGCCCTCTACGACATCTGCTTCAGGACCCTCAAGCTCACCACACCAACCTACGGTGATTTGAATCATCTGGTGTCTGCTACCATGAGTGGTGTTACCACCTGCCTCCGGTTCCCTGGACAGCTCAACGCTGATCTCCGCAAGCTGGCAGTCAACATGGTTCCCTTCCCTCGTCTCCATTTCTTCATCCCAGGCTTCGCTCCTCTGACCAGCCGTGGTAGCCAACAGTACCGCGCCCTCACCGTTCCCGAGCTAACCCAGCAGATGTTCGACGCTAAGAACATGATGGCAGCTTGCGATCCCCGCCACGGCCGCTACCTCACCGTAGCTGCTATGTTTCGTGGTCGTATGTCCATGAAGGAAGTCGATGAACAGATGCTCAACATCCAGAACAAGAACAGCAGCTACTTCGTCGAGTGGATCCCCAACAATGTCAAGACCGCCGTCTGTGACATCCCACCGCGTGGTCTCAAGATGTCAGCCACCTTCATCGGCAACAGCACCGCCATCCAGGAACTCTTCAAGCGAGTCTCGGAGCAGTTCACCTCCATGTTCCGGCGGAAAGCTTTCCTCCACTGGTACACTGGCGAGGGCATGGACGAGATGGAGTTCACTGAGGCTGAGAGCAACATGAACGATTTGGTGTCCGAGTACCAGCAGTACCAGGACGCCACCGCCGAGGAAGAAGGGGAATTCGACGAGGAGGAAGAAGATGAAGAGGTTTAAACTGGCGCTCGATTATTGCTTCGCTTATTGGATTTGTAAATTGTGTAAATGCAAACTGATTATACTTTCTAAACAGAGTACCGAAAGAGACGCACCGACTTGCTTAAAGCTACTTGTTTTAACATCTACCTGCTTCCATAAATCAAGAGATGACAGCAAACGCTAAAGTGACGGAGCCATCTCCCTCCCTCCGCCTCTCCCGCCAAAAAAAAAGAAAGAAAGAAGAATATGTTCTAAATGTTAGCTATTTATTACTATTTGTCAATACATTTTCATCTCAAAAGAGAGAAAAAAATACGTATGGAATTATACTTATGTGCGTAATAGAGAAATGCGTCTGTACCTAAATAACAGATTACTACAATTGTGCAAGCTTGTTTGACTCTGCACGTGAAGTTGGGTGGGACCATGTTCCCAAATAAAAACGTCAATGGCTGTTAAATAATGGAGTTCCATTTAAAGAAAATAATTGATATCTCCATGAAATGAATAAAAATGTCACCGTATACCGTTACCATGTCTCATGTCCTTTTTTCTGACTCTGTGTTTGAATGGAGCATAAGGACACTGTACAAGAGTGGTTCATTGAATTTGTGACTTTTCTCAATTCTGCGTTTCGTCGTATGATCGGAATGAAGAAGAGACACAACTGCCTTTCCTTATCCTTCATCGGAACTGTGGTTCGTAACTTTGAAGTACAATACGAATCATACCTTCCCCTTGAGAGTGCGTTGTCACATGTGTGTGTGTGTGTGTGTTGTGTGTGTTGTGTGTGTGTATGTGTATGAACGGATTGATTTATATTTTCCCCATAACATTTCTCATTTTTTGGTAACTTAAACAACGACATCAAATATAAAAGTTGTATTTACGCCATTACGCCAAAATTAGAAGCCTTGCTTGTCATCGAATGCACACACACACACACACACACACACACACACACACACAAGTATTAATACAGGTGATTTATCCAGAGCACCAAGTTATACAGAGATCAAAATGTGAAGACTTAGACACATGTTATCAAATCATATTTGAAAATTACGTATTGCAAGTATTTTTTCCCCACTGAATTTATACTAGACAGGGATCAGTAAATTTAGGATATGTAAGATAATGGCCATCTGAAGCCTGTGTCATATTGTATATAATATATAAAATTTAAAAAAAAATCGTTCATTGAATGCGCATATATTTTTGGCAATGATTATTCAACTTCGTCTCAACTTGTTAGCTTATTCTGAATATTCAATTTCTCATATAAGCAAACAAGTTCACAATAGCAGTATTAGAATTGAATCTGTAAGGAGTCCATTAAAAAGTGCATTGAAAAAGTACATTACTTCCCTTGTATTTTAAATTCAAAGTTAAGAATATCCATACGTGAATCACACATAACGGAGAATAGATATGTGAAATGAAGATCACGAAAACAATATGCTGATCATAATGAAAATAAAGATGAAAAATGAAAATTGTAAACACAATTTGGTGATCATGATTAAAATTTGGCAAAAAGATGTAAGTGAAAGATCACAACTAGAAATGTCACTATCTAATGGCGACTGGTATGCATCTGCCATAATGCATGGTTCTCCTAATAGGTCTACAGTACCTCTTGACAATGTGTGCTGACAGTTTAACTTAATTGGCAAAATAATAAAATGACAGGTTTATCGCAAATGTGTTGAAAGTTCACTTTCCTTAAACCAGATTTAATTGAATGAACGGCTATAATTATTGTCTACGAAAGCAGGTATTTGGGGATTAGAGGATTTTTACTTGACTATTGACCCTTTTATAGGTTTATGCATTGAACATTTTTTTTCAGGGTATGGAGAAAAACGTGTAATTTCAGTACTAAATTGTAAAATAATAGCATTTTAACCTGGCCTTTGACCTTTGACCCCATGACCCTAAAATTCCCAAGAGAATCACCGTGGGGTAGAAGATGCATAGATATGTACTGAGTTTCAAGATGATAACCTTGAGACACTTTCGAGATATGGAGGAAGAAGTAAAATTTAGCATTTTCACTTGACCCTCGACAAGAAACTTCCCAGAGAATCTCTATTGCGTAATACATGTTTATAATTATGTGACCGTGCACCGCAAAACAAACAAAAAGTTGAACCCCTTGATTTTAAGTGAGGACTCAAGGTGTAATGGTTCAACCAAGTCAATCTTGAGTTTTTCATATTTTCTGAAGGAAGGGTCTAGGGCAATTACCCCCTGGGCAATTACCCCGCACCCTTCCCCTGGCCCTAATCCTAATCCTAATCCTGAACCTAATCCTATCCCTATTTAAACTCAAATTCCTAACCCTAACCCTAACCCTAACCCTAACCCTAATCTTTACTCTAAGCTAATACCACTAACCAGTATTTAGCCGGGGGGGGGGGGGGGGGTAATTGCCCTTTGGGGGTAATTGCCCGGATACGCTTCAGAGCCTCTTTTCTCGGTTCACACTTTTCCAGAGTGTGTGTTTTCTTCCCAGTATTTAGGTAGGTTAGGGGAGTCCATTTGAATTGAGTTATACATCATTTTAAAGCTTAGAGTCTGCTCTTTCAGGATCTACCCTTAACTAAAAATTCATATCTGGCGACTTTTTGTTTGTTTTGTGGTGCAGGGTCACATATCAAGCTTCAACAAAAATGCTGGACGCATTTCATAAATTTGAGGGAAATAGTAACATTTTGAAGAGTTTACCTTGACCTTTGACTCATGACCTCCAAATTCCCAAGATAATCACTGCCAATCTGTACATGCATAAGTATTATTAAAGTTCCATGAAAATAACTGGAATCATTTGCGAGATACATGGTGAAAAAAGGATGTTTTTACACTTTCACTTGACCTTTGACCTTTCACCTCCTGACACGAAACTCACTTTGGAGAATCTTTATTTGGTACATGTAGTACTTGTATACATCAAGTTTCGAGAAAATACCTTCAGGCTTTGCATAGATATGGGGGAAATAGTGACATTTTGAGCAATGATCTTGACCTTTCGACCTTTAACCTTCAGCATGTGCACCCAAAGTTGGTAGGCACAACTTCGCCCACTCATACATATACACGCCAAGTTTCATTAGGATACCTAGAACTTTTTTTTAGTTACGCTGTCCACAAAATTGATTACGGACGGAAGGACGGACAGACGGACAACCCGAGAACGTAATGCCTACGTGACGGAGGCATAAAAACAAAGTGATGGTCATGATGTAAAGGATTTATATTGAAGCTCACAACATTGAGCGAAGCAAAAATGTTCAGATTAAAAGCAAAACGATGATTATGATCATAAAATTAAACACAGAAAGTGAAAGTCATGTTCACTGATTAAATAGACGAAGTCAATTTTGCTTATGAAGGGTGAGTACAGCGAAATTGAAAGATCAGTAGTGAAAATCAATCACTCAAAGACGAAATTGAAAGTGCTTTGAAGTGTTTAGCCAGCCCATCCCACTAATTCAAATTAATTGCGCAAATTCGGAAATCCATGTCCAAACACGAAGTTGAATGCTTACATCCGAATATTAACTTTGTGACCATTGATTTGGGTGCCTAAAAATGAATTTGTGAGCATTTAATATGAAATCGTTTGACCAAAGTCACTCCACAGCTCCAAACATGTGAATTTGAATGCACTTGAAATAAAAATGGATGACAATTTTACTAAATTGCAAATCCTACATCTTAGGACATACAGTCATTGTATGAAAACACTTGGTAGCACGTGAAATATAAACTCAGGTTTTTCTCCTTACCATCAAAAGTGGATTTAGCACCTTTTGGAAGAGACAAACACTCATACAAAAGCACGCCCAGTTAGTATCAAGTAAAAAGAAGAACAACGAATTACCAATTCACACGCTTGCATGCAAACGACAACGATCCTATTCAAGAACCGAAGCACATTTTATGAACAAATGAACCATGAAATGAAGCTTAAATTTCACTGAATGATCGTTTCTTTTATTTCTCACTCTCACTCCACAGCCCTCTCCAATCGAGAAGAGTTGTATCATGTCATTTTCAATAAATATAATCATCGTCCTATTTCTTTTCATAATTTTTTTTTTGTACTTGTGTTTGCAACACAATCATAAGAATGTTATGCGTCAATTACTACAGGTTTCTCAGATAAAGTACATAGTCGTTAATATCGTCTGTACACTTTCAACATACTCTGAAAAATTGTACAACATGACCAAGAGTTAAGTGTTACATGTTGATATAAAGCGAAGGTGAAATAGTAAATGCAAATGTGATTTTCTCTTATCTGTTTTGTTTTATATGTCCTTATCTTATTCTTGCTTCGTCCTTTATAAGTGTCAACCGGTCAGTTGTCAAGTGTTCCATGCGATCTGTGCGGTGATAAAATCGTACTACAAATTGCCCGCAGTTGGCCCGCACCTGACAGTATGTAGCGCGTATCTCGCCCGTAGTTGCCGAGAAGTGCGCACGCAAGTCCGATTTACCTGCAGCCAAGGCTGCTTTGAGCATGACCAAAAGATTTCCGCGTGAGTCGGTGGAAATGCCCTCACAGGTCCACGCAATCCACCAGTAGGAGGCCCGTAGCAGCCGCAAGTCAGAGGCAGTTGACCCGCTTGAAGTACATAAGTTTCCCGTGGATCTATGCCCATGCGCCGGAAGCGCGTGTCATCTGCGGATATTCTACGAGCATAATACGGTGGGTGTTTTACTGGCAAGGAACAGTGAGGAAACTGCCAATATCCGAGCGAGCTATACAAGCAAATTGCGTGCATGCTGAGTTTGAGTTAGTGCCTTTACTGCTTGTTCTGCGTGGACCTCTACGGGCAATACCCGCAACTCACCCGGAAAATTTTTAAAAAAAAGTTTTGGTCATGTTCAAAAATTGGCTGCGTGTAAATAGGACTTGCGTGCGCACTTCCGGGCAACTACGGGCGAATTATGTGCTAGGGAGTCCCTACTGCTAGGTACGGGCCAACTGCGGGGAGGTCCGGGTAGCCCAAAAAAAAAAAAAAAATCCCGCAAATTAACCCGCAAAGCTTGCCCAGAGACGGTGTGACAAGACCTTGAACATGTTCAAAACTTGTTCGTGGTGAGTCGCTGCGGTCCTTAGCGGCAGTACCTCGCAGGCAACTCCCATGCAGGTACTTCGCAGCTGTAACGCAGGTACTTCGCAGTTTCCGTATGTCGGTCGTAACTGAAAACGGATCGGTTTCGAAGCTCTCACGCAGGTCACTCGGGTTACATGCAAGGAGCAGGTAGGGGACCTAAGTAGCACGCGTCTAGCAGGCATGGAAAGACGCAAGTACAGAACTCGCCAACATCCTTGCCGTCCGCAGAAAATTTTCCAGCACGCAGGATAATTTTCTGCGGGCGGACAATGATTTGGGCGAGTTTCGCGTGCGTCTGATACCTGCTGGACGTGTGCTACATACATTCTACTCACGTTCCAGTTACGGGCAAGTTGCGTGGGAGTTGCCCGCGAGGTGCTACCACTACGGCCCTTCTACTGGTGTTCTGCGTAGGATTAACTTTAGTTTTTTTTACCACAATTAGCCCAAACAATATCACAATAAAATGTATGTGGTAATATCATGGTATATGTGACAAAACATAGTGCTTAAAGGGAAGTCGTCAGTTATCATGGAGACGGATAGGTAAATAAAACAGTAACAAACAAACCATCTTCGCAACCATATTCGTTTTGTTGCCATGGTTTGACCAGTCACACTTAGAGCTTGATTCACCCCTGAGAATCTCCCATAAAAGCGCAGATAAGAGGATTTTAAAGATAACATCTTTTAGTTGGTTAGGGATGGTCTAATAAAATCTTCGCTTACCTCTTTTTAGTCGTCAGTGGTACATTCTTTTTCCACGTATAAAAATGAAGAATGACTTTTAACAATCACGGCTTTTCGGCTTCTTCGCATAACATTCCAATCACACTGTGTCAAAAGATACAAAATAGATGCGTCCCTTGCATCCTGGCATAATGTTTGTGCAACATATTCTATTATCCCACGTCACAATACGTGGTAACCCAATTCCGATTCTGAACAAGAGGGAATTGTACTGATAAGCCATTGTCATCTTTACGGATTAGACAAACCGATGTAACTTTTCAGTGGATACTTATTTAGTCCACAGAGTTCAGAGATAAACACGTCGAGCCAACTTAGCAGGTCGAACTTTTAGAGAGAATCCCTGATGACGACATGTCATAGACAGGACATTACATAGGATGACGGTTGGGATTTAGGAGGCGGTTTGTATTGCAACTTGCCAGTTTGAGTTTAGTTCCGTCTTGCACCAGTGCTGGAGAGGCTGTGCTAGTCTGCACGAAAGGAAGAGACTTCGCCTTTGTACTTGTTTCCTTCTTGCGATAGAGCGAAACATCGACAGCAAAAGAAAAATGAGGGAAATCGTTCATATTCAGGCTGGTCAGTGTGGTAACCAGATTGGAGCCAAGGTAATGTGCTTGCCCTCTCGTAGTGATGTTCGAACATAGATTTTTCTGAATGTTTGACATTTTAGAATATAAATCGTTGCACCAACCTCACAAATTATAAGAATAAAGTTATTATTAGAAACTTTATCTCTTTTCTTAAATTAGGAAAAGCATTTCAATTCAAATTATAGTGCAAATCAGAATAATGATGGGTAGGGGCGCCAAATGACGTTAATGTGGTTTGTAAGGGTAGCTCAACCTTAAGTCGTTGCTTCCAATATGTGGTGATTCCCATTAGTTAAAGTGCATGGCAGAACTGTGAAGACAAATCATAAAGTCATATCATACTGCCATTGTTAAGCAGAGTAGTGACCTTTCCATTTACTTTCTAATTAAAAAAAAAAAAAAAAACATTGTATGGAACCATTACAATTATGCTCAGTTTAGGGGAAGGTGCAATTCCATGTTTTGTGTTAAGCAAATACGTAATTGAGCAATGATGGACAGATGATAATTATCATTTACAGAGTCTTGTTTTATATAGTCTTTTGCTGGTAGATCCAATTGATCTGCAATATATATATATATATATATATATATATATATATATCTGCAATGTTATATGCAGCTTGCAGATCATTTGGATCTACCAGCAAAAGAGTATCCAAAACCAGATTCTGCAAGGTATATATGTATATATATATATATATATATATATATATATATATATATATATATATATATAATATATATATATATATATATATATATATATATATATATATATATATATGGCAGAACATTTATAAGATATGTATGGCTCGTCTAACCAAATATATATTATATATATTCATGTATTCTTGTAGCCATTAACTGTTGACCGGGATACATGTAGTATAACTCAACATAAGAAAAAGCGTACTATATGCTTTGCATACTTCCTGTTAAGCCCATCCCCCCCCCCCCCGCCTATCCATTGGGGAGCTATACGTAAGTGCACGAGGTGATGCGCCACCACTGATCTCTATGGATAGGTACAGCCCCTATACATAGAGATTAGTGGGCGCCATTGAGGAACATCTGGGTCCCGTTGCTACAGAAAGTCGAGTTTCTAGCAACGGGGTCCCGGACTTGTCGATTTTTAAAGGGGATGGCTAGCAACTGATCAGTGGAAATCAGTGGGAATGCTGGGGGATGATTGTCAACGGGTCGTTAATGGTCACCCCGTCACTGTACAGGCATGCTAACCTGGAAACATTAAACTGCACATTACTTGAATATAGGACCATTCTGAAGCAAATGATTTTCACACAACAATAGATATAAAATGTACTCTTAAATGAATCCCACAAGGATTGGAACAATCATCCCCCAGCATTCCCACTGATTCCCACCGATCAATTACTAGCCATCCCTTTAAGTATTTAGTGTTTAAAATCAATGCGAGGCGTGTCATGAGTGCCAGGTTGGGGCCAAGTTCACCGGTGTTTCGCTTTAAATAATCAAGACATTACTTTGACAGGGAGGTGTCTCAGTTCCCAGGCCTACTCAGGAAGATGATTTGTCTCAATCGGTCCCAGTATACATGACCCAAGTTCGATTTACGAGTCCAAATCTGAGGAATGCTTTGCGTAATACCATCCAGTGGAGGTCCCGCGTGCGAGAAAGATTCACAATTCATGCATGCAAAAGATCCCCCGTCATTCAAAGAACAGGGCGTATTTCTAACCTGGTGAAGCGCTCTGCCTCGCGTTCAACGAAACCCCATGGAAAACCAACTGGTACAGCTATATAAGGGCCATTCAATCATCAGATGGAAAATGAAACTCATAAACAAACAAATGAGCATGACTGACGATTTACAAGTTTGTTTGTTTTTATACCGGTAGCATAAAAGGAAATGTGATAGTGATGTCCCAAAGTGAAAAAAACATTTGATAATCCTCAAATTTAGAAAAGAGAAATAAAGGTGCTTCCCATCGAACCTCCGGAGATATAACGATAATTAATGTGTCATTTTGGGATTGAAGAATCTTAGAAGAAACGAACGCCTTTTGTCGGATTAACGAACCGTTGCGATGCGGAACTGTCGTGACTGTAACCATCATTTTTTTTGTCCAAGGTCACTCGATAACACCCCGTATTAACATAGAATTACATGAACGACATGGGAGGAGGCAGGAGAGAAGATTGAGGAGTAGAAAGGGGGCAATCGATATTCAGGTAATAACAAGAATCAATAATGGTGAAGGGTTAGGCTACCTTTAAAGGTTAATCTTCAAGATTACTGTATCAACAGGAGACGATTATGTAATTTCGATCACCATCATGATTTTTGTCTCCCAAGGACCTGTGTAGATGAGGGTGTGGGAGGAGAACAAACATCGAGAGCTCCTATACCAGACAGGTCCACGTGGAGGCGCCCTTATACGCACAAATTAAGTTTGTGATATTCCTTAACACTACCACATACTCTCTAAAAGGGTAACGGCAAAGTGGCAGGGTCCTCTGGTGGAGCTGTGCCAACAGGGAAGAAGCTACCCTAGATAAAGAAAACCATTATTATTACCTTTTTTTAAAGGAGGAGTTATACAGAAATGCGTATTCACTAATAACAAGAAAAGATGGTTGTTTGGTTTTTTTTTTTACTATTCTGTGAAAGAGATGTGAGTAGCGGACAGTAACACTTTATCGGATTTCCGTCTATGACATTATGACTGATAATTAGCAAAGTGAAATTAATTTGAACATTTGCGTTCAATAACGTTTTGTAGGATTGTTTTTCATTGCAACATGTGCTGCTTACTTCTGTGTCTGTGTACTCATAAACTATATAGTTATCTTAAACGCAGAGATGCTTCCTTTCAAGCAAGAATTTTAGATATGGGGGTGAGGGAGAAGATTACGACAGGCGAGAGAAAGTCTTCCCCATAGTGTTTGTTTAAAATGTACCAAAAAAAAAAATCAAACCATGATGGGGAAAATAGATACACGAGATATGGCAACCGTTCGAATTAAATTCTGTAGAAAACTGGACATTAGTGCACGCTAAACACTGCGCGATTGAGATGTGCCCTCGAGTAATCTATTTAGATTAGCACATTTTTTTCTCTCTCTCTTTCAAGGAACAAAGATCGGAGTCCACTTTTCTACTTAGCACTAATATTGATGAAGCCCGGTATCAACTTGTGTTTCAGTTATGTTCTATCTAAATACTGGAGTTCTTCTTATCCTACCAGTTCTGGGAGGTGATCAGTGACGAGCATGGCATCGATCCGACCGGAACCTACCATGGCGACTCCGACCTTCAGCTAGAACGTATCAACGTCTACTACAATGAGGCCACTGGAGGCAAGTACGTCCCAAGGGCGGTGCTCGTCGACCTCGAGCCCGGCACCATGGACGCGGTCCGATCGGGGCCCTTCGGTCAGATCTTCAGACCGGACAACTTCGTATTCGGCCAGAGCGGAGCCGGGAACAACTTTGCCAAGGGACACTACACGGAGGGAGCCGAGCTGGTCGACTCCGTGCTCGATGTCGTCAGGAAGGAATCAGAAAGCTGCGACTGCCTTCAGGTGATGATTTCTGCTGTAATTTGGTCAGACTCGACCAGGCTCTATAAGCAAATAAGTAAGCGAGGACAACTGCGTGACAGCTTCCAAAATGATAATGAAAATCTCAGATTTTGAACATGTAATGCATCTCCATTGTCCATAAAAGTGTGATATATTCAATTCCTGTCAATTGGTAGGTTTCAACGTCACAATGGGCTGTTCTCATTGTCATGCATGCACTATATGGCTATTCTATAATCGTTTGCATAGGCTAAAGGTCATATTCATCACTTCAAGAATGGCAGTAACGGAAAAAAAGTATAGAGGTAATTGAAGTCGCCTTCACTATTCATGAAGATGAATCTGTCACGAGGTTAGGTATAATACTGATTTTCATCTTGTTGCTTTCACAGGGTTTCCAGCTAACTCATTCTCTTGGAGGTGGTACTGGTTCCGGTATGGGCACACTGTTGATCAGCAAAGTCCGAGAGGAATACCCAGATCGCATGATGACCACGTACAGCGTGGTGCCGTCTCCAAAGGTTTCGGACACTGTGGTGGAACCTTACAATGCCACGTTGTCAGTGCATCAGTTGGTCGAGAACACTGACGAGACATTCTGTATTGACAACGAAGCCCTCTACGACATCTGCTTCAGGACCCTCAAGCTCACCACACCAACCTACGGTGACTTGAATCATCTGGTGTCTGCTACCATGAGTGGTGTTACCACCTGCCTCCGGTTCCCTGGACAGCTCAACGCAGATCTCCGCAAGTTAGCAGTCAACATGGTTCCCTTCCCTCGTCTCCATTTCTTCATCCCAGGCTTCACTCCTCTAACCAGCCGTGGTAGCCAACAGTACCGCGCCCTCACCGTTCCCGAGCTAACAGCGCAGATGTTCGACGCTAAGAACATGATGGCAGCCTGTGATCCCCGTCATGGCCGCTACATCACCGTAGCCGCTATGTTCCGTGGTCGTATGTCCATGAAGGAAGTCGATGAACAGATGCTCAACATCCAGAACAAGAATAGCAGCTACTTCGTCGAGTGGATCCCCAACAACGTCAAGACCGCCGTCTGTGACATCCCACCACGTGGTCTCAAGATGTCAGCCACCTTCATCGGCAACAGCACCGCCATCCAGGAACTCTTCAAGCGAGTCTCGGAGCAGTTCACCTCCATGTACCGGCGGAAAGCTTTCCTCCACTGGTACACTGGCGAGGGCATGGACGAGATGGAGTTCACTGAGGCTGAGAGCAACATGAACGATTTGGTGTCCGAGTACCAGCAGTACCAGGACGCCACCGCCGAGGAAGAAGGGGAATTCGACGAGGAGGAAGAAGATGAAGAAGTTTAAACTGGCCCTTGATTACTAATTCGCTTATAGGATTCGTAAATTGTGTATTAAATACAAGTTGTAAGTGTGTACAACAGTGATTATACTTTCTATACAGATCGAGTATCGAAAGAGTTTAATAGACGCACCGACTTGCATATAGCCACTTGTTATAACATCTACCTGCTTCCACGAAAGTGACCTAGCCATCTCCCTCCCTCCCTCTCCCAGGCCAAAAAACAAAAACAAAAAAAAGGAAGAATATGTTCTAAATGCTTAGCTATTTAGGACCATTTACGAATATATTGTCATTCTTAACAAGAGGGGGAAATACGTATGAAATCATACTTATGTGCGTAATTGAGAAACGCGTCTGTGCTTTAATAACAGATTACTATAGCAGCTTGTTTGACTCTGCACGTAAGTTGGGTGAGACCATGTTCCCAAATAAAAAAACGTCAATGGCTATTAAATACTTTGAGTTCAAATTCAAGAAAAATGATTGATAATCTCCATGAAATAAACGAAAAATTCCATGGTATACCGTTGTCATGTCTTATGTCCTTTTTTTTTTTTTGAAGCTGTATTTGAGTGGAACATAAGGACACTGTACAATAGCTGCGGTTCATTGAATTTGCGACTTTTCTCAATTCTGTGTTTCGTCGTACGATCGAAATGAAGAAGTGACACAACTGCTTTAATGTCCTAATCCTTCATCAGAACTGTGGTCCGTAACTTTGAAGCACAATACGAATCATTCTTTTCCCTTGAGAATGCGTTGTCAAAATGTGTGTATTTATGTGTGTGTGTGTGTGTGTGTGTGTGTGTGTGTGTGTTCGCGCGCGTGTGTGTGTGTGTGTGTGTGAAAGGATCATTTTATATTTTCCACATAACATTTCTCTTGTAACTGAAACAACTACGTCGAATATAAAAGTTAAATTTACGCCATTATGTCAAAATTAGAAGCCTTGCTTTTCATCGAATGCACACACTCACACACAAGTATTAATACAGGCGATTTAAACAGGGCACCAAATTAGAAAGAGATCAAAATGTGAAGATTTAGCTAAATATTGAGTACGCTGACATCTTGAATATGATGCTGGTACATGCGATCAAATCATACTTGAAAATTATGTATTGCACGTAGATTTGTTTTCCCACAAAATTTATGCAAGGCAGGGATAAGTAGATTTTATATGTTAAATAATGGCCATCTGAAGCCTTTGTCATATTATGAAAAAAATAATAATAATAATAATAATGATAATAATAAAAATCAGTCTAGGCTTTTTGCATTCCTGGCCATTTCCATCGTTTTGTCATTCAATTTCACGGGATGCTAAAAGCATTCATTTTCGCCGAATATGCTCACACTCGTTCAACATAACTAATGCGGCAACCGATTTCGCATTACTGAGCATTCTGTTCATCGAATGTGCACACATTTTCGGCAATGACTATTCTACTTTTTTCAACTTGTTAGCTTATTCTGAATATTCATATTCTCATATAAGCAAACAAGTTCACAATATCAAAGTATTAAAACTGAATCGTAAGGAATCCATTAAAAAGTACACTGAAAGTATGCATTACTTCTATTGTATTTTAAAATCAATGAATCACACATGATGACGAAAATAGATATGTAAAATGAAAATAACGAATACAATGTGCTGACCGTAATGAAAATAACGATGTAAAACTGGAAATTATAAACACAATGTGGTTATTATGATTAAAATTTGGCAAAGAGATGTAAATTAAAGATCATAAAAACAAAATGATGGTCTGATGTAAAGGATTTGTATCGAAGCTCACATAAAATATTGAGCGAACGAGAAATGTTCAGATAAAAAAAAAATGATGATGATGATGATGAAATTAAACCCTAAAAGTAAGTCATGTTCACTGAATAAATGGACGAAATCATTCTTGCTTATGAAGGATATGTACAGCGTAATTGAATGCTCAGTTGTGAAGATCAATCCCTCAAAAACGAAACTGAAAGTGCTTTGAACTGTTTAGCCAGCCCATCTCACTCATTCAATTGAATGCACAAATTTGGAAATTCATACCCAAACACGAAGTTGAATGCTTACATCCGAATATTAACTTTGTGACCATTGATCTGAGTGCCTAAAAACAAATTTGTGAGCACTTAATATGAAATTGTTTGACCGAGGTCACTCCACAGCTTCAAACATGAGAATTAGAATGCAAACAAAATAAAAATGGATGACAATTTTACAAAACCTATGTTACAGTACATAAAGTTATTGTATGAAAACACTTGGTAGCATTTGAAATGAAACTTAAGGTTTTTCTTCTTACCATCAAAAGTGGATTTAACACCTTTTTGGAGGGACAAACATTCACACAAAAGCACGCCCAACAAGTACCAAGTAAAACGAAGGACAACGAATCAATTGACATGCTCACATGCAAACAACAACGATCCTCTACAAGACCCAAAACACATTTTATGAACAAATGAGCCATGAAATGAAGCTTAATTTTCACTGAATGATCTTTTCTTTTATTTCTCACTCTCACTCCACAGCCCTCTCCGATCGAGAAGAGTTGTATCATGTCATTTTCAATAAATATAATCATCATCCTATTTCTTTTCATATTTTTTTGTACTTGTGTTTGCAACACAATCATAAGTATGTTACGTATCAATTACTACAGGTTTTTCAGATATAGTACATAGTCGTTAATATCGTCTGTACACTTTGCTACATACTCTGAAAAATTGTACAACATGACCAAGAGTTAAGTATTACATGATGATATAAAACGAAGGTGAAATAGTCCATTCTGCGGGGAGATATAATCACACCAAACAACGAACAGCACAGTTTTGTTCTCTCTGAATCAGATTGGTCAATAGTCAACGTTTGCCTCGTATGTCTTGACATCATTTCGACTGCAGCAAATGTCTTGTCTCTTCTGTTTTCATGTCTTTTAATGTCCTTATCTTATTTTTGCTTCGTCCTTAATAGTTATTAACCGGTCAGTCGTCAGTGCTCCATGCGAGTGGTGCGGTGATAAAAATCATACTAACAAAACGCGTGCTGCCGACATTATTTTGTGCAGTTGCTTTTAATCCTCTACGACTTTTCTTAACGCCCCCCCCCCCCCCCCTCCCCCTGAAAATGAGAATCATAGTGAGCGGGCATTATAACGACTATTAAACTTGTCCACATACATATTGAGCAAAATTTATAACAAGTGATTATATATTAAGTGAGATTATGGGATGAACATATATGGTAGCAATGGGGGAAAAGGATAACGAAGCCCGATCTTAAGATTAATTAGAACCTACTGCTTAATTTTTTTTTTTCAAGTTAATGTCGTCTCTAACGTCAGGTTAGATCATTATCATTTTCATAATTGCAATTCAAATCCAAATTTCACCTTAAATGGGAAATCTTGTGTGGTTTCCCACCGGTTCATTCCGAGCATATCGATGCTGGTGAGCTAACAGATGTTCTACTTTTGCTTTTATATCAGTCCACAGTACTAGTCGATCACCACCTGAATATTGATGCGTCCCGTTAAATCATTTCAGTAGTATTTGTTTGTTTGGTTTGTTTTTTTTTAACTCAGAACTACAGCGGTGCGCTTTTAACACTGTTCTGATCACGATCATACCGCTTCGGAAAAGCATGCATCTATAAAACCCATATCTTATAGAACAGCAAACATCGCTGATAATTGGCAATGATTACAGAGTACAGCTCCAAGACGAAGCACAATAATAGTTGTCACGTAGTCTGGTATAGTTTTACAGCGGATCAAGGATGGCCGTTCTTTCCGTCCCCCACGTTATCACGTCGAACGTGCTGATTGCAGTTTTGGATGTGAAGAATTATGTCCCATTACTACAACCTGCGCATTACATGAAAACAGCACATGTCGCATGAGCATTGCAGATGGGGTAATTACCCTCCCATCACAAAAGTCCAAAGTTTGGATCTCAGATTTTCCCTGAAAAAAATCTTGACACATGATCGTGGGCAAATTCGACACACTGTTGCTCACCTTTGCATATGATTGTATGTTGTGAAACCGAGTATAAGGTAAACAAAAAGCATATGATCAAACTTCTGTTATTTTTATACTTTTTAGACAGTTTCTCCCGCTCCCACTTGCAGGGAAAAAGTAATGATTTTGAAACTCAAATCTGAAGTAAATTACGTGGATGAGTAAACGTCGATGATACAAAACAAGCCTCGCGTTGACTTCGTCTCACTACCCAGCATTAACTCCTCTTGGCATAATTTTTATTTCAAACGCTAGACATTAGAAACATTAGAGTGAAAGAAATATATCGATTGAGATAACTACACTATGATATTGATCTTTTATTCATTTCATTGAAAGAACAGTTTGACCAGAACGGTTCTTTACTTCTTTTTTTTACGAGGTACAATGGTTCAGGGGAAAAACTTTTTACACGCTCCGTCCAGCTGCATTTGAAATTAAATGAAAATAACTCGAATTACCTTTAAGAAGGAGGAGAAAGGTGATCTTGATATTCTACGGGTACTCATCCTTCCATAATTTTATGCAAACATAAATATTTCCTACATTAATTGATAGAAGACACTACAATGGCTAGAAATAACCACACTACACTGTATGTACAAATGACTTTGTGATCGGCGCTCCACGCCAACCTCGCAGAATATATACCCCACTAGCCCTGAACAATATAAAAGTCATATAAAAACAGCACACATCAACAGTATACTTAATTCTCTCGTAGGCAAGCTAACCATAAAAGTACATAATACAATTTGAGTACTTCGTATGTAGCTTCTCCGCAGTTAACGATATGTACTGATAATAACATACTTGGTAAAATCAAAATACTCTACATGCACAGACTTATAACGTTGTGAAGTTCTATAGGACTTTTTCTAGGTACCTCTAAGGTTCAGTAAAAAAAAAAATGTGAACATATGTCTTTATGATGGGGTCAATCACCATAGCAATGGTGATAGATGCACCCTAAAGATGCAAAAAAAAAAAGACGATGATGATGATGATGGTGATGGTGGTGGTGATAAAACAATGTTTGGAGGCAAGATATAGAAATCTAGACCGCATTTGTGGCATTACGACCGTCGCGTATATTGCGACACGCCCCTAGATACTCTTCCGCGGTGTAGGTCCTACATACCAGAGTCGGGTGTTGGTTGTGCGTCAATGAATGAATTTTTTACGTTACAGGAGGAAAAATTTTATAGAGGTAGAAATTTCCAACGGCCAGTAACACCAACAGCCATCCACAACTTGTTGAAAGAAGTGTTCCCAAGACATACAATTACGACTGATCTACTGATCATGTGGAATATCCTAAACGTAAAATAAGCACAAATGTACTATTTCGAAGGTTTGTTTTTGTTTCCTTCAAGCAACACGCCACTCCTACTGTCAGATTGACCTTGACAAGACAAGAAACGTCAAAAAGAATTTTATAAGCTCCATAATCACGTAATAACCTGAATATCAAAAAGACCTTCGGTTGAAGCTGGGCATGATTTCAAAGAATGATGATTTCAGTTTCAGATTGGTCAAAGTCAAAATGACATCGTCTAAAGACCCTCCAACCTATGTGTCTGTAAAAGTTACAAAATCTTGCTTTTATGACAATGATCAGCAAATATAACGACCTCTCTTTCAGCTCTACAACAATTTGATGAAAAACATGCAGTTTCTTCAAGTTCTTCTTTTTGATTTTGAATTAATGCAGCACAAGATATCAAAAAGCGATATCCTGTGCAAAAGCAAACTGAAGACTTGTGTGGGCAAGTAATTGCAACCTCACTTAATTTGCATAAAATATACGTTTGTGATCGTTAACAGGAACATCTAGTGAGACACAACCCTCTACAATGCCGTGATTTTTATTATTTTACATCCAATATCATGAAACTTCAACCATTCTTTGTTACCATTTTTGCGTTTTCTGTGTCATATTAAAGTCAAATCAGGACGTGACATAGTACTTGACAAAAAGCAACTGGAAGATACAATTGTGTACCTAGATAGAAGAAAATGATATCATTTGGAGATTATTTTGTTCCCGACGATTACTATAATGTCTATTTCTAGTACTGGCTGCAGCTTATAAAGTTTAGCTGCAATTCTGAGGGATACTACCTTGCATATGAGCCTCCAAAACTTTTATGACGGGAAACATGATGAATGTCCAAATTCAACTTTGGCGAATCTCGCCACACTCATCTTACACATTCAAGATTCCAAATCCAGCTTACAGGATTTAAAAAAAAATGATCACAGAAACTATTTTTGGCAGAAATAGCAGAAGCACACAAACTGCGGAAGGAAAAAAAAAACTCAAAATTTCTGAAATAGGTTTGCACGAATTTTGATATTACATTTCCCCATTTCACATCTACCATTGGCTATGTGCACAATTAGCCAGTGTCTTCAACTATTAAAACTGAAGCACTTTGTATGAAAATTCATATATGTAACTCAGTCAAACGTAGCGCTCACGTGGCTATCATGAGCTTTCCCTGAATGTACCTACAGGGATAATGAAATGTTTTACCACAACAAAGTAACTAACTTTTAACATGTCGGTCATGGAACAATCAACATTTGGTAGAATATAAAGTTGAAAGGAAATAATTGATATTACTCCATCACAACAAATAGCAAAATCAAAACTTAAAAAAAAAAAAAAAACGCTCTGCAACAGATGTAATTGTCTCGGCGTACACAATCTGTCTATTACCATTCACTACTAACACCAGAGTCACAATTAGAGGATCAGAGAAATATATTTTTAGAACTGTATAAGCTGTTATTTTCGCCAGGGTATAATTCTTAGCAAATTTCGTGAATCATTGTTGGATGCGAATTTAACATGCAAAAATGTTGCCATGCACTAGGATAATAGTACCGTGCACTTACGATAGTCTCGGCGTCTGTTTGCGAATACATCTCGCGAAAATGTTCGTGACCTTCCCATTCACGAAAATAAAATTATCTGTAAGCAAAAATAACAGCGTATACAGTATAAAGCGACCCATCTCCCCTCAGTGCAGCCTTGCTTCAACTACAGTATATATTTAACTGTAATACATTTCGTCCGTCACTCCCTGGCAAGAAAAGGAAAGGGAAGAAGAAGAAAAAACAAGAGACCCGCGGGTCTAGCGCTCACCTGAGTATCGCAAGTTCACCTTTCACGCAGTCACTAATCTAAATTATCACAGCTCTACCAAAATTTGACCAGGCATTCTCAAGTACATGTAGAAGATGAAAATGTACAATAAGGGCCCAAATTTTTTAAGATTCCTTAATTTGGGGGGATTGGGACCCCCTGGGGCCCTCTGGGTGGGGCATGGTGCCCATTTTGATAAATTGAGATCCTGACCCCCTAGGGATGCTACCTGCCAAGTTTGACGAAAATCCATTATGAAGTGTTCAGGAAGAAGATGAAAATGTACAATTCAGGCCCCCATTTGGACCTTCCCAACCACCCCCCCCCCCCCCCCACCCCTGCCCCCAAAAGGGGAACCCCTGGATCTCCTATGAACAAACTTGAAACTACAGTCATTAATGTACTCACTCATAGTATTATCTTAGCTCTATAACTTCTGATTCTACAGAAGATTTTTAAAGATTCCTTCATTTTGGGTGTTTGGGACCCCTAGGGGCCCCCTGGGTGGGGCACGGTGCCCATTTTAACAAATTGAGATCCTCACCCCTTATGGATGCTACCTGAAAAGTTTGGTGAAAATGGGTAATGGGGTTCTCAAGAAGAAGATAAAAATGTACAATTTAGGCCCCATTAGAACCCCTCCCCACCCCCCTCCCCTGGGTCACAAGGGGGGCACCCCTGATTCTGCCATGAACAAACTTGAAACTACAGTCATCAATGTACTAACTCATAGTATTAACTTAGCTCTATCACTTCTGGTTCTAGAGAAGAAGATTTTTACAGATTCCTTAATTTTGGGGGGTTTGGGCCCCCTAGGGGCCCCCTGGGTGGGGCACGGTGCCCATTTTAACAAATTGAGTTCCTAACCCCCTAGGGATGCTACCTGCCAAGATTGGTGAAAATGAGTCATGGGGTTCTCAAGAAGACGAAAATGTACAATTTAGGCCCCATTAGAACCCCCTCCCCACCCCCCTCCCCTGGGTCCCAAGGGGGGCACCCCTGATTCTGCCATGAACAAACTTGAAACTACAGTCATCAATGTACTAACTCATAGTATTAACTTAGCTCTATCACTTCTGGTTCTAGAGGAGAAGTTTTTTACAGATTCCTTAATTTTGGGAGGTTTGGGCCCCCCTGGGGGCCCCCTGGGTTGGGCATGGTGCCCATTTTAACAAATAGAGTTCCTAACCCCCTAGGGATGCTACCTGCCAAGTTTGATGAAAATTAGTCTTGGGGTTTTCAAGAAGAAGATGAAAATGTAAAAGTTTACGCACGACGCACGACGCACGACGCACGACGGACGACAGACGACGGACGCCGGACGAAGGGCGATCGCAATAGCTCACTTGAGCCTTTGGCTCAGGTGAGCTAAAAATCATATTTCCCATCCCACAGACATACGATGGCATAATAATGTTGTGTTAGGTACAAAAAAAAAGTGGGAGAAATCAGTGTCCAATACAGCGAGCTAAAGTGAGTGAAACAACGCACCAAGAGTGTCTTTGCACTGAACTTAAACCAGGTTCTGATGGTCATTGGTACAAATTGTGAGCTATAATCATTGTGGTGAATAATAGTTTGTCCCTTTGCTTTTTCCTATCTCTCTTACTCTGTTCTTTGGTTTCCTTAATCCCTTATTGACTGTATTTGTTATTTATTTATTATCAATTTCATTTATTCATTTATCTATTTATTTATTTATTTATTTATTTATTCATTTATTTATTTATTTATTTATTTATTTTGGTTGCACAAACTCATCATAGACCCTTGTACCTGTACATGTACAGGTACATGCTTCATTTCCTTTTATCCACCATTTGACTGCACATATGTCATACCTTCTTTAACTCTTCTCTCCATTTCTTATGATGCTACTACATGGCTGACCCATGGCAAAATGTGGAGCTAAATGATTTGTTTCCATTAAAAGCGTTCTATATGATGGCTACGTGGTCAAAAACTGGAGGTTCAGGCGGATGAATGAGTATGATAACATCACTGTCAGTGTCTGGTGAGCAGGAGCAAAAACAGAATCTTACACCACACAAAAAAACAAAACACGACCTTTTTAACAATACCTCATTTAGATGTTTAGTTACCTGCAAAAATATATATATCTTAGAGGTAGGCTCAAAGCTTAGGCAGTGCTCGTTAATGAAGAATAATATTGGATGAATTTATGAAAATAAAAACACGATATTTTCATTTCCTTACCGCCAGCTAATGTAAAATGTGTAACTGAAATCATTTGGATGCTGCACTACCATCCCCCCTCAAAATTGTCAGGGAAAAAATAGTCACCCCAGCAAACTTCTGATTATCAACTACTTTTTACTTCCTGTCCATCTTACTAGAAGAAATGGAATATATGAAAAGATTCAGGGTCATTTTCACCTCAAAACAAAATTCAAACAATAGCATAAAATAAAACCCAAGAATTCTTGATACCCATGTAAACTCACAAGCCAATCACAATGATACCCAGTAACTTTTACATAATATGTCCTGCTGCCCACAACAGTTCATCTGGAATAACATAAATTAAGTTAACTACAAAAATCAACAAATTTAACAAATTGCCTTGAAACAAGACTACAGCAGCACATGGAAATGCAAAAAAAAAAAAATATACACATACAATTTACACGATTTACTACAGAGATAAAACAATAATCCCATTCAGTTGAACTATTTTAGCTTGAAAAGTTAATACTGTAGACAGTAAAAAACAGAAGAAAAAAAAAACAAGTCAAAAAGAAGTGCAGAGATGACATGGCAACAAAGAAACAGACAACAACAACAAAAGATAATTAGCTTCACAAGCACACAATCCATGCATCACATGTACACGACAATAAAACCATTGCTGATCTCTCCATTAACCACTGCAGCAGAGCATGGCACTCATGATTATTACAGATATGTGATCTTCACAAAAATCCTTTCTCAACGCACTCTGTATGAACACCCACAAATTTGCGGCCAAACAGAGCATTCATAATTGAGATATGTATCTTAAATAGATATGAATATATCTAGCATAATGACAGCAAAACTAGCGGGTAGGCGCAAACTTCAATTTGGCAGACAGACAGAGACACTATCTATTAAAAAAAAAAAAAAATTCTTCTTATACATAATCACTATTTTCACCTAACAGTGGCATACAGTCATGACAGCACACATTGAATTTGAGGTTTTGATTACCCAACATATTTGGGCGAGGAAATTACATTCTACCAACTCTTTCAGTTTCATAGAACACCTGTAGCATTTTTTCCCCTTTTCTTACAATAAAATATGAGTTCTTAGAGTGAAAATGTAACAGCAGCAGCATAAATTCATTCTAAGAAACACTGTGTATGTAAAATGCATACGACCTCTGCCTCCCCCCCCCCCCCCCACCTCCCTCTTATTTTGTTATCAAATCTAATCAAACTTGACCTGGGTGTAAAATTTAGCACATTCAGTCAGGTGTAGCAATGTGCCTCAGTCCAATAGGAAGGCCATGGTGGCACAACAGGGATTAGCAGGATTAGGTAATCTTTATTCATAGACATTGACGTTTTCAGACATTTGTGCCACTCAGCATCGAAAGGGTTAAAGTCAGTGGGTCTCTGTTAACTCTTTGTCTGCTACCTTGCCAGCTATAACATTTATTATATACCCCATATATAGAATCCTCTCATCTGATTGGTTAAAAGCGGAGTCATGAAAATAGCTGTGCCCCATTTCTGATTTACTGTGCCCGGCACCAGGGCACAGTAAATCAACTGTGCCCTGTAAATAGGTTTGGAGACAGTCGCGACCCCGTACACATAGATCGCTCATATGTACGCACCAATGATACGACCGCCGCGCATTCGATCAGCGTGCTGTAAAAGAGACTAGCGGTCACTGTGCCCTGTAAATAGGACTGGTTTGGAGACAGTCGCAACCCCGTACACTGTACACATAGATGATCACTCATATATGTACGCACCAATGATACGACCGCCGCACTGTCGATCAGCATTGATTACGAGTGCTGTAAAAAGACTAGAATCTATATTTTCGGTATCTATATTTCGGAATCTACATTTTCGGTATATAAAACAAATAATGACTGTTTGATATTCGGGGCAAAGTTAAAATTATGTAGGCCCTCGGTGATGTGAAAACCATAACCATGCCATATCACCTTGGACCCATAATTTTAACTGTGCCCCTCATAGCAGTCATTATTTGTATAGTATTCAACCCTGTGCGTGCCAGATCGATTTATCGTCTTAAGGTAAGTGTGCAAAATGTGTGCACATCTGAGTCACTGGCAAAGAAGGGGTGAATTCTGCTTTGAATACTTGGCCAGTAAAGATGCAGAATATCCCCACAAGTGAGATACAAATACCACAGAACAGACTCACAGGAAGACTGAAAGGTTAACTTGGGGACTAAGGCAAGGCTCGACACTAACGGTGGCCCGGTGGCCCGGGGCCACCAAAAATGAAAGTTGGGCTACCAAATTTGCCCTTTTTTGCCAATTACATACCGATCTGATCAAAAGTGACAAACTTGTTTCTCAACGAAGAAAAATTCAGCCACAAAATTCAGCAACATGTGTACTTTTCGAAAAGTACATATGTTAATAAATTTGTAACTTTTTGCACCCGAAATTAGCAGTTAAATTTCCAAAGGATGGATAAAAAGGACTAAATGAGTGCTTGAGAGTGAGTGTTGCCAGTTTGTTGAGGTTTATTTATGAGTAGATAAGATTATGTCCAGCTTCCAATTCTTACTATGATAAAACTTAAATATTTGACTCATTAACAAAAAGGACTTATAATGTTTTCATTGTTTATTCGGGCCACCAAATTTTTCTCTCGGCCACCAAAAAATTTGAAATTGATGATTTTGGTGGTCCCATCGGGCCATCAAATAAATAAGTTAGTGTGGAGCCCTGACTAAGGATTACAAAGATTACTTAATCATTATTCACGAATGGCACATATGAAGATGGCTAGTGCTTATCCCCAAAGAGAGCGGAGCATGGATGAATCTTTTCTGTTGCCATTCTATTTTAAGGAGATTTTTTTTTTTTTTAATTGATGTGGAAACTCAACTACTACAGGAGATGTCTTCAGACCATACCCTTTTTGTTTTCATGATTTTTGCACATCAGGTGCTGTTTTCGAATTTAAAGACATGCAAAAATATTAACTCTGGTCCCGAGATGGGCGTGATGTATAGCATGCACACATTTCCCTATTCATTACTGTGCTACGCAAATCGTGAATTTAACCCCTCATGTAATTGTCGGGAAGTCCCGATTTGCAAAAAATTAGGCTCGCTAGCATATGATGTATACAGTAATTCAAGAGATTCAGAAAGATCATCAAACTCTATGACATCAGAATGTGACAATATGAAATTATCCTTCATAACATCAATTTTCATTCCATCATCCTGATGATAAGCAACATGTAGGCTGTTATCAAAATCATGGCAAAACAACATACTGACATCTACAGTTTAAAAAAGAAAACACTAATATCTGTTTTTGTGTGAGATTGACCACCAGATGTAAATTTGATTATGATAGTAGGGCTTTTAATTTGGAATTTAAATGAATAGACCAAGGGACAGCAAGAAAAAAAAATGCATGAAAAGAAAGAAGCTGTTGCAGAATTCTTTAAAACCTTCATGCAATGCACATGGCAGCCAAAATTCATATGGCATACATAATTTCCCACAGGAACTTCTGGAAAGTGGTCAAATTCAAACCAATTACCTCAAATCTTGATCACAGTTTCACAAAAGAAGGCATTTTTTCTCTTCTTCTTCTTCTTCCTTTATTTTTTTTTTTTTTTTGCTTCCATTTCAAATGGTGATGACTATTGCTTGTTTTGGTCCCACTATTTACGCAAGAGAAATGAAACAGTCCCAATATAGAAAAAAAACTGTGCTGAACAAAAACATAAGAAAAAGAATGACATGTTGTTGTTGTTGTTGTTGTTGTTGTTGTTGTTGTTGTTGTTGTTGTTGTTGTTGTTGTTGTTGTTGTTGTTGTTGTTGTTGTTGTTGTTGTTGTTGTTGTTGTTGTTGTTGTTGTAGTACTGCCATTTGGGTAAGAACTGTCAAGAATCCTGCTGTTCCTCAAAGGCAATCACATTTTGCTGCTTGCAACCAGGCAGACAAGTTCTTCCCATGGTAACTACACTCATTGTACCTTGTCGATGTGAATTATTCCACCCTCTATCATCTTAAATAATCAAATTGCCTCACCTGGGTTCATCAGATAATTAGTTTAAAAGTACTGACAAGCACTGACTAAAACTTGTAAATTCATAATAAAAAGACCCATTACAAACAGTGGTGTTGTTCTGCAAATGTAGAACACGCATCGGCAATAGTCCTACACGAAAATATCAAAAAGTCAGATCATTCACACCAAGTACTGAAAGAATGCCTTCGCACAAAATAAATACTTGTTTGCATTGATTTCGGGTTCAAAAAGTCCATTCTCATTAGAATAAGAGCTACGTAGAACAACAACATACTCTACTGAAATCTAACTTCAAGAAGATTGATCTTCATCCTACGTCTTCAGAACAAACGAAATCAAATTTACGCTTATCATGGAAATATGACATTTCTGATTCCCTCTCACGCTGCTTCGCAGATAAGTAGGCCTACAATTGTGTAGCTGTCTGAGGCTTTACTAATGAATAAAAATCTGTGGCAAGGTAGACTATTGCCAACTACGATGAAAATCTAATCTACAGAATGAAGTTGGGAGGTAAATGTTTTCATGTCAAATTTTGCGATATTGATAGGCCCTCAGGAAAAAGTTACCACTGTGAAACATTAACAACGAGGAACACGGAGATGCATAGGACAGTATAACGTCATCATTTTCTTGGTATGTCATCATCTTCTCCATCTAAAAATCACTCGTATCTATGGTATATGATGTCTTCATTCAAATGTTGCATACTTACAGTAGAAGTGCACAAAAAATATCCATATCAAAGACTACATCTTTTGGTTTACACTAATAAACATAAATATCAAAGTGATATTGACTCTGCTGTTTGTGAAATTGCAATAAGGATGGAGAAAAAAAGTCTGCACAGGTTCTTCTGTTTTGTGTTTTGTTTTTTTTTCTTTCTACTTTTGAGGTCATAGCTTCTGGCTCACAGATCACAAGATCTATGAAATAAGAAAATGCTGTCTGTAGTCCCACATGTAATGTCTTGGTGTTGGCAAGAGTCAATTTGGGTGAAGAGGCTGGCTGTATGCAGCGGTGACTGCAAAAGGAGATCAGTCCAGTCTTCTAGATATGAATGATAAGAGAGCGGTGAGAGTAAAAGAGAGATACAGCCCTGTATGTTCCGACATTCGACAACCTTGCAGTTCTGGCACAGTGAGGAGATCTAAACGTCTTTTTTGTTTTTCATCATATTTTCTTTTCTTTTTTTTTCTCCGTTGGTTTAGCACTGTTCCTCGGCTCTTCACTTCCCCCCGCAGAGAAAGCACCACCGTCATTTGGTCTTTGCCGTCGATTTCGTGCTTGAACTCGACGACGCCGGCGAGGGAGATTTGATGCCGCTCTTCCTTTCCCCCTTGGCTCCCCCGTGAGGGTTATTTGAATTCGGGTTGCTCCCTGCTTTGTTGCCCGCTGTGCTGCCCACCGTCGCCGCCGGCGGCCTCTTGCCGTTCTGGCCCAGCGAGCTGGTCGACGACGATGTCGTCGACGACGTGGAGGAGCTGTTCTCTACGTTCTTCTTTGACGTCGTACTGTTGCCGTTGGTGAGGGAGTCCCGCCTCTCGTTGCTGCGCTTCTTCTCCTCCTCCAGTGCCTTCGCCATCTCCGAGTAATACTTGAGGGCGTACCGCACCGGCTCGATTATATGACTCTGAAAGTAACAGACACAGAACAGATGCAGAACAAAGCTGCTAGACTTGTCTACATGACACCTAAACACACACCAACTGCCACTCCTATTGCTCAGCCACATTGGTTTAGAATCCACGCAACACTTACAAACTTTTAAGCTCTTGATAACGACAAAGACATTAGCTAGGAGGGAAGTGTTTCTCTGTACTTCACAAACAGGCCATGATATTGCATATTACCCATTCCTTTTGTGTGTTCAAATGAGTATTGAACAATCTCCACACTCTCCCCTCTGCATGGGTAATATTTCTTTCTTTCATTTTGATAGGCCTCCTCCACCTTGGACTATTTTGAATTAAAGGAGAAGTCCACACAATTTTCACAATAGCTATTCATATCATGTAGTACATAAATCGGCTGCTCCATTTTAAGATTTGTGGAATTTAATGTGGTCCTTGAGCAGAGAAACCAATACCGTGAAAAAACCTGAAAACAAATTTCACTGAACAAGGATGGTGACATAGCAGCTTCACCATAAGAATGCATGAGTGGGGCTCACCATAAGAATACAATCATGTAGTAACGTAATCCGTTACAATATCTCTTGCTTAAAGGGGAAGGCTAGTAACTGATCAGTGGGAATCAGTGGAAATGCTGGGAGATGATTGTTCCAATCCTTATGGGATTCATTCAAGAGTTCATTGTATATCTATTGTTGTGTGAAAATGATTTGCTTCAGAACAGTCTCATATTCAAGTAATGTGCAGATTAATGCTCCGTCACTGACCAGGGACGCTAACCTGGAAGCATTAAACTGCACATTACTTGAATATGAGACCATTCTGAAGCAAATCATTTTCACATAACAATAGATATACAATGAACTCTTGAATGAATCCCATAAGGATTGGAACAATCATCTCCCAGCATTTTTACTGATTCCCACTGATCAGTTACTAGCCTTCCCCTTTAACAAGGTCACCTGTGTAGAATTTATGTACAGTGTATGCTTTCTCATTTTTGTTCTGCTTCCTTGAGCCCCCACTCATGCATTTTTAAGGTGAAGCTGCTATGTCATCATCCTCGTTCATCGTGATTTGTTATAAATTTTGTTACATTCTTATTCCTCATCCCCTCTGAAACTCTGTACCTTGTATAATCAATCAATAGTTGTTCAAATGTATAAGTCTACAAATCAGCCAGAGTTCTCCTTTAACAATGTTGAAATTCAGAGCCTTAAACACTGTAGGTATTATTTGTTCCAAGTTCATTGTGCCAATAACAGCCACAAGGGAGAAGTAGCCTGGTGGTAACACGTCACTGCCTGGAAAGCAGTGGATGACAGGTTGGAATCCCACTGGTTTCATTTTCCCCGACATGTTTGTTCAAATTGCAGATCAGCAGTTGTGATCTTAAAACATACAGGGGGGGGGGGGGGGGGGGGTGGGGGAGGGGGGGGCGACATTTGATAAAAATCTGTTACAGTACATCTTTTTCCCTTTGCATATTAAATAATCTCTTTCTTTCAATGAACTCAATACTCCCTAGCATCATTAAGGGCATCTGAGAGTGTAGCCCTCACTATGACAACGATCTGCCAGTCACAAAGACTGAGTTTATGGTTCACCACGTGGTATTAAAGTCCTTATAAGGACTGCTGGAAAAGGAGATAGTAGACAAGTGAAGAGGGAGAGGTGAGAAAGGAGAGACAAGATGGAGGGTAAGCGAGAGTAGAGGTATTCTTTCTTGAGAATGTGTGAGCCCTGAAAAGGACTGTGAACCAGAAGAAAGGGGCAAGGAGAGCGAAGAGAGAAGAGAAGGCTCGACATTCCGGACAGTTTGACTGTCCGTCCTCGGGAGAGGACAGCCAAACTGGTTTATGGGTTTATGGGTTTTATCGAGTAATGGTGCCCTCTTGTCAAGTTTGAAGAGAGTAATGGGATGAGTAATCTTGGCATTTTTTTTTGACACTGTATGGAAACACGAGTCCAATGAAATGACAACAAAAGTTTGGAGAGACAACAACAAAAAGAAGAATATGTAAACTCACATCCAGTTTAGGTAAGAGTGTCCCCAGTGCCTCGAAGAGGGGTAGCAGCACAAAGCGGATGAATCCCGTCTGGGAAGAGTGCTTGGTGACCTTCTCCCGGTCCATGAAGGGTGCAACGGGGAGCCCCTCCAGCTTCTCCATGTCACTCTGGAGGAAGGATGCAGAATGGATGCGGGGAACAAATGAGATGGAAGAGAGGTACACATTGGCATTAGTTGGTGCCAGATAATGACACAGTTATAATCAGAGTGCAAGCAAAATTATGATTTAACAGCTGACAAAATACAAAACAACACAAAACCAAGCACACAAAGGGGAAACTATCCCACAAAATTCACCTAACCTAATCAACCTGTTGAGGACTACGTAGTCCCAGTATAGTCGGGCAGGTGTACTGTACATGTATGTGAAAACCAGGTGTTACAGCAAAAGTAGCTCATCCTCTGGTTATAATGCTCTGATTGAGGAACAAGACATTAGATCTAGCAATCATATATAAATTCTGTCTGCTTCACTTTTTCTCCATGAAGCCCAAGAAAGATGCTTTTCTCTTTTGTGGGTACATATTAAAGGTGCATGGTCCCGGTGCTTTAGTCAAATGCGTACGCGGGCGCACGGCGCAAGTTTCCTATAGAGACCTACGCTATCTACTCCTCTTTAGCGCTTATGCTTTGGCCCACTTCCCCGAGTCCGAAGAAGTCCGATTCACTGTAGTCAGTGGTCCGATCACAGTTTGGCTCATGATTCGGCTGAGGGGGATGACAGCTTTAGCAAACTTCTTTTGTGATGTCATAATAACAAGCACATAAGCACGCAACCTGGCATTACTACAGGCTGCGCGATGCGCAGAGAAAACAACGACGGCAACGTTACTTAGCAGCACCTACGCACTTTACTCTTGATGACAGCTCAACTTCGGTAATCTTCGTATCAATGCTAACGGTGATTGGCAGTATCATCAACAGCGCCCTCTACACTACTGGGACTATGCACCTTTAAGTTCCATGACAGTTCCTCTAGCAACAAAAGCTCCCATGAAACATCTCCACGCTGCACCAAACATGACCCCAACCCTAATCCTAATCCTCACATCAATGTAAACCTAAAACCCTATCACAACCCTAACCCTGGCCTTAAGTCCTTGGCAAAAATAAGACTGCATCATTTATCACAAGAGTAAATGTTGTGTCACTACATATTCATACAGGTTATGAGAGTACACAAATATAGATTGTGTTCACAGGAGGTCCATGTCCATTTCACCAAGCCTGATATTCTTATTAGAGTAATCATATGTGACCCGCGACAACGGTTTCAGGCAAAAGTCGCAAGAGCAAATTTCCTCCTAGGCGGGGTACAAAGATCTTTATCATTATTTTTGTCGATTTGGGTTTTTTGCAGAAATCGAATCTTTGATATGTTTTCTACATCTACTCTACATTTCATAGCATAAGACTACGTTTTTCCTATCGAAAATGGAATTTTAAGCACCCGATGTTGGATCGCACTCGTCAGTTTCGAGCTTCTTTCGAACGCCGCGCCAATATCCCCAGCGTTGCTACGGCGCAAGGTCTCGCATGCGATTGGCTGGTGCGTCTCACACATTTACATAATTCGTCTTTCGGAGACACCAGTTGCAGCCTTTGGGGAATGCTTTGTCCACGCGTGCATATACGATTACATGCTCCATTGTTCTTGCTATAGTGGTTTATACGCTGTATAGTGCGTGCTCTTCGTTTGGCTTTCTATCCAAACTATTCTACCGCAATGTTCGACAACGGAAGTGAAACAAATATCATTTAGCACGACATAATCATGTGAAAAGAAAAAAACAAGAGTCTACTTGTACATACAGTAAAAATTATGACAGCAGACTGACTAAAGGAAAGGTAGATGAGAGGAAAGGAGAGGTCACATGAAACCAGTTACAGATATTCAAATACTACACATCAAGATCGCACGAAACTGACGTGTTTGTTTGTTTGTTTTAATATAATTAACACCACCGAACAAGGCAAGATATGCACGGCTTGTGAAAGCAAAACAAACAGGAAGCGTGACCTTTGCCAGCACTGGCATTTTTCTGCCTTCAAAATGGTCGCCAATGATAAAGTCAAATCAACAACAATGAAAACGCGACTCGTAAATGTGTGGATTCGCCACCCGCTCCTGTTACATGCACATGGTCATGGCGTGTGGATGCCATTGCGTAATGCATGCACCATACACATGTACACCATACGTGCAATATTATTGTATCCGCTATCTTGAAAGACGTAATGGTATTACGAAAAACAAACCCGAGCGAACCGCATTGTTTTTCGGCTCCATACACTGAGCTCCTAGGGAGGGTGCCCGGGAAATTTGACTCTCTCAGTGAGCCAATCAGAAGGCGATGTGGTTGCTAGAGGCGGGGCTTAACATCGATTGGCACCATCGTACGGATGGGTGATTCTCACCTCGCATCGCCGCTCGGACATTGTCTTTGAGAAAGAGGTGAATCTTCAAAGCCCGTTTTCTCGCAATTTTGTCAGGCTAACAACTTAAAAAGTGCATTTTATTTCGCTTTCCATGCCAACTTATGGTGCCAAAGAATGCAAGTGTTTTATATCAATGCAAAGCTTAGGAAATGGGCAATGTGATTCAGTGAAAAAATGAATTTTCAAAATGCCCGACTTTTGCCTGAAACCGTTGTCGCCGGTCACATATGAATACAGTGAATTCCTCAGAAACAATATAGTTTACAAGCCAAAAAAACCCCCACACATTTCACTGAAGTCAACATAGGATTTGCTTGTTTGTCCAATTGCTCTTTACCAAAGGCTCTAGCCCCACAGAACAGAAATGCAAATCTACCAGTTCATAAGTCTCTTGTGTGTTTAATCTATTTCTTTCTCTTCTTTTTTTCATACCAGGTACTAGCCTTGATCTACTGTCCTCTCTCTTTAACTGCTGCAAGTTGTAAGCAAAGAGAGGTGAAGCCAACTGCATCAGTGCAAGGGCCATTGGAGATCTGCTCGTTATTCATGAGCCAGTAGAAACCTGACCAGCGCACCGCTCCTAATGAACAATTCAGCACTGAATGATTCAGTGAGACACTTCGACCAATGAAATTGCTTGATTCGCCCAACGACCATCAGAGCAAACTGCAATGTGTTATTTGTGACACTGCATTGTGGTGTGCTGTCTGCAATGTATTTCCACCTTTTAACGCACTTCTAAATTGACTTTTGTCATCCAGCCTGCATAAAAATATATATACAGGTATATTGTCATACGATAATACAGCCATATTCAGGCAATCACCACAAACCTGGTTGAAGAATTCTTGTAGAAGACAGTCTATCCACGGCTCTGCCACATCCATCGGCCTCGCCTCATTGGAGATGTCTGCTACCTTGATGCATATCTTGGTCAGCTGCATGGAGTGATGGTCAAGAAATGGACAAGAGAGATTAAACAAAAGCAATGTCCTACACATGGCTAATACAAACTTGGTAGGCTATAGATAAAAACCTGAAAATGGTGACTATGACCAGTTAATGCAAAGATGTGCATTACCACAAGAATCATTCTGGTCAGATGTTATGTCAAGTGGTCAAGAGATGGCCAAAACCATCCAAATCATCACCACTGGCTGACCGAAGGTCAAGAATCGAGTACAAGGTTCAAACACAAAATGGGCATAGACAATGACTGCCTTTTGTAAGGTATCAATCTTCTGTCGCCATGGCAACGGATGATCATTTTTTTCAGGAGGTGATAATGCTGAAAATTGGTTCACATTATCATCTTTCTCCCTAGGGACACTCTTTGCCACTCCGAGGTGTTCATTCTCACTCCTAATCTGAATTCCACATTTTTTACAGAACATCGCTGCATTGGTTGCACACCATCTATCAATATCTCCCTCGATGTGAAACCGACTCCAACTGCATCACCCCACCATCCCAGCATTCCATAGTTTCTCCCCATCCTGAAGGATCAACTTTTCAATGAACAGCAAGCAACTCATCTCTCTCCCCCCCCCCCCCCATGATAGCTTCACTGGCATGCTCTATTTCTTGTAATTACAACTCTAGATGTGCCGGCGTGATGTATCGATGTGACATAGATAAATTGACGCTGAGCTCCAAAGATGCGGCGCATTCAAGTATTTTTTGAGGGTGCTCAACAGAGACTATGAGAGAAATAGAGCAATGATACACACCGACCTGGACTTTATTTCTAATACGAGACAGCAGAATGTGAAAAACACCACACCCGTTGTCAAATCAATCATTCCAGACATGTAATAACTGGGATGATTTTCATTTGATGTGACAGCTTTTAAGTAAGATAAATGGGTGCACTGTACTAGGTGTGTCTCAAAGGTTAAACTTGTGTGAAAATGAGCACAAATGGGTAAGCTTCAATGCCCACTGCACTCACTAGACATATTACACATTAAAAAAAAGTTGTACTGCCTTTATACCTATAACAATAGAACACACTTGTAACTCTTCGTGTGCCGTGTTTGCATGCCTGACTCAGCCAACGACTTGCCAACTTTGCACATTTCGCTTAAAGATAAAGTCAGGCACAAATGACAGATGGGGAGAAAGATAGAGAGAGGTATAGATATAGGGAGAGATCATACACAGTGTAGATGGAGAGGCCTACAGATACACTACACATTCAAATCAATGGATTTTTTCCGTCTAGTTATTTTTATTGCAACCGATTGACAAATTGCCACACACTGACGTAAATTAGCACCCAATTAATCAGTGTTCACCGCAGTAGCCATCATGATAAAAAATCACGGGCATACATACTAAGGCGGGATTCGAACCTACGGCCTCCTGATCATCGGACAGGCGTCCTATCCACTAGACCACCGAGCTTCCACCCGACAGCTAGTGTTGGTTCTAATTGTTTATAGCATTGCTAATTGTTATAGCATGCAGCGGCTACTGCATATTTATTCAAGTTAGTGAAATTCCTGTACTGAGTTGTTTTTATTGCAACTGACTGACAAATTGCCTGACATTGATGTAAATGATAAGATACACCAAACAAGTAGACATGACTGTTGTGAGAGGGTTTCGTAGACAGATGGACAGATAGATAGACTGATAGATAGATAGATAAACAGATGGATAGATAGACAGATACATTGTAGATAGATAAACAGAAAGATAGATAGATAGATAGATAGATAGATAGATAGATAGATAGATACACATATAGATAAAACAGATTAACAGATAAACAGATAGATAGATAAATAGATAGACAGATACATAGATACATACATACATACATAGTTACATACATACATATATAAATACATACATACATACATACATACATACATACATTCATACATACATACATACATATATACACAGACAGGCAGAGAGAGAGAGAGAGAGAGAGAGAGAGGGAGAGATAGCATCCAGGAGAAAAAATCCTATGAACATGAAGACATGAATTAAATTGACTCGGGGAGAGACTGATGAATGGACAGACAGGTAGGAACAGACAGACAGAATGTAAGAGGAAGACAAAAAGACAGAGATTGATAGATGAATTGATATAAAATATGGTGGATACAAAGCGAGAGAAATGGCAGAAGGTGGTAAGTACAGGCAGGGTGGAAGAAAGAAACGCAGAAACACCATCCTGCTCTCATCAGGGGCAATATTGATTTCCATCGCCTGTGCTCTGATTGGCTCAGGAAATGGGGGAATACCCATTTCCTGTTGTAGACATGGACAGCACCTGCTCATTGAATACTGTGTGTGTGTTTGTTTGTGTGTGTGTGTCTGTGTGTGTCTGTGTGTAGTTTGAGACTGAAGTGCCCGCAAACCCCACTCTACAAAGATACTCTTCAGATAATTCTCTGCGGGCAAAGTCAGTGGTTCATCAGATAAGACCCACATGATGATATCTCTCTAATATTTGCTGGACACTTCACTGTTCTCTGCTTTCCATACCAGGAGCTCACATGATACACGCAAAGTGCTCTTTCAAAGAAATAAGAATAAAATTATGAATATATATAAAGCGTCTAAATACAAAAAAAAAAAAAATCAAAATAATTTGAGAAAGCTCATCATCAAATAGAGACAAATTAAATGTTTTCAATGATACTGCGCTCATTACAGACAAGAAATATTTTTGAAGATGTTATTTAGGCCACCCCCTTTGTTTTTCAGCACTTTCAATCGAAAAAATCTCAAATTATTGAAAATGAATTATGTTGGCTTTTACATGTATATTCTAACTCTTCATACATGTTTTTTGTAAGCATACCTCAAACATGTTCAGGGCAGCTGTTTGCCATGATATATTATTCTAACTGACAATTCTGCAATATTTTAAAGATACCATGTAATAAGGGCAACTTCATAGATAAGTTAAATCACCCAAAGCATCCTTCTTATCCATGTGCCACGAATAATCATTATTCAAATCCCAATTTTAAGTTTTCAAAGAGGACGGGCTGCCATGTGATTAGAAATGAGGTAGCATCCTTATTCTGACGTAAAATGGTGATTGCTGTAATGGACGTGGTTGGATGCAAAATTCAAGCAGAAAGTCAATAGCATTTGGAGGCTTTCCTGAAGATTGAATCACTCTAAATGGGTTGCATCTCCCACAAAGGGCTTGAAACAAATAAATAAAACAACTTACACATTTACGACAGCAATGGCCCTCCCCCCAAAAAAGGAGGAAAAAAAATCATTGCAAACTACGTTCACTCTGAAAATGTGTGTCACACGACACTCCATTAAGTGGGCAAGCCGTCTCATGTTACGCTCATGAATGTGCACGCACGCGTACGCGGGGGAAGAAATTTCACATCGTCGCCCCCTTCGTTCGAGAGCGTGACTCTCCCGCCAACGGTAGCGAGGCATCTCCATGACTCTCGGGGAGCGGCACTTTATACGAGGAAGTAGCCACCCCCATCCCCATTTGCATGGCATCCTGGGAATGTGGAGAGTACTTTCATTTTTTTCTAACCCTTCTATATTTTAAATGTCCTTTTAAAGGACATAAATTACTCAATCCAACAGGTTCACTGCAAACAAGTTCTGAAAAGTGGGATCTCCTTGGAAACAGTGATTCTCTCATTTGCTTTGTAACGTACAAAAATTTCAAGAAATGAAGAATTTTATCGTCTCAAACTGATCCAGTGACAGGACTTCAAGCAAATCAGATTGATCTCACAGAAAATACCATTGTATGTCCAAAAGTAAGTCCTCATAGACAGGCCATGTAGCATTCAGACACATTCTTCCACATCATTCGGCTTTTTGATAGGTGGGTAAAACAGAACTCTGATATGGTTAGAAAGAAAGAAAAATGCTCTGCATCTTAAAGAGGGTACAGTCTTCCCCTGGAAGCCTTCCAGACTCCCCTATAACTACATCTTCTGTCATCAAAAGCAGACTTTATATGAAATAATTACTAAATTCTAAATGGCCTCACAAGTCTCCTACTGAGCTACACACAATTCTTGAAAAAAAAGGTTTCTGTTTTCATGAAGTCACCAAGAAAAGTTTATAAATTATTTTTGCACCACATTTTTGGTTGGTGTTTCAACAACAGAACAATGATAGCATTTCTATGGAAATTGTTGTGAGAACAATATAATCAGTGGCGGGCCCAGACGGGGGCACATCAGGTGTGTGCCCCCCCCCCCCCCCCATTTATTTTTGTTAAAACAGGAACAAAAATAAAATGGAGGGGGGGCACAACCTCCCCTTTAATTTTGTAAAGGCGTCCCACCCCCCACCCTTTATGGAAAGATCCGTCCCTGATAATTGACTACAAAATGAATTTGCTACACATATTTCCTTTTTTTCATATATACTGACGGGAGGAGGGTTTGGGAGTTAATGACAATATCATCTCTTTGAATTTACATTGTACATGACAAGGTTGTAACCAGTTCATTAAATTATTCAGGGAAAAAACACTTAAGCAATATATAAAAAAGAAAAAGGTTCGTATATCATGCTTGATGTTGCTGAAATCTCTGCCCTACTGCTTGAATGGTTATATCGTGTATACTCTATTCAGTAAAATCAACCTGAACATGATAAGCCACTGTCGCTTGAACTGAAACTATAAGATACAGGTGGTACTAGTAAACATCACATGGGCAATCAGCACTCATCCAATTACAGTTTGTTCTTGCTCTCCAGACATTGAAATAAAATGAAAACCAAAAGGTGTAAAAGGCACGTCACAGACTGTGGTTAATCCGCCGGCGTGACGTAGGCAAACAACGATGGCGACAATTAACTGACCCACGAGTTCTCGTTTCCCGCGTCCAGCTATTTCGTGCAATCTACGCTTCCCGTTCATCTGTCCATTGTCCTCTTGTTGCCAGGCAACCAATAATCACCACTAACCACGCAATTCAATCTTCGGGAGCTTGACCATCTGCCGGGGGGGGGGGGGGGGGGGGGGGGGGGGGGGGGGGTGTCCTTACTCGAGTCGAAGGTCAATTGACCAATCAGCAGATGAGCATGTAATGAACGACAGATGCTCACGACGACAAAGTATACAATCCCTGCACACAGGTGTCTTCCAACACATCGAGCAAACACTTGTGGTAGAAAACTTGCCCATGTAACCCTCCAGTGTGCTCAGCAATTATTCTGGAGCGTTATATACAAGCCACATGAGGAGAACTTTTACACAACAGTCACAAAAATGATGAAAAGAAAAACACTTATAAACAGTCACAAAGTTTGAAGTGGGAAATTTAAACTGGCTTGACATTTCCATTCTTTTTTTTTCCGGGTACCCCTGGTAAGGCTGATGCACACCAACTTTATATGCATGATAACGTCAGCTGAGAACCAAAAGGGTGCCACTGTGTTCTAAGATCTGAGTGTAAATAAAAACGAAACAATCCATTCCCATGAAATAAACAAGTTATTTCATCAAGAGGGGGGTAGATTTATAAGCATTGTTCCAAATGCAGGGTAAAAAAGTGCCCTTGTGGTTTAACTTTCAACATTTTTATACTGACAATGAAAATAATTTAAAATTGACATCATAATATAGAGGATATTGAGCTCTTCAATAAGATACCAATAACTCAATAACCTTTTCTCTTTTTGTGTTACTTTTATCCCCTTACATCAAATCTTCTTCACTGACATTTTGAAGCTGAACCAATCCACATAGCAACATCCACTGGATAAACAATGGAACTGTGTTTCTCTGCTGATCATTGGGAGCAATACAAACACAAATTCCTTCATATTTTTTGATAGTGCTCTCTTGCATTTGTTATCAGTTACTTTGATTGTCATGGCTTTCTACACATGAATGGATACATACACTACTAACCTCACAACTGTTGTATGATAGACACCACGCTGCTACGGCACAAAAGTTTGATTCATCAATTCCAGAAGGATCTTTGAGCTCAGTTTAAACAGAGTTGAATTTAATAAAGATGGTCTCCCCATAACCACTCTTGTGAAGCAACCAGCAAGAAGTGGTTTTGTATATACTTTTTATTTGATCACACTCTACATGTATGTCAAAGTGCTCATGCCATACTGTGCCCTACTATTGCGTATCTACACAGCGCACAGACAAGTATCACTTGTAGTGGGAAAAAAAAAAATTGTGTCTAATGGGGAAAATCCCACGGGAGCTAATTGCGTTAGACTCTTGAAGGACATGCAGGCGAAACAAGATGACCCGGTGACCTGTTTTTACCAAAATGGTTCAAAGTGGCTCATATTCGATGTAGCAGTAACAGGAGAGAAAATGATTGCACAAAGCCATAAAACTCACTTTCAGCAATGAAATGTGCATCTTACAATCAAAGAAATGACATTCCTTTGTTTGATACCATACCTTTTCAACCAAACATTTTACTATTTATTCCTCATGTTCAGTCAGGTAGAAAAAAATACAACACAAACAAATCTCTTTTACCTGAGTTCTATTTTGGTCATAGGCCTACTCCATTCTTTGTGTCTATTACTGAACTACTGAAAACCTCTAATATTTCGAAAAATATCACTGATCTTTAAATTGGCAACATAGCTTAGGAGATCAGAGTTTCTGCATCTTACTCAAATTGACAATACTTTCTATTTTTCCCCTGATTTTGTGCAGGCTTGATTCAGAACAGAAAAACTAATGGGGAGAAGAGGATAATTTGTGCATCAAATTCTCCCATGACTTTTTGGGCTAACACATGCAAAACACTATAGGCCTAAAGATCTTTTAATAATCTGGCGCCAGAGTATTTACCAAAATATTTCTATGATCTTGCCAAAATCATCATCATGGAATTTAGTCTCCCATGTCCTCAGCATTAATTGCAAAAAGAGCAGCATAAAGTATGGGTAAATTAGGATTTTCTAGAACTAGCTCATAGGGTTTGTTAACTGGGCTGGGTGGACACTTGGCTTATGTATGCAACATTACTACAAACTCTTCATCTCACAAATGTGGAGTCTTCCTCGCCAAAATGAACATATAATCAAGAAAAAGGAAAATTCACAGTAAAGAGTATCCTTATTTTCAAACCTTACCATACTTTGTGTCGTGTGTCTTTATCTTTATCTTGGTATTGGTGTAAAATCTCCATTATCATGTGCTTGACTTTATTGTGCTATGACATTGGCAGGTGATTGTATCTACATCTGTATGTCTTCACTTGTATTCATTCAAAACACTATTCAATCATCAATCAAAGTGGAATATGTTGATTGACTGATAAAGTAGCTGAGCATCAAAAATAACTGCCTAACTGACCCATTCAATTCAATTTTTTTCAATTCAAATCTTAAACTGATAACTATCTTAATGATAAACCAAGATGAAAATAACTACAATGTATTACATGTATTTGAATAAATAAATCAAAATTAATCATAGGTTGACTTCAAAAGTGCCTGATGCTCTATGACATGTCAGAAAGCATTACCGTGAGTTAAACTGCAACTTGTTTAAGAAGTCTTTACAAGCTTGGTTTCTGCTCCAACAGCACATAAAGTAAATGTACAGGGGCCCGTTTCATAAAATTTGTCATCAGTGACAACTGTCACATTTCTATGACAAATTTGCTTTCAGCCAATCAGCTGCAAGGATTTCAGTAGCTTGTCACATCTATGACAACTTGTCACTGATGACAAGTTTTATAAAACGGGCCCCAGGTCTAGATTTGTCTGTGTGTTCAATTCTATGCAGAAATGTACTGAGTGCAGAGGTCGGGTAGTACACTTACTAGTCAATTGTAAGCATGTGTGACCTCAATGATGGAGCTAATTGCGGTATAATTGTACTTGCGGAGAGCTCCCACCGAGTTTATTGGGCACAGCCAGCTGGGGTGTCTTGTGTGAGCCAGGCAGCAGTTGGTCAACAAAAGACCCTCGTAAAATGAGCAATTATTGAATTAGCTTGATGGATGACAGGGAGTACGTACACTAAAATCAAATCCAATAGATCATGTGTGCTGACGACAGATCTACCATATGTCAATATGTCAAGACAGAATTTTTGCTTGGTAGTCCAATCTTTTAAAACAAATAATGCCTGTATTGTTGAGGAGATGCAGTTGATATGTATTTTTGAGGTGATGCAGCCAATGAGCCCTGTAAAGGGTATTGTTACAGATACGAAACTACACCGCTATCCTTTACCATAAATGTACACTTTGTGGATACCTCTAACATACGCAGTGCCTCACTCCAACATATTCACAGGTAGAGTCGTATCCATTATGTAACGAAGACAAAATCTCTTCAGGGAATGGTACTCTATATAATGAGACATTAGTGATAGCAGAAAAGAAGAAAGAAAGAAAGAAAAAAAGACCCCAAACCGATCTTGCGCACTCGACAATGGGGCTCACCGTGTCTTTGTGCGCCTTATTGCTGAAGTCGAAAACTGGGAGCAGATCCTTGAAGCAGTTGAGGATCTCGTTGTGCTTGGCCATGTCGGTTGCTAGGATACAGCGGATGATGCCCTCCCGCACCTGCTTGAACATCTCGGGACTGAAGTTTTTGAAGATATTGCAGTGGGGCTGGTGGCCGGAGGACAAGAGGGAAAAGAGAGAGGGACGGGGAGGGTGGGAAGGGAGGAAAAAAGGAAGAAGAGAGGAGGAAGAAGTCAGAGTTGAGACAAACAAAGAGAAAGAGAAGGAGAGATGAGGAATGAAAAGAAATCAGGAAGCACACAATGGCAGACAGCAGAAGAAGAAGAATGAGGGAGAAAAGAGAAGACCAGGAAGAACAGAAGAAAGAGAACAGATAGGAGAAGGAGGGACATAAGGTGGGTGGAGGTATGAAAAGAGGAGGAAGAGGAGGAAAATTGGAATGAAGGAAGACAAAAGAAAAAGAGAGAAGACGAGTGAGGAAGGAGGAAAGTGGAGAGAAAGAAAGAGAGAAAGACGAGGAAGAAGAGAGGAAGGGTTTCAAACAGGAGAAAGCAGAAAGAGGAAATGGAGAAGAGAGAGGATGGAGAGAGAAGAGCAGGATAAGGGGAAGCAGGATGGAGGAGGACAGTGGAAGAAGAAGTGATGGAAGAAAGAGGAAAGGATGGTAAGAAAGGATGAGGAATAGGAAGCGGAGGTGGTGTCAAGTGGAGGGGGGGTGGCAAGAGGGAAGGAGGAAGGGGGAAAGAAGAGAGAAGAGCCAGTTATATCACACTTTCCCCATGACAAGTTTGCCTCCCAAAACTTTCTAGAAGCTTCTCTCATTATCCTTTTTTAATGTGCTATTTTCTTTCCTTCCTCTCTGCATTTACTAGCCATTGATGCAGACATTTTCTGATATCTCTCAGTGAGCAGCCTGACAGTGCCTTTCAACCAATAAGGTTTTGCTACAATGTAAGTACTGTCTACCAGCATAATGTTCATTATTATGTTACACTTTCTACATCACTTTTTTTTTCTTTTCTTTTTTTTTTTTTTGGGGGGGGGGGGGTCAAAAGCAAAATTAATTTATACAGTTTGCACAAGCATACAAATAACAATCTCTGACAAATAAAAAGCTACCAATAACAAGATCTCTAATCTTTACGAACATCAAAGGAAAATTTGTTCTGGAATGTTCATCTCTGCCTAGCAACTGACACTCCTACTGAACTTCACATGTGTAAAGAAAGCATGGGACATTAAAAGTGAGCAACCTCTTGATTATCAACATTATCACTACAGGCTCTCCTCTTATCTTCCATTAGGAAAGCATGTGACATTTAAAGTGAACAACCAATTGATTTTCACAATGATTACTACAGGTCCTCCTCTTACCTTCTCAAGGATCTTGAAAGCCACGGAGCAGTGGTGGTTCTCGAGGGGTGAGATGTCGTTATACCTGATGGCAAGCTCCGTCCTCGCATTCACCTGTTGATGGGAAAGGGAGATGGAGACCTCACATTACATTGTGTATTCACACCTCCGAAATAGGTGCATCCTTTTTTTAAAGACTTTCATGGGGTCAGAGTCCGTTGAAATCTAAGATAAGCAGTGAATCCATGAGCCAAGACAGCCCCCCCCCCCCAAAAAAAAAAGCACAGACTTGGCGACATGACAAGTGCCAAAGTCATAATTGTCCTTGGTAACGCATTGAACTGGACATTTGCACAGGCACTAAAAGATGGAGGCATCTTTTAGTTTGTATACTTGGGCCACATGCTGTATCTTAATCAGTATCACCTCTATGATCTTGACAGCCTGAAACCAATGCACTCCAAAGAAGACATACAATTTGTATGCAAAATTCAATTTCATGTACCAACACACTAGGTGTTTGACATGTCGGGCAATAACCTATCCTACCCACATTCAAAATACATTAATTAGCCAAAATGCACTTAGGCCTTGAAAAATTTCACTGCTCTTGGGCCAACTATGCATCTGCTATGCAAACCATGTAGCATATCGTCGCTGGGGCGATAAGACCTCGTATCTACAAAATGTCTAATGTTCAGGAGAGCCAAAAAACATGGCGGCCAAAGCACTGGGGCGAATGGGATAGCCTTTCCTTTGGCATGCCGTGGTGGCTTCATTTTTGGAGTAAGACAGTTGGGATTTGGACAGGACATCACTTAACCCATTATTTGATCAATAATCCAAAAAAAGTCATTTTCACCAAAATTGCAGATACAAGGTCTTATCACCCCAGCGACGATATTGCATTCATGATCATGCACGATTAATAAGATATTGCATAGATTATGTGGTCTCGCTTGTCTGCACATTGGAGTTACATTCCATTAAAAAAAAAACGAACAAACAAAACAAAACTACTAGTTATCCATTTATAGGATTTTAATTTTTGTAATTGTACAACAAGTATCAAGGCAAAAAAGGCTCATGCTCTTTAGTCCCAATATATCTCTTGTACAAGCAGAAAAATTGTGCAGCCCTTCAATTATGCATCACCTCTGGACCGAATGCCAAAGAGTGACAAATTATGCCAACACATTTAACAAACACTCAGCGTTCCAGAGCTGCCGCACATGAAGGATGGAAACTACTCTGATATATTCTATCGGTAAATTTAACATATAATTTTGCTAGGGTATACAAAGGAGATCTCATCTCTGATGCAGCATGGATTTTATATACAAATGCAAGGCCAGCCCCTTGATGTTTCTCTACCACAGCTAATGGATTAACCCGTGTTAGGCCGAGGGGAAATGGCAGAACGGATTGGGTTATGAATTTTTCATGAGATTTTGCCAAAGTTCCTTGCACTAATGGATTATTCCTCACTACAAATCACACACCATGCTTGCAGTCAGGTACAGTAGGTCTCAAGGCTATTCAACCACTGCCTGTCAGTAAAACAAAATATAGGCCCTTCCATCAAGTGTGAGCCTATAAATCAGTGCACGGTCAAAGAGTAAGGGCCAGTAGAACTGGACCGTCAGTGGATGTGTCAGGGAGAATCAGGCAATCATTTAGAGGTGGGTGTGAACAGTTTGTCCTGACAGAAAGACCTAGTACCAATTAACATAAGACATAAAAACTGTTTAAAGGAGACCTCCTGATTATTTTCAGACTTGTACATTTGAACAAGTATAAATTAGCTGTACTGATTATAGAGTTTCAATATGTATAGTGATTGAGATGAAGAATAAGAATATTTTCAAAATTTTAACAAATTGCAATAAACAAGGATGATGACATGGCAGCCTCACCACAAGAATGCATGAGGTTGGGCTCAAGGAAGCAGAACAAAAGAAGAAGGCATGCATAGATTCTACACAGGTGAACTTGTTGAGCAAGCGGTATTGTAATGAAATTACACTACTACATTTCTGAAATATGTGAGCCTCCTATGTCATCGTCATCGTTCAGTGTAATTTCTTCAAAGTATTGGTTTCCCTGCTCAAGGACCACAATAAATGCCACAAATCTATACATAGAACTGTCTATTTATGTATGTACCACACGATGTGAAATCATGAAAATCATCTGTAATGCCCCTTTAAAACATTTCCCCCTCCAGCAGGGGCTCATCATGATACTCTCATGCACATGAATTAGAAGGAGAACCAGTACTGGCAGTCGGGCTGAAGCTCGGTAGTCTAGTGGATAAGACACCTGACTAATAATCGGGAGATCATTGATTCAAGTGCCACCCAAGTATGTATGCCCATGATTGGCTACTACTAAAAACACTGAATACTTCTTGATGAAGGACAATTTGTCAATCAGTTGCAAAAAAAAACAGAACTCCACACAAGAATTCACGAATTTGAATGGACAGAAACTGACCTCAACCATCAAGGAAGTGGGAGGGGAAAAAAAATCTTCACAATTTATTAAACTCTTTGGCCCCAATGACTATAAGCTTCCTAGAAACTATCAGGACTGGTTCCAACACTCCACAGAGGCAAAATTGCTTTTGGCATCACACACCTCTGCTCCAAATACTATGGAATTATGCCTCCCCCCTCTCCCACAAACCAAGAGATACCCCTGCATCATTCCTGAAGAGGGAATTTCCCTCCCCTCCACAGACACCAAACGGTCCACCCACCTGGTACGCATTATTGTAGCCCGGATGATCGAGGTCGTGGCAGATGGCAGACGTAATCATGACTAAACACTCCAAGTCGCCGATGAGTTTGGGCATGTCGACCAGCCAAACGATTCCGTACATCTGGGATGACAAGACAGAGAGTATTAGCAGCAGTGGAAAACAGAAGGTTAATCGCACTGCTGACTATCTTGAAAGGAGGTCTAATCTGGCTAAAGTACAGTATGTCCACAAAAAAAAAAAATTACAATTGGATTTTAGCACTGGTAACTTCCAATATGATTAATCTGTCTGAATGCTATTTCAGGGTCGAAAAATATAACATCTTCTTACCTATATTTTGCAGAAAACCCTATTCAATTTGGTTAGGTGGTCACAGAGAAATGTGAAATGTTGTGAAGCATGTCATGGGTGTGATTTTGCCAGGTTTAGCACCTGGATGCTCTTGGATCTGCATGTTAATGTGTGAACAGAATGGACAGAACGTGGATGGAAGGGATTCCTGACATGCTCTACAAAAATCATAATTTCTCTTTGACCGCTGAAGCAAATATGATGAGGTTTTCTGCAAGACATGGGTAATAAGTTATAGTTTGATAACCTGAAGTTATATTTGGATTGATTCACTATCTTTAAAGTTATCATTGCGGAGGGTCCCGTTGTATTCTTTTTTGGGGTACATATGGTACAGTCTACATGAACCAATAATAAATCAATATGTGATAGAAGGGCAGTTTTGTGGGTGAATGTGTGCATTCACACCTTTTAAACTGTTATTCAAATATGACCTGAATCAAACTACAACACATGCTTACGAATGGTTTATCAACACAAGGGCAGAGATAGCCAGACATACACTGTACAAACATATGAAAAAAAAAATGGAAATGGAAAACTACACTGTACATACTTCTCTGAAGGGTCGAACAAATGGAAACTGTCCAATTTCAAGATTGATTAATTTTTCTTGAAGACAAGAATATACTACCCTAGATATATTTTCTTACCATCTGAGAGACACAAAAGCAATGCTTGAAATTGTGGAATGGAACGTTGTTGTAATGCCGAAACACCTCAAAAAGGAAGTTCTGCAGAATAGGCATCTGGAAAGGAAAACAAAAACAATAAAATTGACTGGTATTTGATTTCACTTCATTTTATTTCATTTCATTTCACTTCACTTAATCTTATTTCATTTCATCTATTTTCTATTTACCACAAAATCATTACACAGTCATAAACACAGCATGGTTATGAATCCAAAATATTTCAAATACATCAGTAAATACAGTAAATTGTTACACATATCACGACGAAGGGAACAAAATTTGAACGAAGTCATATGGAATTTATTTGTGTTGGATTAAACAATGGATAATACAGAGTAGGTACACTGTATATGTGTAGGCTGTTGAAAATGGAGGACCGCTATTAAAAAAAAGCTTTGATCTGGATGTGCTACGTGTGATGAAGTGTGATCTGGATATGTAGTGTTATGTACTCTATACGAAAGCATTAGTTCATCTGCAGCCATTCACCGCAGCAATTTGAAAGAAAAGCATTTGGATTCAAACATGTATTTTTTCATTGTTTATTGCTAGAATCTTAATTTTTTTGTGGCTTTAGAGTCTCATGGCACAGTGTGAAGAATGGTGCAAAAATAAAATTTAATACAGTTTTTGTATGCTACACTGCTATTGCTGCATTCAATCAATCCACAGATATATTTGGGGTAAATCCCACTTTTTAACACATTACAGGCAGCGCTACACTGCTGAAATTGACACAATGATTACTGCTGTGATAATTCCAGCATAATCTGAAATGTCATGCCAACTTGATAATGTGTTTTCTGCCATTATTTTGAAACCACTATACGTCAGCTGTGAATAATGCTACAAAAACCTCTCTTTACTGTTTTCTCTGTATCTACTTTTTCCTTTTTTTTTCTCCTTTTTTTCTTGCCTGACAGATATTTAGCTACAAAAACACTTCTACGAGGGATTTGTCCGAAATGTAATCAAAGCACAAATTATATATCTTACATTGCATACCTGGGCCAAGCATTATGGAAATTCATGCAATGTTCTTTCCTTAATTTTGATAATGATATCTGAGTAGGACAAATGGACAGATGGACAGATGGAAGGATGAATGGACATGATGAAAACATAATGCCTCTAGTACTCTTTGTGGTGGAGGCCTCAAAGCACATCACTTCCAATTCCAACATAACACATAATATAAAAAGACAGTTGCTAAAAGTAACTATCAGCAAATTCAAGTAACGAATACATGAACTTCACATTCATCACAGTTTGCTATTGAGAGAAGTCGGTTTGTACATGAAAAGGATATTGCTTCAGTGTGCACAAAGAGAATCTCCAATCTTATGCACACACCAATCTCACATTTCATCGTTGAATATACGAACGACGTTAACTACAGGGCACGTGCGTAATTACGCACTGGAATGAAGGACAAATGCCATAGAATTACGGCTCATTGTTCGCGAGTGTATCAAGCTCGCTGGCCCTAGGGAAACGCGTGCTTTAGTCCTCCATTTCCTCAGCAGTAACCTTTCCTGCCCAACAATACAAGTCACACCAAAATGGTGTCTGCAACATCACGCCCCCACGAGAACCCAGCCCCGAGATGCTTCCCACAAATGCAGAAAATCCAGTAGACCTCGGGGGGGGGGGGGGGGGGGGGGAATATATCTTCCACATCTTTTGTAATGATTCTTCCTCCCTTCCCACCTTTCCCATGAATTCTTGCCATTCCTTTGTGTATGCCGGCCCCTAGCGAATTTGTGCTCCGTGTCGTTTCATTTCACTGTGGATTTCAGAGCCATAATTCTAGCCAATGATGCCCCTGAAACAGACTTGCAAGAAAAGACGCAAGCAGGGAAGGCCGTGGCATACAGTGTCCCTCAGTGCAGCCACATGAGAGCTGTACGCAAGCCAAAAAGGCAGAGACATCAACTCGTAATCTAGTCTCATGGTACTTCACATTAAAGACCTTCAACACAATTCATCCCTCCCAAGATTTAAACTCCACACTTTCATTTACAGATGCAGTGGGGGGGGGGGGGGACCTTTACTGGCATGTTTAGATATCTCTGATTTTAAATGTTATGTCTATAAAGAGATTGTCCACTTTTTTACCTTGTTGCTGTTCATTTGGCTACTTTAATCCATTTACAACAAGGTGGTGAAACCCCAGTAGAATTTGCGGAGGGCCAATTATGCTCTGTGCGCAATGGAATTACATCGTTATATTACTGGAATATGTGTAATCTCATACGTCATCATCCTTGTTCAACGTGTACCATTATTTGTTTTGGGTTTTTTAGCCTATTGGTTTATCTGCTTAAAGACCACAATGAATTCTACAAATGTATACATGGCATTATCATTTTATGTAATACTGTACAAGATGTGAGATAATCAAATCATTTTCAATTTCCCTTTAATATTTTGGACATCTGAACCAAAAATGACAAAGAAAGCCAGTTGTTCATTGGAGCAGGCAAACTATAGAGCTCGCTACAGACACCACTAAAATTGGCCTACTGATAGCCATAAACCAAATACGACCAGGAGGGCGCCAACTCATTAAAGATGATAAAAAAATAACTCTTGCCAGAATAGCAAGTTCGTGTACCAACAGCCAATCAGGGAGAAGAATTCTTGTCATTCCCACGACAGCAATATCGCCATTCCTGCAAGAGTTGCTATCATAGCAAGTTTTAACGAAATAGCTAGGCTCAGGTCATGCCCCTCCTCCCCCCCCCCCCCCCCAATTCCAGTCCGTCTCCTCACCTCGATGTTGAACTTCGAGATGAAGTCCAGGTCGATGTACATCTGCTGGAGGAGGAGCATCATCTCAGCATCCTCCCACTGCCAGTTGTCGAACGTCGGCTGCCTCAAGTACTCCCTGATGTCGTCAGTCAGCTGCAGGTGTCTGCTGGAGGTGCGCAAAAAACCAGACAGAAATCGCCGGTCAAGACTATTGCCTTCACAAAAACGTGACAAAAGCCCTCTTGCTGCCCCTACCCCACTGATACCACGTCAAGTGCTATCACTGAAATACCGCGTCCAGTGCTATCACTGAAATACCGCACGGTAAAACAAGAAATGTTCGCCACATCATGCAATGTTCACAAATTGCCACTGGCATTCAATGTATTGATAGTGTAGACAAGAAATTTTGCATGCATATTCAATTTTGCAAATTTTGGCTCTCGCTAAATTTGTGACATTGAAATGCATGAGAACATTTCTGGTTGTACAGTACTGTCTAAGCCATTATTTTGTGGGGTTGCTTTTCGCCAATTCACCAACACATGAACTTATTAGCTCTGATCCTAACATGAATGCAAAAATGCACACGTACATTTTTGCTGCGATGGTTACTGTACTCCACGATCGCAAATTTAACCATTAGCAAAATTACCAGGAAGTCCCAATTCATGAAAAATTAAGCTTGTTATTGAAATACAGTATATGCTGTAAACAGTAAATTATAAAATAATACTAATACGATGGTGCTACCTACAATCTGTCATCTACAGGCATTATGCCACCATAATTAGAATACTTTTATCAACAAGATAATTTTACATGAGATGCTGACTTTAATGGAAGTTGTTGAGACACTCAATCATGTGCCAAAACATGATAGAATAATTGTGACTGTGCACCTCAAAACGAACATAAAGTCGCACACACTGATTTTGCGTGAGGACTGAAAATTAGTGAAATGGGTCAACCTAGCCGAACTTGACTTTTTCATATTTTCTGAAAGAGCGGGTCTTCTTTTACATTATGTTAAAATTTGGTATCGTAAAACGGGCAGGAAAGTGTGTTTTTTTAGCAGTTTATCTCGAACATTTTTGGTAGAATAGTGTGATTAGGTGTGTCTTTAGAATCCCCTTTTCATTTCTGAAAAACCTTGTCCACACTCTTCACTTTCAACTCTAATAACTTTTGAAAGGATAGTGCTACTGCTTTGAAAATTGGCATTAATTATGGACAGAATGTGTTAATGAGGCATGCTTAATTTCAGTTTAATCTAATAATCACTTCATTGTTGTTACTCTGGTGGCTTACTTTCTGTTTTTTGTCCCATTCATCGCACAGCCAGCACGATTTGGTAAAGATTAAGCGCTTGAATAGACACTGTACTTGAGAGCCTCTTTTCTCAGTTCACACTTTTCCTGAGTTTGTGCTTTCTTTCCAATATTTAGATAGGTTAGCAGAGTCCATTTGATTTGAGTTATACATCATTTTAAAGCTTAATGTCTGCTCTTTCAGCACATGGTCTTATCTAAAAATTCATGTCTGGCAACTTTTTGTTTGTTTTGAAGTGCAGGGTCACAATTAGCGTTCTTATTAAAGAGGGCAATATTTCCAGATGTTTCACCCCCTACCAAATAAAGAAAACTAATAAAAGTCTGGCAATACATTCACTCAACACTTTCATGACAAATTTCAGAGCGAGACAAATTCTTTGTGGATGGGCACTATGAAGTTTCATGACCTGACTTTAAAGTTTAGTAGAAAATCTGCAAGGGGAAGATGGGGAAAATGCTGACATTCATCATAAACACCAAACATGATTCATCAATCTATATTGAACATCTCAGACTACCAACAATCTTTTTGTAAGGAAGGAAAAGAACTTCTAGATTAAACTTTCCAGGATGAGGAAATTTGCAGAAAGTATTAATTACATGTACATTGACTGTTCGGATTTTCCTCTTGTGCAGAAGAGTGCAAACTACAGTGAACATACAATGATTGAAAAATGAAGCATAATGTCAATTAAGTGACTCAGCATTCATATTGCCTGATAATAGACAGGAATTGCCACAGACCAGACTTCAAGATTCTCTGATGAGCAGAGATTGGTGTCTTAATAAACTATGAGCCGTGGACAGGTGTGTTATAAAACAAAATAATTCAGCAAACATTGACTCTAAGTGGAACGATCTTGATAGCGAATTTTGGTGATCACAATAATATACAAATGATGCACAGGAAAGAGTGCGTTAGTGTAGGAGTGAGCTACGCCTACACTAACGCCACGAAATAATCCTGTGCATCATTTGTTTTATAAAATGGGTCGAAAATTCGAAAACTAACATCATTTTTCAGCGTTTTTCACGTACCTTTGTGGGTCAAGACGTCCAAAGATGTTCGTCCCAAACTTTTACGCACATACTGTCGCACTCGCGGAAGTCCCGCACATACAGTATAAGTATAATGGGGGGTTGGGTTTCCGGACACCCGCATGAAAACTTACTTATTTTACATAGAATATGCACTCTTTACCTTAAAGACTTGATATAGACTCCTCATATAGGCCTACTAGACAACATACTCTGAAAACGGCGTGAGAATTAACCTGCTAAATCGATGGATTTGCTCTTCAAAGTGACTCCATGTACGCGTCCGGTCCGGCCATAACGCTAATTGGTCTACTGTACTGTACAAAGTGTACGTATAGTACAGTATACGTACGTACGCCACATATGTTATGCACAAGGGAAGACAGGCCGGCCGGCCGGCAGCCCGAACTAGAAGTTGTTTACAGGATTGACAGCGCGTACGCGTATGCATGCAATTCATCAAAGGAGCCGCCGCGCGCACAGACGATCGGCAATCTACCATAGGATTACAGGCAGTGCAGTTGTACTGAAGTAAAGGAAGGAGGTGTGTCTCATTTCAGCGCTTCCTATTGGCTACATTCTTGAACCCATTTTATAATACGCTCCAGCATTGTTCTTGTTGCAGTGCTTAAGAAGCTAATACAAGGCATCATCAGCTCAAATTATCCACTTCGGAAAATTTGGCACGGCCTCCGTCACTCTGCACGAGCCGAATTGCATCAATGCCGCCACTCGCTGGCATTTCCCATATACTGATTTAACTACACCGTCTGCAAATGTGAACGCTAGCCCTTTTCATAGATGGGAAGCAAAGACTGAAGAGTTGCCATGCATAGTTCATGCATATCAAAGGATAAATACAACTCCCATTATCAATCACACCCTCCCTGAGACAACAAAAAAAAATGACAACAACAATGCCACATGTATATAACTTTACTCTCTACGAGCTCACATAATCCACGTCATAAAAGTTTCATTACATTGAAGTCACATTTTGAGGCAGCTGATGACCCGTAACCAAGCAACACCCAACATAATCTTTGGCACGAATCACATCGCAATGAAAAAGATGGCCGCCACTGCCGCCGCCGCTCTGAACCCCTGGCATAAACATATGCCTGCTAGTGAGCATATGCCCAAAAAAAAGGCACTCGCAAACTTATTCGGAGTGACGTGTATTTGTAAACAGGACATTAAGCATGGTTAGGCATTAAATTGCTGCATGCATGCAATGTGTTTGACATTAAAGGGAACAGTTTGTAACTCACACCGCCCGGATCTTGCTAAAAATGGAGCATCTGAGAGAGCATTTCTCTATTATTTTGGGAGGCATCTATTGTCTGTCTGTTTGTCTGTCTGTCTCTACCATTTCTTAATTTCAGCTCAGCATGCTATGGTTGTCATCATTAATTACCAAAAATTGACATAATTGCACCAAAAGTAAATGTTCACAATCATTTGTATCTCTGCATATCCTCACCACATGTCCATCTCTCTTAACTGTCATTTCACCACAACCGATTATATAAAGTTCTAAGAGTGAATTAAAGTCCCACCTTTGCCATGAAGATATTTGTCAACATCACCCCAGTATTTGGCATACATTGTGATAATAGCATATCACTTCTTTTGCACTCATCTGATTAACACTTTTTATCCCGAGGGCAATATTTTCACATACAATATCAACAGGATTCAAGGATGTGTAGCTAGTCCTGAGTGGATTAACGGAGCAGTCAGAGCTAAGTGCTGCAACTCACGAGATTTTGCTGAACTTCTCCCAGACTCTCCTCTGCTCGTCCTGAGTCTTCCTGAGCTTTTGTTTGTAGAAAGGCAACTGGTTCTGTGAGCTGGCCACAAACTCCTTGGTAAGACCCAGCCAGCTGAGGTGCTCTACACTCTGTCATACCAAAAGACAAAACAAACAAACAAACAAAACATGAAATGAATGTAGGCCTACATATGAAGAGTTAGATTTGTTCGCATAAACCGATAAGTCCACTTTTTAAGATTTTGAAGTACGGTCTCTGTCATAAAGTACAAAATAATACCTTTTAAATGATATATGGGCCACTACATATAAAGGTACATTTTTGAAATTATCGTCAAAAGAAGCAAAAATTTTCTTATTATTCTCTTTATTTTTCCTGACCTTTAATCGCAAATATCTCCATTTGGACTTATCGGTTTTTGCGAACAAACACTTCATATGAATGAATGAACCAACGAACACATGAATCACACAAAATATGACTGAATGACTGATTGATTGACTGAATAAAGAATTAAGGAACAAAGGCATAACTGAATGAGTGCATAAAGTGGGTGAGAGGTTTAGGTGGCCAATCCAGCTTTGTTAAGCACGGCCCATCGTAACTGTAGCAAAATGTGGAACATCTATAAAATGGCTATTCCTTGTAGTCTCAGCAGCTGGATACACCGCCATTAACTCTGAATGACTTGCTGCAGCAGTGCGTAAGTGATACACTTGCATACATTTCCATCATAAACTAGCAGCAACTAATGTGCACCATTTGGATTATGTGTACACAAAAGAAAAAAAAAATTATTTGTGTGGGGTTTTCTTGTTTTGGTTGTACAAGAACATGACACCAATATCACATGTTCATAGGCGCTTTGATAGTAGAGTTGTTAAAACCTTCAAAATATGTCATAAGTGTCGACATCCCTGTCAAGATTTCCTTAAAGGCATAATTTATCATTTGCAGATGAAACTAAAACCCAACATTAGTGCATTAAAATAGTTCTAAAATGTTAGTCAGGGATAGAAACAACCACTGTTAAAATTTGAATCCATATAATCGATGTTAAGTATTGTTAAATACGCAAAATGAGAACAATAGTTATAATAAGAATGCTTCCAGACTAAACCGTATACAGTTATGGTTTATTGAGAAAAATCCTGATATCTCCTTATATTTTAGGCTTTATTGTGAAAATTTTATATGGTGGGATGTTTTGTGCTATAACAGACCTACACATATGCATCAAATGTGATATCTTTAAAACTTTTGAAATCACTGCTCCCAAAGGTAAACTGGACCTTTAAAGGCATTGTCGTAAGGGACAACGAAATTGATACAAGCTGAACAACGATTGTGTTCATGTTTTCCTGAATGGACTATAAAGTGGGTTTCTAAATAATCAGTACACCAATGTTAACCATCAACCTCCTTCTCCATCTACCCTACACTCCCCCACCCCAACCTTTGACCTTTCACCCTTGGCCTCTCTTTTTCTCCGGATTCCTGTTGAAAAATCAATCCCCTGAGAGTTTTGGAGGCTAAGGAATAGGATGGGATCTCATCAGGCAAGCACCGAAGGGGGACGGATTTTCCTCTGGGCACGGGTAGGGGTAATAAAATATAGATGGGACCACGGATGCGAGAGAAGGAAGTGAATGGAAGATGAGGCTGGAAACGAGGGAGTCGGATATGACACCTGACAACACATGGGGCACAAAGAACAAAAAATAGATGAGGGGTTTTCCCCCCTTTATGTCCGAGGCAGTAGCTGATTTCATGTCCCTTGACACTCGTCTTCACACGTTCGACGCCGATTTGCAAATTGAGTTGGGATGGCCGATGACGGGTGATAAATTGATACCGGACTCGAGCTGAACATGTTATATTCCTAGTAAAAACTCTGGAGTTCAATAAATACAGTACCTTGACAATGTTAGGGTACCGGTCACCTTCACCTTCAGGGCTGCCAATATTCATATATCAAAACTGATGAGGTTCCAAAAGAGCAATCAAGCAGATACTTGTCAGTTTGGTGAATCTCACTAGACAAAAATGATTCCCATATAAGGAAAAGTTTTTATATTCTGTAATAGCAGAGTATCTTATGAGATATCAGAATTTCTCTTGCTGGATTCTTCGGGGAGGGGGAGATAATTGTCCTTGGGTGTTATTATCCTCTGGGGTACTTGTCTTTGAGGCATGCGGGGGGGGGGGGGGGGGGGGGTAATTTTCCTAAGGAACAACTGTCCTTGGGAGTAACTGTTCAGGGGTAGATGTCCTGAGCATAATCATCCAAGGGGTAGTTGTCTGGATGTTAATCCATTGCTTTTGAGGTATGGCATTTCGCTTTGGAGTCACTATATGGCACACCTGTGCTATGGCAGGCATTGAGGTAAACTACCAGAAGGGGCTACGACTGCGGAGACTCTTTCTTTTCCATTTTGATTTGAAAGGGGGGGGGGGGGGGGGAACTAACAACAAATACCCACACTTAATGCACATTCAACAACTTGCATCAACAGGAACTTAGGTGGGCATATTCATATGTTTGTTTGTGTAGGTGTGTAGGTGTATGTGTGTGTGTGTGTGTGTGTGTGTGTATGTGGAGGGGGAGGTGTGTGTGTGTGTGTGTGTGTGTGTGTGTTTGTGTGTGTGTGTGTCTGTGTATGCGTGTGTGTGTGTGTGTAAGCTATGAGAGAAGCTACTGCAGGAAGATGCCTGCTTTACTTGATATTCATGTAGGTTGATGGATATTTTGAATTCAGGTATCATGTAGCTTTTGAATGAACTCTTCTGCACACATCCCTTCCATCCCTTCTCCTTTCTCTTCCAAGCCTCTTCACTTCCTCCCCTTTCTTCTTTTCACTTTTCCTTCCCTCGCCCTCCCCCTCCCTTTCCCATCTCGTTCCCTTCCTCCCCATCCCCTATTCCTTGAGTTCTCTATTCCTTAAGCTCACTATCACAATCTACATTCAGTCCCACATATTTGATTGTTTGTGTGTTATTGTTTTTTTCTTCTCCCTTCCAAGTTCTGCCGTATTTCCCTTGATCATGATCATCCATGACAAGCAAAATGTCAACATCGGTTTATGGTACATCCCTTGGCAACAACAGTGATGTTATCACCTGAAAATTCTGACCTACAAAGTAGGTGTTGATCCAGGAAAAGGAAAAGGAAAAGGAAAATTTGGCCTGAAATATAAAACAAGAAATTTCAAGATATTGTCAGTTTTGGTGACAATGAAGTACCACAGTGTAGAAAAAAATGACAGAGAATGAAATGCTTCTTCTCTAGAGTTCATCTCACTTGTGTGTTAAAGGTGCATGGTCCCGGTGGTTTAGTCAAATGCGTACGCGGGCGCACGGCGCAAGTTTCCTATAGAGACCTACGCCATCGACCCCTCTCTGGCCCTTACGCTGTGGCCCACTTCCCCGAGTCCGAAGAAGTCCGATCCACTGTAGTCAGTGGTCCGATCACAGTTCGGCTCAAGATTCGGCTGATGGGGATGACAGCTTTAGCAAACTTCTTTCGTGATGTCATAATAAACAAGCACATATGCATGCACCCTGGCATTCCTACATACTGCGCGATGCGCAGAGAAGACAACGAAGGCAACGTTACTTAGCAACACCTACGTACTTTACTCTTGATGGCAGCTCAACTTCGGTAATCTTCGTATCGATGCTAACGGTGATCGCCAGTATCATCAACAGCGCCCTCTATACTACCGGGACTATGCACCTTTAAAGGCAGAAACCAATTTCCTACCCAGTCTCTACATCCCCTTTCCTCCACCTGTGTTGTCATGGCAAAAATCCCTCTAAAGATGATTTCTTGGCAACATAATATACAATATGTGACCATGCATCACAAACCAACAAAAATTATACACACAACAAATTTATGTGGGGATTCAAAATAGGTAAAATTGGTCTACCTACTTGTAGTCAATCTTAGAATTTTGTCCATTTTCGGAAAGTAAAGTTCTTCTTCTACATAAGTCTGAAGTTTGGGATCACAAAACGACTGGGAGAATGTCTTTTTTTCACAGTTTTTCTACAACACCTTTTTGGTAGAATAGTGTGATTAGGTATGTCTTTGTGGCCCTTTTCCATTTCTTAAAAGCCCTTTACACACTCTTCACTTTCAACTCAGTCCCATCTTAGCCAATTTGGGGAGAAAAGTGGAAGCAAAATATGTGAAGATTTTTTTTTTTACATCCCCCACCCTCCCTTAGCAAAAAGCTAGACCCACCTCTGGGTTTCTCTACACTTTAGAGGTTTAAAAATGCAAATCACTTCAAAGCTCCTAAGCACTGCATGGCTGTACACACTCAAGGTTGAAATAACAAATACGCAGCCAACACTAAACTAACCTTGAATGCAGTGAAAACTAAACCTTCAGATGTACTCACAGGTGTTAGGACTACCATTTATTAATTAACTTTTCATGGGGGAGGGGGAGAAAAACTGGCTAGATTTTGGGGTGAATTCAATACATGGTTTCTGTTAAACACAGTAGGAAAAATAGTATGCTTTGACAAAAAAAAAAAAAAAGATAAAACTACACAAAGGTTGAAAAATGACAATGGGAAAAAATAATAGAATTGTTCAGATTAACCCTAAAATAGAAAACCTATATCTGAAAAAAGTATTTTTCTTTCTCTCTTGCTTCAAGATATACTTTCAGGGACCATCTCATCATCCCTACTGCACACTCACCTCTAGTTTGTCCCTGAATTCTTCAACTTTATTGCGGAGTTCGTAGACGACGGTGGGAATCTCTCCACCATCAATAAGCACTTTCTTCTCTAAGAGCTCCAACCTGGGCAGGAAATATACAAAATATGCAAAAAGGAAGAAAAAAGAATCATTGAATGAAAGACACAAACTTCCTTGTCTAGAATTTGTTAACATCATCATATGACTGTTAGATAATCAATCACAAACAAGGGAAGTTACAACACCGCATATCATTGGCTGAGGACCAGAAGGACTTTAGCACAATTTCGGAGAGATATTGAGTTATTGGTGTGTTGTAGACCTCAATCTCCTTTACATTATGGTGTCGTTCAAAATTATTTGTACATTCGCTAAAATGTTTAACCCATTGAGGACAGTTTGATTTTGCTACAACACGCATTTCCCATAGATGCTTGCCCGAGTATACTCGGGACTCGTCCTCAACGGGTTAAAATTAAAACCACACGAGTGTTATTTTATCCATTAAATGGAAAAATGCTTATAGATCTACCAACTCTTCATCATGAATACACAGACTTTTTATTTCATGAAAATTTATTGGTTTGTCCTTATTTATGCTCAAATCTTAGAACGTGATCGTACCTTTCTGGTTCTCCACTGATGATATTGTTGTATGTATTAAACTGTTTGAGATGTGATTTATCCCTCTTTGAGTTATACCAATCTTCTTAAGATGTAATCTATTGTCTCTTTGACATACATAATTCATTGAGGGCCACTCAACCATTCTCTTTAGTGCACTCCTATCCTTCCTTGAAATATACCTAATCCCTCTTTGAGACACACCTCCATCATTTTAAAGATATACCCCACCCTTCTTTGAGATAAAATCATCCTTCTTTTGAGATTAAATCCATCCTTCTTTGAGACATATCCCATTTAGATATGCCCAACCCATGTTTTATATGTACCCCATCCATCTTGGAGAGATACCCACACTGAGACATACCCAAACACTCTTCGAGATGTACCCCATCCATCTTGGAGAGATACCCTCACTGAGACATACCCAAGCACTCTTTTGAGGTGTACCCTCTTCCCTCTTGAGTCCTACTCTACCCCTCAGAGAGAATCATCCGTATCCCTCTTTTTGAGATATACTGGACTCCTCTTCACAATGTAGCCTCACTCCTCTTTGAGATGCACTCGACTGGTCCCTCGGATGTGATCATGAACAAGATGAGCCAACAAGTTGATCTCACTAAGATGTGAACTCATTCTGTGGGAGCAATCACTCATCCTGCTCTGTTGTGGACATTCCCATTACGACTTCTCCAGCTAGACTGCATGAGCAAACAGCATCTCATAGAACATCACAAAAAAATGACTTCTGTTCTTCTCCTCCCCCTCCTGTTTTCAAAATGTTGACCCCTAATAAAATTCTCCTCCCATCCTTGCAATACTCCTAAATAATTTTGAAAATATACTCCACTCTTCTCTGAGATGAATCCCATCCCTCTAAGACATATCCCTAGAAGCACACCAAATTCTTCTTTCAGATGTACTCCATCCCTCTGAGACATACCCCTAGAAGCATACCAAATTCTTCTTCGAAATGTACCCCATCCTTCAAAGACATATCCCTTGAGGCACACCAAAATCTTCTTGGAGATGTACTCCATCCCTCTGAGACATACCCCTAGAAGCATACCAAATTCTTCTTTGAAATGTGCCCCATCCTTCAAAGACATATCCCTTGAGGCACACTAAAATCTTCTTTGAGATGTACCCCATCCCTCTGAGACATACCCCTTGAGGCACACCAAATTCTCCTTTGAGATGTACCCCATCCCTCTAAGACATACCCCTAGAAGCACACCACACTCTTCTTTGAGATGTACTCCATCCATCTTGGAGACATACGACTTGAGGCACACCAAATTCTTCTTTGAGATGTGCCCCATCCCTCGGAGACATACCCCTTGAGGCACACCAGAGTCTTCCTTGAGATGCGCCCCATACATCTTGGAGACCTACCCTCATTAAGAAACATCAAACGCTTTTTTTGAGATGTACGCAATCCTTCTTTGGGACATACCCCATGGACACCCATCCTACCCCTCTGAGTACCCAATACATCTTTGAGACATATCTCCATTAACCTGTTGAGGACGGCTTGATTTTGCAACGACAAGCATTTCCTATACACGCTTGCCCGAGTATACTCGAGATTCGTCCTCAACGGGTTAAGACACACCCAACTCGTCTCTGAGATGTACCCCATCTGTCTTTGAGACATACCCCACGGACACCCACCCCTGCCCCTCTTTGAGATATATCTCCCTCCCTCATTAAGATATACTGCATTCCCTCTCCGTAATGTAGCCCTTCTACTCTTTGAGATGCACTCCACCGGTCCCTGAGAAGCGAGAGTTAACGAGATGAGCCAACAAATCCTACTAAGATGTGGACTCATTCAGTCAGAGTCATCACTTATCCTGCTCTCATGTGAACATTCCCATTACGGGAAGCTACCTTCTCCAGCTAAACTGCATAAGCAAACAGGATCTCATGGAACATCACAAACACTAACTTCTGTTCTCCTCCTCCTCTTCTTCTTTCTTAAATATTGACCCAATTTGCAAGGCATTTACACTGAAAAGAGGAATTGATTTACAGAAAAGTAACCATATTCAACAAGGGAAGGAATACAAATGCAAAAGTACTCTAGAATTCCTGTGAGAACTAACACATGAGGAAAAAAAAAATAAAAAATTAAGGACCCCATGACTGTGAATCACTTGAACTTACACTAACCTTGTACACCAAAGCAGTAAAACAGGCCATGTCATTTTTCCTACAGGATTTTGTCTAGCAAAAAGCTCTAAAAATGAAATGTCTTTTACCCATATGACAGACATGACTTCTATAAGTTTCCATTATTTCATTGTTCTTGTTGTTGTTGTTTTGTTTGAAATGGGTGAATGAGATATCCTTGATATCTTGTTTCTTTGTGTTTGTGTTTTTTGTTGTTTTTTTTTTGTTGCTGTTTTTTTGGGGGGGAGCTCACAATACACCCATAGGACAAGGAATGTTTAATATTAAAGTGAGGTCAGCACCACATGGCAAAAAGAATACTCTCATAACTCTTAACAGAATGCCACGTTTTCTAACTCGTCAACATTCAAATGAAAGAAACTCTCTTTGCAACTTCCTACAAAATGCGTGACCTTGATTTTATCATCTCTTTCACGACCCGACAGATGTTACATTTGATTTATTTGTTAACCAAACATTCCCCATAAATCTCAGCCTAGGTACACTTTACTTAGAAGCAGTAGTGAAAAAGTTAACCTTGTGTGTGCTTCGAGTGCTGATTGACACAGAAAACTCCACTGCATTGAACATACTGTCCAAGTCCCTGGTACCGAAAGGTTTAAAGCCTATCCAGATAACATTTTGAGTAAACCACATGTGACACCCTGGTTCCGGCCTACCCTCTTCCCCTTCCTCCTCCACCCCATCCCCATCCCCCTCCACCATCAATACCACCGTCACCACCACCACTACCACAACAACAACCAACCTGTCTTCTGACACATGTTCCTCCAAAGGAACAACATCCCCACCCCCATCCCCCCTTTCTCCTCCACCTTTGAAAAGATGTATCGATCCATCTGGCATTGTTGATGTAAATTGAGCCGAACAGATTGATCTTTTCAGCGCATGTTTGCAAAACAGTCACAGCCATGTGGACAGGTCTATGCATATGATATCTTCCTTTTTTTTTCCCATTTGATGCCGATTGATGGGAAATGACATTCCCTCTTTCCACCTGCTGCCCTAGCTGCAGGGGAAAAAAAAATCCTTCATGTCAAGGAAATGAAGGATGAAGATAACATTTTATCTGATTTATGGCAAGGCTAATAGAGGAAAGGAGAGAGTGAGATGGAGAGAGATAGCTGCTTCCACTTTTCCTGTCAAAACCAAATGTTGTCAAGATCAAACAGCGCAAACGACTAATGCAAATCTGCAATGTCAAGTTCAATGCTATGCACTTCTAAGCAGACATGCCTCGCATCATGATATTTCCTGTTCTACTATCTCACAATATTGACTGGCTCCACAAGTTTCAGTGTGATTGTCCCGCCATGTGGAATGTTTCCCACCCAAGGATTGGTTTAGGTGATCGATCTTTGGTGCGTACTTGACTGCAAACATGGGAGGCATTAGTGTCTAAGTTTTGTGTTGGTACGACTTGCATTCTGGAATAACACTGTAAAGAGATGTCATATACTTAGAAGATTTGTGAATCAAAGCAAAGTCAACATAAAAGAAATTTGTACCTTGAGCCTTTCCTTTTCATTTCTCACATTTTCTTACATCCCTCTGAATGTATCAATTCATACCTATAGAGACACACATTGTCATGCGCCAAAAGAACCATGTGGACACTCACTATTCAAGGAAGATGTGCCCAGAAGAACACAAACACTGGTGTGGCCCATAAGGATAACATGCACCTTGCATGCAATCACGTCGTTCTTCCGGGATTACAACGATATAACATATGATGATATGAAATAGTGCATAGAAATCTGAGATCAGAAATTTTACATCTGTGATGCCTTGCAAAGATGGCATTTCTTTATCAACTTTTCTCATGGAGGTAGTTCTGTCACCTTCAGTGTGTGTGTGTGTGTGTTTTGTCAGTCATGAACATCCACTAGTCAAGATGTGAAGGGAGTTGAAGAGGTAGGTGACAGGGCTACCAATCCGTACCCACTGAGGTTGGGGAGAATCCAAGATTCAAACAGGAAGATGATCATGTGGTGGTTGCATCTCAATAGTCCAAACTAATTTCCCAAACCAAAATCTAAATCTAAATTCTCACAGCAGTAAATGGGGAGACATTTACTTCTTTCTCTTTTTAGGGGGATTCTGGCAGACTCGGGGATGGGATCTTCTGATTGCTATACCCATCAAAGAAAGTAATTTCTCAGATAACATACAGTCAGACAGCAGAAACAAACCAAAAATTGCTACAGAGAGAATTTTAATCAATCATAGAATAGCCAAATGTCATGGACACATAATGTGTGTCCCTGTCATTGTATTAGTATACCAAGGTTTTCACTATATAGGAGACTACACCTGTCCTTCTATAATTACCCCCCCTCTCTCTCTCTCTCTCTCTCTCCCTCTCTGTCACTGTCCGATTGTTCAGGGTCCATGCTACAGCCCATTTTTAGAACAGAATGAGAAAGAATTTGAGATACACATAGTTTACAGAAATAAAACAGGGGGAGAGAAACAAAACGGGGAGAGGGGGAAAGAGGGAGAGAGGAAGAGAGTAGGAGATGGAAACAGACAAGTGCTAAAAAAATGTAAGAGATAGAGAGAGACATACAGACAGACAGACAGACAGACAGACAGACAGAGAGTGTGTGGAAGAGAGAGGGAGAGATTGAGAGATAAGAGCTAGGGATGTTTCACAAAGAAAATAAGTCAATCTTCAAATTTAAGTTTCACTTAGAATTTTGGTATGCAACTGGTTTTCCTGCTTAGTTCAATCAGCTCTTTCATCATTCACTTTAAATTGTTAATGATATTTACAGAAAAAGAAAATTGTCATTTATTTCATCTCGTCCATTGATGGCTGCATGAAAAAAAAAAAGTCTCCCAAAATTTCATTCTCATTAGAAAGTTAGAATAACATTGAAGACACTACAATAATCTGAAGCTGATCTTTACGTTAACGATCCACGCATAGTTTTTACGTGAAACGTACTTCTGAACACGGAGAAAAATTATCAGCCAGACGAGAGAAGAAAATAGGGCACAGGAGGGAGAGAGAGAGAGAGAAGAAAAAATGAAGATGACGGGGGTTGACTGTCATCTTTATAATGACAGGAGATAGAAAACAGATATAACTGAAAGAGAGAGATGGAGAGAGAGAGATTAAGAAAGAAGGAGACAGAGAAAACCCTTGGCCTATCAAAAAGAAAACTTCCAAGAGAGAAAAGGGAAAGAAAGAGGAGAGAGAGTGGGAGAAGAGAGAGTAAGAGAATGAAAGAAAGAGAGGGACGGGGGAGGAATAACTGACAGATTCAGGGCTAACAGGGAAGAAGTGCAGACATGCCATCGGACCATGGAATAGATGAGACACACACAGTGCTGTAAAGAAGAGCGGAGAGCAATAACGTGACAATAACAATCATAAAAGCTAGACAGATAGACTATCGGAAGAGTGACAATAACAATCATTAAAGGCAGACAGATATATAGAGAATGGGAGCAAAGAAACTGGAAGATTTGATGAAGACAGAAAGACAGAGGATGAGAGATGAAGATTGGGCAAAGAGATACGAAGAAAAGGCAGAGAAGATATACAAGGCTGCCTCTTGTGACTTAATTCCAGATTTACGAGCTGGGGGAGGGCGGAGGAGGGGAACTTTCAAACAAATTATCTCAGAGTTACTGCTTTGATGATGTAAGAATTGAGTCTTCACTGCCTATCTGCTTCCCAGAGAGTCTGGTCTTCTTAAATTGGTTCAACTCGACAATAATTTAAAGAGGAAGGAAAGTATTTCACCAGGAGGAGCTAGATCAGTCCAGGTGATGCCTCTTTGGATGTGTGACCGTAGACACATAGTCATTAACCTGTCACCAGACAAAACATTGTGAGTTCCAGCGGCATTTATACAATTAAAGTGTATCTGTACTTAAAAATTAAATTTTCTGACATTGTAGTGTATCATATTGGTTAGATCCTTTAGAAATTTGAGAGTGTGAGGTTTCTCCCATACAGAGATACTGAATTAAAATCATCAGTCCCCAAATGGCTAAAATTGAATACAATAAAATGGGATCACCAGCAAAGGCTGACCTTCTTAACCCGTTGAGGACGAGTCCCGAGTATACTCGGGCAAGTGTTTATGGGAAATGTGTGTCGTAGCAAAATCTGTCCGTCCTCAATGGGTTAACTCTATTAGTCAGATTGGGAACATTTCTATGTACTGTAGAATATTGATAGCATACATTGAACAGAGAAAACTTCATTTTTTTCAATGAAAAGTACACATTCCCTCTTCTTGATAGAGACATATATCAAGGGTAATACAATTTCCTCCTGTTTTCAGACAGAGGTAAGCCAAGTGCTTTTTCATTACACTAGAAAAGTAAAGATATGTTGAATTCTCTTTATATATCATTCATACAGTTGTCTATCCACGATTTCACAAAATATTGTAGTCTCCTCATCCAGCAATGGCTGCACTGAAACTTACAACAACAACAAAAAAACCTCATAACTTTTGAACTGATTGTCTATTTTTTCATTAAACGCCACTGATGTGTTCTACTTTATTATATTGCTGCATTCACTCAATCCACATACAGTGTCTATACAGTTTAATTTCATTCTCCTTCAAAATGGTGATCCTGATAGGTTAATGGGTGAAGTCTTTTTCATGGGCTACTGCATCACTGTAGATAATTGTTTCTCATTAATCTTTGCCATTTCCAAGGCAATGACATAATGTTGATGTCATTGCAGCCAGCTGAATACAAACAGCTACCAATTAGGAATATTCACACTGCTAAACTCTCTAAAAAAAAAATCGAGTGAAAATATTCACTCTTTAAGGAGTGAATACAAAAAAGAGTAAATTTTGAGTGAATTTTGAGTAAAAATGTTCATTTTCACTCTTTTTAGAGTGACCTCAGGGATCACTCCAAAATCTTCGAGTGATCCCTGAGGTCACTCCAAAACGAGTGAAAATGAACATTTTCACTCAAAATTCACTCCAATTTCACTCTAAATTCACTCTTTTTTTGTATTCACTCCTTCAAGAGTGAATATTTTAACTCGATTTTTTTTTTAGAGAGAAGCATTCTCTATTTCCTTGTTCATTATTGGGGGGGGGGGATAAATTGTAATTTCATTTGATAGATGATGAACTATACATCAAACATATGCCTCTCTGGTCTATCAACCTATGACAGAAAAATGCTAAGGAAAGGGGAGGGGAGGAAGGAGAGGGGGTTCTTAAAGATGTGGAAAAGTTGAGTAGACATCGAAGCAATATCATACAAAATCACATGACTGTTACTGCATTTCTTGTATCAAAGACAGAGAAAAAAAGAAGAAGACGGAAGGACAGAACTGGACAAGGTGGAACAACTACAGTCTTGGTGACAGACCCTTTAAATCTTCTCCCATCATTTCATCTGCAGCATACACTTAGATTTTTGCTTAGTCAAGGAACGGAAGAAGAATACATAGAGACTAAAACTCAGTGCAAAAAGAAAGAATTCAGAATTTACAAAAAAAAATCAATACAAAGAAATAACAGGAAAACATAAAGGCAAGGGACAAAGATCACATAAGTGTAAGTATCATGTATTGCACTGAAAGAGGAGATAGCAGGGGCATTTAACCTAATGGGCTCGGTGAACAAGGCACGGAAATTATTCCCGATCAAAGCGACGGGGATTAACGGACGAGCGGTTCCTTTGTGACAGCGCAGCTCTCTCATTATCGTAATGGAAATGCCTATTGAATAGGAACAGTCCGTCCCTAATGAGATTTGGTTGCAAGAGTAAGTAGAGTTTACAGTCGTTGATGTTTCAATTTAATTCGGAACATAAGCGCATCCTGCTATCATGCTGTACCCCCATACTATCATGCACTTGGAAAACCAGGGGGGAAGTTATCCTAAAGTTCTCAAGATGACTTGTAAAAGAAGACACAGCTAGCTAGAGAGATAGAAAAAAATGCATAGTACAAGACACACAGTAGGTTCACATTCATGGACATCATGATTAAAACATTATATTTTTCCTAATAACTGCAGCAGCAAAACTCTTTGAACGCTACCCAATCCTGCAAACGAATACCCTTTACAAAGTGATGTCTCAGGTTATTGTTTCAGTTTTGTCTCTTTCTTCCTTACTTTCTAATCTACTATTGGGAAACTGCCAATGTTGTTTTGCACACTCCTCCAAAATAATACCGTGCCCAATTTCATTGAATCCAAATATTTCCACTGTCTATAACTCGACACCAAGCTGCTTATCATACAACTCAACATTAATTTTCAAACTGTTCTCTTCTTCAGGCCCTTTTTTTTTTCTCCATCACATACTTTAATAAAACTAAATATATAGTCAGGTATTTATCATGCTCACTCCATACCTGTCAACTTTGGAATTCATAAGATAGGAATAGATAGGGGGAATATTGCAAATACAGGGATATTACACAGGAAATTTAAATAAATATGACACTACAAGGCTGTATTGAGCTTCTACTCTCTAGAAACATTAACCCGTTGAGGACGGGCTGATTTTGCTACAACACGCATTTCCCATAGACACTTGACCGAGTATACTCGGGACTCGTCCTCAAAGGGTTAATTATGAATATTCCTTTCAGATAAGGATAGTTGGCATGAACGGCATTTACCACCCCCTCAAAAGTGCACACCTAAACTGTTCTGAAATTTTTTCTCAGAATCATTTCACAAAGTTGCTGCCAGGCAACAAATGATAAAGAAATGCAAGAGACAGAACAATCAACAGATAAATTCTGATATCAATTAAAACAATTCTGCAACCGTCTTACTTTAAACTTTAATATTCTTTTATCTCTACCTTTGTTTGCTTGTTTGTTTGTGTATGTGTGTGTGTTTGTGTGTGTGTTTGTGTGTATGTTTGCTCTTGGGGGTGGGGATTTTATGAAATATTCAATGGCTCAGAAATAAACAGGCAAAGTTTTCCATACAGGCAATCCAGAATAAAACTACAAATAAACAAATCAAAGCTTAACTTCAAAACTAACCTACACATCACTTTTTCCTGCTTTTTCAGTCAGCCATTTACCAATAAATCGCTGCGATGTCAACGATCAATGTACAAATTTGTACCTACATATGTAGCTTTCCACCGTTACTCAAAGCTTGATCTCCGGAAAGGACACAAACTGCATACGGCGTCAGCTTTGGATACGACTGCAAATGGTATGACCTCGTCCAATCTGGGGCACAAACAAACGTGTAGCTCCACAGACCAACACCTGCATGCAGCCCTCGGGGTTGCTTTCGTGTTCACTGCTAGCTCTACTGCAAATCATGTTAATCCCAGGGTCAAAGGTACTAACTTAATGTGTTTTCGAGTAGTCATTAAATTACGGCACCTAATATGTGTCATGCATAAACTGGACTATTCCTGCAGGGTCTAAATTCTAATGCTTTTTTATGATTTCTTGAAAATGTTGTTGCGGTGACATACTATGGTAAGCTCCATAGCATATGTTTCATTCAGTAAGGACTACTATTAAAGTTAATGTCCTTTCAAGCATTCATGAGAATATTACACCATATTATGCTCTGACCAAACTGAAGAGAAGCAATGTAATTACTTCATTATATTGGCAAGCTCTTACAAAAATGTTGAGTGAATATGCAACCTCATTCTGTGGGCCATCCTGCATGGACTACAAACTTGCATAGATTTAAACACTTTTGTAAAAGAGTGTCATTCAATATTAAGCCACAATATACTCTAAAGTAAATATAGCAAGAGCTTTAACCTTCATGTTTTAAAGCTTCCTTGAAGGTTTAATGCTGGCAGTAACCTGCTGTTTGGGAATTATCCTGCAAATATCTCTCACGGGGGGGGGGGGGGGGGGGGGGGGGGGGCAGTTCTAGATCACTTGTTTTATCACTGTATTTGAAAGTAGTTCATCAAAATTGGCCCCATGGGAAACAAACTGATGACAAAAATTGTGTGTAATTTTCACACCTTATTAATCTTACATCTAGTCATAGATTCCACACTGTTGATCTCATTATTCTCTAAAGATATAATAATATATTTCACACTGTCAGCTTCAGTATTCTTAGACTTACAGTGTAGTCATAGATTCCACACTGTTAGACTCATGTTTCTTACATTTAGTCGCAGATTAATCAGACAGGCTCCCGATTCCTTTCTTGGGGTGCACGAATCACGAAAACTTACAAAATTTCAAAAACTCTACAACACGGTTTGTCAACTTCTAAAGACAGATCTCTTGTCTGCCACAGATGTAACCACGTTTGCCCTTTTTATTCCACTAACTAGGCTAATATACGACACGAGGTATTACTGCATGACATTCTCATTTGTTCTGTTCCCCGGGGCAGGAAACTTCGAAGTAATGTGGTCAATAACTGCAAATGTCTTTTTATCCTCAATCCTAATAACAAAGGAGAGTGTCTCGAGTGTAGCCACTGAGGGGCAGGAACTGAAAACTGAGGAAAAATCAAATGAAGATTGTTGCGACGTGGGATTGAGTTTGGCATTGTAATGCGATACGTCACGCAGGAAAGCACTCAATTTCAACCCTGTGTGCTCGAGACAAACGCCGCCCATGATGAAAGGGGAATGCTACGCAAACACGCCTGCCGCGGTATCGCGGACGGCGACAACGCCGAAGCAAACATAGGGGCTCCTTCAAATCTGTCGTGTCATCGCTGGTACGCCTTTTCGAAAATCCCGAGAAGCGAACCCTGTTTGGATTCCATACCAACATATATATATATATATATATACATATCCCTAAACCAAATCAAAACCCTCGCGGCACAGAAAATGTATCTCGCTAATATTGAACATGTGTCTCCTTACTCGGAGCTGGGATACTGTTTCTGCTGCATTTAATCGGGATAACATTAGTCTGCTGGCGTGGAGAGGAAAAATCCAATCACTTTCGCTTTCGGAAAAGTGTCAATGCACGTGTGAATGATTCCCACGTCACATGACTCTGCATATTTCTTTCAATGCAGGCACTTCTGGTCACTGTAACATCAACCCACTGAATATATAAACCAGGTGAAGATTGCAGAAAATCTGTGGGGATGTTATGATTCGAAGGGAGGGGTTAATCAATCAAATCATACTGGCGATGAAGGGTTAATGGATGATTGATGCAAAACTCTTCAACACAAATAATACACTTATAAATTCCCATATTATTAACTTCATTGAAATTCAAATCTAAAAAGCTGTACCTTTTTAAACATCTGGACTATATTCCTGCAGTATATAGAGTCGGTATTAAACACATTTAGCTTTGGAACACTTGAAAAATAGTCCCTAAAAGAAATTTGCTTGATTGAGCAACAAAGGTACTGTAGACAGGTCTCAGTTGAGGATCTTATCATAAACAAGGTCAGGAATGATATTCTCACTGTGATATTGATTTTATATTGTGCTTTAAAATATTAAAGCCACAACCAGATGGCAGCAACATACCCTTAAAAAAAGCAATTAACTCTAGCTATCCAATATCTCACTGCAAAGATATTGGCAGACAATCTATCATTGTAATGAGAATGACAATAATATTTCAGCCTATGTAACATCACAAGCCCCCCCCCCCAAAAAAAAATAATAATAATAATAATAATGATAATAAATAAATGAATAAGCAGTGATACCACATATTCCACTAAAATAGACATAAACTTCAAGCAAAAAACAAAAAACAAAACACACACACACATAAACAAACAAACAAAAAACAATAAAATGCATCAAGAATGGCTCCTACACACACATTACATTTTGTTATCTCAGTTACTGGTTACGGAGTTAAGGTATAGTTAAAGAAATGCTGTCAGATATGGTGGCTGGCCCTTGTAGAGCTCAACAATGACTGTTTTCGCTGGTGGCCCATTTGGGCCGATAAAATTTTTAAAATTCTGAAATTTGGTGGCCCCAAAAATATATGTAGTGGCCCAAAATAAAGGCAGGAGTAACAATCCATTTGGAACCTTAGTTGCCCCATCAGAACACAAACAAACACGACACAAGATAAAACATGAATGAGACTTACCTCGACTCCATTTTCTGAATGTCGAAGCCAAGCTGTTTTGCTACACTTCCTGCATGTATACATATAAATAAAAAAACGAACATTTTACCACTGGGAAATATACACATTTCTGTTTCATTTTGTTTGTTTCACTCATAAAAGTAAAACGGGCATTTCTAACAAACAGGCAAATCCACACAGCTAAAACTTGTCACATTTTTTTTTTTGCACAAAAATCCAACTTATGTTTCATTACATATCAAGCCTCTAACTTTCTACCAAGTATACATTAGTATTGTCTAAACAAAAATACACAGACGTGTGTCAAAAAAAAGTACAAATACACTACACACCAACTAAAGATTTACAACTGGAGAGTTTTGTTAAATCTTATCTTTTTAATGTATACAACAAAAGTTCCTACCAAATCTATTTTGTTTCAAACTGTATCTTTATCTATGCTTTATCTTGCATATTATCACATTATAATTCAAAGCCCTTTTGTCACTCTGTTTTATAGAGTTTAAAGGCTCCGGATTTGATCTGTATTTATGTTCAGTAACAATTCTCTTCTGAACAATCAACCAAAACAAACAAAAAGGGGGGGGAATCAAAATTTTGCTTCATGATGAAAACAGCCCCAGACCAAAGATATTACAGATGAACGGATTGACATGTTTGTGCCAAACAATCAAGGTGTGCTGAGTTATTACAATGTGCGATATAAACCTTGGCTTGATCTCTAAGCTCTGTTTGTGTGTATTGAGAGGGAAGGGTCATTTGTTCTGGATTCAAGGGACTTCTTGTAACTAACATAAATCCAGGGGATCAATTTCTTCCCCCCCCCACCCCATATACACATAAATACAATCATCAAACTGAATCTAAACATGTCACAAAACATCTTGGTCTTAGGGTACAAGTATATGTATGTTACTTAACAGCTAGTTCCTTAAACATGTGACTACAAATTAAAACACAGTTTTGGTATGCCTGTAGAAACTGTCAAGTTTTGCTCTGGAATGGACACATACACTGTATGCAAGAGAAATGTGTGAAATAAACCTGTGAAAACACACAATTTCAAATGGGAGATGAGAAAGAGGCAAAATATTACCCCCCCTTCCCCCCCCCCCCCCCCCCCCCTTCCCCCCTCCCTTCCCCCCCCCCCAAAAAAAAAAGGTATGCCAAAAATATTGTAGTCTCAGAGCACCGCTGATTCATTATTGTTACATCTTGTTTCTTACTGCTTTTATACAAATCAGTCCATAGCATTATCTATCAATCTTCTGTATGAGATTGAATCACTTATGCTTTAGGTCAGAAATACTTACTGTATCTAATACTTAAGGCACTATCAAACATCACATAACATTCTATCTAGCCATTTCTGAACGGGGATGACGCAAGATCATTTACTCAGTGATTACTTCATGTACCACAATCAAAACTATTGTGCACTATGGATATATCCAATACACATCAAAGCAACACATTATCCTGGCCCACGGCATCAACTTGACAATCTTCTTTGAAGACCCTTTTGATATTATTGCAAATTAATTCCAAATGGAGAAAAATGTATGTTGGAACTCTTCCAAAATATGTTTTACTTTTAAAGGGACTGTACAGTACTGGTTGAGGTGGGGATTCAAGTTTCTAACATTCCTAAGTGAGATAATGAGAAACCTCTTATAAAATATGAAAGAGCATGTGATTTTAAGAAGGATTCAACGTTTATTTGATGAAAATTGGTTTTCAAATGGCTGAGATATCCCAAAAAGTGATAATAATAAAAGGCGACAGGCCATGCCTTTTCTTAGGATCTCTTTGTTTCACCTTGTTTTTGGATATCTCAGCCATTTCAAAACCAATTTTCATCTATTAAACTTTGATACCCCTTAGAATTGCATGCTCTTTGACATCTCATAGAGTGGTTTCTGAATATCCTGCAAAACGTTAAAAGCTAAATCCTCACCTCAACCAGACCTGTACACACCCTTTAATGGACAAGTTCACCTTGATATACATGTGGATTAAGTGAATGCAGCAACATCAGTGAAAGTGTGACAAAAATTGGACAACCCTTTCCAAAATTATGATTTCTTTTGTGTTTAATTTCTGCATAGTCATGGCTGGATTAGGAGACTACTACAGTTTATGATGTCACATACATATAATGAAAATATAACAAGAATCCACAAAATGTCACTTTTTTAAGTACACAGTCCCTCAACTTGTTAGTGATGTATGTTAAGGGCAATATTATTCCCCTCCCTTCTGAAAGAGGCAAGTCAAGTGCTCTTTTGTTAAGCAAGAAAAGTGAAACTATGCTGAATTTTCTTTACATTTTCTGTACATTGTTCTACTCATGTGACATCACAAGCTGTGATAGTCTTCTCACCCACAATTCACAATCCACAACTATATTAAAGGTACTGTTTACCATTGGGAGCAGTGAATTTAAAAAAAAGTTCGAGTTTATAAAGCACATTTGATGCGTATTTGTAGGTCAGTTGTATCACAAAACACTCTACCAAATAAAATAAAAAAATGCAATAAAGCCTGAAATATAAGGAGATATCACTATTTTCTTAATAAACAATACGTAGATAGTTTATTCTGGAAACAATTTTATTATAACAATTGTTCACATTTTGCATATTGAACAATACTTAACACTGCTCATACTGATTAACATTTTTGCACTGGTTCTTTCTATCCCTAACTCACATTTTAGAACTATTTTGAAGCACTAAGCTAGGTTTTTGTTTCATCTGCAAATGGTGAATAATGCCTTTAATGTGAACTTGTTCTTTAAGGAATGCAACAGGTGGTGGTGACGGCAGAGTAAGAGGTAGTACTAGTAGGAGAAGTAGTGTTAGCAGAATGAAGCACTCACACAATTATTACAGGAATACTTTCAGAATCACCCTCTTCCTACATCCTTCTTTTCCCCCACACAAAATGATTTCAAATATCTACTTTAGATATAAAGTTAGTCACTGGGGGTGCTCAAATCAACAATTACAACAAACATAACGATGTGAATATGAAACACGTGGAAGATTCTTTTCTGTGGTGGTAGTTGGAGTGGTAGTTACAGGTGTAGTAGGAATGATAGTAATGACAGAAGTAATAGTATTGAAAGGAGAATATTCTTAATTTGCATTATAGTGACAGCACTCAAAGAAGTAAACATAGAATATTAACAAAACATGGACTAGTGGTGGTTACTGAGTAGGGCAAGAATTAAAACCAGGGCCCCGTTTTATCAAAAGACAAAATCTATTTCAAATTTCCTTACCACACAGGCTGCCATACACTTACAGTTGAAATCAACTATACCGGGTGTCCCAAAAAGAGCGGAACGTTGGATTTTCAGTACCTTGCGTTCTAAAAGTGAAATATTTTTTGATATCATCAGAAAGAGTATCTTCCACAGAATACAATGATACCAAAATCATTAAATTTGGTTGAGTACTTTTTATTCTACACCAATTTCTGTAAATGCAGTCATTTGCAAATTTTGCTGGATTTTAGCGACTTATGACATAATAATTTGGGTGCGACACGCGTTCCATACAGTGAATATTGTATAAGCTCGTTGATCCATGTCAACAAAAGATACAGCTTTCACATTGGGCGCGCACACACACAGACACACACACAAGCACTGTTTTTTTTTTCCTGGCCCGCACCCATTGTGAAAGCTGTATCTTTTGTTGACATGTTGGATCACCGAGCTTTTATACGGAATATTCACCGTATGGATCGCGTGTCGTGCCCAAATTATTATCTCATAATTTGAAAATGGCTGCATTTACATAAATTGACCTAGAATAAAAAGTACTGAATCAAGATTAATGATTTTGGCATCATTGTCTTCTGCGGAAGATGCTCTTTCTAATGATGTCCAAAAATATATCACTTTTAGAACACAAGGTACTTAAAATCCACTGTTCCACTTTTTTTGGGACACCCGGTATAATCAATTCCACCTCTTCATAAAACAGGGCCCAGATATGGTAGGGCAGTGTAGTTATCATGGCTGTGATAGATTAACCTGTAGTGTTTGTGTGGTGTTAGTGTGGTGTATACAATGTCACAAATGATTACAAAGCCATCAGCTTTTAACATGCAGTCAAGAGTTAGGAAAAGTAGGTATTCAGAATAAAGCAGGTTGATTCAAAACATCATAGATGTACATGCCTTGTAAGCATGTGAGAAATTTGAAATTTCAAATATTCCTAGACTCTGAACTTAGAGTGCAATCATTTTTACTTGTCAAACTTTTGATTTCTCATAGATAGATGTCAATTTTCATTCCTTTTGCTTTAAATGTATCATCATTCTTCTGCAGTTAATGTCTTGGGTTTGAAAGGGTAATACCATGGAGAAAGGTCAGAAATATGAGACTGAAAAATAAATAATAACAAATGGACTACAAGCATCAGTTGTAAAGAACATTGGAAGCAGGGTGTGACAGTCGAAAGACGGGAGGCTTTGGTGTTGGAAAAAAATCGGTGCCGGTGGGACACGGGGAGCCGCGGCGACTCGTGGAAGAATTGAAAGGAGGCGGTGAGGGAGTCCATCGACTTACTCATACCATCACAGTATGCTGCGACTACTTCGAGTTTGTAGCGAGAGTCCGGAGTGTTCTCCTCCAGTGTGGGTGATATATTGACCAGGTTTCCCTTCTGGTTGTACAACTTGAGGATGTCGTTCGGCCCCGCCTCTGCCGCAGACCGAAATACATCTGGAAGAGAGGAGAGAGAGGAAAGATGTGAAGTTACAGAGCATTATCAAAACAAGCATGCATATCATTGTAAAAAAAAGAGAGAGAGAGAGAAAGAAATGAACACTTTATAAATTCATCACAATTCATTTCAAATAATTCAGTACACCGCCATCCCTAAAAAAAACCCAAAGTTCTCAAGGCATCATTGGTGGCCAGGTCACCTCAAAAAGATATTATAGAATCCTTGATTTTGATTTGATTTGATTCGATTGAGAGGTATTTGATTAAAATCATCCATCGCAGCTTGCAGGCTGAATTGCGGACATTTTTTTTAATGAAACTAGTTGTGTTGCGTTATTTGCTGCAATCACATGTAGTAAGAGAGTCATTTCTTGAAATGCATTCCCTAAATATTCATTATTTCCATTAGAAATTTTGCAGCCTTCTGATCAGAAGGCTAACAGTACGCCATATGGGCAGTTGATCTCGATTTGCAAAGTTTAATGGCAAGTGTTACCCCGTTGAAGACTAGTCCTGAGTATTCTCGGGCAGGGATGCATGGGAAATAAAAATGCATGTTTTAGGAAAATCCGTCCATCTTCCAATGGGTAAAGATGCTGACATGACCTTTGCGTTCCATATGCCACAGACATTGATTCTTTGATTAAATGCAGTCTCTCATATTTATTCCCTTCATTAACTTCATAAAAGTCAGTTCTTAAGTCTCGGTATGGCTAGAAGTTAAGATGTGAAAAAATGCAATAGACTTGAGATTAAATTGACAAAAACTGTGGATATTACTTGAATATAACATTTTTGAAAAGTCCCACCTGGCATGCAAGCCCATGCATTAATACACACAACTCACAGGAACTCATACACCCACAATCCTTAACAAAACAAACTCTTATGAACTGCATTGCTCCTCCCACGTCTTTCCGTGAAAGTGATGATCTGATTTTTGCCTCAAGCAAAATCTTTGACACCCCCACATGATACCATTACAGAGAAAACAAGCTGAAAGGTGACACAATACCAGTAAAAACTTTAACTACAACTTCTGGAAACTGTTTTACTAACATGTGAACTAAATCAAGCCAAACAATGAACCCAAAGTTGTAACAGATTCAGATCAGATCTAGTTGGAAAGGAAACATATACATTTGAGATGTATTCTATATAATGTGCTCAAGATATTGCAGCTCCCAAGTGGCTCAGTGAAACATTTCCTAAATTCTAAGGACTGATTGATCCCAAAATTGTTCCTAAGATCAGTTAAATTGGACTTAGGATTGGTTTAGAGCCTAGTGAAACAGGCCTCTGCTCTCTCCTCATGTCCACAAACCATCACAATACTGAGTTGTGCATTTGGCACCTCCCCCCTCCCCCACCAAGAAAAAACACAAAAACAAACACAAAAAAGTGACTCTGAATTTGATATGTTACACGGATGTGAACCCTTCCACTACAACTTAACTCAAGTTGTAGGAAGAACTACTCTGCTCAATACAACATTATGCAAAAGTCAGATTTTTGTCTGCATAACGCTTTGATATCACAACAACAACAACAACAAAGTCAACATTACCCCTGGTGGGTCGTCTCCTATTACTTATCATGACCTCAATGTTTCAACCCTTTCCAGAGAAAGAAAAAAGAGTGAAGGAGAAAAGAATTCTACAAGAAGCCGCAGCCGGGGCCAAATGGAATGTCTAATGAACTCTGAGTTATCAGCAGTGACGGATGCAAAAGATGACTTTTGCATCTACATTTTGTTGCTCCTCTTTTGTCTGACAGTAATGAAAATATTCTTTTCTTTTCATTTAATTAATTCCATCATAGAAATAACTCCATGATAAGAGGGGTTCCTCGAAACTTAAACTGTCACATTAGCATGACATCCTAAACCTTTGATACATTTCCGCACAGTAACCTTTCGGTGGCCTGGAGTTCATTTGTTCTCTTCTTCGCCAAAGTGACACTAGTGAAACTGTGAATATTCCAGAAGTGACATATTTATTCCAACGTTCACAGGTGACGTTAGAGCACAGATCTTACTTATTATTGGCCTGTTTCAAAATATTGGAGAAAAAAAACACCTAAAAATACTTCTCAATATGGAATGTATCCCACAGCAGATACAATGTACATGTGGTGATACTACACTGCACTAAACGATTTAGAGTAAAATTATTGACTATGGAAATAATAGCATAATTTGGATGAGAAAAGTGAACTTTTAAAGAAGCACCTTGGAAACTGTTATGAGTGATTTATGCTACAATCATATTTGACTGGCTGGAGGTGAGAAAGACACCATAATATTGAAATCCTTACAAGGGCAATATACTTTTTTATGTCTCCTCCCCCCACGATTCACGCCAAGCAATACCATTATCAGCATTTACAGATACCTGAATTACATACTCAATTTTTTCATCCAAGTCTTAATTGCTTTCAAATAAATGGTAACCTGGAATTGCTGGCACCAACATAAAACACACAGTACGCTTGGTAATCACACGTGTTTTATGTAGTAAGGTGGTAGAATAGCGTTCATGTTTAGCAATTTGTCTGCACATTCTACACATGACAAGGACATTTCTTGTGTCAAAAAAAAGAGTAAAGCTTGTCGAGTACATTAAAAAAAAAAGAGTATAATGGCAGTATCTTGGGGGGTGGTGGATGATATACACCAAACCACTACTCAAGTTTTCTCCTTCCTTTTTTCCCTTTCGCTTCACGTTCAGTTTTCTGTTGACATCGAGATTTGAACATCTCATACTGATGCTCCTAGGGTGAACGTTTCTATCAGGTTTTCCCTCATGCCTGTCCACACAATGTGCAAACAGTTTGTGTGTGTTTGATCGTGACTATGTACGCACTTGTTTCTGTGTGTGCATCAGCTTCTATTGAGAGAGAAAGAATGACCAAAACAAGAAAAAAAAAGAAAAGAAAGGAAACCCCCGAGCGAAAACATTCCCCCTGGTCTGTATCTCTCTGTGTCTTTCTACCCTGCTTTGGCAAATAACGCAATCGAAAACTCCTGCGCTGTTCCTATACGGATACATACAGTTTTTACTCCCTCGTTCAGGGTAAAATGACTCACCTTGGATGAACGGGGAAACTTCAAAGCAAGTTTCCTCCCCATATTTGTTTGTGCACGCATGTGTGTATGTACAAGTTGTGCGCGTATTTGTTTGTGCGTGCTTGTGCACTACAAAGAGCGTACATGACTCGGAGTGTATTTGCTTGCCGACGACGCACGTGGACAAGCAGCGGTCTTGTCACACTCGCAGATGACCAGCAAGATACAGGCCTCGGGCACTGTTCACATCTGGAGCAAACTTCTGCTCACATCGCAATGGAACCCCTCTCCCTCAGTCTGAATGCCAAAGCTTCAAGAAGCCAATTTCCAACAACATCTCATCTTTCAAGTGCATGTTAGCTGGCAGTTACTGCGGAAAAATGCTCTGGTGTATTCATCTGCTGAGGATTGACAACAAAACTTTCTTGCCCCATGTCAAGATTTGGAAGTTGAGTCAATCAGGGACAGCAACCTCCCAAACATACAAGACTTCTGAGATTCACAAGTATCAGAGCTTCAGTACTGGCATTTTAAGACCTTTTGTTTTTTTAGGGACTTTTAATATTAGGTGTGTACGTGAGACTTCCTCAAAAAAAAAGAAGAAGAAGAAGAAAAGTTGGTTACTTTGTAACCGACTTCCCGTCCTCTTGGACAGAAGCCTTGGCCTGTACACAGGAGTAGTTCTTCCTCCGCAAACAGCACCGGGCTGCATGAGTATGCGTGTGTACGTGTTTTCTCCCCACAGGCTTGGGGGCGATGATAAGTGCCAAAGAATAACAATTATACTGCGGGACAAGTGGCAAGTGAAGGAGGTTTCGTCCTGGGAAATCACTGCAGCTGTTTTCATATCAAATTACACGGATTCCCTTGTTACGGGTTGCCCGTGTTTACTCACAGTTCTCTCTCGCGTGTGAGTTTGATGAATGCAATCAGCGGAGAAACTCTCCAACGTATATCTCCGCACTTTCATTCACAGCCACTCCGGTTAAGTCATTGTTGCAAAAAGCGATGAGTTACTATTTTTGATTTTCTTTTCTTCTTGGTTTGTGATTGTTCTAGTTGATGCAATGGGTATATTCATCCAAACACACATCTTGTGACTGGAGGCGCACGACGTGTTTTTCGCTTGTTTTCTAACTATTTTTTTTTTCTCGAAAGTTTATCTGCATTATTAAAGTTATTGAGCGCTTGTGGTTGTACAGACTATGCAAAAGATATAAATGTATCAAAAGCTTGTTGACTAATCAAACATTGGGGGAATAACTCCTTTGGCTGTGAACTAACATTAGGCTAACCTTGTAAACTGAAGTGCCCCAGTAACAGAAGAGATGTCTGCTGGAAGAAGACCCCCAAAAAAACCCAGATTTCACATTTTTACTTTTGACTTTCACTCAGAATTCAATGTTTCATGAATAAAAAAAAAAGAAACTAAGAAAGGATGCAATGAGCGCCATCACTTGGGTAAGCTCTGCTGCTGCTATCAAAGTCACCTGTAAAAAAAAAAAAAAAAAATCAAGAACCTTGTAAACATAATACCTTTATATTATGTTTTCGCCACAAGGAAGCATATCACTTGCAGGGTGTCCACACGGACTCTCTTAACATCACTTCTGTTACAGTACCACCAAAAATCTTAGGCGATGTAGTTGCTGACGGTACTGACGAGGATTTAGGGCCGGGGAAAGGGATCAGCTAGAAACGGAATCCGCTCAGTTGGTTGCAGGCGATCATCCAGACTCTGATGGGGGTATATACGGGCCCCGGACATGGCGTCACGTATCGCTCTGGTCAAGTCCTTCTTCATCTTGTTTCTTTTTCTTTCTTCTTTGCCCATCTTTTTTTTTTTATTGGGGGGGGGGCAGGGAGAGCCGTAAAGAGAGCTGGGAGGCAGGCGGTGTCCAAATGTCATGTCCCGCTTAAGTGGAATGTGGGTGTATGGTTACCACAACACGTCTGCGCATTTACTTTTTCTCCCCTTAACACACTCTTGTTGCAATATCCTCTCACTTCAAGTTTGGCCAACCCTTTTTTTTCTGTCCTTTTGGTAGTCATCCAAGCACGGCTGCTGAGTATAAGCATGTCCCCTTTATTTTCATCATCCTCAAGTGTGCTAGAGTACTCCCCATCTCTCCCGCGCTCCCCATATCTCTCTCTCTCTCTCTCTCTCCTTCTTCAAAAAGCTGATAAACATATATGATATATTTCAATTCATTTGATATCTTTCTCTCATTCCTATTCTCCCTAAATCATATTACATGATCACTAAAACACCTTTTCCCTACTTCCTTGGGGTTTTTTTCAATTATAAATACAAATTACATTTTTCTCACTACTTTTAATATGTTTGACGGTTGTTTTGTGTGTGTGTGTGTGTGTGTGTGTGTGTGTGTGTGTGTGTGTTTGTGTGTGACTCTCTTTTTATCTCTACCCTTCTTTGTATCACCATTCATTATTACACATTTTCTATCATTGGTTTGTTTCTATTTATTTCAACCTCCTGTGTACGTTCATCATATTGTCAATTTACACTATAACTAGTACACTATTTCTCTCTAGTTTCTTTGTATTTACACTTGAAGTACAATCATTCTATCTCTATTCAACTATTTCATATCTTATCCTCTCTAATGATCTCTGGTTCTTTGTGACTTTCTTCATTTTTCCAGCAAGTCATTAGTTTACATATTCCAAGTGATTTACTTTGATCTTCGTTTTCATCATCATTACAGTCTCTCTCTCTCTCTCTCTCTTTCTCCCTCTCTCTATCCTTCTGTCTTCCAATTCCTCATTTGATTATCATCATCATCATCACCATCACCACCACCACCACCATCATCATCATCATCATCATCACCATCACCATCACCATCACCATCAACATCACCATCACCACTACCATCATCATCATCACCATCACCATCACCATTACCATCATCATCATCATCATAATTACCATTCTCTCTCACTCTGTCTTTTTATTACTATTTCTTTGTATTCGTCCCCCTCTCTTGCTCTCTCCCTCTCCTTCTCTATCTAGTATTCTTTGTATTTCCCCAGATTTCTCTCTTAAGACCTTTCTACATGTATCTCATTTTCTCTCTATTATATCTTGATATCTCATTTCTTCTCTCTATATATATCTATTTATCTATCTATCTATCACTCTTTGTATTTCCCAAGGTTTCTGCCTTAAGATCTTTCTATCTCATTTTCTCTCTCTCTCTCTCTCTCTCTCTCTCTCTCTCTCTCTCTATATATATATATATATATATATATATGTGTATATCACTACCTCATTTTCTCTCTCTCTATATATATATATATATACATATATCTTTCTCTCTCTTTCTCTATCTATCTGTATATCTATCTATCTATCTATCTATCTATCACCCTCTATCACTCTTTCATCTCAAGTACTGTGATTTCTCATTTATCACTCTCTCTTTAGTGGAGGGCCTCTTCACCTTGCAAGCTGCTCTTCAACCACCTTGGATTGGACACGCACTCGACCCCAACCTTATATTACACCATCATCATCCTTATACCTCCTCCAAACTCCCCCTCCCCCATCCCCCATTCCCAACCTCCACCCCAACTCCATCTCCCTTCTCATCCTCAGACTCTCCTTAATTACTTTCAAGGCACGTCATTTCGCCCGCAGCGCCCCCCGGCCCGGCTCCCAGCAATACCCAGTGAATTAGCAACCAATAACGTCCTGTTCAAACAAGCCCTGATTCCCACCCTGCCTATATTAGTGGAGTATAAAGGGCACCGCACACACACACCCACACATGCACACGCACACACACACAAGCACCCCTTCGAGTACTGGAGGCACCTCGCTGACAGTGCAACATTCCTATCTTCATCTCACAGGACACTCGTATAGGTAGAAATGGCACTTCAGAGCCTGGCACTGACTTGGCAAGAAATCTCTTTCAAATGCAATATACATGTACAACAATGCTCAAAACATGATGTGCATGCAGCAAAAGCTTCCAGACTGCAATAACTATGCTCCATTAACCAAGACTCATGATGATCACATTTTGTGTGTGTGTGTGTGTGTGTGTGTGTGTGTGTGTGTGTGTGTGTGTGTGTGTGTGTGTGTGTGTGCATGTGTGTGTGTTTTGCTGTTGATTATACAAATTTCAAAAAAAATACTTTCACCTACATAATAATATTCAATCATTTCTAGTATGAAGGTGTAAAGCATATCATCTATCCAGTCCATCTTTCTAATAATTTGTTGAAGATGACCATGGGTATGCTTATCATGCAAAATTCACAGACAGAAAAGCAGAATACACGTGAATAGAAATTGACATAGTAAATAACATGAATAGTTTTTCTGTCATAGGCCACTACAACTTGAATATTATAAAACTTTCTCTTAAAATGTCCATCAAAGTGAACAGACTTGCAACTGGCCTAGTTTACATGAATAACACAAATATAGACACAATATCCAGGACAGCAAGTTTATTTTGTTTTTGTTAGTCTTTTTTGTCACTCATTCAACAATCACAGAGAACATTTTTCCCAGACTTTAATGACTCTCACTGATTTAGTGCTATTTGAGTATTTACTGTGTACCGAGTAATAATTGCTATTATACAACACCTATCTAGAATGTAGCTCCCCGATTGGTCGATTGCCCATCACGTGACATTTAGTGAAAGGTATCATTGCACGCTCTGGTTGTCTCAGCAGTGCAATTTTGTTTCACCAAAATGTTCCATTGCACGCGCTCTGATGTCACAATAAACAAACATGTGCCGCGCGCACTCAACAATTACAAGCGCGCTTACAAGCATGTACTTTTGTAACTCATTTTTGTTTACAACTTTGTTTTGCATACGTATGTACACATGTACATACTCGGTGACTGTGACTGTGAGGCTACTCATTCGTCTTTCACGGAAAATGGTTGCCATTTCTGTGCTAAATTCAAGAATCTGTGAGTACCAAATCTGTAGACGTTCGAGGAGTTGTATAAAACAAATAGTGTATGATCTTTACTCGTGCAATGGAACCAGATTTCGCACTCGGTGAAAGATGAGGCGCACTTCAACTCGGCTTCGCCTCATTGAATAGAGCGCCTCTATCTTTCACCTGGTGCGAAATCCTGTGCCATTGCACTTGTGACCATTCACTATTTGTATATTGAAAGGAAGAATGTTTAATTGACAGCCAAAAGAGTACCTGTAATAATTCATTTTGACACATCGTTGAAAAGCCATTACAAAAAGTGTTATGTTTCTGGTTACCTTGCATTCCTTCCATTTAGTTCTGCACAGAAAAGCTTTTACACTTGTCTAGAAGACAATAGGATGGGACCCCAGTTTGCATCAAGTTGAGTACCAAGAAACCATACTTACAGAGCTAAAAAAACACTTATCTTTATATATCTAAAGCATATCTTTTTATCTATTTTCTCTTTGGAACAACACCGTTTTTGAATACCACACCCTAACTGAAGTTTCATAGAATCACGCAATCGAGGAATGAGAGTGGAGGAACTTGCGTAGAGTGCACCCCCTTCTGCCGTGGTGCTTGTCTTGAATGCTCCCCGCCCGCAGATTTCACTTTGATTGCCTCAGCTCATCACACCTTATCAAATAAGAAATTGGGTGTTCCAGGGGCGCAAGAACTGGGGGGGGGAGGGGAGGGGTAAGGGGAGGATTAAAGTAAAGAGTGAGAAGAGAAGGAGAGGGCGAGAAAAGAAAACACCCCGCCGCTCTGTAAATGTCAACCCGTCTTTATTGCAAAAGACGCGGTCTGAAAGATATTGTCGGATGTTGTCAGGGGCAAGTAATTCTTCTTCTTTTCTCTCTCTCCCTCTCTCTCTCTCTCTTTCTTGTTGTTTGTCCCACGAGAAAGTGCAAAGGCATCGGGGGGAGGTTCAGAAAAGTTCGCCCTCCCCGGAGGTATCCTTTTTTTTGACAAGCATGACATTCGTTCTTCTGTCGATCGTCTCCGTGTCACTTCATACCCTGGATTACAACACCTGCTCAGGTCAATACCTCTTCATTGTTCCTGTTAAATTCATGATGTAATCATACGCACAGTTGCCCATTACTTTTGGTAGCAACTGGGACAGCACTGTAAATATGGCCACTTTGTGTCAAGAAAAGTCATCGGATTAGACTGAACTACTGACAATTCAAATGCAATAAGATCTTATCCCAAAATCTGGGTGATATCATTACTTAAGACTTGCGTATATTGTTGACTAAATTTTGGTGTACTGAGTTATTATAGGTCCTGTTTACTATTGGGAGCAGTAATTTAAAAAAATGTTTGAGATATCACATTTGATGCATATGTGTAGGTCAGTTGTATCATGAAACATCCTTCCAAATAAAAATTTTGCAATAAAGCCTAAAATATAAGGAGATATCACTATTTTTCCCAATAAACCATAACTGTAGACGGTTTAGTCTGGAAACATTTTTATTATAACTATTGTTCACATTTTGTATATTTAACAACACTGAACATTGATTATACAGATTCAAATTCTTACATTGTTTGTTTCTATCCCTAACTCACATTTTAGAACTATTTTGAAGCACTAATGCTAGGTTTTTGTTTCATCTACAAATGGTAAATTATGCTTTAACAGTTAAGTTAGTAACTTGAATTATTTCCCACATTTTCTCATACAAAAAATATAAAAACAAAACAAAACAAATTAAGCCATTACGGGTTCTTAACAAAACAGATATGTCCCGGGTTTACAAACATTGATTTTTATAGAGTGTATTCATTCATATTTCTTTTTTCATTCATGCACCACAACACGTGACCACAATTTTCTATGCCCTGACTGTTACTAGTCACTCAGGGTAAACCACAAGGGTATTAAAGTATCATTCATCCCTGCTACAGTGTGTCTATGGAATGGGCCTCTCCTTCAATGGGCTGGCGCCATGCTCTTTGCAAGAAGTGGAGTGGGATCTTTTACGGGTGTGAGTTGTCACTCTCCATGCATGCTCCACATGGGACCTTCCTTTTATGCCCCGTGTGAGGGATGGAGCATTTTGTATTTTTGTTTCACGTCTTTATTTTTGTCCTTCGAAAGAGGGGAAGATATTGCTGTGTACAAAGAATTTACTTTGTCTTACTCTTCCGATTAATCCTTTTGGTGCTAGTGTGTACAATGCTATAGGGTCTCCTGTGCCAATCGGCGCTCAAAGCATGTAAGGGTTAAATAAGCTATCAAACTCTTGTAGACATCTAAAAATGATGGAAAAACAATAGCAACAACAATAGCAGCAATCTGGAAGCCACAATCCGCTCTGGCCTCGGCCTCTTATCAGCGATCTTCGGAAATTAATTATTGAGGTCTCGTGTCCCGTTCGAACGGCTCGAATTCTGATGCTCGACATCGCAAGCTCCAAGCCGTGCACAATCGATTTTGGTCAACCCGCTCAGGCATGCCTCTGCGACCTGATCGTTAATCTTGGCCAAAGTTAATATCCCTCCCGCGCACTCTTTATCACCTACAATCTGGAAACCGGGCAAAGAGCCGCCCTTAATCAGGCTTCGGGGCGGGAGGAGGCGGGGGTAATAGCGCGAGATGCTGCTTAACAGGGGGCCAAGCAGGAAATGTCATCTGTCCAAGCACTTGTGTGCCGGTCAAGGCCGCCAAACCAGATGACCAATGACCTGTCAACGTTACGACCACGCTGCCCGCACAGGCTTGAGATGCAATTTTGCATAATCCTCCAGAGAAAATCACAAAATTTAAGCAATACTGCACTAGCAGCATCCAGCATTACACACTAAACTCTTCCTCTCTTCTCTGAGAAACCTCCCCCGCATAGAGAACTCCCCCCCCCCCCCCCCCAAGCATATTTTTTTTTTTTTTTTTGGGGGGGGGGGATATTTGAAAGGTAAGGCATTACATAACAAACCTGAAGTTTCTCCAATCTTTCACCTCCATGCTAAGTCTACTTCCCTGGATGCGGGAAATCCAACTTCCAGAATCATCAGACCTTTTAGGGGCAGTCTGATCACATTACAGAGCACGTCGAGATGCGGTTGCCATGGCGATGAAACACCATGGATAATGCTGTCATCTCAAATCTCATTGCCTCTGAGAGGTCAGACCAACTTTGTACTCAGCGAGTGCACCATGCACCAGGGATGCAGCAAAACAAAATTGCTACCTTCTTTCAACAATGGTCAACTGTTCCTCCTTGGGTCTTTTACCCCTTCTTTGATTGGAGAAATTCCGGGAGAAGGTGGATAATATAAAAAGCAATTCACAAATATCCCCAAGATTGTGCCCCTTGTTCAGCAATGTACACGTAGTTTTTCTGCATTCTGTTTCTCGGCTTGCTTCTTTTTCTTCTATCTACACCCAGAAGACTAGTCCATCGATGACACAGGTTACACTGTGAACTTGGGCACAAAGAAGCAAAGGTAATAACACCAACAACACCAAAAACATAGTTTTCAAAACTTTGCATTGGTTTTGAGATGACTTCACCAAAATCTCAGAGTAACATCCGAGCAAACTTGGTGGGGGGGGGGGGACCCTTTCTCAATTGACTTGAAACATTACACAGTGGCAATAATACCTTTTCCACTGGATATACCAACAAGATACAAAGAGCAGGAAGGAAGACATCATATCGTGGGAGATGACCAATTACAATGACTTCACACCCAGAGATAATGCCATTTTTATTTTGGAAGGATTAAAATGCAGAGAATTAAAATGAAACAAAATCTATTTGAATCTGCAGAGTTCATTTCCTCTCAATGACAAAATCAAAAAAGGGCAAATACGTGCGTTAAATTCCACATGGCATTGGAAAAAGTTGGGGCTTTTTCGTATGATGAAATTCAAATGTATTTTAATAACTACCTAAATACGCAATAAGAGAAGGTACTTGTAACTAAGACTTCGTACTAGTTTTCAAACAAAACAAAAAAGTGAACAATTGATAGCCATTCAATATGCATGCAATCTTTGGTATTCCAGTTCAAGTAATGAATGTCTAGTCATACTGTCTGCTCTGTGCATCGGATTGTGACAGGAATGGTGCTACTAATGGCAAATCTTTCAAGCAAAGCTTTTAGAGCATTCTGTACACATTACATGCGATGACAAGCATGAGCGGGTACATACAAAACATTCCCTCCAAAGGCTCTGAAATGCTGTTGAAGAAGATTGTAAGTCTCTGCAAAAAACTGTAGGAACATGCAAATGCCCTGAAACAAATATTTCAAGACCTGCAGTTGAACATTTTGCATACAATCCCATACAACAAGTCTTGATCGTGATCAATTATATCATGTGAGTCAATCAAAGTACATCAGAGTAACACATATCTTCAACGTGAATTTTTCCATGGTAACCATTTTTGCAGATAAACATGCAAATGTTCTTCCAAAAGAAAGAATATTGCCACAAATGTTCTTCAAGAGGGAATACCACATATTTTCTTCCAGAGGGAATAAATTACAAATGGTCTGCCATCATATCACATGACGATGTTTAAGCCTATTGCTGCCTGGCATATGGAAGGGTAGTGACATGGCTCAGTTGGTAGGGCGTCTGCCTCCAGATCCAAGGGTACCAGGTTCGATTCCCGCGTCTCACAGAGCCATGTTGTGTGCAAAGCATTCTGTCCCCTCTAAGTAGTAGGAGGCAAAAACACTCTGTCCCTCGGATGAGACATATAGAGGTCCCCTGTGTGAGTTAAGCATGACTCATGCACATAAAAGATCCCACTTCATTCATCCTTCACAAAGAGCGGGGTGCGAACTCGGTAAAGTAGTCCCCCGACCCCTCAAACATAAGAAACGAATGACTGATGCTGACCGCTCATGGTTCACCCCAGGTGACTAGCAAAAGTCGGCAAACAGTATCAAATAGACACATTGTGCCATACGCTTGAATGAACAATGAACATATTGTACGTGAGAGTGTACGTGAGAGTGTGTGTAATAGTGGAATGAGAGTTAGAAAAGAGAGAGAGAGAGAGAAAGAAAGAAAGAGAGAGAGAGAAAAGAGAGAGAGGGGGAGAAAGAGGGGGAGAGATGTGCAATTATCAGATGCTATTTTCGTATATACAATGCACATATGTAATGCGAATCATTGATTGACTGATTTGATGTAATACGCTGTGTATAGATTGAATGTATTCTGATATGGGAGTTTATGTACCGTAAAGTTCCATGTATAAGATGCACTATTTTTTCGTCGGAAAACGTTGAAAATCGGGGGTGCATCGTATACACGGGTACAGTCGAATCACGGGAAAAAATCTGTCATGTACACCCAAGTTTATAAGGCCAACTTGGGGCCATGTATGCCCATCGACGTTTGGAAGGTAAGCAATCACTAAAACTTACGGATAAAAGAGCGATCTTTCAATCTGGACACACATAAAAACTGCAAATACGAGATAAACTTACATCGGCCTTGTGCAGGAACGATGTATCAATCTGGCCATAGACAACAGCTGTAACACGTAACAGCACTGCTGTATGCTACTGATGTCAGTCTACCAGGCTACCAACAGCCAACCTAGTAGCTGGAATACGCAATGTACAGGTATCATTACTAAATTACCGATACCGTAAAACTTATCAATGTACTAGTATCAATATGGCCATAGACAAAAGCTGTAAAATACGGAGTAGGATCGACACTTTGTCACCGTAAATATGAACGATGTGTGAAGCATGCATGCATATCCATGTCGTTCGTTTGCTCTTCATTTCACGAGTGCAAGGCCAGCTAGGATAGCATAGCTACACTGTAGCTAGCTAGCTAGTTACTAGTAGCTAGCAAGCCTTTGGCAAAGGCAGCAGCTGCAGAGAGGCTTTTGCAATGGACTCGCGTGCACACAGCGATCGGATCGAAGCGCGCTTGCCCGTTGCGCGCTGTGTGTGCAAGTCCATTGCTCTCTGTGTGCGTGTGCTGAAATTATAGCGAGCTGCCTTTTGCAAAAGGCTAGCACTGTGCATACAAGCATGGTACAAGAGACACACGTTACTGGTAACAGTGCATGAGTGTAATTACCGTAGCACCGTACGTCTTGCCGTATGATCCCTCTGCTACACTTATTGATGTTTTTCTTATTTTTCGTAATGAACCTTCCAGTCTGACATGTGTCAATATGCGAGACACCCTCTGCTATGTATGACAGCAAAGATCGTACTGTACACTCATGAGTACGATATGCATGACACATGTACCACGATTGAAAGGCGAAACAATAGCAAGTGAGTACCGAGACAAGTCTCGCATTTTGCGTCTTCCATATATTTTGTTGATGGCCGATGAATACCGTTAAAAGAAAATATAAAAGGAAACGAAAAATAGAGCAAATACACGCTGCATTCTAGGGAAATTTTGAGCTGAAATAATATGTATGACACACGCAGTATTTGCGTGGACATTTTCGTGTTTTTTTTTTTTTTTAATTCTAGGTCCAAAATTAGGGGTGCGTCTTATACACGGGTGCGTCTTATACACGGAACTTTACGGTATATTACGAAGAAAAGATTGTGAGGATTTTTGTTGTTTTTTTTAATCAAACTGATTATCTTTGCTGGGTAAAATGTGTTCATTTGAGCCTTATGATTATCTGATTATTGTTGTTTATTTGACTATCTCTGATCATTTTTGATAAACTGATTATTTTTGTTGTGTAAAATGTGTTAATTTGAGCCGTATGACAACACAACATCTGTATTAATTAATAAGTATAAATGACCGGTATATATAATTAATATAAACTCATTTTTTTTTTATAATTATGGAGAATAGTAATATATTGTATCTGTAATATCTGATTTTGCTTTGTATCATAGGTTAATCTAATTGTGCAATGGTTCTGATGAATAAGATTGACCCTTTGTTATTTTAATGTATTTTTTTTCATCGCTACATTGTATTTTGTGAGCATTTTTAATGTATACATGGCCATTGTTAACAATATCTGTAATTCAGCCTCTCGGCTGCGAAAGATATTGATTAATAAAACACCATTTCAATTCAATTCAATTTCAATTCAATGAACGAATGAAATTGGCATATGGCCAAACCCATACACCACTGCATAATGATGTCCACATAAACTGTGATATTGTTAAAAGCAGCTACAAAGTAAAATCAACTAAAGCATGGTTACCCCTACTTTCATATCTACATAAGATAAACAAAATCTAATGAAAAATGCCTTTCATGAAAAATGGAGAAAACAAATAAAGCCTTGAAGAGCTGAGATTGCTAGAAGTAAAAATATAAAAATTCATCCCCTCTCCCCCACCCAAAAAAAAAAAAAAAATGGATGAAACATTTTGATAGGAAAGTCCTCTTCAATAGGCAGAGAGCAATTTGAACCTCTTGAGTAGGTGATATTCCGTGCTGTTTGCACAAAAATCTTTACAGACATACAGCCGATAACACACCGAGGACAGCTACCTTTAACGAGGTCCAATCTCGGCAGTCAGGAACAAGACGGAAAAAGTGACAGCCGATACCTGCATGCATGAGGACATGAGTCAGCGCATCGCGAAGGATGAAAATTCGTTTTGGGATCGGGTTCTCAGCAGGATGCCGACAAATTGCAAATTAAACTTTTCTTACACAAAAAAAAAGAGGTAAAGAGAGTGAGGGAGAGAGAAGAAAAAATGTATGCCTGCGATCAATGACAGCCGCCACAACAATCCCATTTGGTAGCTCTCTCCACCAGTAATCTGTGCATTTATCACCTGCAAAACATCTCCCCCCCCCCCCATGTCTTCGTTTCATCTTGTCGTTCTCACGTTGTTTCTGACGCTCTTTGAATATCTTCACCGCAAACGTGTTTATTTGATTTTTCAGCATATGTAATCGAGCCCCTTGGGGGTTCCAATTACAGACATGTTAAAACAGGCTGAAGAGAGAATATTAGAATAAATGCCAGCAAAATCAGGAATCATATAAGTATCAAGGGAAAGCCAAGCATCCTTAAGAGCCAGTGAAGGAACGTATCAGCTCTGCTTAAGAGCACTTCAATACCAAAAAAGGTGAGAGACATACCTGAGGATCCTTTCCCTCACACTTTTGGACACGGTGAGGTGTGAACAGATGGTCATGATTTGAAAAACGGCTACAAAAACATCAAAATCTTTCACAGGACTGTCATCAAAGTTAGCTGCCAATGGTATGATGAGCAGGTGGAGGCCTCTTTCCCATACACTTGATATCATAGTAGAGAATGCATTTCTCAGTGGATATAGGAATACTCCTGAATACTACAGTATTAGCAAATATTGGTGTATGGAAACCCCTATTGGACTGTTAAACTTGCAACTTTGATATTCAGATGGGTGTGGTATGGGATGTTTTATTTACGTTAACTTTTGCCCTCACCTTAAAAGAAACAGGTTGAGTCAGCAGAGTAAACACCACACCCCCATGCCAGCTTGTGATGGGTATCGTAAATAATCTTAGTGCAGCAACTTAAATAACTGGACATAATGAAATCCGGCGATTTCTCTTTTTTTATTTTTCGCTCAATTTCTTTGTTGCTTTTCTTCTTGTTGTGCCTACTGTTTGTCCTCAGTTTAATCTATCTATCCGCACATCGATCCACTCTGCTCTACATTCATAATACCCGGGCAAGAAGCATATAGGTTACATCAGGCCCTGGGTCACCAAACATTTGGCACTTTTGTTTCAAACAGCCCCTGGTCTACAGCCTTCCTCCCGTATCATATATCCCCTCATATCCTCACGTCACATGCGGTCTCAAACACACCATCCAATCTTCTCTCCCTCTCTTTCTTCTCTTTTTTGTCCTTCTCTTTCTCCCTTCATCTACCTTCCTCTCTCCCCAATCCATATATGAAGAGTTTGTTTGCAAAAACCGATAAGTCCATTTTTTAAGATTTTGAAGTACGGCCTCTGTCATAAAGTACAAAATAATACCTTTTAAATGATATATTGGTCACTACATATAAAGGTATATTTTTGAAGTTATGGTCAAAAGAAGCAAACATTTTCTTATTATTCTCTTTATTTTTCTCGACCTTTAATCGAAAATATCTTCATTCGGCAAATATGGACTAAACGGTTTTTGCAAACAAACTCTTCATATCTTCCTAGATGTCACAGTGTACCAATCTCTTTCCTGACTCTCATCCACACAACAATTCCATCACTTTCATCATCCCCTCTAAAGGTTCGAGGGCATCGCCACGTTACAAACCGGGGCAAACCTCAAACTCTTGGAAGGTCTTGTTACACCTAGCTGTGGGATACCCCTGCCCCCCTTTCACCATCCTCCTTTCTTTGCCCTAGATTTTCCCTTCTTCTGTCTATCTGTCTGCTCATCACTCCTCTTCTTCTGTTGAACTCTTTCCTTCCTTCCTTCTCATAAAAAAGACAAACTTTCCAATCCCTTGATGTTATACTCCATAAACAAGTCTCATCTTGCTGTTACAGGGTAATAAGCCTAATTTGCCAACCCGCGACACAACCAAAATCTAGAAGCTCCTATTTCATAAGGCTAAAGGGCAAACCCCCTTCCCCCACTTCACCAATACAATCTTTCTTTCTGCCCTGCAAGCTTGAAGTCTCTCCTCTTCATGTACGCCCACATGCCTGTGTTGATATTTGCAGACCTGAATATAAGAACGACCCAAGTCCAATTTTTGGCCAAATTCAGTTTGACATGGGAAATTGTAGCTTATGCATGGACTCATCTTGTGTATAAATGATAAATCCTAATTACCCCCGGAAATGCCTGAAATGAAGGAGTTAAATCTTATATGAATGTAAGAATGAAGGACTTGGGTCATTCTTACATTCATATTATAGCATCCTCTCCTCATCCTTCTCTCATCTCTATAGCAGAATATCATGCATATGAATCAAAGAACAACCCAAGTCCATATGATTCAAAGAACGACCCAAGTCCATCACACAAAATGGCCTCTCCACAATTAATGTAAATGTTAATTGTCATAATAATATATGTTCTAATTTGTATATACAATGTTGCCTTCCCATCACAGTTAGATAGAATATTATTGGACAAATAAAAAAGATATGAAGTTTTTTTAAGTTTACTCGAAATGGTCTTCCATGGACTTGGGTCGTTCTTATATTCAGATACTCATTTCTTTCTCACAGTCTTGCTTACATACACACAAACACAGACATACTTATTCATATTATTCTTGTTTTACTGCCACACCCCCCCCCCCCTTCGTTTTTCTATCTCAATTCAACTCTCCGCCATCAAACATGATGTAGAAAGAGTATTGGTAGAGTACACACAAAAAGGAGAGAAAATATACTATACCGAAGTGCTCCAAAGATGGTATCAATTTCTGAGAGGGGGGGGGGGGGTAGAATTGGGCAAGGAAATGAGATGATATGGGGGTAGTGAGAGGAAATGAGGTTATGGGTTAGGGGGAGCATGAAAGGAGGGGGGATGGTGAGGATATCGGGGGTGACCTTTTGAGAAAGATTGATTTACGCCCTCCCAGACACACCCACTCTAGACTCCTCCAAACCAACCTCCTTCCTGACTGCAAGCATGTCAAGCGCACTTGAACGCCATTTGCACACTCCGGTGTGCGACGGCTAATGTCGCAGACATGGAACATTCTGCTCCAGAAATATATATGCAGGTGATGACAAAATTGAAAATGATCCTAACATCTTTTATAAAAATCAGAGAAAACGGCCCAATTACCACCACCCCTCCCCCTCCCCCCCCCAAAAAAAAAAAAAATTATATATATATACACCCTGTCATATCATCTATACAATGTGTTAAACACTCAAAGAGAACACACGTATTCCTCATATTTCCAGCAACACAAAGCTTGAGATTAAAACCTACCGAAAGTGATTTTGCCGGGGAATATTTATGCCGCTAAAATCACGTAGTTCAACTGCTGCTCCCAGGAGACACCCATAACACACCTTTCTACAATGTCATGACAGCAACTGCTTGTTTTGCATTGTTCAACATTTTCATATTTTTGTTGGGCCAGAAAGATGAAATTACTATTTACACTGCTTGTGTAAACAATATAATGCTGGCATTTCAAATGCACTGACTGCGCTGTATAACAGATTGACAGCAGACGAAATGGTGGTACATGTAAATTTGTTCTTCGGAGGCCGGTTAAATTTTCAAAGGGGCAGTCCTGCTGACCAGTCCTCTGAGGTCAAGTGGTCAGTGCTTGCATTAGGATAACAAAATAGTCAAGATTTTTTTTTCAGTATTAATCAAACAAGAAAACTAAAGATGGGCTGTTTATTTCCATAACACACAGTGTGTAAATGCCATGCATACTCCCTTGAACAGAGATTGTTCCTTGTAGTAAGAAATCTCAACATACATAGGCTTGCCCAACATAGCAAACTGGGTATGCACAAACTGGATCTCATGTATTGCAATATATTCAATAGGGATAGGTTGAGTGATTTAATACTGGAATCACTAGTTACTCTGTATGTTGGCAGAGAGATGACATACAAATCCATCAATTATCCAAGTGCCTGCATGTATACAAATTGGCAAAACCACCTGTTGCTGAGCAATTTCTTGTAGGCTGGTATGCAGGTGTGTGTTTGGGGATTCTGTTTTGCAGGGCCTAAACTTGTCAAACACAACAATATGACTTTGTACAGTGATGTTATGCCATGTAGATTACATTTTAAAAATGCTATCTTCCTGAGATATGAACAGAGTGCATTACAAATATCGTGTGGTAAAATGTTAAAGACATGCTACCACAAACCATGTGATGTCATAGTACATACGTATAATACCCATCAAGTATGAGGAACTCTGACATCTCCTGTTTTATATACGTAAGTAGTCACGGGGGTGGGGGTGGTCAATACATATCATATCCAAATGTTAAAATCCCTCCCTTGCCACTGACCAGGCCAAATTGTCTCGATTGAAGGAAGATACATGATAACCAATTCTCACCAGCACACACACACCAGCACACACACAAACACACAAACAGACAAACAGACATCTAAGCATACACATTGTACTCTCCCTCACACATCCACATCCACATTCACACACACACACATACCCACACACAAACATTCACACTCACACCTGACACACTTTAAATACGGAGCTCCATTTTCACTCTGTGTGCTGCACCATTAGTTACCAAATCACCACTGAATATTGAATCACAATACCACCCACTCTTATAGCATACAACATGAGAGTAAATCTACATTAAACAAAAGTGGGTCAGTTATGGATGCGGGGGGGGGGGGGGGGGGAGATTGAGCAATCAAGGGGGTCAAATTCCAACCACTTCAGAAATAGGAAGTGGAGATGAGAAGGTTGGGCTCATTGACAGGCATCAACTTCTTGGAGGAACGAATTCAGAGTCACGATCCTGACTCACCGCACAAGGGAAGACAAGATATTAACCACCAGAAGAAAAAAAAAGCAACGAAAAATTGGAGAGGATGCTTCCTCCACTATGTCAGATATGATGCCATTAATTATCATGAAGTTGTCAGAAACAAGGGATGATTTGGACAGTAAGCAGGAAGTGATTGAAGGTGGAGTGATGAGTGATGAGGTGGACGATGGGGTTCGGGGATGAGATGGGGTTTGGATGAGCTGGGGTTGGGGTGGGGTTGGGATGAGCTGGGGATGGGGTGGGGTAGGGTTTGTATGGAGTGGGATGGGTCTAAGCATGGTGGATGATGGGATTTGGGGATGGGGTGGGGTAGGCATTGGATGGAGTTGGGCAGGGTTGGGATGGGGTAGAGTTTGGATGGAGTTGGGTGGGTCTGGGCAAGGGGGATGATGAGATTTGGGTCAGGGTGGTGTTGGGATAGGGTAGGGTTTGATATGGAGTGGTGTGGGTCTGGGCAAGGTGGATGATGGGGTTAGGGGACAGGGTGGGGTTGGGGTGTGCTGGGGTAGAAGAAGAGATGGGATGATTTTTGTGCTGGAATCTCCTGCATAAGTTTGGAGAAGCCTTTCTTAACCCTTCCCATACCACATTAATTCTTTTTCATAAGTATATTTGAAATTTATGCGCAGTTGACTCAGCATTGAAAGGGTTAAACAAAACGAGCAACAATGAATACAGCAGAAACCATTTTTTTTTTTTGGTGGTATGTTTCTGTTGAGCATAATATTTCACAAATCAGGAGTCATGTTAAGACAATTTCAAGGATGGTTTGGCTTGCACATAATTATAGGCCTAATGTGCAACTAGTGTGGCGACCTAATGTGGCAGGTTACATCATGGGATTAGAAAACTCCAGGCCATTCTTATTTTTTTAGTGCCATTAACACACACATTGCCCAAGTCAAATCATCACAAAGGTTCCCACAAATGAAAATCAAGATAGCTGATTTTTGCATCTTGATGCAAATCATGATAGATCTTAAAGGTACTGTTTACCTTTGGGAACAGTGATTTAAAAAAAAAAGATGAAAGATATGACATTTAATGCATATGTGTAGGTCTGTTGTACCACAAAACATCCTATCATACAAAGTTTCTGCAATAACACAGGTCTAAAATATAAGGAAATATCTGTATTTTTCTCAATAAACCGTAATTGTAGACAGTTTAGTCTGGAAACATTCTTATTATTACTATTGTTCAAATTTTGTATATTTAACAATACTTAATATCGATTTTACCAATTCAAATTTTTACAGTGGTTGTTTCTATCCCTAACTCACATTTAAAGGGGCATTCCGGACGATTTTCATAATTTCACATCATGTAGTACATAAATCGACAGCTCCATGTATAGATTTGTGGAATTTATTGTGGTCCTTGAGCAGAGAAACCAATAAATTGAAAATCTTAAACAAATTACACTGAATAGTGTTGATGACATCAGAGCCTCATATATTTCAGAAATGCAGCAGTGTAATTCCATTACAATACCACTTGCTCAACAATTTCACCTGTGAAAAATCTATGCATGCCTTCTTCTTTTGTTCTGCTTCCTTGAGCCCCAACTCCTGCATTCTTATGGTGAGGCTGCTATGTCATCATCCTTGTTCATTGCAATTTGTTATCGATTTTGAAAACATTCTCATTCCTCATCCCAACCACTAAAAACTCTGAAACTCTGTATTCAGTTTAACTAATTTATAGTTGTTCAAATGTAAAAGTCTGAAAATCATCCGGAGGTCCCCTTTAAGAACTATTTTAAACCACTAATACTGGATTTTGTTTCATCTGCAAATGGTAAATTATGCTTTTAATCTTCTTTTTGTGTCTACACTCGAATGGTCGCAGCTTTTGCATTGTGTTGCAAAACTTGATTTGTTAAAACTGTGATTTTGGGTGGGTGTGAACTGGACTTTCCTGACTTCATCCTGGAATATGAAAGGGGGTGTGTTTGGGGGAAGACTGCCATCAGACAATGAAATTAAGAAGTGTCACTGGGTGATACTAGGCAACTGCCTGGCTGCTGTGCTGTAACGCAAGATTGCCTAAGTGGAAAATTGTCCTTCTCTCCCTGAGGCCACAATTACGTACATCATTGAAAAAGAAAGTAAAAAAGTAAAAAATGTGAGAAAATCAAAAATGACTTGAAACACGGATCTTGCACATCAGCGTGAACAAGAAAGACACGGTCCGGAACTGATATCCAGAATGAGACGAAGGAAGATTGAAATAGAAAACAACACAAGAGTACATTAAAATACTAAACTGCATATTGAGTGAAATTATTCATAATTGCAGGCATACCTTGTCACTATGCTATCCTCATAAAGTCAGAGCCATTAAAGTAAAGAAAAATTATAAAAGCAGGTGATGTAGCCAAAAACTCAAAGTTAGTCAACTGCCTTTCCAAATATCCAAAGCTTCATATCTTCATAAAATATTTATGTTCAGCAACTTCTGTGGTACTGGATTGCAGTTTGTTAAATCTTCAAAGGTAATTTAACACTGACTTCATTTGATATGGCAATGATTTGATTAAAGATTGCTGTCACACATTTTGATATTATGCATGAGTTTTTGAATATATCCCCCATGGACGTCTATCACTCCTTGAACTCTAAGATTTGAAAGGAAAGACAAGAATACAAGCTTTAATTTCCTCCTTTAAGGTTGAATACAGAGCTATCACTCTGCAGAAAGAGCTTAACCTATTGAGGACGGACTGATTTTGCTACAACACACACTTCCCATAGACACCCCTGCCCGTGTATACTTGGCACTTGTCCTCAACGGGTTAAAATCAGGCCATGGACCTGATACCAGTATGCCCAGTTTCGAGCTGTTAACCCATTGAGGACAAGTTCCGAGTATAATCGGGCAAGTGTCTGTGGGAAATGCATGCTGTAGTAAAATTAGAATGTCCTCAATGGGTTAATGAGCTTCTGTCTCAACATGGTCAGAGATTCAGTCATGAAGACAGACTTGGGATTTGGAGGGGGGGCTAGAAAGAAGGGACAAATCTGCAGTATCTGGTCCATTCTCACAAATGGCTCAAAATCATTTCATCACTCAACGCCTCAAATCCCACAGAAGCATTTTACCACATCTCCTCTCACACACATAGGTAATGTAGGCTAATATATGCTCGGTGATGCTTTTAACCTGCATTTACATCAGCATGCATCTCACAAAGATTTGCAAGAACAGTAAGTAAGGTAACGCTAAGTGTGTTTCAAAGAGAAATTCATGTGGACGTATTTTTTCTTTTGTGTGGTTGAGGGAATTTAGAAGCACTTTCATTCCCTGAACAAAAGGATTTTTTTAACTTTTTTAACTTTTCTGCAGAAAACCTTAAGTATCTTTCCAGGGAGGATGAGGGTACAAGATCAATGGGGAAAATATGAACAAGGAGAGTCAACCGAACATTTCGGTATCAGGCAAAGCTTCAGAAAATGTTTGATGTGACATGCATACACCTTTCTTTCTCTTCAGGAGGGAAAAAAAAAACCCTCTTCAAAATTGACTCAAAAGTCCGCAATCGCATCCAATACACCGACGTTAATGTGACGAAGGAGAAATATGGCCCTCGGTCACACGAGGCAACCGGTCCGACCTCAACTACATCTCCGGAGAGCGGTACTGCCGGCAAAACGGAGTTCTCCATTTCTCCGATCCCCACGTGGCATGGGCACGGAGAGCCTTATCTTCTCTTATGGGGAGATGAAGCGGAGGACACACACGAGACGGCATCCAACATACACCAACGAACGACATATCCCTCCCAATTACATCATTGATCAGTTACGGTGAAGCTCGCCATGAAAGAGGGAGGAGAGATGAGACAGAGAAAAGAACAAGACATAAAAAAGGAAGAATATTTCACTTGGATCAGGGATAAGACTCAGATGAACTGACTGTGTGACTGCAAGTGACTTTTGCGTAATACTCACACAAACTAACCAACGAGGCAGAGCTAAAATGCCAATTGAGTCGAGAAATGAAATGCAAATCAAATTCAGAATGACTTTTCTCTTTCTGAAACAGCAATCCAGCCCTGCAATTTGACAAATCTCTTTGAAGTTGGAGAGAGAGAGAGAGAGGAGGAGGGAGGCAAGAAGAAAACAGACAAACCTTTAATACTCAAAATAAAATCTAGTGCTTGAAAGCAACAATCCTCCCACCCATGGGAAAAAAAAAAGAATAACGAAAAGAGAAAAGTGATTTGAGATTCGACCATATTTATTTAGATACAACACATCAATCAAAGCAGAGAATGTGAAATTGTACAGCTGAATCCATGTGGCATTTACTAGGCAAATGAGTACTTTTGGAATCCATGCAAGATAACACTGTCAGATACATCTTGGTTAGCTGCTCTAAAGAGACAGGGGGAAAAAAACAAACATACGAGACAGCATCATTATGCCGCGGTGCACAAAAATCTCCCCGATAACTCCAATGCATACATCTCGGACAGATGCTTAAAGATCCTATTTTGAAAGTATAATGCAGGCTCCAATTTGCTACTCACATTTAGTCTACTGGAAGAGGCAAACAGTCTAAAGACAGGGGTACCAACCTTGTGACAGCACTGCAGTATTCTGAGCACTGAAACTACATCTTTTGTTAAAAAAAACAATAACAACATTTTTACATTCCTCCAACAGACATTTATAGTAATATAATTTGGGGAGAAGGGGTATTTTCCATGAAATCTGCAGTATTTTTGGTCTTTGGCAAAAAAAAAAAGTATAGAATACTGCAAAAAAGTAACATTTGGCATCTCTGTGAAGAGGTCCATCGTTTTTTGTCTTTTTTTTCATGCAAGGAAAAGAAATGGGCAATTCTTTGACTAATCTGAGATTTAATTCGTTAGAACTTTTCCAGACAAATCACATTACTGGCCAATTGAATTAAATTAGCTGACAGGTATGTAAAATTATTCAAAACTACAACCTTTTATTTTGACTCATTAAATGACTGAAAAATGAAATGTCCCCAAGTGAAACTAAAAATGGGCAAATTAACATTAATCTTGCCCAACTAACACTCTGGTCAGATTATCACACATGAAAAGAAGAAAAATTTCGAAATAAAAAACGAAGAAACAATCCAAAAATAAAAGGTAGCCCTACCAACACAAACAGTGAGTATGTAAAGACATTTACAAAGATGCCCAGGATTTTTTTCATTCCAGTGTCTGAGAATTGGGTGATGAGTGGAAAAAGTCTGAATGCTTGAAGAGGGGAGCCCCACAAAATTCCTCCTCACAAATTTCCTCCCCACCCCCACTTTCCTCTCTCCCTATCACCCCCAATTCTTCTCCACCCCCACCCCCCCCCCAAAAAAAAAGCAAGAGAGAAAAGGCAAAGCTTTCTGGGCTCTGATTCGAAACTGCATCACAGCAGAGAGAGAGAGCCCCATCATCCCAAGAATTGCGGCCAATTTGCAGGACATGATCACAATTTACGTACTCCAGCGTCGACTCTCGAATGGAGACAAATTCGAGCCCGTAAAAACTAACATATTACGGGTCTGGCAAATGTAATACCAGCCTCCTTTTAGCTCATCTCGTGTGTCATAAAAGCAAAGAGAGGAGGGGGAGACAGGACTAAAAAGATTGTGGTAACAAAAAATTTGATCTGCCTGAATACTCATTTTTTAGATAGGAACCTCCAATCTGCAACGAAATTGGATCGTCAATCATGATGAGACAGAGAAGATGGCATGGGACCCTTTCTTTGTAATCATAAAAACTATAATGGAATTGCATTCACTTGTCTTTTAAAATGCAACTGATATCTTGGTGGAATTGTAGCAGAAGGGTATATCTTCACAAATAAGAGGGGGAAAGGGTACTATTTCTCTTTACTGGCATAACCTCTCAACGAAAATGGGACAGAAAAGAAGAGGAGAGGCACGGGAAGCAGAGACACATAGAATTTCTGAGAAAAACCCCCCAAAAAAATATATATATATGAGGTGCTTGTACACTTTACTGCTATATTCATGTTATGCCGATGTTTCATGCCATATAAAGCCATAATTTGATTGCCTTTATATAGTCTTGGATATTTTCCATTCTGTATTGTGAAAACATGTTGTGAAGTAATCCTGATGCCATTTCTGTACAAGAGCAGTAACTACAACCTGTCTGATGAATTCTTCCAAGAAGGCACTGCCATTCTGCCAGAACTACCATGGACTTGACTATGTGTTCATCTATTCATCTGTTCCAATAAACAATGTGTCTGGTGAATTCAGTTGGATCTTTTTTTAAGTCACAATCATTTACAACAACAACAACAAAGCACATGTACAACGAGTTCTCTGTCATTTCACTTCATGCAAGTGTATCATCCCAAATTTCACTGGTGATTTGCTGCTGGTAGAAAATTAAAAACCCCAGTTCTAGGTATAGTGTTTAGGATAAACTCAAAATGAAACTCAGCTCAATTAATATATTTGTGGTGACTTTCATGATTTCTATCATCTTAGACACAAACTGCTTTACCTCAGAACGTTAACAACTGTTATCTCAATATCCTCTGCAAAATGATATAACAACACCCTCCCCCTCCCTCAAATGAAAACAGAATAAGAGATAAAAGGAATATATTTATATTCTCTTATACTTTTCTTAAATTCCTCCCTAGATGTATGTTCATCATTTTGCAAAGTAGGTCCATGTAGAATTCAAGCGTTGCTCTTACTTCTAACAGTATGTACTACTAGTATATGACATCTGGCTTGATTTCTCAATTTCTCCACACAAACTCTTGCCACACAATAAAGAGAAAGAATGAAGTTTTCATCAAAAACAATATCTGAACCACGTTCACACCCAGTAGGGTTCATGATGTGCGAGGGCAGTGTTTGTCTCGCTTGTTGAAATGCATCCACGCAACATGCAAGCAACCCCCCGGGGGCCCGGGGTGAATACGACTGAATGAATGAGTCTGCGAGTGGGCCCGCAATGCCGAAAGACAGCTCGGAAAGTGCACGTATCGACGACCCTACACGGAGCTGAACCATCGCAACATGACTTCGATCAATACGAATGATGAATTGATTACTCTGATGTGGAGATGTAAAGCAAAAAAATTATAATTGGCAAGCAGCATCGACAAAATGTGAATACTTCGATGTCTGCAGTGCTTCCGCTGTTTTTTTTTTCCCTCCAGCAACACGGCGGAAAGGGGAGAAACCCATGGGGGACGGTTTACAGCATTTGTGTAAATTAATCAAATTCATTTGGGTCTATCGTCAGACGGAGTCGTGTACACAACTCATCTAGCACATGCTAATGTCTGTAGTCTACCAAACACAGACTCGAGTCTGTAACTGGAGTATTCAACAAGGCAAATGACTGACACTCACTGCTGGTGCTAGCATATCTACTATATGTGACCTTGCATCACAAAACAAACAAAAAGTCGCAAGCAGTGATTTTGTGTGAGGACTGAAAATAGGTGAATTTGGTCAACCTAACCTATCTTGAGTTATTCATATTTTCTGAAAGAGCAAATCTTCGTCTACATTATGTTAAAGTTTGGGATCATAAAACAAACAGGAACTTGTGTTTTAAGCAGTTTTTCTTGAACACTTTTAGGTGGAATAGTGTGATTAGATGTTTCTCTTAGAGCCCTCTTTTCATTTCTTAAAAACCCTATCCATACTCTTCACTTTCAACTCCAATAACTTTGGAAAGAATGATGCTACTGTATTGAAAGTTGGCATTAATCATCTACAGAATGTGTTAATGAAGCATGCTCAATTTCAGCCTAATCTGATAACCCTTCATTGTTGTTGCTCCGATGGTCAACATCCTGTTTTTTGTTCCATTCATTCCACAGCTAGAGTGGCTTAATATAGATCAAACACTTGAATAGACTGTGCACTACAGAGCCTGTTTTCTCAGTTCACACTTTCCAGAGTTTGTCCTTTCTCTCCAATTTTTAGATAGGTTAAGAGAGTCCATATGAATTGAGTTATACCTCATTTTAAAGCTTAAAGTCTGCTCTTTCAGAATCTGCCCTTAACTAAAAATCCATGTCTGGCGACTTTTTCTTGGTTTTGTGGTGCAGGATCACATATGCGTGTATAATACGATATATGCATACATTGTATTGTATGCACATTTCTCGTTTATGCCTTTATTCTACTTGTCTCTTCCTATGATTCCAATGATAAAAAGGGGCAAGCATTACCGGCATGGCTGCAAAGCAGAAAAACACTCTGAATTACAACACATATATCAGTTTGGCTGAGGCATGGTATAGGTCTGTGGCTGGTGTACACACAGTTTAAAATCTACTGCGGGATACAAAATTAATGGTCGCTTACACCATCAAACAGGTGGCCACTGTACACAGGGTCTTTAAATTTATTTTCTTTCTTTCTTGGGGATTTTTATAGGTGGTCATATACAGCAGGTGGCAACCATAGACAGGAGGCCGCTATTAAAGGCAGGTTTGACTGTATAGCTTTTATAATGCCATGACAAATGATAAAAATAGTCTGTCCCCAGAAAAAGCTTACAATACCGGCTGTACCTTCCACTGTGAATATACAGTAAATCGTGCAAGAAGAATATGAATATGAATACATCAGCACAACCCCTAATTGTGCAATTATATTCAGTGCAAAGCAATGGCACGCCTTCAAAATTTATGAGTATATTTGAGTATGAATATGAATGTAGAATATGATATATAATGAGTCATCATGACCACTACACAAATTGTCAGGTATTCAATTCATTTCAGTGATATGTATCCATGTATAAACATATCATCTTCAAATTCTCTTCAAAGTTTCTTTGTTTTCATGAATATATTTTAATGGACATCTCTGTCTATGATATCAATATTGTCTGACCAATCTTTCCCCCCTCCCAAAAAAAAAAAGGAGGAAAAATCACGAGATAGCAGTGCAATTACTGCATGTATATCTAGCAATAAGACAGTGTATCTAATTCAAAAAGGCAGATCTGCTATACAAGGAATAATATCAAATATAGTGAAAAGATTCCTATAATTTGACTAGGGACACTTTTTCTTGTTCACTGGTCATATATTTTGCATCCATTCTGAAAATCATCCCACTCCAGGAAACTGCCTCAAGCTACATACATTTTTATGAAATTGCTCCTATTTCTCACCCAAAATTTGACAAGGGTGATCTGGGTTGAGTGACAGAAATACCCTAAGAAAAATCCTGATAAAAAAAAGTATCACACTGGTCGTGTCATCTTGCATAACATCGGCCGTCCCCTGTGGAATATGCTTTCACTTTGGCAGAATTCCTCAGCCCCAGTGGATGCATTTGCCTGCACCCAGCACACACACACACAAAAAGAAAGAAATAGCAAGATTAGGTGCCTCATAAAGATCTTATCAAATGTCAACGTGTTTGTGCTGATGAAGTGGACCACTGACGAATCTTTTCGACCGTGCGAGTTCCCTCCCGTCATGTGATAGCAGCTCGCTCGAAAAAAAGAGACGAGAAGAGACGGGTGCCCCCTTTTCCAACAACACCATCATAATCTCCTTGTCCCACTTTGCACGACTTCACTTGCACACAAGCCGAGCATTCAAAGGCAGCATGCTGATATAACTCAAAACATGAACAGCTGAGGTTCAATTACCCCGTTGAGGATGAGTCCCAAGTATACTAGGGCAAGTGTCCATGGGAAATGCATGTTGTAGCAAAATCAGTTCGCAACCCTCAATGGGTTAAGCAAAGTCCCCACGAAGTACAGGTATGGCATAAGAACAGTATAGAGTTATGTGTAGTTGTAGTTATTATTATTATTATTATTATTATTATTATTATTTATTTGGCTTTCATTCACAAATTTCATAGTACATATTTCGAAATCAGAACATACACTGGAGTGGTAAGGGTGCACCAGGTTGGGCAGCCCGGGTCTGGAAAGAGCCAACTAAATGACTTGGGCCCTCAGGCCATCCTCCCCCACCCACCTGGTGCACCCAAAACAGTCAGTTTACAATATAAAAAGATGCAAATTTCATTAACAGGCATACATTTAAACAAAAACAAAAACAAAACAACCGTTTCTTTGTAAGTGTCAATTAAGATATGTGTAACTACCAATCTTTAAAATATTCCATTCAAATAGTTGGCTTAGTCGGTGTTAGTGTGATTGTCACTGTCTTTTTAATCTGCTCCTTCTATCTCATGGCATCATTCTTCTTCCTTACAACGGCAAATCATAATTTTGCTGTCTCTTACTCCTTTCTGTAGACATAAAACTGCAGATTTTGTTTATCTAATATATTGGTGAATTCTGATCAGGTCAGAATGTCAGTACTGTAAACTTTCCTTGGTTTACTTGCCATCATGCTCTCAATATCTTGCCACAGCTCTAAGCTATGACGACTACAAACCGTGTAGAACTTTTTTTTCTTCACATAATCCAACCAATTTATTTATGTGTTAGATTTATAATTGCCAATGTACTTCCAGTATTTATGAAACAATGGTTAACATTTTCATAATCTATTTTGTACAGTATCTGTATATGTATTGTACAATCATTTTGTCTCCCTGCACATTTGCACTAAAATTATAATTGTAAATCAGATGCAACAAAGGCAGCCCTTGGGCTGCAAAATTTGATAATAAATAAAGCCATTAAAAAAAAAAAAAAGTTGTTCATATTTCGAATAGCAAGGGTTACAAATATAAAACCGTCACAAGCTATGTGAGATATACAGCATTGCATTACCTTTATGGTGCGAGACAGGAAAGATTATGTAGTAGAGTTTCCCCATTTTGGTCAATCTCTTTTTGTTTTTAACATCCTCTTTCTTTTGCAAAATGAAGGCCATTGTGAAATAAGAGAAAATGTGAATATGACCAGATTTTAGAGAATAAGGATGGGTGAAATTGCAGCCATTTTGGAGTGGTTTTGGCCTGTCTGCCACGCTCGAGTTGTGGTCCTCCACGGCGTTCCGCATGGTCAGCAAAGTACGACAGATGAGAAACCGATCCTCATGAATATTCATCATGGGATGGAGTGGGGACTGCCGCAAAGAAAGATATACTGCCTCCCGAGAATTTGAAATTGGATATGCTTCTTTCTTTTCTTATTTTTTTTTCTGGAGTAGGACAAAGTGTCACATGACTTCCACCAAATACATCTTAGTGGCATTCCTTTTTTTTAATTGAATTTTTCATGTTTTACTGATTATGAAAAATACATTTTGTTGGCAAGCTGGCCACACGAAGAAGGCAATTTTGAATAAACCTCTGTATCAGTTTAAAATTGTCCAAATGAAAAGTGTATAAGAGAGTAAGCTAGCACAGTTTGCATGTAGCAGGTTTAAACTTGACTATTCGGTTCTTCTGATAAAATTCAAAAGTGGGGGTGGGTTACATATTTCTTTAGAAAGAAAAAAGTAGGAATGAATTTTAACAAGCTCTGGTGTACAGCTGGGAGCAGTTTCAGATCTTGTACCACAACAAACCCCTTGAAAATTTTGTTTCCAACCACAGAAGTACAATATCAACAACACAACCAACAACAACAATGGTAACAACAACAAAAACAGAAACAAAGAAAAGCCTTCCAAAGTAGCAGTTTTTACTCTTGGCAAAAAATTGCAATATAGCATACATTTTAATCATACAAAATGTATCCTAGCAACTGAATTCATGAAAATAACAACAGTGGATGTCATCACATACCTGAACAATAAAGTGACATTGAGCAAGGATATTCCAGTTAGTGTGCAAAAATCAAGAGAACACTTTAAAATGGCACCCTCCAGTGTTGACGTGTTACAAAATCAATGGTGCATGCTCCTCTTGCCCATAAAATGTAATGGACACGGAGTGAGTTGCCGAAATAATGGAAGTGACTTACCTCTTTCCTCTGTATTTTCTTTTTCTTTTTTTTCGAGGGGGGGTTGGAGATGGGCAAGTAACGCACTCTATGATCAAAGTGTTTGATTCAACAAGAAAACTGAAAGGAGAATCAGTCACTCACATACGAAGGAGCCATTAGACACCGCACCACAAACCCCCAACTCCAAAAAGTAATGCATCGTAAGGAATAAAAAGACAAACAAAAAAATCAGTACCTGTCACCATGAGCATGGCGCGGAAAGAGAATCTTGACACAAAAATCAATGCATGGGACTCAGAGAGGACATGCCGCTGATACTTGACAGATGGATACAAATTGAAGTCAAGATGGGGATGCTACCAAAATCATTATTTTTTTTTTCTTTCTTTGTTTCTTCTACTGGGGCAGGTGGGGGAGGGGATGAGGTGCCAATGCTGCTAAGTGGGAACAATCAAGGGAACCCTGAGAGCTCATGAATGGGGTGGGGAGGGGTAGTCAAAACTTACGAGAAAAAGATCCGGAAATGAGAATTATGGGTAGTAGAGAATGAAAATGCAGTCTGTTCTCTATAAAACTAGGGCACTGGCAAATGTCGATGGAAAGAAAGAGAGAGAAAGATAGAAAGAGAGTTTTCTGGGCACTTCTTGAGTATGTGTCTATTGTTGTTGCATTTTTTTTTTTGGGGGGGGGGTGGGTTTCTCTTCTCAATTTCTTCATGCATAGAAAATGAAATGGGTGTGGTCATCCTAAATAACCCTGCATGTGCTTTGAGCACAGAATGGCCAAAAAAAAAAGAACATAGAGTTGTACACACTGTCCAAAGTCCCTGGCACAGAGATGGTTAACAACGGGCATAGAGCCTTTGCTTCAGTTGCTCCACGTCTGTGGAACTGTCTACCAATCAAACTTTGGAATCATTGCAACCTCAGTACCATCAAATCAGAACTAAAGACCTATCTTTCCCAGCAACTTGGTGAATAATGTGTGACATATTCTGGGCCCTTTGAGTGTTCTTTACAGATAAATAGTGCGATATATATATTTATGCTATTAATCATCATCATCATCATCATCATCACCATCATCATCACCACCATCATCACCATCATCACCATCATCATTATCACCATCATCATCATCATCAACTAAGAGGACACATACCAAGTTTCCTGGTAAAAGTTTCTTGAATGGAAATTTACGTCACACAAGTCTTGAGATCATATCTGCTGATTAGGGCTTTGAATGCAATGCTGTACAGAAGATATGAGTGTACACACAAAGAAGAAAATGATCTGATGAAAAGTAACTATAAAGATAGAATGGTTTACGGAAAAGGAATGTCACTGCAACTCAGGGCTTTCTAAGACATGAATAAATGACATGATTTTGGGGGGTAATTAGTCATGGCTTTGAATCCCCTACTTGGAAAAGCATCAGTGTTTCAAATGGACAATGAACACGGCCGCATGTTTCGACAAATTTTACAGATATCTTGAGGTTTTCTTCCTTCTCTATTCTTTTCCATCTTTCTTTTTTTTTTCTCAGCATATTCAGGGCATCCTTTTGAAGATGGCACTTCCTAGTCTTGATACAAGGAGGTGAGGAAGAGACCAGGAGTACCCAACGGGAGGAGACAGGGGTAAGGTATCTAGATGGAGGGAGAAAACTAAGACTGCAATAAAGGCATAATTTGCCATTTGCAGATGAAACAAAAACCCAGCATTAGCGCTTTTAAAGGGACTGTACAGTACTGGTTGAGGTGGGGATTCATGTTTTGAACATTCCTAAGTGAGATAATGAGAAACCTCTTATGAAATATGAAAGAGCATGTAATTTTATGAAGGATTCAACGTTTATTTGATGAAAATTGGTTTTCAAATGGCTGAGATATCCAAAAAAGTAATAATTATAAAAGGCGACAGGCCACACCTTTTATTAGGATCTCTTTGTTTCACCTTGTTTTTGGATATCTCAGCCATTTCGAAACCGATTTTCATCAAATAAACTTTTGATACCCCTTAGAATTGCATGCTCTTTGACATTTCATAGAGTGGTTTCTGAATATCTCGCAAAACGTTAAAAGCTAAATCCCCACCTCAACCAAAACTGTACACACCCTTTAAAGGCGTAATTTACCATTTGCAGACCAAACAAAAACCCAGCATTAGTGCTTTAAAGGCATAATTTACCATTTGCAGATGAAACAAAAACCCAGCATTAGTGTGTGTTTGGGACAGAAACAACCACTGTAAAAATTTGAATCCCTGTAATCAATGTTAAGTATTGTTAAATACATAAAATGTGAACAATAGTTATAATAAAAATGTTGCCAGACCAAACCGTCTACAGTTACGGTTTAATGAGAAAAATATGGGTATCTCCTTTATATTTCACGCTTCATTGCAAAAAATTTATATGGTAGGATGTTTTGTGATACAACAGATCTACACATATGCATCAAATGTGCTATCTTGAACATTTTTTTTCAAATCACTGTTCCCAAAGGTAAACAGGACCTATAAGAACTAACAGCATCAGGGGGAGGGCAGGGTAGAGAGGAGATTATTTCCTTTAAGTGAAAGGAGAATGAAAAGGAGGACAGTAATTTGAGTTAGCTGAGGCAACTCCTTACTGTCTCTCTCTCTCTAAAAAAAATTAAAAAATAAGGCGTCGCCAGGATGCAAATAACGCCAAAAGGTTAGGCAAAGGGAAACCCTACCCCCCATTACTGGAACATTCAAGTCCCGAAAGACGCAGCGGTCGACAACCATTTCGTGGATCCCTGCTGTCTGTGCAGCGGCGATCTCTGACGAAGGTTCGGCTGCGCCGAGCTATATACAGAAATGAGATGGGAGTTTTTCTAACTTTGTTCCAGCTGGCTGGTCATTCAAGGGGTTTAATATGACTTCTCATCTATCACTAGATTTAATGGACCAGCTAGACGGCAAAGAAATGAATTCTCTTCGGCATCGACGCACAAACATGTGGGTGGGGCTGTTTAAAATATTAAATAATAAGAATCAAACAGTCTAGCCAATCACAGGCATAAACAACTTCTTTTTGTTCTTCTTTTTCTTATCCTCCTCCTTCTCCTCTTCTTCTTCTTCTTCTTCTTCTTCTTCTTCCTCCTCCTCCTCCTCCTCTTCCTTCTCCTCCTTCTTCTTCTTCTTCTTCTCCTTCTTCTTCTTCTTCTTCTTCTTCATTTTAATCTTCCTACACAAGTACAAGCAATCACATGGTGTATCAATATACCGGTTAATTATATAGGATGACTTTCCTGTGTTGACCCTGTACATTAACCTTTCATTCCATTTCTCTCCCTCTCTCTTTCTCTCTCAACTCTATCTATCTATCTATCTACCTCATCATTACACTCATTTATCTATCTGTCAATCAGTATTGCGATACCTGTATATCAACCGACCAATCTATCTAATGCCCTGTCACTTTTACAAAGTGATGCCTAGGATGGTAATTGAATGATTAGCAACGAGTCATCTCACGGCACGGCGTTGATTTCGCATTACCAGCAGAAGCACATTTTAATGACCGATCATTAGTCATTGTAACAACTTGGCCACAGATGGTTTATGAACAATACAGCGATGATAAACGCTAAGTGGTTGTTCAAACACTGTCTGAGAATGGGTCGAGAGAATCCCGCGGTCGCATTGGTCGACAGCCATGTATAAATTTTTACAGGCAGCACACTTGATCACTGGCGATAGACGCAGTCAACATGTCACGCGTACTTGTAACAAAGAGTTTACACACTATAGAAAGAGATAGAGGTGGCTTGCCGTTCATAACAAGTAGCCCATGTTCATGCACATGGCAAGGGATGGCTAGCCATGCATCAGAACCATGCATCAGTAAAAATTTTAATGCATCAGTAATTACCAGTGCATGGATCCATCTATGGCAAGCCAAAAAGAAAGGCTTGCAAACTGTCAGAAATATGGTTAAAACAATGGATTTTGGGCAAATTTTATCACCTTTCTGTAGAACAAATGATGTACGTGTTTTTGTGCATCAGAATGAATACTGTGCATGCAGTAACTATGGAACTTAGCTTAAACATAAGCATTCCATTCTTACCATATATACACAATTCCTACTGACACACTCAGACCCATGAATCATTTGTATACTATCTAACTGTCTAGGGCTCAGAGTCATGCAGTGTACCGTTAAAAGACAAGGTACTTGGTGCCTTTTATAAAACAAATAATGCACACTGTGCATTCAGGGGATGATAGATTTTATATTTTCATTGACCTTCGGGGAGTCAAAAACACACTTACAAATTGTAGCTTTGCTTTTTACTCATGTGATTCCCAGGGTGACAAAGTTAACTAACATGGATCACACCAATCACCATCATCGAAAGTGTCCATTAATTCAATTTAATTAATCCATGTTGTACATAAATATTTCACCTTCCAGTATGCCTACACAGATCTCTTCTTATAATCATCCCTTTCTCTCTCTCCTCCAAATATTTTTTTCATCCCTGCTGGTCTACTATTTGTATTTGAATGCAGCTGGCCAGGCTTCATATTTCTTATTTGTTCAGCTTGGTGATGGAATCATTCGCTGCTGAAACATACTGTCATTTGTTTGGGTTTTTTTTCCTCATCAAATGAAATTAATGCAAGTATATTTCACAGGATTTTTCTTTTAGTTTATTTTTTTTCTGGTTTTGTTTTTGTTTTTTGTTGTTGTTTCATTTGTTTGTTTATCAGAACATAATATAATTCCTGCTGGTATAAAGATGTGTAAAATGAATAGCCCTATACTCATTCCCAAGGAGAGAGACAAAAAGATATATAGATATAAACATATAAACATATTAGCATTTAACCATTAACATATAAGCATATAAACATATAAATATATAAACACACATATATATTTTCCTATATCCAAAGACATTTGTAATACCACCCATTCCCACAAAATGACAATTTGCACAGAAGATTCTACACAGCTCGGAAATCCTGAATTGAAAAACAAAACAAAAAAGGCAAAGAAATAAAGAAAGAGACACAAGTTGCAATGTAGGTGGCTCTAGATAAGTGAGGTGCAGACTTTTCAGAAAGGTGTACAAACAGCATTGATAGTAATCTTGTTGACATGCTGTTCTCACTTCTCGTTTCTAGCCCAGTGGACCAGCGGCACCTGGAAAGAAAATCCCCTCTGACGCGTAAAAGAGCTGTTCTCGTCGTCTCTGGCTTAATTGATTATAGCCCTTCTTGTCATTCCATCCATCTCCGCAATCAATCCACTTTGCGCGTCTTTGGAAAAAAAAAAAATCTGTCCGAACATCTGAGCAGAAATTCCTGGCGAAATCAACATCAAGACAGGTCTGGAATATCCATCGGGGCACTGACGAAAGCTGATTTTGAGTCCGTGTGCAATATCATTCTCCTTGCACAAGCACGCTTGTCAGTGTGTGATGGATGCATTCTTCTCTAAAATGACGATTTTGATGGGTGACACACCCCCCCCCCGCCCTCTTTTTGTTTTTATCAATTTGATGATGAAAACACATTGATACTTTGAAGACACCGAACAGATTACCTGCTTCACAGTTTTAGAGAAATCATCATGAAAAAAGACCAAAAAAAATCCTAGCAGCTTGTATTAACATGTCTCTGACCCAGAAAATACAACCAGGTATCTAGATCTTACGGTATATATTTTCCTTCAACCCATTTCTTACAAAATAATGAAAGTAGAGTAGACTCAGCCCAGGTCTTACCAGGTACCCATAGGCAATAAGTTAAATTTCGCCATTTTTTTTTTCCTCCCCCGTCTCTCTCTGTTGTCTACTCTCCATCATTCTCATTTTTATGTGATCCATGGATAAGTTTTTTTGTTGTTGTCGTTGTCTCACTGTAACTTTGCATCTATTTTGAAATCATCCTTCTTTTGTTTTACTTATTCTTTCTTGCCATTGTCATTCTCCTTTCACTCTCACACAAACACACTCTCTCTTTCTCTGCCTTGGTTCTCATTTTCACTTGTCTGTTTCATCTACGCACTGCGTTAAACAAGTCAATTATCGTACGCCAATGTCCCCCTGCAAATCGGGCGGATCGCATTCGCTGCTATAATCAAGTGCTCGTTAATCACCTCATCATCAACAGTTGGGGGGGGTGGGGGTTGGTTTCTGGACCGGCGTCATCCAAAGCAAGGGCCAGCAGCATCACTTAGTGACTCGACAGTGATGGAACAGGTTACCATGACAATGGGATGCGGGGATACCTTTCTGCATCCCGGCGTGACCGATCATTAAAGCTACGTCTTCCTGTAATAACTTTTTGCACACCCAGCTGTTTTTCTGCAGTTTTTATATAGATAGTTTGTGTCTAGACAATGATTATTTTTTGAAGGCTGAACGTCAAATGAGGAATTGAGAAATGGTCGATTTATCACTCAAACTCTTTTCTTGATATGTAAGAGATGAGCAAATGATTTGACTATCATATCACTTCAGAATTCAAATCCATAAAACCAGGGATGACTTGTTAATACTGGCCTAGCTCATACATAGAAATTTTCATTCATGGACTTAAGGAGCAAAGACATTTAAGAATGAAATCCACAAAATAATTGAACAAGAATAATTAACTCAAAACTACTGATGAATTGTCAAATACACAAACTGCAACAGAAATTTCAGCAAGCTCTGTAAGATTTTATTACATACACTACTGTTTTGCATCTAATTTAAAATTTCTTTCATGTCCTGTTCCAATGCTTCCACAGATTAGTGACTAATATATTTTCCTAACCCCTCTCTGCCCCCCCCCCCCCATGAAAAAAGAAAAGAGTTGGAACAAACATCAAGATCTGAACATAGATGTACAGATTTCACACATAATCTATTTTGAGGAGTGGCTTAATATAGCCATTAAATGGATGAATAAAATCAAGCTTCTCCAATTACGAGCACAATTCATATCCACACACCTACGCATACCACCTGAGCCCACTGGACTTTGAGAACATGTGACTGCCAGTGACCTATACAACTCTTTCTCTCTAATGACCATCCAAATCAGTTTATACAGTCCATCACTTTATTTATTGGGTAAGTATATTCAAGACATGACACTTCACATTCCAGTTTTCCCATTCTCTCGACATACTTCTGACGAGATCGCTGTCTCTGCTGAACGTTTTTGTAAGTTTTGTTCTGTTGTCTTTCTGTTATGTTAGTTTTGTCTCATTCTGTCTTGTCTCATTGCCAACTCTCCGCTGTACTGTTACTCCTATTTCAGTCCCGTTTCATGTTTATTTGTGTGTATATCTGCCTATTTTTGTTGATCTCTCTTTCTAGTGGGCTTCCAGACTTTTTCTTTGCTCTCAACTGATGTTTTTCTTCTGAGGGGCCCACATCCTACAAGCTTCGTCTTTTTAGTGGGTCCCTCCATTTTTTGAATTATCCACAATATTTACTTACTTCTAATCACTTGAATTTTATGATAATGTATAATTATCGTAAGGTGCTACAATCATTGTACATTCTTTTCATCCTACAAAGTTTTACACAACTCATTTTATGATACCCAAAAAAGTGATGTCTATATGTTCTTCTCAAAAAATGAAATAAAAAATTGAATTGAATTGAATTGAGTAGAGATTTCTAGCTGAATATTAAAGAATATAAAACACATAAATGCAAACACAAAGAAATCTAAAGTGAAGTATAGTTCTGAAAACTTATTGAACAGCGAACGGTCCCTCATCTTTGCTCCTGTGACAATCACATGGTATGTATATATTGAAGAAAAAACTTTCTAATAGATCTATGAAAATTCAGACAATCTAGTCTCTCATGTATAATTTCCCATCAATCACATGACTACTTCATAATCAGTTTTCACAAAATTCTGTCAGTTTAAAGAGAAGGTAAACCCAAAGAGCAATGTGGATTGAATGAAAGCAGCAACATTAGTAGAACACATCAGTGAAAGTTTGAAGAAAATCGGACAATCGATGCAAAAGTTATGAATTTTTAAAGTTTTGGTGTTGGAACTGCTGGATGAGGAGACTACAAGAGGTTATGAACAATATAAAGGCTATATAAAGACATTTTCACAAAAAATCATTTTTCATGAAAACCACAAATTCCATCAACTTGATGCTGACATATGTTAAGGGTAGCAATTATTCCCCCTGCTTTCTGAAAGTGGTTAGGCAAGTGCCTTTTCATAATGCTAGAAAAGTGAATTTTTGTTGATTTTCCTTTATATTTTCTTTATATTGCTGTCCACTCATACGTCATAACCTCTAGTAGTCTCCTCATCCAGCGGTTCAAACACCAAAACTTTAAAAATTCATAACTTTTGCATCGATTGTCCGATTTTCCTCAAACTTTCACTGATGTGCTTTGCTAATGTTGTTGCTTTCACTCAATCCACATTGTTCTTTGGGTTTACCTTCCCTTTAAGTTTACCTATCCTTGCTGCTCCTTTGGTAACTAAGTTTAACTTTTAGATAGAGACCAATTATCTGAGGTCATTAAGGTGGCAATATATATATATATATATATATATATATATATATATATATATATATATATATATATATATATATGTGTGTGTGTGTATACATATATATCACAAAACAAAAGAGTGCTTTATCTTATTTTTTTTTACTTTTTTTTGGAGGGGGTCTGGCACAAAGCTTCTATACTGTAGTTGCACTCTTCCCAGGAAATTCGTTTGAGGGAAAAACCGACAAAATCACAAATCTAAGAGGAAACAACTAAGCAAGCAGTATTAGAGGGGAAAGTGTAAATCTGAAGACTTCCTCAAAAGTGAGATGCTTTAAACATGGCACCTAGTTGAAAAGCTTGAGAAGAGAGCGAGTTGGATAAGGAAAAAAAAACTAGAAAATGATGTCTGCTTGTCCTTTTCTGTCACAAATTCAATTTTTCGGTCGTGCACCTGTCCCTACCGCTGGAAGTATCCACCGGCCTTCCCCTCTCCACTTGGATCTCCACTTGGAGAGTCGTCCAAATTGCATCTCATCTTTAAAGACCCTTCTATTTTTTTTTTTTTTTGCGGCATCCTCCCCCTCTCCAAGAATTGACGGGCGTCCTCGGCACGCCGTTCCGATTCGAGAGTTATCTGACCACATCGCACCCCTCAGTGACACCGTCTCTCTGATCTGGAGCATCTCATCAGAAACTTTTCCGTCGAACGCAAAGGGAGGAAAAATGCCTCTCCGAGATATCAACAAGTGATTTGTTTGTGTGTATGTGTGTGTGTGTGTTTGTGTCTGTGTGTCTGTGTGTCTGCGTGTGTGTGTCTGTTTGTGTGTGTCTGTGTGTCTGTGTAAGAGAGGGAGCCATGCTTTCAAGGGCTGTTCAAATTTTATGTTGCAAGAGTCTAGATTCTCCCTTCTTTATTAGCTCTTGTTTGGAGGTTACTCTTGGTGACAATAAAAGAGGTAAATTTGTAATTTACTGTTATTTACTTGGTAGAACTCAACTCATCGACAGACACTCTAATACCTCTCTATTTTTATTTGTTTTTGTTCATAATTCAAACTTCATTTCAAAAGACAGTTTCTCTATATCCTTAATCCTTATATGACAACATTTAAAACATACAATATTGTAACAATCTTCCCTTTAAAAGCCTCTGTGTCATTTATTTGTATTTGTTCAAGGTATCAGCCGATAGGGTCCATAAGTGAATCAGAGTAATTTTGATTTATACCCCTTTATTCCATTTTTATTTAAGTGTGACGTCATACACAGTCAGAAACCATAACTCGTGTAAATAAAACAGATGTCAAATCAGATGCACAGAGTGCAAGCCAGAGCTTTTGATACTGATAGGAAGCAAACATAGGGACTGAATTTATTATCAACTAAAACCTAGCGCTATGTTGATGTCCCTAAACCTACCAGCAATATGCAATTGTTAACATTGTAAATTAGCTAACAAGGAGAAAAATTATCAAAAATGTCAATGACTGAAGAATTTCCTGCCATTGAGAATGTCGTTTTCTTTGAAAGTCGATCAAAAACACTATTCATGGGACACGTATAAAACAAATATTGTTGAAATCTGCACTCTTTCCCATTACTACACCTTGTATATCAAAAGCCTGTTGTTCTACTCTGTGTAACAGGATTCAAATTGAACTCAGAAATTCAAATATCAAAAGTTATACCACACAGAAGCACTACCTTTTGGTTCCCACTCCTTTATTTTCATGAGCAGCAATGGTTGCTTAGATTTGTCTTGTTGCTGTTGTTGTTATTTTTCCGAGAGGACTGCAAATAAGCTAAGCTCTCTAGCAGTTCCCTCCATTTCGAGGAGCCTACACTAATTACCTATTGTTTAATGCAATGCTAATCAATCACATTTGTCTCAGTTTAGATTTTGACAGTTTTATCATCATGGCAATTTACAATGTACTTACAGATGCATCTGTAACACTTTCTATTTGCATAATCAAGTCACATTCATGATTGTATATTTTGTTGGATGTGAAAAGAAAACTAAGAATGGTATGAAAAAGAAGTGAAATGCAATGAAAATGAAATGAAATGGAATGAAATGAAATGAAATGAAATGAAATGAAATGAAATGAAATGGAATGAAATGGAATGGAATGGAATGGAATGAAATGAGATGAAATGAAATGAAATGAAATGGAATGGAATGAAATGGAATGGAATGGAATGAAATGAAATGAAATGAAATGAAATGAAATGGAAGGGAATGAAATGAAATGAAATGAAATGGAACGGAATGAAATGAAATGAAATGAAATGGAAGGGAATGAAATGAAATGAAATGGAATGGAATGGAATGGAATGGAATGAAATGAAATGAAATGAAATGAAATGAAATGAAATGAAATGAAATGGAATTAATTGCTTGTACCTCAGGGCAGAGAAACAATATGTCAAAGCTATGGGAATTGTACAACATATCAGAGACAAAGAGTTTATAGCAATACAAGAGAGAAAAAGAGAGATATGGGCAAGGAGAATACACAGACTAGAGCAAGATAGGATAAAGACAGGGTTTTTTTTTTTCTTGTCTAAAGAGATCAAGTAACACTTAGTCTGTTTCGACATCATTAAGTGGGTAATTCATTAACTCCCCAATGGATTGCAGTTATTTGCTTGGCACTCGCATACAACATTCCCATCGCGGCATCACGGATACGGCAAGAAAAACGAGATGAGGGATTGGTTGCTTAATGACCTCAAAATTACTGTTATGTCACGACGACGTCAAAAAATGGCTACCCGTAAAATTTGGGGGGGAAGAAGGGGGGGGCTCAGTTGCATCACGCAGATTAGCACACTTCAGAAAGTCACGATTCGCCAAACCGCAAAAAAAAAAAAAAAAAAAAAAACGCTCTTGGCTCCAGGCACATAGTTGAGTGGAAATAGACAGACAGACACACACACACACATACACACAAACACATCTCTCCCCCCCCCCCCCCCAAACAAAGAGAGTTATGAACTGGGTTTCGTAAGGAGGCCAATCTGGAATCAACACGGTATTGAATTCGCAAAATGTTGGCCACAAGCACCGCGAGCATCTCAAAAAGATAGATTGTTAGTCGCTAATTCCAGAGAGCAACACAACAGTGTAGACAGCAACTTCCTTTGTATTAGCATCAATTGGTGTACATGTTTCAATTCAAGGAGCATTTGTCCACCCTAGTCCTGGGTACTCTTGACTGACCACTTGATATTTTGACCACTCTTGATTCATATTGATCGTAATTCAACAAGATTACGATATGAATTTTATTTGACACATATTTTCCTAACAACAAAAAGAATGGAAACCTTTATTACAATGTACAAAAAATGACTGAAAGTCAAATATGAGAAAAAAAAATTGTGATTTTATAATCATATTCATGTATTGCTTTTGCTCTACACAGATTGTGATTTTCTGCTTAAAATCATATTTGCTATCTACAGAGCTTCATTGTACTACATGTACTTTGTGTTAAGTGTTAAAAATGAAGCAAATTCAATTTTGAACACTTATTGTTAATTTAGTGAAAAAATGGGGCTCTACAGCAAATACTTTGTCCCAAAATTACAAAACTAATTGAAATGGATGTGAGTGGATATAAATCATACTGAACTGAATATGATTTGACTTGACTCAATTTGGTTTGAATGATAATTCCACAAAAATGAATAAAACAGATCTGGATAAAACAGATCTGAACTGAACTGAACTTTAACTGATTTAATTGGATTGTGACAATTTAATTCGAAGTACAATATCACACCATGCATGACACACACACACACACAATGTGTAGACTAGTCGGAGAGCCCTGGCAGGTTGCACTTGAAACAAATTGGCGCATACATGAAACTCTCATTTTTGACTGATAGGTGCCCTTTGATATTTAAGCAAAATATTACACATTTGACTTGCGTTCCAAAATGAGTAATGCCCGCACACATGACTCATGAAAGTTTAATCATCATGAGACAATTAGGGAAAAGGGCTTTGAGCAGAATTACCATTTCAAATAGACTGAAAGTTTTATGTTTCAAATAGCCGCTGTGGTGACACATTTGAATTATATGTCGTAGACCATATTGTCTTCACCATGGGGATATTATAGACAATCATGAAAAGGTATTAGTACTTTTACATTAAATTGCTTTGGGACTGACCAAGGGAAAAGGGAACTCATCTTTGCAAGCTGCAAATGTTTTCCATCCTTTGCCAATTCAGGAGGGTGATTTGATATAAAATTTGTAAGCCAGAAAGGCAAATCCCGAGAGAATATAGGATCTATATCTCCGTAAGCAGCACCCTATATGCACTACACCAGGATGTAGGATAGATGCAAGCTTTTTCTCTTTTTTTTTCTGGACCCAATCAAAAAGCCTGCATTCCTGCAATAACTCACAAAGAGACTGGAATGGAGTCTACCCAAATGCAGATTTTTACGATCGGCGTGACTTGCGGCGGACCATGATGAATGTGCGGCGGTGATCGCAAGCGACCTGCGGTGATCAGCAGTGCCGGCCTGGCGCAAATCAACCCCTCTTTAAGGGTGTCGCACACTGGATCCACATCTCGGCTAAATTTTCATCTCTCGCCAGTTACGGCCAATGGTCCTGCCGCACACGTAATGTGTTTATGTACACACGCCACGATCAATACGGAAGCAGCGACGACATCCAAACTCAATTTAAGCCCACCGAAAAGCTAATAAAGTGTGTACATTTAAAAGCCCCTGTCATTTGATAGTGGCATGCCCATCTAATACATTGGACAAGCTACTGTACCTAAAGGAGAGATTCCACAAGCACGTTGAAACCTGGGTTTTGTTTTTTCTGTCCACCGCACAAATAGCGATTAAGTGTTTCCTGCAAAGACTAATACACTTGTATCTTGACAATGCCTTGTAAATGATGCTGAAGAAATTTGTCCAAGTGCTGTCACATGACACCACATGTTCACAAACATTCTTATCTAAATAACTTTGCTTCTATTCTGCCCTCAGTGAGAACAAAAAACATCCTGCAGTTAAGATGGCGATATTCACTTATTTGCATTATCAACTGACCAATGCTGAGGAGATTTACATGTTTAGATCTATTGTAAACAATTGTGTACCTGAACATATTTTTGTGGGTCTATGAGAGAAATTTCGTCACTGAAAAGTGGAAAAAAATTCAGTAAATTGCATTGTAATGCCATGGAAAAAAAAAACTAGATTTAGTCCCAAATTAAACCACCCTTTTGAGCTGACTAAATCTGCAATATCACATGATACATTTAGACCACGGACTATCAAATCGAAACTTCATTTGAAAAATCCAAGCTAACTGATGGTTTAACTAACGTAATGTGATGCCCAAAGACCATGGTTTTCACCTACAGTGTACATGTAGACCATATTTTGGAATTCTTTCAAGCAAGTGTGGGTTTAAGATTTACTCTTAATGACTTCATTATTACTGCATTCCTTCCTGCAGACATTTGCCAATAATAACACTGTACAAAGCAACGCAGAACAGAAACACATCCACCAACAAACCGGATGACAGTGAAAATGGAGTTTTGATTCGACTCCACTGATCAAAATACATAATTATGAAGAGTTTCAAAACATGAATAGTTTGTAGCTGGATACACACATTTTCGAGGCATAAGTCAATTTTTACTCCCCCTATACAACTCCACCTTCACATGAAGTGTGGTGTTTCAAGTAAATATTCAGTGAAAGTGATCTCTTTCCTCATAAACTCTCTATGCGTCCTTCTCTCTACCCCCCCCCCCCCTTATATGCACAGATATCCACCACTGGGGAACTGGACTTTACGATAAACACAATCTCCCAGGAGGGAAGATCAAATCCAATATTGCTTCACTTCACCTAATAACGTGACGGGATTACGCATATTGGGAGCAAGGACATCGCTATCTAGAAGGACGCATCCTCACACCTCGCAGAGGCGTGCCTTCAAAGTCGGCGCTCCCATCCGCACAGAGTCTTCATTGAGGCGTAAGAGAGGGAGAGATAGGAGGTCGTGGTGACACGTGTCACCAGGAAATAAAAGGTGGGATGATGTGACTTTCCCCATCCCCCACCCCCACCCCCGAAGGGTCATGAGACATCGACAGATACGTCTCATCAATTGTGATTAGGATATTGCTGCAAAGGAATGTCCCTCGCCTGAGTGAGGTGGACGGAAGGAACGTCGCGGCCGAGAGAGGGGAGATCGTGATGGCACGTGCCACGGGGAGTTAACAGGTTCGCCAAAGATCACAGCCACTGTGCCGAGATGCCGTCCGATAAGACGTGCCCGTCGACAGATAGCGCCATGAAATCAAATCCCCTTTCATGTGATCACTGACAGCCGACAAATGACAAACAGATGAGGATGGAGTAATAGTAATCACCTGAGATGAGTCGGGAGGGCTCACACCTCATCATCATCAACACTGATGATGGACATACAGGCTGTACATGGGTCTCTCTGTATTTTCTTTTTTTTTAATAATGCCAATTTACATGCTAGAAGATTGGTTTCCACGACTGATGGTTCAGAAGCATTTTTTTCCCACCAATCAAGAGAGGTTTTTGAGTGTTTCCAATACCCTTTTTACACATTGAGTGCCAATTGGCACAGAATACCCCATAGCTACATTGCCTTGTCCAAATTCCGTGGCAGAGAAAGGGTTAATAGGGCACTTGAATCAGTAACGTGATGTGTCAGAGGCTGCTATATAGCATGCTCTAATAAAAACCTGAAAAATATATATAAATGAGCCATGGAGGTTCATCGTATTGAAGATCACACATGGCAAATTTTCTGGCTGCCCCCTCCAAGAAGATGACTGAACTTATTCATGTGGCAGCACTTGCTTTATACTGCGCATTGCGTGGTCTAGTTGATTGTGCAGCATCAATTTCAAATCTGAAGGTGCAGGATTCAAACCACAAAAAGATCACTTTTCCATCTATGCATCTATCAAAAAATGACTAAAATATGTTTGAAAAATGCTCTGAGCATTCACTATGATAAAAACATAAGGCAATCAATGAAAACTGGAATATACTGCAATCTGATGAGACACCCAGTACCTTACAGGAGCTAGAAAAAAGGAGGCAATCCTGTCTTTAATGCTACACATAAAAACCTGCAAATATACAAGAGGAAATTAGAATTCTATGGTGGCCTTAGGTATAAAAGGAGAGAAAAGGTGTCAAAGACAATTCCCTATGAAGGTGACAGCTAATCAAGACCTCATCTACAGCGCAGCTGAACGGAAAAGCGGCCGGACATTCTTTTTCACACCTGCCAGGAACCAAGAGAGCACTATGAAGATACAAAGAAAAGAGAAGAAGGGGGTGGGGAGGTTTCCATGGAGACCTCTTAACTCTTATCAAGCCAGAATGACACCCCTTTGGACTCTGTGTACATTATGTGGTGCATACTTGCGACTCTGGCATGTTAAGGGTTAAGTCAGTATAGACTTGCATGTGGAGCAATAGCTTGCCAGTCTAGCACCATTGGTAGCAGATGCTTCAATAAGGACACACAGCAATCTATGGAGGGTGCATAATATTGGCCTTTCTAGTGTAGAGTTACTTGTGATCATGGACATTCTTTTTATTGGAGTCAAAACTTTGATTGCTTTTATTTTATTCATATTTTTTTTTAGATAAAAAGAGATAAGATGTCTAAGAATCTGCAATGAAAATTGAAGGTGAAGGAATAACATCTATGGTTTATTAATAAGTAAAATGAAAGAGGTTACTATCCCTCAAATCTTGAACTATTGATAAGACTACCATTACTTGAAGACGTTTTGGTTGAATTCAGGCAAATCGTCAGAAAGTTCAGTTTATCTTTACTGAATGCAGTTCCTTGCTATGAAAAAAAATAATAAACCAAAACAAAACTGTGAGTTCAAAGATCCTTCAGAGTGACAATTACACTCAAATCATCAGAAAGTTCAATGTTTTGTGCTAGATTGCTCTAGGCAAATTGGCCTGCAGTCATCTATGTTTGAATAAGATGCACTGGTATGCGTGGAGTTGTCATCAAGGTTTTCATTGCATTTGATATCATTCCTAGTATTGTGCCTTTAATATGGAGGTAACACTATGATAATGCACCGCTATCGGCATACCAAAATTGACAAGTACGCAGTGATGAGTTGATGCGATTCCGAAGGGTTACTATCCCCTCATCGATGTCCCTTTGACCACTTCCTGTCAATTGCCATCACCCGCGCATCTCATCCATGCTGCGGACAGCTCGGACGTGCGATCAATTTATGCTTCAGGCTCCCGATCTCCAAATCCTGGCCACCACCTCCCGTCAATGTCATTGTCTAAGGCACGCTACTTTAATCCTTGTTGTTAGCATAATGTCCAACCTGCGACAGCAGCGGATCCTTGGGACAATTGACTTGATTTTACTTTTACTTGATTAAAGGGACTGTACAGTACTGGTTGAGGTAGGGATTCATGTTTTGAACATTCCTAAGTGAGATAATGAAAAGCCTCTTATCAAATATGAAAGAGCATGTAATTTTAAGAAGGATTCAACGGTTATTTGATGAAAATTGGTTTTCAAATGGCTGAGATATCCAAAAAAGTGCTAATAATAAAAGGCAACATGCCACAACTTTATTAGGATCTCTTTGTTTCACCTTGTTTTTGGATATCTCAGCCATTTCAAAAACGATTTTCATCGAATAAACTGTTGATACCCGTTAGAACTGCATGCTCTTTGACATCTCATAGAGTGGTTTCTGAATATCTCGCAAAATGTTAAAAGCTAAATATACACCTCGACCAGAACTGTACACACCCTTTAACAATGACAGCATCATTTCACTAGCTTTGAAGTGCTTAGATACCATATCACAGGTTTACATATGAATGTACTTCATTTCTATAACGTTATTTTTCATATTCATTGCATATTTAGGATTAAAATGACCTGCACATACATGCACACCCTCACCTAATTCTGACTCTTCTTTGATTACTTCTACCAACATTACTATATGCTTTCTCAAAATGAAATACACCCAAACAAAGAAGGATAATGCTGCATGAATGTACTTACAGTAATTGAATGAGAAGACAATTGAGTCTCATTTCATTTCTATTATTCTGCTTCTATAACAGAAATATCTTCTCTGCAGGTGGTGTTTTGATGCAAATGGAAGGAAAACATTAACCTTTTCATTACCAGGGACTTTAGACAGTGTTTACAACATTATGGGGTTTTATGTGTCAATTGGCACACAAAGCAAGCAGAGGGTTAAAGTGTTTTTTTTTTTCCTGCACATTGTGAAAATGCATAAGAATTCTGTTGTATATTGGAGTACATACAAAGCAACGGAAAAAAAAAGCAAAATCATGAATATACCATTGGAAAAAAATATACTTGATATAATAAGAACCTTGCACAATTAAAATAAAAAGAAAAATAGAAATGCTTGAGCAGTACAGATTAAAGTGAACAGAGAGAGTCAAAACATAATAACCAACTATGGTCCTTTATTAACCCGTTGAAGACGAGTCCCGAGCATACATACTCGCGCAGGTGTCTATGGGATATGCGTGTTGTAGCGAAATCAGCCCGTCCTCAACAGGTTAAGTGGCATTTGTATACATCATTCAAAGGGGTCGAATGCAGTGCAGCACAGCAAGAAGGGACAGTGTCTTTATACAAGCAGATTTTTTTTTTTCCCCAGAAGTAATCAATCTTCATTAGGTTCCTCGATAACAACCTGCAATTCTCTCGCCAAACTGACAGGACTGCTAAACATAACTGGGTTCTTTGCTGCCGCTGTTGTCGTTACTGGTTTCATCATTTCATCAGCAAAGGCACGGTATGGAGCCTGCCGTTATCACGACCTAATTGATACTCTCATCCCCCAATACATTCCCAAGCCACACTCGCCTTTCAAAATCACATGCAGGAACTGTTTGGGAGCTGCCAGAGCAGCGAACGGCAAATCGGCCCGACGAAATTGATCACCCGCGACGGCGGGCGTGACACTCGCGTCCCTTGGAAATGGAATCGTTTGCGATGCGAAGCGACATTACAAAGTGGGGGCGCTTAATCACCGGTGAAAAAACACAGTGTGATCGCTTTGCCACAACATTATCCCCCTGCCATGTCCAATAAATCCAAGCATTTTGGATTCTGCTTCTGGAAAATTGTCCTACGGTTGCTACAGGGGTATGTAGCATTAGTAGCCTCATAATGATTGTACATTGTATGTAGCATGCTGGAAACCTGCCACCAAACCGTGCATAAATACTTGTAACCTACTCAGACAACTCAGTTGAGGGTATAGGGACATTATGTACTATGTGTGATGAGCTGTATAAGCACTGCTGTTAATTATCATTATCAATATTATCGTTATTACACAAATATCTTTATTATCATTATTATTATTATCATTATTATTATCAGTATCATTATCATTATCATTATCATTATCATCATTATTATTATTATTATTATTATTATTATTATCATCAGTAGTATAATAATAATTATCATTATTATCATTATTACTATTATTATTATCATCATCATCATCATAATAATGTTACAGTAATGATAATACTATTTGCTGCAGTTTCAAGTAGAACACATTCCACTCCTGCCTAGTGTTAAAAAAAGAATATAACTACAGTACTTCACAACCGCTTCACAACACACTTTGCCACAATCATACTCCTTGCACAGTCAGAGTGCATGCAAGTCAAAGAAAACCTATTCTAAGAGCTCGGGACTTATTCACCCATCCAGCTTGTCAATTATGCGCCGAGCAATCTACCCGTCACTTCCGCTGACAACTTCTTTGATCAATCGCGCCGAAACAACCTTCTGGACTCGATGCCCACGAGATATCGGTCGCAAGCTCGAATTGAAGAAGAAAAGAAAAATATTCACTAGGTGTTTAGCCTGGCCTGAAGGCTTTTGCTTGGTCTTCATAAAGCTGAAAAATATCAATATCCAAGAAACTCAGCCCATAGTTATGTACACATCATGAACCAACTGTTAATCGAGGCATAGGCTCTCCCTTCCTTGCTGAGGGGGGAATTTTATTCTATAACTGCAACATTTTGTCTGAGATCGAAATTACATCACAAGGGAGCAAAAAGGGATGGAACTTGGAATCAGACTACTTCAGTTTCATTTGATGATAATAGCAGCTTGAGAAGAAATAGTCTACTAGTTTCAAATTCATGCAATTCTTGTTGATCAGTTGCAATAGTCTACTAGTACTTGGAAATCCGGTAGTCAAGATCAAGGTATGTCATGAAAATCAGTGGCCTACAAGATTGACAATTACACGGAACAATGTGCATGTTGTCAAGTCAATATATTTTGTCTCGTCCAGTGGACATTTTTACCATGTGTACAGTGCATGTCCATCATCGAGTATCGGAAGCAGCTGAATTCCAATACCATGGTTTGTCAATGAAGGAAACTGCAAAGGTGAATGCACACTAATGAATTATCAGCTCATGCTTGTCCTTCTGTCTTTAAACATGGGAGGGCAGTGATTTGTAGAACGTAATCAAGGCTGACAGAAAGTGCAATGAATACCACTGTGTACATCTCAAGTCATAAGATTTTTTTTTCTCCTTCTCCTTCGTTGAGAAATGAAAAGTAGGAAGTGATTACACGACTGTAGCCGACCGACGCAGGAATATCCCTCAACAAGATATCAATCGTTACAAAGCGGCTTAACACCGGCATTGATTTCCATTCTCCGTCTGGCTCGCTGCCACCTCGCTCCTCTGTGAGGACGTGTCTTGCGCACCGCCGAGTTATTCCACCGATCGCTCCGCCATGCCTTCATCTCTGTTTTTTTGTTCCTCCCACAAGCAGCAGTTCTGGAAGTGATATTCTCTGTATGGTGTACTTATTCCTCTTCTTACACCGCTCGGGGGTTTAAGAAAGCAGACAGTAATCTTGTCCACTTAGGTTTTGTTTTCACTCTCATCGGATGTGATATACTTTACATTTCAGAACATCTAAATCTCTTTTGACTATCTTTTTCTCTCTTTTTCTTTTAAATGGGATGAATGCGGTAAACCACAAACATGCATAGCTCTTATAAACCACCACAAAAATACAAAGTAATATCTCTCAAACTCTCTTTTTTTTTAAATTCTATTTATCACCCAAATATCACATACTGGTTAGAGCTTTATGTGGATTAATCACAAAATATGCCTTGTACTTTCATAGAAATTATTCCAAAAAAAGGCATATTTCTCAAAATAAGAAAAATATTTGAAACAATGTCATAAATATACATACAGTATATATAATATAAAAACATTACTCTAAAAGGAAACAAAATGTGTAACCATAAATTTATAAAATTGCACTGTATTGGAGAAAGGGGAAGAGGGTACAGCAGCCCCACCAAAATTTGGTGAAGTGTCATGTACAGGCCGATGGAAGCTTAGAGAGAACTTGATATTGCAGCTTCATCTAACCAAATTTACATCAATTCTAAATAAATGTTGAGTGAAAACAAATGGGCATTCAATACCTTTCTTACTTGCCCAACTTGGATTACATGGTGCACTTCTACCCTCCTGTCCATCTGATTATACTCCAATAACTCAAGTTAACTTGTACTTTAATTCCCCCCCCCCCCCATCAACGTATGTCTGCATTTCTATATTCCACAAAATCACATCGGATTCCAAACCTGCACCATCCAGAAAATTGTCTGTCATTACCTCTGCCAAATGAGGAGGTTATGTTTTCATTACCATTTGTTTGTTTGTTTGTTTGTCTGTCTGTGTGCAAAATAACTCCAAAAGCAGTGCATAGATTTAGATGAAACTTACAGGGAAGGTTGAGAATGGCACAAGTATCAGATGATTGAATTGTGGTAGTGCTCTGGGAATTTTTTGTGGATTTTACGAAAGATTTTCGATATTTTTGGCAGGCAGGGTCAATGAACTTGAGAGTTCAAGCTGCGCATTTGTGAGGTTTTCATACGTGCACTAAAGTGCATGCTCTAGTTTCTGCTAGGGGGCAGCTGGACGCAGCTGGAAATTGATGACGTAACAAAGGCTTCTATATTGGGAAATCGGGTGACTTTCAGCATGCATACGTATGAGTGGAAATCACTGATCTCTGTGGAAGAACAAGATCAGTGGTGGAAATGAGCTGCTTGCCGGAGGTCTGCGCTCTCAGAGTGCTCCTCTAGTTACAAATGTTTTACAGTCATTATAATTTCATTATGCCATGATTCTGATGAATAAACAGCAACCAAATTTAAGTGACTGACTTGAGTGGGTGGGGGGGGGGGGGGAAGGGGGAAGGGATAGGTGCATAAACTTCCTTATGATGTTGACAAACACACTGTGAGACTGCTACATAAGATGACGTGTCACCTGCCACAACTGTGTAATATATTTTTCTCTTTTTCTTTTCCCGGTAGAAAGACGTCCCTTCTCTGCTTCTCTCTCTCTCATCCCAGGCCAAATTACAAGAAAGTGCTACACCAATGGAAGTCTGCTTGAGTCAACAAGGTAATAGCCCAGATTGAATTAGATGACGAGGTCGAATATCAAATGGCCACGCAGCATTTTTTTTTTCATCAAAAAAAAAAATGTAGGTGAAGTAATGAGAAGAGCTAAAGAAAGAGTACACCATCACGTAGCTGGATGTCGTGAAACCTCAACTCGAGTCCCAAATATGAGATGACGACAACACGTGAGCTGCTTCAAAAATTAGCAGGCATGTGCGAGCGTGGAGGGAGATGAGGTATATGGGGGGGAGAGGGGAAAATAAAGGACGGACAATTTGATGAACCAATCTTCGAGTTTCGAGAGCTGACGATGAGGAAAGCGTGTTGGAATGTGCCGGCAAAGTGGAGTTTCATCTGTGTTGTTTGCGACAACAAGAGCTGGCCTAGCTTGATCTGATTGCCACCTGTTCCTATATCTCTGTCTATATATCTCTCCCTCTCTCTATAGGTATATATTCCTCTTCTTATCTCTCCACTTAGTTCTCTCTCACTCTCATTTTCTCTCCCTCTCCCCCTTTTTTCTCTCTCTTTTTCTCTTTCTCTTTCTACAAACATATCTCTTTTTTCTTTCTATTTCTATCTCCCTCTCTCTTCCCTTTCTTTTTAATCTCTTTCTCCTTTTCTCTTTCTACCTATGTATATCTCTCTTTTCTCTTTCTATTTCTATCTCCCCTTCTCTCCCCGTCTTTTAGATCTTTCTCTTTTTCTCTTTCTACCAATGTATATAGCTCTCTCTTTTCTTCCTCTCTCTTTCTCTCTCTCCCTCTTTGTCTCCATCTCTTTCTCTCCCTCCCTCTCTCTCTTTCCCCAGTCTCTCTCTCTCTCAAGGACATATCACATAATCATATCTCCTCTTTGATATGAGAATCTCAAAGAATAAACTCATTTCAATCTACCATAAAGATGCTGGTGACAATGGAGACTAAAATAGGGACAAAGATACAACAGCAATGATAAGATTATGGTAATATTACGATAATAAAGACTGACAGCTTCATATTTGAGCATTATTAGATGCAGCATCTAGTTTACTGCATGTCTGCACAAGTGACAAGTATTCCCAATATTTGCTGAAATTATTGTCCCTTTTTTCTACAATTTTCATATCATTTAATAGCAGTGGTTTCCTTGCTCTGAAGAGTTAGCCTTGATTACTGCACTTGCAAACGAGGATCTCACAGGTGCAATTTGTGACTTTTCACGCACTTGTACCTCATTATCAAATGAAGAGTTTGTTCACAAAAACCGATAAGTCCATATTTGCCAAATGGAGATATATGCGATTAAAGGTCAAGAAAAATAAAGAGAATAATAAGAAAATTTTTGCTTCTTTTGACCATAACTTCAAAAATGTACCTTTGTATGTAGTGACCAATATATCATTTAAAAGGTATTATTTTGTACTTTATGACAGAGACCATACTTCTAAATCTTTAAAAATGGACTTATCGATTTTTGCGAACAAACTCTTCAAATGTACAATAGAATCCCACTTACCTTGAGGTGATTAATAGCGTTTCAACAAACTTTCACCACGCAAAACAACATTGTCACACATCTTTGTAGTCTTTTTCTTACCTGCAGAAGAAAAAGACAAAGAATAAGAAAACACATTTCACTCACTGTCACTCCACTTTACAAACAAAAAAGACTTATCATTAAAATTTTGAATAACACTGATCAAAGAACAGTCTACAGTACATTTTTATTTTCAAAGGCAAATTTTGTTTTTTAAACCACAATTCACAGTAAGCAATTTTAACCATGGATACTAAAAAAAAAAAAAACTTGCTGAAATTATTTCTATTACACACATTTCTTTGACTTTCATTTCCTTGCTCAGTACACTGCTCTCTTGGATAAAAAAGGAAAAAGTTCCCACCATTCTGACCAATATTTCTTGAGATCAGTCTGTGAAATTCATAAATTCATAATATTCATATAGAAAGAAAATGAAAATAATATTTTGCAAACATTATAACAACTCCTCAAACGATCGAATTTTGCTCCATACCACTTTACCAGTATCTACAGACAGCAACAAATTATATATACCATGACCTTCTTTCTATAAGTAAGACAATGAACCCATTAAACTCTTTTGAGTACACGACCTCAAAGTTCCACCGTTGTCACATACATGTGTATGGCAGACTAGCATTCAAATGTGATGAATTTAGGGAAGATTTTACCAGGATAATAATATTGTTGCAAGTGGAGAAAGGGACAAAAAGAAGTCAATAAAAGGTATCATAACATAAGCTACATGTTGGGGTTTTGGGGGTTGCAATTTATAGCTTTGTTCACTGTTGATAAACCATTCTCAAACATACAGAGATTCACATTGACTGCATTGTGTGTTGTTTAAAGGCATCATTCACCATTTGCAGATGAAACAATAACCCAGCTTTAGTGCTTCAAAATAGTTCTAACATGTGACTTAGGGAGAGAAACAACCACTGTAAAAATTGAATCATTATAATCAATGTTAAGTATTGTTAAATATACAAAATGTGAACAATAATTATGATAAAGTTGTTTCGAGAATAAACCATATACGGTTATGGTTTACTGAGAACAAATAATGATATCCCCTTATATTTTAGGCTTTATTGCCATTTATTTATATGGTAGGATGTTTTGTGATACAACTGACCTACATATATGCATCAAATGTGATAACTCGAACATTTTTTAAATCACTGCTCCCAATGGTAAACAGCACACTGGTATTTGTGTTGATTTGCATGACTGTGTGCATGCGTGTGTGTGTGTGAGTGTGTGTATGTTAGACTGTTTGACACAATTTGATCATCAACAATTTGTTCTGCGAGTTGTCTTTGCCCCACAGCGCAAAACAGCAACCTCTGCTCATTCAGGAGTGAAGAGAAGCAGCAAACGGCTGATGTGTGCATCTCGAGTGAGTTGTTGTTATGGGCAAACCGCTAATTGCTTTCACACACAGGAATGGATGGAGAAAACACAGATTTCTCACACCGTGAAAAAGCCAGAGCGGATGACACTTAACGATGTCTCCTGTGCATCAATCGAGCTGTCACTTTAACTCAGCATCTCTGGCTCCAATTCTCTTTTTTTTTTTCTTCTTCTTCTTTTTTCTTTTCCTTTCCTTTGTTTAATCACAGGTCATGACCATATCTCTCCAGCACATCATGCATGGCTGGGAAATTATCTCTCCCTCTCTTTCTCCATTTCGGTCTCCGTCTCTTTTTCTCTCTACATAATGAAAAGTCTTATCACAAAATGAGCTAACTCCATTCTTGCTAAGTAGAGATATGAAATTAAAGCTGCTTAGAAACAAAGAAAATATCAACAGATACAGGATATTTGTAATCATAACTTCAGGAATATTTCTTCTTATGTTATAAGTGAGGTACCTGTTGTCTTTAAAAATACATGACACAAAGCATTAGATATTGCAGTTGTTCATGCAAAAAAAAAAAAAAAAAAGGTGTATAACATGTGTTGTTTTGTTTTTTTGGCAAATGGTAAGTACATACTTGTGTCTGTCTATCTATCTGTCTGTATGATTTCGGAAAAAAATAATCAAAAGATTGTAAGATATAGAGCAAACACAGCTTATTTCGCAAAATGACATTCCCCTTGTTGGCACACAAGAACTATTCCACTATACAAAAGCCAACTCTTGCATAATAACTGCTTGCATTGGATGCCAAAGGAAAGACAGGGGGAAAAAAAAATGTAATTTTGCCCGGGGGCAATGGCCACTGACCACTCACACACGCACACACTGTCACTCACGGTATGCCATTACCTCAAACAATTACAGGTATCTGGGTCACACGCATAATCACATCAGGAATGGGGAAGGCAGAAAATGGGAGGGCAGCCGATCTTTGTTAGATGTCGACTCCTTCCCGACATCTACACCACTGCGGTCATTTCAACACTTGTTGTTGCTTTTGTTTCTTCTTTTTTTGTTGTTGATAAAGCACCTCTGTTCAGTTTTCTGCAATTCATGCTTTGAGTGCAACAACCTCTTATCCTCCTCTATCAGATTCCATCCCTTTCCCTCTTAATGCCTTCGCTCTTATTGCAAAATATCAAGAGTTTGATCGTTAGAACAGGTTAAGTACCATTTTTAAATATATTGTAAAGTAAGTCCATCAATAGATAGAACAAAATAAAACCTGAAGAGGGAATGTTCTTGGAGCAATGATTAAAATCATCCACTTTTTTTAATCAGTGTCATGTATCTTTTTATTGCAGCTTACAATCGCAAATATCTCAAATTGACAAGAATGGAGTTAATTCTTTTTGCGATTAAACTCTTCATATACCCCTCCCCCCTCCTCCCTTCATCTTTGTTGACTGTCAAAACATATGACATGGGCACCTCTCCTGATTAAACTGTGATGTTTCAGGCATGGCATCACATCTATCCATTTCTACTCCATCTATCATCATGTAATGAATCATTAGTTCTTTGATGATCTACAATGTACAAACAAAAAGTCATGGATTTAAAAAAAAAAGAGTTCCTCTGTAGTGAACATGAAAAAAGTTATATTGTATACGATGTACCTGCACTGCAAACCACCTTCCCCCCCCCCCCCCCCCCATTCTGTCAAACAAAACTGATGTGTTGGATGGGGGGGGAATTGTTTTTTTCATCCATGCTCCCTCTACAACATTAAAAAAAAAATATATATCTTATATCTGGTGCTACAGGGATGTTCTTGCACGAGTAATTCACGGTTTTCTTGCGTGGGAAATTCATTCCTTATTTTTTTTTTAGAGAAAATGTTGTAAATCTTCTTTGCCAATCATCTTCTTCTTTTGCCTGATCTCTACACAAACCTAAGAAAGAATGTCAAGTGTATCCCTTTTTCTTTAATGATCATTTTGATTTAGGAGCCACCCTTTGGGAGTAATATTTCATGACACGAAATGCCTCAATCCCCTGTACTGATCTATATTTACCAAGATGAAGTTAATGACCACCCCTACCTAGATTTCTCTGTTCGTATCTCCCTCCTCTCTCTCTCTCTCTCTCTCTCTCTCTCTCTCTCTCTCTCTCTCTCTCTCTCTCTCTCATCTGCTGATACTTGACTTAAAACCAATTAATCAACTTCACATTGTTTCCCCACACAACATAAATGCCACAGTAGCATGCACGAATCTGCATTTATTATGACAACACACTCATTTTCGAGCTGCAAACCAGGGCGAGTCAAATATCTTTTACAGGCTCCCCTATTAAAACCATGATGCATATTGACGTCATAGTTTTTCTAGCACAACCCCGAACAATCAGCTGTTTAATTTGAGTACAAATGAAGTGATTTAGAACCTCTACAACATTTTATCTTTTAAACTTTTCCATTTTTTATCTTTCCTCCCCCCTCCCCCTCCCCCCTCCCCCTCCACCTCCCCCCCCCCCCCCCCCCCCCGCAACAAAAAGTGTTAACATATACACTTCTCTGTATGCAGGTGCACTTGCTCACAATATGGTGTTTGACAGGTGACAACGATAAAACTCCACACACTTTTAATTAGGAGAGCTGATGCAGAAACGCTGCAGCAACGACCAACAATTAAAGAGAATGGCGGGGTGCCAATGTAAAATGTGAACACGAATCAAGACGACCGGCAGTGAGCATTCCATACACTTGTGGCAATAAAGAGTTCAACCAGACAACTCAGGCCATGAATGCACTGAGCTATACAAGACATTGTAGTCCCTGAAATACATGTAGTTAGCAATAAGCACACCATACGCATGTCCTGTAAAACTTTGTCTATTCACTTCCCTTTTTTATGGAGGTAACAAGTTGCAAGTCACTTTTTGTTAGGAGGGGGTTGCTCCATTCACTGGAATAAATGTTCAGATGATCTGTAACACACAGGGCAAATAACGTTCTATTTATATTCATGTTAAAAGTAGAGAATAACAAAGTCCAAAGTTAGTTATCTGCCATCCCTGAATTACAAGAATCTCCTACTGTGATCAGGAAGTTACATGCAGACGATAATTCCAACTACTCTGACACCAACAGATAATCAAACTTGGGAGGCATTATAGTAAACTTGGCATGATTTGGATTTAGACAGGCATATCATACGCCAGAAAACTACAAGTGATAATTCCCCAAACAGCCTACGATGCATACTTCTCTCAATCGACTCTACACTTTCTGAAATAATCACAGTTAATCTTTAGGATCCCTCCTTATCTCTCTTATGATCAAGCCACTTTTAATGTGCCTTAATTCTACCATGCATCACCGGAGGGAAAAAGCTTTGGCATCTGCTAATGTCAAGTTGAAAATAGAAGGAAAAACATCAAAATGGGAAAAAAAAAATCGAAATCATTATCAACACTATCACTGCAATTCCATAATAACCACTGTGACAGTAATTATAAGTATCATCTCTATTGCTGTTACTGATGTACAGAAGAGACATTTCTATCATTTGTATCATCGTTATTGTTTACAGTATTGTTACTACCATCATTATCAATTCATTACATTTTATCATCATTACAAAAATGAAAGTCAATTTAAGAGTAGTGTGAGAAGTAAGAGTAATCTGATCATTCTCATTATTCTTGACTAGGTCCGGTTTCTTTTTCTTGCTCCATACTCCACACACTTTATAAACTCTATAAACACATCAAGAATTGGACATGCGCATTGTTCAATACCAACAAATATCACGAGAATAAAGACACAGCTTTCATCAACCACAATACTAATGATATAATCATCATCACTGTCTAGATACAGTGCAGTGATGTATCACATTTGCTTGAGTCAACATTTGATCTGAAAACATTCGTAACTACAATTCAACTTTACACAGCAAATCTATGCAGACAGTACTGATGCTAATAAACGAAAGGTAAAACTGAAATGAAATATTGCCACAGGAAGACATAGAAAGAGAAGACGTCTCGGTGTGATGTCTCAGCTTCGTTGCCATGACAACGATGACCACTATGATTGGAAGTAAAAAAGCTGTTTTCAACATGACCATTCATCCCTGAGAGTCGTGGTTCATATATGTGACCGTGCACCTCAAAACGAACATAAAGTCGCACACACTGATTTTGCGTGAGGACTGAAAATAAGTGGAATGGGTCAACCTAGCCGAACTTGACTTTTCCACATTTTCTGAAAGAGCGGGTCTTCTTTTACATTATGCTAAAATTTGGTATCATAAAACGGGCAGGAGAGTATGTTTTTTAGCAGTTTATCTCGAACATTTTTGGTAGAATATCGTGATTGGGTGTGTCTTTAGAATCCCTTTTTCATTTCTGAAAAACCTTGTCCACACTCTTCACTTTCAACTCTAATAACTTTTGAAAAGATAGTGCTACTGCTTTGAAAGTTGGCATTAATTATGGACAGAATGTGTTAATGAGGCATGCTTAATTTCAGTTTAATCTGATAATCCCTTCATTGTTGTTACTCTGGTGGTTTACTTCCTGTTTTTTTGTCCCATTCATCGCACAGCCAGCACGGTTTGGTAAAGATTAAGCGCTTGAATAGACACTGTACTTCAGAGCCTCTTTTCTCAGTTCACACTTTTCCTGAGTTTGTGCTTTCTTTCCAACATTTAGATAAGTTAGGAGAGTCCATTTGATTTGAGTTATACATCATTTTAAAGCTTAAAGTCTGCTCTTTCAGAATATGGTCTTAACTAAAAATTCATATCTGGCGACTTTTTGTTTGTTTTGAGGTGCAGGGTCACATATTTGCTGAGCTGGATATCTAGTTTTTTTCTTGTTACCAAAATTTTTGCAAAGCCACCATGACTAACTAACTTTTGCTTCAAGCAGCCCTACCAAGAGGAAGGAATAACCCTCCTTTTTTTTTTCTAGCCAGATATGAAGTCTTACAACACACAATCACATGGAAGTGATGCTTTTATCAGTGTTTGTAGACCCCTGCTCTTCCCTCTGACATTTTTTTTTTCTACATTTTCTGACCACGAGCACACTAAAGTAAGCACACAAGCCTTATGACGCCTTATCAAAATTGTCAGCAAGAGCATTGATGCTTTTAAATATATTCATACACAGAATATGCAGTATGTTAAACGAGTGTGTGAAGCTTCAGGATTCATCTTACAACCCTTGTAAAGCAGTTGCTAAGGAGTTAAAAATTATTGCTTGTATGGACAGAACAGAGTGTGAGTTAGTGTGCTTCAGTAGACCAAAATTTTAAAGTCCTCTTTTCTCAAAGGTAGCAATCCCCACAGTCCCCTCCTGGGGGGGGGGGGGGGGGGGGGGGCTGTTTCATCAATTTAGTAAGCGCTGACAAGTTTTCAGTCTCTGACAATTTCAGCAAAATCCTTGGTTTTGATTGGCTGAGATGCTCTGGCCACTGACTGTTACTATGGTTATTGTCAGAGACTGACAACTTGTCAGCGCTGACTAACTTGATGAAACACCCCCCTGTTCTTTTTTTTCTGGTTTGTCTGTTTTTTGCTTCATTTTTTTCTTTGAGGAGGGTGGGAGGACTTCATTTGGAAACATTCAACTTTAAAGAGCAACACATCAACATATCAAACCAAAATAAAGCTTTATTCTGGGACACACTGGGAAATTCAGAATTGATAACGAGATTGACTCTGATGCATCAGTCACAGAAAATGTTGAGGGGAAATACTGAACATATCACATGGATGGGAAGTGCCACATTCGGACAAGTTCGTAAACACGCAGGCACGGGGAGCCCTTATACGTCTGCGTCAAACATACACACCATCAATCACGGACCAATAACGCGCCGGACGAAACAGACACACATAAAAGTGTAAATCTCACCGACTAAAAAATTAATCACATATTCCTCCTTCGTGACACCCCCTCCCCACTGGGCAGACTGTCTTTAATAATAATGAAGCACACAACACTATGAGCCAGACATGAGCAAGACAAGACGTCCCACTGTCCCATATGTATGCTGTACAAGATGGGGGAGGGGTGTGGAGAGAGAGGGGGAGGGGGAGGGGAAGGGGGGAGGGGGAGGAAGAGAGGGAGAAATAGACCTATCATCAGATTTCAATTTGTGTCAAGCATTCATTCACACTCATCTTAAATTTCAAACGCAAATCCCCTCCGTTGGAGGTGACGGATACCATTTCATGTCCACAATGGTGGGGGGGGGGGGGAGGAGGAGCTAAAAATGAATAAAAACAAAACAACTACAACAGAGGCAGACAAAACTTACAAGAAACTTTAGACTTGGAAAAGAACACTCCATACAGAGTGAGAAAAAAAGTGCAAACGAGCAAAGATGTAAAGGTACTGTGAAGAACCACACAGGCAACATTACTGAAATACAAATACTTGGGACTGAAAAAATATATATTATTAGCTTGTTCGTTGTGAAATTTCATGATCAATTTGACATGGTGAAAGAGATGGGGAGAAAATATGTGATGCTTGAAACTTGTGTTGCTACTTTCCCAAGCAATGCAATAAGATGCCTATCTATCTCAATTGCATCCAATCTCTGTGAGAATTTTGTCGACGTGTCAACATGTCTGGCAAATGTGCTTCCACTTTGGTAAGCATCCAGATTAGGAGGAAGGGGGAGGGATAAGGGAGAAATAGTCAAAATTTTTGATCTCAACTTGAGCTTGTTGTTTCTGCTTGGTTCTGACATGGAATCACAGCATCTCTCAATTAGCAGTCATGACAGCCAGCTAAATATTATTACTCCACTACTGAATTCATTTTCTTTCTATCTTCATCCAACTTTGTTTCCACTTTTGCAGGCATAGAAATATTTCTGCCTTTTGTATGCCCTCAGCAATGACGTAATGATCGCAAAATGGCTATCAATGACGCATGAGGCATGCATCAGTAGTAATTATTTACAAAGTCATTGTCATACTAAATGCAATTACTGTAGCTAAGAGTAATTCAAACTTCTTCATGAAATGGACAATAATACAACCTACAATATTGACATACACACCTAACACTCAACTTTACTGTCTAGCACAGAAAATACATAAAAATTCAATAAAGCACATGCACACACACACTTGTTTATAATATGATTGGAGAATATCTGAGGGGAAAATTGAGCACAGTTTCTAAAACTTTAAAGATGTTTTTTAATTGCTGGCGATAGCATGGATATTAGTCTGCCTCAATAAGTCATTAAGTGGCCAATTTCTTCTTGTGAGCTGATTGAACAGAAGGAAAATATTTCAATTAAGATTCTAATGCTGAACGTCATATTTCATACTATTTCTTTCCTCTCCTGACAAATATCTCTATATCTATTTCATCCCACGCAACTAATGAAGGCTATTTTGTGCTGATAATTGAATTTCATACACGTAAACAGCACTGCCCGTGGGTGGCCCTTTCTCATTCAACTGTTTCAGTACTGCGATATTCTAAATGCACAATTAATCCATCTACGAATTCATGTATGTATATGCACAAGTATGTACTATCGGGCAAAACAGGAAAAAAAATATGAATTCTTAAACAGCTGCCTAGAGGTGTTTAAGACAATGATGTTTCTGTTTAAAAGCAATCTGGCTCCTTTCATTTGCTTAAAATTAAAAAGAAAAGTGATGCATAATTTCAAGACAAGGTTCTACAAATGCTTCCAAATGGCTCTACTTGCACAAGTACAACAATCTGGTGGTCTTCGTGGACTGGTATCAGTATAAAGTAATATTATTCTCATCAGTTCCTGCCATTCACTGACTGATTATTTTGGATCAAAAGGAGACGAATTAGGAAGAAACAGAAAATGTCTTTATTTCAGCTTTAAGTTCCTAAAGAAGGAATGATATTCAGCTGCATTGAAATAGTCAATCTGAATGTCACAAAGGAAAGCAATTCAAAAGTTGTCATTGATTACAATCAATTGAGACTGATTTTGGTTGATTAAGATCATCACGGTGCTCATGACTCCAGGCATACCTACATCAACATTAAGTCGGCCGACTCCTTCCCCTTTAATATCACATTTACACCAAGTGCTTGGAAGTCAACATTCTCTTCCCCAAGGCCGGATGCATCATACATGATTGATAATGAGACGAATTTGAGCAGACGAGACACGTCAGGAACCAACAGGAAAAGAGAAGGAAAAAATAGGAAGAAAAAAAGAGCCAGAAGGTGCATAAACATATTAAAATGGTAATTCAGTTTTTCACCGACAACAGCCACCTTCTATGAAATATGCAGGCATATTGCTGAGGGATATATAATGCTGACCCATCCAATGTCTCTGTACATACTTTCTCCCTTTCAGTGCCATGCTATCTCATTGTCTTCTGCTATATTGCATAATTTTCCTCTAATTATCATTATCTATAAAAAAAAAAAAAAAATTGATACCATTATAATATTGCTATTGTTAGTTGTTGTTGATGTTGTATTATAATTATTGTATTACAATTATTCACCTTTTATAATCATTATCTTAATTTTTTTAATGTCATTATCTTGTTGCTGTTATTAGTTGCTGTTAATGCTGTCAAACAATAGATGTTGTCAAACAATAGATTGTAAAACAATAGATGTGCACTGAATTTACACACACATTCAACTTTACATGATCAACAGATTCCAGCTACGAGTTTCTTGAACTAATTCGCGAAGTAAGTTATCAAGAGAATACTACATGTAAATCACTTTTTTATTTGGAGATCATTTCAAGAGCACTGTAGAAATATAACTAGGTGGCTGTATCTAAAGTAGCTCCCGTGTGATACAAGGGGGAAGGGAAGAGACGGGGCTACACAAACATGCATGTACTGCACATGTAACATTTGTGGTTAGCTTGCGATAACATGCGATTTTCATGCGTCAGAATCTGTCAGCGGCAGATCTGGCAGATTGTATAGATTGCCTCAGCGATATTCCGCCCAACTACACAAGATTAAGCCGGCAGTACCAGATAAACAGCAAGCAGTACCACATAAAAACTAAATACTTGCAACAGCATCAAAAACTACCCCCGCAAAGTGAGACAAACCGTGAAAATCCCTCAAATACATTTATACAGCATTGCGGTGCATCGCCTCATTTCGAGCCATTCACAAACTACATAGTACATTCTGCCCACGCACGTTCAACCACACACATACTTTATGCACGCACCGCAATCGCAAATGTGCCAACGAAAACGACAATGGAGACTCCCCCTGGGCAACGGTAATCGGCGTTGCATGAATGCGACACGCACAACGCAAATGCCTAAACTGTCCCTCTTCCGTCGTTTGCTGCTCCCTTTTCTCGCTGTGGCTGTGCTCTGCTAGCGGTGTGATGCCTGGTCATTGCCCTCTGCTAGAGTGCACCGTTGGGAATCGCAGCTAAAATACCTCGATGCAAATGCAGCGATTACTTCCTAACCAGCCCCTGAATGGCACAGCAGTCTCCAGTAGAGGTATTATCGCTGTTGCTTAGCATACACACCCCTATCCCCCCCCCCCCACCCCCGTATACAGTCCTGTACTTTACTATTGTTCACATTTTGAAAGAAGCCACAATATACAATAGGTCTTCAGTCCCCTGTAAGGAATGATTCTTACAATCTGTATTGATTTTGATATGAAGATGAATGTTTCAAAAAGCACATCAATTTTCTTTTTTTAATATCTGTCTGATATCTTCATGTATGAAAGTGACTTTCTTTATGCTTTGTCACGAAGGATGTTGCAACTACACAAAGACTTATTTCAAAGAGACTGACAATGCAATGGGCACTCTCTGAGAATGGGATGATCTTACAGATATCATGGTTCCTACCCTTTTCCATACAAATTTTTCTGGCAAAAATGAAGGAACATGATAGGCCACCTGATTAGATATTGCCCCTTTCACATCTTCTCCTGATAAACCTGGATCAATATCCAGTCAGGCTATTAAAACATATATTTCTTTCAGTTTGGTGGGGGTGGGGGAAATATCCCTAGGTTGAGTGGAAAATTTCACGAAAGTTTTGAGAGAAGTTTCGCAGGGAAGTTAATTGCCAAACTGGCAAAACTTTGAGATCTTAAAGATTGTGACCTTAAACTTCTTGTCACGATCTTTTGCCAATGTGACCTCAGCATACACGTATGTATGTCTCTTCCTACTTCCTCATCAGCGATGAACACAGTGGAATCTTACCCCTAGTCTAGTCACAGCAGGTGGGGGAATGAGAAATGAACTCAAAACAGTCTTGCCAAATGAGGTCATGTGTAACGAGGCTGACATACCAGCCAGTGGAATCTTTCTCTTCCAGTCTCTCTTTTTCATCTTCTCTCTTTCTCTGTCATTCTCTCTCTCTCTTTCCTTCTCTTACTCTCTCTTTCTCTGTCTTTCTATCTATCTATCTCTTTCTGCGACCTACATATTTCATGTTCTTATAGGACCACTGTGACAAACAGGCAATTTATGTTGGGGGGGGGGGGGAGCGTCATGTCATCTCTCCATGTGAAACACATAGTCTGACGCATAGCAGGCATAGCTGATGCAAGAATGTCCTTTATACTATAACCTCTAAATTCAGCAGTGGTGCAACAGGAGGATTCTGTTTATAAGCCAGTTCGTAATTAGCTCATGTACACCTTGGTGCAAATGACCTTTCTTTTTTCTCAGTTGGTTAGGCACTTCACTCATTTTAAAGCGGTATAATGCATAAGCTTGCCCGATATACCAATTTATGGAATTCGTGTTCAAACAAAGCATGAACCTGCGTTTAGAACAGGTGACCAGAATAGTCCGTCATACCAGTTGACACTTTAGCAGGCATCTAATTCATTATTTCGTACGGAATGCAATAACAAACCTTTTTCTTTTGACATTGCCAAATACCAGGCTTGCTATCAGGTGGATGTGCTGGCAAGCACATGAATAATCATCACATCACTGATACTTATGTCAGTGAATTAATAAACCAAAATACCTGTTGGTACAAATGACCTTTTTCTGCTCATGCGCAAAGTGGAATTACGAACTGGTCTATTGATAAGGGACTGAAATGTCATCTTCACTAAGTCTCAGAAATGTCCAAAGAAAGTAATGTATAGATGAATATGTAAGCAAGAAATGATCACTGAACCAATAAATGTATGCATATAGGTCACATTCTCATTGAATATATAAAATAGATATACAATGCATACATATTGAAAGCATAAAGGACTACATACATACAACTACATTATTCATAGATTGATATGTATTGTATAATTACATTCATACACATCATGGTAGTATATACAGTACTGCTACTGAGAAAACGATTAGCGGGCGGGGTTTCAATAAAGGCGGGTGGCTTGATCATTCAAAGATCAAAAGGAAATACAGTGGGTTAGGTAAAGAAAACTACATTGTATAATCTTTCATTAAACTTTCAAGCCCCTATCATCAGAGTTTTTTCATATATATCATGATCGATATCCCACTGTATCATATCATCTTCCATTCATTATTTTGCATAAGGTCTGAAGTATTTCATAAAACTAGAAATGTTGCTATGGCAACTGGTATGTCTTGCCATATCGTATTATTCTTCCATGGGTTTGTCGTACATCTTGACAGTGTGAGATGACAGTTTCACATGATTAGTAAAAAAAATGAAATTAAATGTTTAAGAGTTTGATGACACTGCCCCAAATGTATTCAGTGTATACATTCCTTGAACCAGCCTTGGACAGACGGACGGAAGGTAGACAGACAGCCTCAAAACATAATGCCTCCGGACCCAATTTGTGGCGGAGGCATAAAAAAGAAAAAAGCAACAAAGGTACAAAGAATTAAAGGCATATGGAATCAAATGCCAACAATCTTCCCTGAATGTCATATCAATGGATCCAACTGCAGATGGCCCTGGACAACGTCAATGAGAAAAAAAAAATACAAGGGCTAAAGACTTTCACATTTTAAAAAAAAAATCTTTGTGGATCTTTTTTTCTATATGACAATACATGTCATACATGATGGATATGATGTACATGACAGAAATAGGTTCACATACTATCTTTTTTTACACTTAATGCCTTTTCCCTTTTCATTGCCTGTTAATGACAGGAGTCTAAAAATGGCTAACTACAATGTCAACTAGCACAGGAGAGTGAAAAACATTTGTCCGGCTACAAAGTTTGGCGTTAGGAAATTTAAGAGATATGCAGCGAGGTAATTAACTGTACTGAATGGGGAACGGCACAACGGGGCAATCGATCATTGAACAATAGGAGTGGCCTTGTGCCCTAATATCAATAAAAATCTGAACGAGTATAATTACTTGCCCTATTACAACTATCACCCTCTAAACAAAGGCTTCATCACGTGGTTAAATATCCATATGAAAAACACCCCAGCCTCCCCCCATCACCCCTATAAATATTCCAAAAAGGCAGAAAAATGGCAAAGAAAAACATTACATGGATCGTAACCCTTTCCATACTAGGGACTTTAGATGGTGCATACAATACTGTGGAATTGTCTGTACCAATCAGCATTCAAAGCACATGAAGGCTTTAATGGAATGGACTGCAGAACTCTGACGTAGATGAATTCAAAAGGCAGGTCGGCCGGCCCGAAGGTGTCGAGGTGAGGTGAGTCAGGTTACGCATAATTATGCACATTGACCTGAAATCAATGTGGGTCAATTTTGACCGACATTCCAGTCACTCCGAGTAATGAGCCCACTTACTTATTCCAGCCACGAGCCATGCCTGCAACTCAACCTGACAAGTACATCATAAATCAATGATATATTTGACACATGGGAGCTTGAAGATGCGATGATTAAGAGTCACAGTTTTTTCCTCTCCTAACTCTGACTACTAATAATGCTTTACGTAAAGTTTAAGGACAAGTCCACCTTCATATACATAAGGATTGAGAGAATGCAGCAATATTAGTAGAGCACATCAGTAACAGTTTGAGGAAAATCGGACAATCGATGCAAAAGTTTTGGTGTTGGAACAGCTGGATGGGGAGACTACTAGAGTTCATGACATCATGTTTGGACAATATGAAGAAAATATTAAGAAAATTCCAAGAAAATATTAAGAAAATTCCACAAAAATGCACTTTTCTAGTATAATGAAAGAGCACTTGTAAAATTGCTTTCAGAAAGCAGGTGGAATAATTGCTACCCTTAACATATGTCAGTATCAAGTTGATGGAATGTGTAATTTTCATGAAAAATGCATTTTTGTGGAATTCCCTTTATATTTTCTTTATATTTTTGTCCACATATACGTCATAATCTCCAGTAGTCTCCTCATCCAGCGGTTCCAACACCAAAACTTTAAAACTTCTTAACTTTTGCATCGATTGCCCGATTTTCCTAAAACTTTCACTGATGTATTCTACTAATGTTGCTGCTTTCACTCAATCCACATTTCTCTTGGGGTTTTGGTTTCCTTTAAGTACATCAGCCCTACTACCTGACAAACATGTGCAATAGCAACTAGGCACTCTAATGTGTAAAGTATGATGGTGAGGTTGCTTTTCTATAAAAGAAAAAAATGGCATAGTTTCAAGCTCACTTGGATGACTGAGCCACAAAGAAGTCTGTCACACCATTCTAAATGTGTCTATAATTTCACAATATTATGATGCATAATTTATAACTGCTAGATGAGTTTTCCAGATGCTGGAATATGGACAGGAAACAACAGTTTTTTGTTTGGTTTTTTTTTTTGTCATATTGTTACCATAGGGAAGCAAGGTACACACAAGATCGTCAGTAACGTATCATGAATTTCAAACAGTTTCTACCACACCCTGTATATCTGTTTGTGCATATTATTCTAATGAGCTCTGTTGAAAAAAAAAAAGTGAAAACTTTGTTTAATATCAAACAAATGAAAATGATATCTGAGTGATTGTGTTAAATGAAATAAACTACACTGGTCTGTACCAAAGCTTATACTGTGCACAAGCACACCTATACTTAATACAAACTATATGAAACATGCTTGATGTACGTACTAATGTTTGTCATTCAACCAGATTTGCGCAGATAGAATTTGTGTACTTTCATTCATACTCTAGTGCAGTGTGTATATTTTTAGCCGTGTTGGCTCAATTCCAGCAGTGCCTCAAGGAGCGTACTCTCTACAAATCACTACAATTCCCATTTCCCCCTGGCTATCATTGTACGCACAATGGCACCCCTGCTTTACAAATATAACCTGCAAAGCGGATACAATCGATCACTGTGGGGTCTTCGTGAAAATGAGGGATTCAGTCGCCAGCTGATGCTCCTTGGACACGCCAACAGGTGTTTGGGACTCGACTACTGCCGTAGTAATGACTGCACACTGGCACAGTGCAAGAATCAATGTATCAAAGATGGGTAGATATCCCTGGTTATACTTGGTAGAATAATTGTGCACAAGTTTAAAAAAAAACCAAAATGAAACAAAACATCAAAAATATACAACAAAGCCAAGCACAATTTTCTGCAAAATAAAAAAAGAGAACAGTTTGTCCTTGTCTATAAAGGCTCCTAAGGAAATAAAAGGCTCCTGTATATAGCATATTTAATGACTCTTTTCAACATTATCATTCACACACACAAAAATGGTCAAATGTTAGATAAGACATAAGACATGTCAACAAAATACTTAGAGTGGTTCCTTCATTGAAATCCAAGACAAGCAAATATACACACATGAACAAACAAACAAACAAACAACAAACAACACACAAACAAACAAACAAACAAACACAAATCAAACAATTATTCCACACACGGCAGGTAACCATGTTCCTGTCAATCAGCGGCAAATGAAGAGAGTAATAGGAGGGCACAGAGACTTTAATCCCGATAGTATCGGAGGGACACTAAAGGTCAGGGGACGATTTAAAGAGGCCACAGTGACTGAGCCGTCGGATTGCGGAGATACCGCAGCGTCAAGGACCGGCATGACGTATTGACATCCGGCTTTGTCACCCTGAATATCCATCTCTGGGAGACGTACGTCTGAATCTGATGACGTTACAGTCATAATGTAAGATATACAGGAGGAAGAGGAGGAGGAGGAGGAGGAGGAGGAGGAGGGTGTTGAAAGGAAGCATAAGATGTCTCTAATCTAGGTTCTCTCGATTTTAGGCAAATTCTAACAGCACACCCATTGAAGGACACAGAGCAATAGATGGCAACTTTCCTGCCTTTAACTTGAATACTAAAAAGAGAACAGAAGAGAAAAAGGTGAAGTAATTTTGAGTAAATGTGAAATGGTAGCAAGATCATCATGGAATGCTTCGTCATTGTGATGGAATTTGTGATTAGTGTACCTGACATGAATACATATTTCAAGTTGCATGCAACAGAAAATAATTGTATTTATGTCAGGAAACGTGGAAAGTGCAACATGATGGCCAAAATGGCACAACAGAGGCGGGGGAGATGGACAGAGGGGGAAGATGGAGAGGGAGATTGAGAAAAGCCTCGGCCATTGCCATGGCAACCTGCAGCCCGTATCATCTTAAATACACACAAGCACACACCCACACACATGAGCACACACATATCCAGCTTTTCAGCTGATTCTGCATCATAGCTTCTCTACCATTCCCCTTAGGCGCACCTGGTAAACTAGGGACTGCGAGCGACGGAGAGCGACACTCAGCGACGGGGACATATTGCGAGAACAATGAAGTGCGTCGCAGTATGTTTTTACTCCGTCGCTAAGCGTCGGTCAAAGCACTACGCGCCATCATTTTGATGATACCGCGACGCTTGCCGACGCTTGCTGACACTTGCCGACACCCTCAAAAGAAGCTGTTGATTATTTCTATGTTGCGTGACCTCCGCTCACGCAAGTGTTCGTTTTGATAGTGCCGACGTTTCGGGACATGGCGCTTGAGATATAGCGAGATTTCTGAATGGTCACGGCCAGTGCTTAAATTGAATAGCGAGCGACGTGTCCAGACGCACCTCTCCTGATTACAAATGATGCTTGTGATAGCCCGACGATGAACGACGTGTCCCGACGCTTTCCTTTGTCTCAACATTGGTTATGAGTTGATTTGCGTTTCGTTTGGCTATAAGATGGTGAAAAGAAAACGTAATTATGGGGTGTGATCTCACTGAACGGGGAACACTTTGAAAGTAGCGATCGAAGAGGGTTTATGAAAACACATGTAGGTCTACACTCATACGCGAATGTATGCCTTAATTAGGCAGTTCCATACATGTAAAATTTTGCATGCATGAGGTTAGATCTTTTTTTATCTGTCAAGTGACTCAAGAACTAAATACAGTGTATTACGAAGTCGTCCTATTTCTCCCGTAGGAAAAAGTAAGATGTTTGCCGTTACTTTTGGAAATGAACAGCGGCAACAATCGGCTCCGCAAGATGCTAAAATTAATGTCAGATGTTTCATTTTAATTTTGGAAATGAATAATGGTAATATTCGTATGATACTAAAACGTCGGATGTTTGTTTATACTTTTGGAAATGAATAACGGTAAGATTCATCTCCATACGGTGCTAAAATTGATGTCAGATATTTGATTTTGCGATCGGAAATGCATAAGGATAACATTTGGCTCCGGAAGATGCTGAAATAAATGTTGAATGTTTGCTTTGACTTTCGGAAATGATTAACAATAATATTCAACTCCGTACGATGATAAAATAAACGCCGCATGTTTGCTTTTACTTTCGAAAGTAAATAGCAACATTCGGCTCCAGAAGATGCTAAAATAACTATCACATGATTGCTTTTACGTTCGGAAGCGAATAGCAGTAATATTCTGCTCCATACGATGCTAAAATAATTGTCGGATGTCTGCTTTTTAAATTTCGAAATGAATAACAGTAACATTGATTCATTAAAATTGATGTTTGATGTTTTCTTTGACGTTCGGAAATGAATAACAATCATATTCAACTCCGTATACGATGATAAAATAACTGTCTGATGTTTGCTTTTATGTTTGAAAGTAAATAGCAATAACATTCAGCTCCGGAAGATGCTATAAATGCCGGATGTTTACTTTAACGTTCGAAAGTAAATTAGCGATAACATTTAGCTCTGTAAGATGCTAAAGTAAATGTTGAATGATCCCTTTGACGTTTGGAAATGAAATACCAATAATATTCATCTCCGTGTGATGGTGAAATAAATGCCGGATGTTTGCTTTAATGTTCGAAAGTAAATATCAGTAACATTCAGCTCCGGAAGATGCTAAAACAAATGTCGAATGATCCCTTTGAAGTTCGGAAATGAATAACAATAATATTCAATTCCGTACTATGATCAAATGAATGTCGGATGTTTGCTTTTACTTTCGAAAGTAAATATTAATGACATTCGGCTCCGGAAGATGCTGATATAAATGTCAGATGATTGCTTTTACGTTCGGAAGTGAATAGAAGTAACATTCTGCTCCATACGATGCTAAAATAAATGTTGGATATTTGCTTTTACATTTCGAAATGAATAACAGTAACATTCAGCTGCGTTTGATGGGAAAGTAAATGTCTGATATCTGCATTGACGTTGAAAATTAACAACAGTAGGCCCTACTATTCGGCTCCGTACGATGCTAAAATAATATTGTCAGATGATTCATTTCACTTTCGGAAGTGGACAGCAGCATTCGGCTCCGTACGATAATGAAATAAATGTCGGATGTTTGCTTTTAAATTTGGAAATGAATACCAGTAATATTCTGCTCCGTACGATGCTAAAATAATAAGAGATTGTTGCTTTTACATTTGGAAATGATTAACGGTATCAATCGGCTCAGTTAGATGCTAAAATAGATAGCGGATGTTTGCTTTCACGTTCGGAAATGAATAAGGATATCATTCAGCTCCCTAAGATGCTAAAATGAATGTCGGTAGTTTGCTTTTACATTTGAAAATGATTAACGGTAACATTCGTCTCCGTAAGGTGCTAAAATACTAGTAAATGTTGCATGATTGCTCTTACAATCGAAAATGAATAACGGTAACTTTCGGCTCTTTATAGTGCTAAAACGTTATTGTCGGATGTTTTAAATGTCTGCAAATGCTCCCATGCACTTTCTCATTTCAAACGTAAGTTGTGACCACCTAAATAGGCATCAACTTTTAACTAACTAACAGTGTGTGGGATTATTCCGAAGGTGCCTTAGTCTGAAAACTCTTAATCCGGCACGAAAATGTATTTATTTATTTATTTATCTATCTATCTATCTACCTATTTGTTTATTTATTCATTTATCTTTTGAGTTTAACAACGTTGAGAATATCGACCCCCGTTTCGTTTTCGAGTCGACGATTCTTCAAAAAACGAAACTTTTTTTTTCCCCCTTCGTCAATTTGGGATTTACGAGCCTTCGGAATGACTGTAACTTATGTTTTTTTTTTTTCTGTCGATTAGGGAAGGGGGGGGGGGTAATTCAGAAAATGAATATAGAAGGGAGTGAAAATCTTGAGGCAAGAAATACAAGTGAAATTCTCAGTTTGATATCGTTAATTTTTTTTTTTTTTGCGTGATGTTTGTATTCTGGATAGAGTCATGTACTTATTCCATTGGTTCGTTCCTCCGAATCTTAGCCTTCGTAACGAACTTTAAGTAACGAACTGTAACTTTATGTTTTGTTTTGTTTGTTTGTTTTTCAGTCGAGCAGTGGAGGGGGAAGGGTAATTCAGAAAAGAAATATATAGACGGCATCAGGGAAAATTTTGAGGCATGAAATCAGTTTCTCAGTTTGACATTGTTAATTTCTTTGCGTGGTGGTTATTATTCCAAAAAGAGTCAGGTATGATGATACTAGGTGTACTTACATTCCGATGGTTCGTTCTTCAGTATCCGAAAAACGCAAATTCCAAGTTTGTTACTATAGTAATCTGAAAGTGTACTAGGGTTTGTTAATCCGAACATTTTGTGACATTCCGAAGGTTCGTTAATCTGAAAATGGGAAATACGGTTCGTTAATCTGAAAACGAATAACGTGGTCAAAAATTTGTTTTGTTTTCGGATTAGCAGCATTTAGAAAACCAAACCTTCCTTCGTTTTTGAATTGACGAATCTTCAAAACAGCAACACAATTTTGTTGTTGCTTTTATTTTTTTTCGAATAACGAGACTTCGGAAATTCCAAACTTTCAAAGTAACAAACAGTTACGATCTTTTGTTAATCATTAAAGCGAGCAGTGGAGGATAATTCAGAAAAGAAATATAGACGGGAGGAATACTACAGTAATCTTTTATTGATGATGATGTTGGTCATGTTTCTGAATGTTTATAGAAAAAGGCTGAGTGATCTGAGTGATGGCGATGATAAGTTATTACTAATGCGAGTGTAAAAGACAGCTTGCTGAACATACTTCTTTCCCTTCCGGCCCATGAATGATGAAAAAAAAAATACATACACCTCACAACAATAAGAACCACGTGCTAGCAACCTTCGTAAAGTTAAATCTAGACGTTCATTACCAGCAAAGGGAAAAAAACACAACAGTAACTGAAGCAAAGAGATTGTGTACGCAGTCTCCGGCATTACGAGAAACTTGACACCCCACCCCTCTCCCCTCCTTGTGGAAAATTTCCACAAAACCAGGTGCCAGACCCAAGGTGCCAGACGAAAGAATGCGCGCACTGGGGAATAAACCGCGTGTAAATAGCCTGGAAATATCGATCGAAGAACTATAGCTCATGAGTTGTCATCGCAAAGATCATGATTCTAATTACTGTATAGCCTTTCTTTTGACCGTTAGTAGAAATATCGAACAGTTTATTATCGTGTACTTACTTGAGTATTTCAAATGTTTACTGAACTAAAAAATTGTATAGGAAGGGATTGATTACTCACAGAAATATTCACAAATATTCACAAATTCACTACGAGTATGTGATGCAGCCACTAACCGGTTAGACAGCAAAATCCTGGCAATTTCACGCTCACAACTACGTATTACTTTGGAAAGTTTGAAGGAACTTCACCTACGAACTGTGAAGTTATTTGGCTGTCAACATTCGTTCGTTTTTGTTTTTGTTTTTGTTTTTTTTTCCTCGTTTAAAAGACATGATTTCTTCGTATGGAACGTAAACTGTTTAGCGAACATCGTTATGGCAGACTTTGTCATATCAGTCAGGGGAAAAGAAACTCGAATAGTTAAGATGTTTAGAATCCAATAAATAACATTAAAAAGCCTGAAAAATAACACATGACTATGTTTTATAGCAAACAATAACTGAATATACCCAAAAAAAGTTTGCATTGAAAGAAAGATATTATTCAGAGGGGTGAAGGTTCAGATGCGAGTTTCTTCACTTTGTCTCCCTCACAAATTAAATTTGTTAAGATCGCAACTGCTGATCTGTGAAATCCACAAACATGTATACATCGCGTACAGTAGCTCAGTACATAAACACGTAGTACTCGAGAATCTTTATAATCGTGCTGCTGGTACACAAGCTGGACGATACTACATTGTATTACTAAGGCATACTAATATGTCGTAATGTTTGTTTAGTCAATTTTTTGCGGACTAGCCAAAATTGAATCAGGGTAGTGATTTGACAACAGTAAGTGAATAAAGACAATCTGAACTTACTCGTTGCCTTATTGTGATGTGGAGCGAGATTTACCTTGCATTTTAAAAGGCGAGTTTTCTTTCTGTTAGAAATCATGTAACTGATCTCTGCAATATTAATGTACGAGTAGGCCCTTTAGCTTCTTACTTAGTCTAAACACGATTTCAGTCGATTTTGCTATCAACAGTTCAAGTTTTTGCGTTTGTAAACGGCATTCACTGGTGCTTGCTTGTTTGCTTGCTTGGTACATTTCTGTCATGCGGCTGGCAGTTCGTGACTTATAATCTCCTCCTCTCTTTTACGGTCAGCAACGATTTGATTAAACAAATTCACAGGGTTCATCAACAAGATGGTGCACATCGTGATACAATGCGTATTCAGCACATTGGCGTGGTGGCATAGAAAATTAATGAACAAGCACTAAGCTTCTTTTTTTTTCACGCATCGCACTGTGTCTTGCAAGGAAGGTGTCTCAATGACCCCTACACCACAGACTTTCAAGTACATTGTACAGAGTAACTTTGATCAAGTTAAGGCTTGTCGATTTCAAAACAGAATGTCCACGCCACGCCTGGTGCGAACAAAAGACGGATTAGGAGGCAACTCATTCACTAACTACCCAGCCCTGTCGCTGCATAAAATTGCACTGCGTCTGGTCGGGCTTACTAGCAATTCCCTCAGAAGAAGTTCTGTGGCACTCTCCCGTTTCGGGACAATTTTCACAACAATTTAAGATAATTTGTGACTGAAAAAACAAAAACAACAATTTTGAGAATGAACTGGATGATGACACATTTGCTCCTGCGATAATTGTTCTTGCATGTATTTTGTGCATGTGAAAAAGCGTTCGAACTTTGATTCCAGTGTACCGTGGAAACTCGATGTAGGCATTGGAGATTCTGATGTAACAAAATAATACCCGATATAACAAACTAATTTCTCCGGTCCCAATGAATTCATTTTCTGTTTTGTATTGTTTATTGCCTACTGATAAAGATTACAAAGAACAAAATATGTCTGTCTCAAAGATCTCGTCATAGCGAGTTGCCACGTGTTGACTTTGTATAATTTTCGCGTGGTGTTCGGTGCTGCAAACTTCGGCGAGGGCCTTTACTCATTGTTTTATTTCCGCTGTTTCTCATACCTCGTTTGGTACGATTTCTTTCGTTTAATGTCACTTTATTCGTTCCCTTTGTTTCGAAGTACCAGTATGTAAAAATTCTTTCAGGTGTCTCTCTGGTTACTGCACATGCATTTTCGTAACGGCGATTTCTCCAATTTGCTGTAGTGTAGTATTTCGAAGGAAGTTCGCTCCCAGCCTCTTCGGTGTGCTGTGTGATATTTTGTAGTGTTTGTGTTGTTGTCTGAGAGGTTGTTGGTACTTTGTGATTAGTTTGCTTATGTGTTATCTCGAGTGGTGATGGTGGTCGTGTTCCTTAATTTTGATACGAAAAGGGCCAAATGATCTGAGTGATGGTAATGATAATTACCGATGCTGGTGTAAAAGACAGCTTGTTGAGCTACGTGTCCTCCGTCTGATTTCATTTCTCCCTCTTTCACTCTTCTTCTCTTCCCATGAATGATGGAAAAAATACATACACCTCACCTTCGTTAAGTTAAAACTAAATGTTCATTACCAGCAAAGGGGAAAAAATAAGGGGAAAAACACGAACGGATTGTATGCGGTCGACACCACCCCCCCCCCCCCCCCCGGCCCCCGTTGTGGGAAATTTCCAAAGAAGCATGCACCAGACCCCAGGTGCTGGCCAGACGAAAGAATGCGCGCACTGGAATTCTGGTTGTAAACAACGTGTAAATAGCCTGGAAGTTAAATCGATGGAAGAACTAGCTCGTGATCTCATGATTCTACGCTACACACCATGGTTCTATAGCCTTTCTTTTGGGGCAATAGTAGAAATATCGAACAGTTGTCTGTATAGTGCATTAAATCAGGCATTTCAAATCTTCACTGAAATATAAAAAGGGATTTGCTAATCATTGGATTCAAAAATATTTCTTCGTATCGAACGTAAACTGTTTACCGTTATTAAGCACAGCTACTACGGCGCATTCGATCCATGGATCCGAACTTGCAGTATACAAACCTCAAAGAAGCCAGAAGCACATAGAGCCTTCCTTTGAACTTGAAAGTAAAACCATGTGTTTCGCACACTGGCACGTCCAAACACAGCGTGGCATAATTTAGCGATAATTATTGTTATCGCAGACTTTCTGATTTCAGTCATGACAGAGGAAAAGAAAATGGATTCACGTACTTTGGAAAATGATGTTTAAAATCCAATAAATTGAAAAATGAAAAAGCCTGAAAACAACACATGTCTATGTTTTCTAGTAAACAATAATTGAAAACATCCTTAGAAAGTTTTGCATTCTCTCACACAAAGAGGTCTCTTGAGAAGATGAAAGCATTCCCCGTCCCCCGTAAGGCAGGGTTACAGTTCATTATTCCGAAGGTTCGTCATTCCGAAGGATCTTTAAATAGTCCGAAGGTTCGTTATTCCAAAAATGAAATATAAATGCTCGTTATTCCGAAGGTTCGTTAATCCGAAAATAAAATAAGGCTCGTTATTCCAAAGGTTCGTTCTGGACCCTCTTTCATTTCGGATGAACGAACCTCCGGAATAACGAACCGTATTTAATTTCGGATTAACGATCCTTCCGGAACCCCTATTTCATTTTCGGATAAAGGAGCCTTTGGAATAGCGAACCCTATTTAATTTTCGAATTAACGAACCTTCGAAATAACGAACCTTTGGAATAACGCCACAAAATGTTCGGATTAACAGACCCTTTTTCATTTTCGGATTAACGAACCTCTAGGGATAGGGAATTTGTGTGTTTTGGCATGTTATACGACACCGAGATAACAGTCCATGTGAGCACCTCTCCAAGTTTATACCGTCAAGGGACTTTGAAAGCTGTCGTGCGTGTCTGTGGGTGTTAAGGTAAGTTAGTAATCGACGCTGAAAATCATCGAAGAGTCCGTCGACGTTCAATCGACGAGGGAATTGCAAACCCAACGGCTGCTTATAAGGTACCACCAAGATAGGAAAGAATGAATTTTATGAAAACAAAAACAAATGAATGAACACGAGTGTGAGCAGGTACCAAGGTATGTTGTGATACACATCGATAATAACATTTTATTGGTGATGCAGTTATGTTCCCTATCTATATACATTACCTTTTTGTCTTAATACTAGATGAATGATGATACTGTTGATTCGTGAATGGACAGAGAAAAATAAATCGTGATGAATGAACAGTCACTGATGCCAACATGTGAATGTCCAGACCCCCTTCTTTGATGAACACCACTTTTTACAATCTTTTCGTATTTAATCAGTGGGTATATAAAGACGAAATTTAGACGAAAAGTTTAATGACATAGGTTTATACAGAATTTAAAACTGCTGTCATTAATGTGACAGCTATGTAGAGCAGATCTGTATCAGCAAGATAATGTTCTCTCTTTGAAAACAATGTGGTTTTACCAAGAATTACAAACAACGCACCAACGCGCGCTGGAAGATTAAATACTACGTTATGCTTCATTGATGATGACTACAATCGGCCTCGTATCTATACTTGCCACTAAACTGTTCTTAGTGGGTGCAGTTCGTTATTCATTATAAAGTAAAGAATGGCATTATAAAGTAAAGAAATTCGGCAGTTTATATCCTTAACTTTTCCACAGCTGCGTGCAGTCACCAGCTGTCCGAAATACTTCTACAATCCCCTTTTCCGTGTCTCTGTCCAGCGTGTATAGGCACTCTCTTTATCTCTTTCTTTTCCTTCTTCCCTTAAATTTGTTTTTTTTTGCCATATTCCTTTCAATCGTATCCCCCTCAGTTTAGTCATGTCATGTTGTTGTGTCTCTGTTCTTTGTTTCATTTTGTCTTTTTTTTTCTGTATTATGTATTATGTACATGTATATATTTGTAATTATAATAAGTATTTTTGAAGATATTTTAGAGTGGTCCACAATCTACAAACAATGCTTTTTAGTGGACCCCCCAGTTCTCATTTTTTTTAATCCTTCAAACATAACTTTGTAATTCCAGTATGTGTGCATATCTTTGTAAGGTTGTTGATTACCATTGATCGTTATACTTTGCAATGTATATGCTTATGGTTGAATTTGAGATTTACTTTGTGTTATGTTTTGTGGAATGAAAGAAAAAAATGAAAATGAAAATGAGAATGAAATAAATCAAATCAAATCAATTCAAAATTCAGAAGGTTCGCTATTCCGAAGGTTCGTTGATCCGAAACACGCAAATTCCCTATACCTATAGAGGTTCGTTAATCCGAACATTTTGTGGCGTTATTCCGGAGATTCGTTAGTCCGAAAATGAAATTCGGGAATAACGAACCTTCGGAATAACGAGCTATAACCTACTTAGTAGCACGTAAGGGACTATCACAATTTGCTGAAGGTCTCAAAGAACGCATTTAAGAGAAGAAAACGAATCACGTTTTACTTCCAAATCCGTAGTATTTAGAGTAACTTTACACTTCATTAAGACATTGTAAGATAATGATTAATCTTCTCTTCTTTGTTTGCCAGTACAGTTTAGCGTTTTCTATTCATTAAAAAACAGCAGTCGCCATTCAGAGAGGGACGCCTCGGGACGCATGATGACGCACATTCTGCAGAAAGCAAAATAAAATGTGATGAATTGTAGGCCTATATGCTGTGGCGACGGACATCCAGTCGCTGGTAATCCAGAATGCGTCCGGCATGCAAGCATTCTCTACTTCATTCCCGGTCCACGCATTCTGCCTGCACTGAGAATGCCCTATTGTTACTCCCCTCAGCCTTCTGAATAGAGGCATTCCGTCGTATTCCGAGAATGGGGATTATAAAATCCTCTATTCAAGGCGTCCGGAATGCGTCCGAGAATGCAGACGCGTTACTGATTAATTCATTCACGAAGAATGATAGCGGCCTCGTGCACCTCTACGATTGTCTTTGACCTTCAAAAGAACGACACGCCGCCCTGTTGCGTTGTGAGAAAGAAAAGTTCGCGCCATATTATACACGTTGTATTTCAGTTTCAGTGTGAAATTAAAAAAAAAAAAATGAGTAAAAGTTTCTCTGGAAACGGATTTCTGACACAGAGATTTTGTTTTTGTTCGATTTTTCTGTATGTTGGTTAGTTTGTTTTGTACGACATAATACTCGTCGCCTAAAGTTGCGTTTCGTACCGCAGTTCGATACATTCGTATTTTTTCTTGCCAGATTGAGACGCCAACCCCGTTGCTACCAGGTATACCGTCAGGTCTCGACGCTAGCGGTGGCCCGGGGCCATCAAAAAAACGCACGTCGGGCACCAAAATTTCATATATTTTTATGAAGATTTTGGTGGACCGATCGGGCCACCAAGAAAAGTCGGATGTTTGCCTTTATACTTTTGGAAATGAACAGCGCTAGCAATCGACTCCGTATGCTAAAATAAATGTCGGATATTTGTTTTTATTTTCGAGAAATGAATAACGGTATAATATCCGGCTTTGTATGATACTAAAATTAATGTCGGGTGTTTGCTTATACTTTTGGAAATGAATACAGTAAGATTTAGCTTCCTAAGGTGCTAAAATTTATGTCAGATATTTGATTTTGCGTTCGGAAATGAATGAAGATAACATTCGGCTATAAAGTAGATGCCGGATGTTTGCTTTTATGTTCGAAAGTAAATAGCAATAACATTCGGCCCCGGAAGATGCTAAAATAAATGTCGAATGTTTCCTTTAGCGTTCGGAAATGAATAACGGTAATATTCGACTTTGTATGATACTAAAATAAATGTCGGATGTTTTCTTATACTTTAGGGAAAGAAGAACGGTAAAATTCCGCTCCGTACGGTGCTAAAATTAATGTCGAGTATTTGATTTTGCATTGGGAAATGAATAAGGATATCATTCGGCTCTGTAAGATGCTAAAATAAATATCGCACGTTTGCTTTGACGTTGGGAAATGAATAATAATGATATTCAACTCCTTACGATGGTAAAATGAATGCCGGATGTTTGCTTTTATGTTCGAAAGTAAATAGCAATAACATTCAGCCCCGGAAGATGCTAAAATAAATGTGGAATGTTTCCTTTAACTTTCGGAAATTAATAACGATAATATTCAACTCCGTACGATGATAAAATAGATGTTTGATGTTTGCTTTTATGTTCGAAAGTAAATACCAATAAAATTCGGCTCCGGAAGATGCTAAAATAAATGTCGAATGTTTGCTTTAACGTTCAGAAATGAATAACGATAATATTCAACTCCGTACGATGATAAAATAAATGTCACATGTTTGCTTTTACGTTCGAAAGTAAATAGCAATAACATGCAGCTCCGGAACATGCTAGAATACATGTCGAATAATTTTCCTATCTGTAATTTGCCCGTGTGCTTCATGGTTGTGAGGGTAGCTCTTAGCCACGCTGGTCTGTAATTTCATACACAGCCCTGTCGCTTTAAACACGCTTTGTAATACATTATAGGTCCTGCAGTATAAGATCAGTAACTTGTAATCATTCGTAGTGACGTAGAATGCGTTTGTATTGTAGCAACAGCACTGATTTTCATATTATTATTCATATCAGTTCAATTCTATTTGATCAAAATCCGGTTAATTTCACATGATCGGCATTTGATGACAATAATAATGGAACTGTGCAAAAGTATAGGAGACAACATGCTTAGCTGACGATTCCTCCTTTTGATTCCCCTCTCCCTGTCTCATTCCCTCTCAGCTCACTTTGATCTTTCCTCTCCCCAGCCCACCCGACAAAGAAGAAGTTCGGTACAATACAAAAACAAAAACAAAACTAAACTAAAACTAAAACAAAACAAGGAACATGTGCTGGCAGAATAAATGGGAATGATACCTATGCCCCAGCCAGGCCAAGCTTGTGGAAATTTCCATGAAAGCAGAGTGGATCAATCAATAAGTTAGTGTTGCCTGCCAGCAAAGGAATGCGCGTATGCATTCCTTCACACCCCACCCGTGTTGTAAACCACGTGTAGATATCAATTAGACAGTCTGGCCTGGGAGTGGGAGTGAGCCAGGGACATGTCTCTAGCACTAGTCTTGAGTAAAAACCCCTTTTGAGTTCCTGTAAACGTCATATGATACTGTTTTGTCTTTCTTTTCGCCTAAAAAAAAAAAGCATATAGCGAACAGACCTCACCTCCCTGATATCACAAATGGTCATGTAGCCATGCAAAAGGATTGATTTATCCCTTCTAGGCGAAAACTGAATTAAATGTCCTTTGATAGAAAATTCGAAATCTAGCATGCCTGGATAAAGACTACCTTGGTACCTTGGCAATGTACCAGGCCAGCCAGAGCCACATGTTCGATCGTTGAGAGCTCGCGAAGGAAGCAAAACGGTGAGCTAGTAGCGGCATGTACGTACGTATACAAAATGCACCTCATTGGTGAAAGCGTGGGGCTGATCGAATGCATTCTAGAAGACAAAGGCTGTGGACCCTGGCAAATTAATCCTGTTGGTAGTGTTACCGTTAGGTTTTAACAGACAATAGAGAGATTAGACAAAGTCACCCTCATTGTTGATGCATTCTCAGTTTCATTCCGGAATGCCCGGCTTATTTCTAGGCCAGGCGACGGCCGGAATGGGTATAGAATGCGCGCATTCTCGAGTGCATGCCACTGAGATAAAAGGTACTAAGTATTCCGAACGCATTCTGGAATAGATACCAACGAGTGGATGTTCGTCGTGCCTAAAAAGTTGTTAGGACCAGTACAGGGCTCGCTGGCCCTGTGAGAGATATTGACTTGCAACTGCAAATAAGTAATACAGTTTTGCCTGAAACTTTGCGTTGAATTAGAAACAAACGGAAATTGGCATTGGATTAGTCAAGGTTGCCTTCGATATTTTCCCTACGAAATCGTGCGTCCGCTTATAAATAGCAATGAACTTGCTTGCAATAAAATGCAAATTTGCGTACGGCTCGCTCTCGGGCGGGAACTTGCATTTGTTGATGCTTTACCTCTCGCAACTACTGAAATTTCCCAAGCTCGGTGCTTAGATTATGTGCACTATACCACACGCTATAACACATAATACTTTATGCGTATCGGGGATTTTCGGATCGATATCGGGAGTTGTAGCGAACGAGTAGCGCGAAATGGTAAATTCGCGATTTTTGTAAGCATCGGGCAGCAATTCTACCTTCATACTTAATGCCGAATTTGGTTCGAAACTGCACTGCTGAGGAGCTGAATCATGTCAGAATTCATTTCTGTAACCTAGAAAATCAGTTAAGTGTAATTTTCAGGTCAAAACAGTGCTTGGCCCCAAACCCTCCTATTGCCGATGGCTTCGCTTTGTCTGCTAGTAATATGTAGCACTTTCTATTCCATTTGATTAGTGAAGGTTGCGTTCGATATTTGCCTACGGAATCACGCTTCCTTTTAGCAATGAACTTCCTTGCGTTTAAATGAAAATTTACGTACGGTGCGGGGACTTGCATTTGATGTTTTAGCTCTCACAAGTCACAGCTATGCTTCATAAAATTTCATCTCAAGCCCAGGGCGCAGATTGTGTGCCCAAGTATACTCGGACGCTGCACTATACTACGTACACGCACGCGTATCGTGGATTCGGATCATGAGTAGCGAGCGCTTGAGTAGCGCGAATTAAACGGTAAACTCGCGATTTTTTTTTAAGCATCAAGCAATAGTATATTTATGGCATTTCTTCCTTAATACTAATTGCCGAATTTGGTTCGCAGTTGCATTGCTGAGGAGTTGAATCATGTCACAATTCATTTCTGTAACCTAAAACACATTTTCACATGTATCAGTAAGTGTAATTTTCATGTCAAAATAGTGCGTGGCCCTAAATCCTGGATTGCCGATGGCTTCTCCGCTTAGCACTAGTAGTAGCACTTAAGCTTTCTATTCATTACGAAACAATAGTCGCCATTCAACGAGGGACGCCTCGAGACGCATCGGGACGCATCGGGAGGGTAGAGGGAAGGAGCTTATTTTGCGGACGCAGCGAGACGGCCACCAGGTAAGCTCCTTTTCGTACATGCAACGGTCCATTTGTGAGGGCTCGTCTTTTACAAGTATACTTGGGAGTTAGCCGACGCTTTGCGACGCTCGGCGGCGCCCGCCGACACGCAGTCTAAACTACTGGTTGTATGCCGTCGCTAACCGTCGCTGGGTGTCCTTTGACGTCGGAAATTGAAAGAAATTTGCAGAAGCGTCGCACC